>NC_092186.1:18025000-19225000 GCF_043641665.1 Enoplosus armatus
TACATCCCAGAATCCAAAATACTTCCTTAACAATGTGTACTGTACCCCACATTTATGGATATTTCTACATCTGTATGATTGTGTGTGGTTGTGACTGTATGTGTGTGTCTATGTATGAGCTAGTTTCCATATGCTTCCTGTTTCGCTCCTCTGTGCTGGCTGTTTGATGAAGTTTGAAACATGGAAATCCATACATAATCTCCTATCCTATCCCTTTGTGATCAACAAATGGGGATCCTGGAAGTCTTCTGCTAGAATTTGCACAGGGGAAGAATTGCAGGACACACAGACACACACATGCTCAGATTTTTAACTGACATGAGCCTCATATGTTCCCACTACTCTCACTAAAACACACATAAATGCACACCATTCCCAAACATAAACAAACGTACACACTGTCATCCATACACACCTGTGTCTACATGAATATGCACACACTTCACAGATGAACTCGCTGTAGGGGGCTTTTGTAGACTCTGGAGAGCTGAACATGAGTTTTCTTCCCCAGTCTGGAGTCTCTCTCCCCTCTGTATCCTTCACATATTAATTATTAAGTCTGTATTTCAAGGGAGAAGTAGTTAATAAACTATTCAAATACTACCTGTAAAACTCTGGCAACATGGCAGTAAAAGATACTGGAGAACTGTGTAGACGCTCAGACTCATCAGATTCAAATAAATCTTTTTAATTACACCGGGAGCAGTGTGTTTCACATCATTTGAAATGAAAACAAATCACTGTTAGACATTTATTGTTCAGTGTCTCTGAATCTAAATCCACTCTGTAATAGGAGTCTCATTTTGTCAACCAAGAGTTTCAGTTACCTTCCTTTTAATGTGCTGTTAGTATTTATTTTGCAAGAGGAGAAACCTTTTCCAGTGGTTAAAAAAAACGAATTTTGGAATTAAACATTTCAAAGACTAAAAATCTGCACGCAAAATGCTGATTGCTTGTCATGTGGCATCATAAACACTTCATTTAAACAGGCATGGACATGGTAACCTTCACATCCTCACATCTGAAGGGTTTAAAGGTTTATTTCTTTGGACTGGGAATTAGCCAAGCATAGCAAGCACTGTTCTTTTCTGTGTTGAAAACATTCTTCTTTGCTCAGGATCAAGCTGCATATAACTACTGTACATAGTATTTGACAGAATGCTAAAAATATGTAAATAAATTTCATTTCATAAAAATGGCACTGCATCATTTTTTGAAAGTTTACTTGACAATTGGAGTGTTGAGTGAGTTTTATGGCACCTGTACATGTTAAAACACAGTTGTTCAATGTCCAAAATCTGGACCTTTTTTTTCATTCTGGAAAAACATACGTTATTGCAGATGCATGTGTTTAATCTGAAAAAAGCAATATGTTCATGTCTAACATTGTGGTCTCACAGTAAATCACTAATTAATAATAATCAATAATTTAAAAAAAAGGCAATGCCCCGCTGGCAAAAAAGAATTGAAGTGCTCCTTTTGTCTAATGTATTTACCCCACTCAGCACCTATAGCATACACACCTTGCATGGAAACATTGTGAAAGCCCCGTCATGTTGGAACTCTGTGTTTCAGCCTGCCTCACTCCCATCTCTACCCCAGGAAGGGAGTCTTTTCCTGGGGCTGCTCTAAGCCCTCAGACCCGCTCCCCCAACCCCCCACAATCCCTGGCTGCTCACAGCCGGCAGGGCTCCCAGTACTAGACCCACTAGCCTCCACAGATATTTCCTGAGGAAAACACATCACCTCAGGCTAGACCAGTCGGCTGGCTATGCTGAGGCAGCAGCAGCCCCAGCCCACAATCCACCACAGGCCTCAACCTCACTCTCCCTCCCTTTTCTTTCTCTCTTTTCTCTCTCTCTCGTTTTCGGTTTCTGTTTTCTCTTCTCTCTCTGTCACTCTGTCTTTCCATCCTTCTCTCTCTCTTCCCGTTTCTGGCAGTTTCTGGTTTCCTCTCTTCTTCTCTTTCCCCCTCAACAGAAACTCATTACAACCAATGGGCGGAAAATAATTACAAATCAATACAGTTAATCGCTTTTACAATATGAAAATATTTTGACTGAAGAAAAAAAGCAATCCATGAAAACCATCTCCTAGTCGTTAACATGTCTGACATGAGAGAGGACATAATGTACTGTAAAATTCATAAGACAGTTTTATCCTGGGAAAGTATTAACATTGCCTGGTATTGAAACAGGTGTTTGTGGCAGAGAAGGGAAATGCTTTTGATATTTGGAAGATTCATTTGTAAAATTTGCATTTTGTTCATGTTTTGAAAGAATATTTCTCAGTGATAAACTGCTGTGTGGTAGTCTTGTTTGATTAGCCTCGGACAACAAAGAACCAAAAAATTATTCACCTTTGCAATGTTTGTTCTTTTCATCGCTTTCTTGAGAAACAATAAAAATGCCAACGCAGAGTAGACAGGCAATTTTTTTGCGCTACTTTGTTAAACAGACTGGACTGGTTGCATCCCATGACAAGTATGAAAATGCCCACAGCCTCAAATGTTGGTGTAACATCAAACATTTTCCAACAGTTGCTCTGAACACAACACCCAGTGCTTGCTGCACAGTAAAACATTCTGGAGGTAATGTCGCAATGCAAATACACAGGATAATAAAAATGTATACAGAAAAAAAACAGTGGCACCAAATATTACGATATTTTAGAGCTCCAAGCACTCAAATGAGGCTTTCTGGGGAGCTCATGTCTTATTTAGGGGAGCGGAGCCCCCCATAGCTTAGTGTTTCGAACCCCGGTTGTAGGCATCCAGGAAATAAGAGGGCACATGTTAGACATCCAAAGATATGTCCATCCTTCATACCACTAAAAGGTTAAGGTTAGGGCCACCTGAAAAAAACATCTGCTGTCTGTAGTATAATATGTCTGTAGAATAAAAAGAAGAAGGAAAGACCGAGCAGTGTGCAGGTAATTTTTCACCATCCTCCCTCTTGGAAACTGTTTGACAGAAGGCCAACAAGACGTAAACTGTCTCTGTTTTCCATTACAATGCAATACAATTATGAATATCTACAGACCACAGAATAACTGAGATTACGAGTCTTCATCATACTTTAAACTACAGTATAGTGCAAATCATAATCAGCAAACCAAGCTGTCCGTTTGAGATACAGAAATGACTTTGATAACAATCCTCAGACTCTTTCAATATTTTTCAGCATCAGTCAAAAACCTTGTTAGGGCAACACACTGTATATAAATGTATACAAAATGACCTTACATATCAGAGCTCCAGGATCATTGTGGTGATTTTTTTCTCCTCTCTTTTTTCTCTAACATGACGCAGGTTAAGGAGAAGATAAGCCTTAGCTTTTGGCAACCATCCCCATCCTTGAGTCCGAACCAACATCCGTCAACATCTTTGCAAGCTGCCGAGGAAAGGAAGGACTCGATGATGTGTTTTATGTGGGGAAAGAGGGTGGGAACCCACTGGTGCGATAGTAAAACAGAGAGGACATGTTAAACGTATTGATACCATCGCCTCAGGAAATCCCTTTCACCCCATGTGTTCTCATCTCCTTGTCTCTTTCTGTCTGTTCATGTGTCCCTTCTTCCCATAAAAGCATTTTAACACCGAGGTCTGCCTTCTTTGTCCTCCCACTATTCCCTCTGGATATTTCTGGAACAAATTGCTGTTATTGTATGTATAAATCCACAGAAAGTTACAACTTTCAGTATTGTACATTTGATTGTTTTAGAGTCATACATTTATTTCTTACATTAGAATCTTAGTGGAAAATCTGACACATGTAAAAAGATGACTTTTTGCAGCTTATTCTCATATCAAACTGCTAAAAAGGTGAATTCAAAAATGAGACCGATGGAGCAAAGTATGAAGCATGAAACTCTTCTTCCTTTGTTAGGATTGAAATGTCAAGTTGATGTAGATCGAGAACTCAACTTGATCATCTTGATGGTTACTTAGGGGCTATCTCGTCTGTTATTATTCAGGTCCTGAGGTCCTGTGCAATGGACTGTATAAACAGTAGTGGAATTTCTTTCCTTTTCTCCCTGAAAGTGTTGTTGTGGTTCTAAAAAAAGTGTGTATGTGACCTTGTAAATTGTAAGTTACTACCTTAATAATACTATTTCCCTTTGGTATAACAAAAATTAGAGAGCGCTTAGACAAATACATAGTAATAAAACTATACACATAAATTACTGTAGTATAAAAGAAAATAAAACTAAAAGCCAGATTAAAAATGTGTTTTAACTGAAAAATAAAAAAAAGACTCTATACAGAAGGAATAAGTCCAGTCCTGTATAGAACAACATTGCAGTTAAAAGCTTCTTGTCAGTGATTTCCTGAATGTAGCTGATGGTTAGATATATCTGACAGTGCTGACACAAACTCAGAACACAAAGCAAGCAAACACAAACACAAGCAAAGCAATCGTGTATCCTATGACTTCCACGCATATGCCCTAATCTAAATTGACTAATTCGGAAGAAATATAATGCCGCCTGGATTACATTATTATCAATAGCAATATGTGTTAACTGGCAACATTTTGTTACAATGTAGGAAATAGTTTGACTTTTTGAAAAAATGTATGGAGGGGGTTTGCCTGGATGTGTGTGTGGTGCAGTGTACAGTAGACAAGGGTTTTCCTACCATCAGCGTTGACTTTGTCAGTATTTAACCACAATCACAAACTTTCCCCAACCCTAATTATGTCTTTAACTTACCTGACCTTAACCATACATTAACTGTACTCTAGGTATCATAATTTGAAATAATCCACATCATCTACAAATATGTGTCCATTACGGAATGTTTATTGAAAACCTTTATTAATGTGTTTTATTATTTTTCTTACTTTCAATGCGAATTCAAATGATTTAATTTACCCTGATGAAGGTCTGAGGACTGAAATATAGTTTAATAAAGTGAGTACAAGTGATCGATGGTGGGCTTACAGGGATCTAAGTTTATGATCTGATGCACCTGTCCATAAGACTTTCTGGTGTGCAAGAACTTTGAAGATATTGTTAAACACTAATTCATTGGAATGTACTCACCATTTACCTTACACCAAAACATGTGACTAGTTTGCTTTTTAATCAGTTTGAAATTATGAAGTAAATATGAAATAGTACCATTAATGTTTGAAGTAATACTCTGTTGTGCTAAGGTGCTCCATTTTAAAATATTGAATACATCCATAATACCTTTGTTTTTTCACCAAAAACCATAGTTTTATATGCTGGACATGTTTCATTCCAGTTCTCAAGAAACTTTCCCCTTTTATTATTCATTCATTGTTGTTGCAATCACTTCCTTGTTCTGAAACTGCTGCCATCACCTCAGTTGTCACGACAAATGGTTTACACGCTAAACATTCCCAAAATTATTGAAATGCCGGTATCAGGAGGATGGTGGAAGAACAGTTAGGCTGTAGGCACATACACATAGAAAGTGTGAATTAATATGTCCTGTTTACTTTGCTATCTAATATGAAATGTTAATACTGGAGCTTTAAAAATGAAAGCACATTTTAAGATTTGCCATCAATCATTTTGTAATTTTAAAATGGCAGCTATTTTCACTTTGGATCAAAACTATTCAGCCGCTGTTTGACCCAGGCCTGCTTTCCACCTTACACCGTCGCTGGGGCCAGATGAAGTCAAGGCAAAGAGGTCCATTACACCTCGGGGTCTATCTCAGCCTGCGTCAGGACAATCCCACTTAGCATGAAGGATGACTCTATCTGTCCGCTGTCTCATTTTGCCTGTCCGAATGCCCCCACTGGCCCGAGCCTACCTGCCCATCGACCACTGTGATTTGTCGAGATCCGATCCCAGGAATGATAATTGATTTAATTGGAGGTGATGAATGAAGGGGTTTTATGGAGTATGGATCATAAGTTGGTGACAGTCTGGGGGATAATGGGGAAAGTTTATGGGTCAAAAGGCAGAATGGTCTTGTTGTGGTGTTTGATAAGTCATAGCTGAAGCAGTTTGTTTGGTCCGTGCTGGGATTTTCTTTGGAAATGCTTCTTCCAGGCAGCGTTTTGTCAGCAAGTGATGAATTTGGGAGGTGCAGTTCAAGTCCCTTTGAGCCTTCAAGTTACAATGTGGGTGTGTGTGTGTGTGTGTGTGTGTGTGTGTGTGTGTGTGTGTGTGTGTGTGTGTATGTACGTATGTGGCAGTGTGAATTTAGCAGGACAGAGTACAGACATTGACAGATAAAGATATTTACACAAATATAGTACTTAAAATATGCATGTATGTGTCTCACTCTGACTATATTGTTACATGTTATAATAATAATAAATGCTGATGCTGCCATACAGGGCACGAGGGGTCACTGAACGGTTTGGTAAGCATGAAAATTATGTGAATCATATCCTGTGGCCTTCACAATCACCAACTGATCACCTATGGGAGATCATCAAAACTATATGGTGGATGAAAGATGGTGGTTCATTCCTCCAAGACACTATATATTTATTCATTCATTTATTTGTTCAATTTAAATGTCACTGTGAGTATGAGTGTATCTAGTTGATACCTGTGTTTATACATTCCTGTTAATATACCAGTGTGTGCATTAGTGTCTGTGTGTGTTTCTGGGTTGTTATAAAATGTGTTTTCTTATGCATGTATGTCTTTTGTGTTTTTGTGCAATTTTAGCATCTACTTTTTTTCTTTTCCAACTCTCATAAGTTTAAATAAGCAACCTACATCTGTTTAAACACAGGGTGACTCTGCAACGAACACAATGTGGGGGGAATACAATCCTGTAACAGGAAGGCCCCAATGAGGTTCTGTTTGATGGATAGGTTCCCATTGCTGTTGCACAGGTTACAGATGGCATGTTAAAGTGTGTCTGTGTGTGCATGCATTTGTAAGATAGGGTACAGACAATCAGAGAGAAAGACTTTTACACAAATACAGTTTATAAATATGCACTCCCTTCCATTCACATGGCAAAAGAAATGACAGGCTTGGCAAGCGATTTTATGTTGCAGCCAGACTTGGCAGCCTTACTTCAGGATATAAGAAATTAAACCTTGAAAGAAGAAACCTGTCTTAAAATGCTCTGAGCAAATGCACTGAAACAATCTGCAATCAATCAGTACGGGAAAAAATTACATTTATTGAAACCAGTTACCTGCAAGTGCAGTGAGATGATTCAAATAAGACTATTTTTTAATAAACTTGATAAGTCTAGATGCAGGATGAAATCCCTCACTAACTTTGTCATTTTCTGGAGTGCTTTCTCTACCTCTACGTCCTCTTCTCAATCTAAAATGTACTCACCCTATCTTTACTTCCCACCTCCCTTTTCTCTCTGCCACTACATCTACCTTCCTCTTTCTCTCTATCTCCAGGTTCAGTCTCTGTGGGGAGAGGAAGCGGAAGAAAAGAGGAAAACCTAATGGCTTGTTACAGAGAGATGAGTGGAGTCATGGGTTCAATGTGCAGCTGCAACAGGAAGAGGGTGAAAGAGTAAAACTGGGGGATTGTGATGGGTGAAAGAAAGACAGAGACATGCTGAAACAAGAGAGGGCATATAGAGAAATGAGGAGAGCAAATATATTTGGGAAGAAAAGGGGAATAAGAGAGAGAGGAGTGTGAGGAGATGAAGGAGGGAGTGACAGACAGAAAGGGATGGGATAAAGAGAGGGAGAAAAAAAGTAAGAGAGAGATGAAGACTTACAAAGACGAGAACAGACAGGAGGAACGAGGTGGAGTAAAAGAAAAAGAAAAGGAAAAGAAAGAAACAGAGAGTTAGCAGGGTGTGGGCTGCCAAGATCCGATTTCCACATTCTTCCTATCGCCACACCTAAATCCTTAATTGTGTGGCCACAGACAAAGTACTGCAGAGACCACAGCACTCCTGTAGCCGGCGTTTAGCTGCCGAAAACCTCGCTGTTTAAATTGGTCAGCAACCCAGTCTGCATGCGACTGGGGTTTTGGAGCGAGCGAGAGAGAGAGAGAAAAGGAACGAAAAATAATACCAGGAAAAGAAAGGAGAGACAAATGAGAGAAAATCCTTTTCGGAATTTGAGCTTGGCGAGGGCAACTGAGAAAATAAATACGTACATTTCAGCAAATCAAATCGCCACCACACCATCAGTGTGTCAAATGTTTTATGGAGGGAGAGTGGCGCCTAACATTTATTTAATCAAATCGTGTAGGAGAGAAAGGGTTGTACTTGAATGTAGTTTGCCTGCCCCAGTACAGTACTTATATCAAAAGTACTTGACCAAATGATGGGCAATAAAAACATAACGTTGGAGTATAATTACAGTGAGTGAAACAGCAGTAAGAAGTTAATGGATCAGCCATGATATTTACTTGCTATTTATGTGAAAATCAAACTGAAAACAGAAACAGAACAGAAATGATACTACAACACTTAAACAAGCCAAGTAATTTAACTGAGATGACACTGACCAAAAACTGGTTGATTGGCCAGGTATGCCAGTAACTGAGTGCTGTATCCAAGTATTCACTTCCTGAAAAGTTGATAAACTTCAAAAACAAAAAGGTGGTTTTCTGCACAGTGAGCAATGGTGGAGGGAGAGTGGTGCTCCTTTCTGAAGGCAGATAACAATTTTTCACTGTGGAAGTTTTCACTCATACTCTGCAGCACTCTGAATGACCACAAGAACATGGGTGCAAAAATATCCCCATTTGACCTCACCTTTAACACAAACAAACATCTGAAACGAGAGCAGCCGCGTCTCTTCGTGGACGCAGCCTCATTACCCACCCATCTATTCAAAAAGCCAGTGTGTGTGTGTGTGTGTGTGTGTGTGTGTGTGTGTGTGTGTGTGTGTTGGGAGCGAACGGCACAGGGAGATGAGTGACTTGAAATGTGTGTGGAGGGGTGGGGGTTTGGTTGCCTATGAAATAGAAAACTCAGAGAGAACATCATTTTTCTGGAGGTCGACAGGCCTCAAACCCCCCAACCACTCCACCCGACATGCTGTCTCTGATCAATAAACCTCTATTTTCTCCCCCACACAAGGTTTCCCATTCAATACAGCTGCCACTGGCTTTAAAAACATAGAAGCATGATCCATTTATTATTGGCTGTTACTATGATCTATCTGCTCACCCCACCCTCGCCACCACCCCACCTCTCTTTATGTTGCTGCCTATTGGGGAAAGGGGGGGGGGGGTCTCTTTATTTCCTGCCCATGCTGCTTATTGACAGGCCATCACTGAAGCCCATCAGTCATCACACACTGTACATGAATGTGGAGATAAATGGCATATTGTTTGGAAGTGAATGAGATTCAAGTGGTTTGTTTTAGGCTTATGCAGACATCCTGTATTTGTAAAGCTGCTGTATTTCACAGGCTTTACTGTACATTTTAAAGATTGCATAACAGTACGAAGAAAATATAGCAGCAGAAGTAAAAGTTTATTTCTAAAAATGTTTGCATTTAGTTGATGCTCCTATTGAGAATGACATAGAATAAGAGCAACAGGAGAAAAAGCTCCACACTGCACCACACGATAGGCCATAATATTATGGGTCAACAGAAACACACCTTTTAAGGCATAAATATTTTAAGTATCCTTAAAAAGTGGTCTTTCCATGGTTGTTAGAGACCAAGCAGTGAAGCAACGAGGAAACAGGAGTTAGATGAAAACCTGGGCTTTTATTTACCAAAACAAACCAGTATAAACCAAGATATTGAAAATGAGGCCTATAAAACAGGTCAACGCAACAGAAGTCAATATAACAATATAACACCTTAACAAGGTGTTATCTGTACAAACTGACCTGCCACAATCTTCTTCTTTGAGTTTTAACTGGACTGGAGTGGGGCACAGTAGATTGGCACAACACAAAACAACCTGCCACAATGACACTAGGGAAGATATATAGTGACTCAGTCAAACCAAATAAAACACAAGGACTCAACGAGATGGACCAACTAGAACTAAATACAAAGCAAAACTAACTAAACCCAGATCCCCCCATGACATGGCAGCACATGGTTTGGCCCTATGAGCTGAGCTATGGGCTCCAGGATTTAAGAGTCCTCAGCCCCCAGCCACACCTTTTGCTCCAACAGGAAGGGACCTCCCCCAACAACCACGGTAACTCAAAGACAAAGAAACAAAACAGAGGGAATGTTTATAGATTTTTTAATGTCCACTTTACACATCAATTGGGTAGATGTGTAGCAGCGAGAAAGTAGGCAGGATTTTAACTTCTCCCACGGTCTCTTTTTTTTCAATCTTCACACAACTGCTCCGGTCACTTTTAGTTTGTGCAACACCATGGGTGCCTTTGAGGTTGCCTGAAAGACTGTCTAACCCCTTATCCCCATTTGTACAAGTCATTGTGCCTTGCTCCACTCTATGACAGCAGGCTTTTTGTCCTGCCTTCAACTGTCACCATTCAGGAACAGCTATGAACACTTTTACCTTAAGAGATCAGAGGTCAGATCTTTGACAAGCTTAACTGTGAAGGGTTTGAAATTTTGGTGTTTAATTTAGTCCCCTTGGATTTGTTTGCGTGTGTCAGGTCTTTGCAGTCGTCTCTTCATCTGTGTTGTGCTTGTGTGTGAGAGCAGCTACGTGTGACTGCTAATTTCTGTGACATTATATTTGCGTTGACTTGTGAAATTGCATCCAGGTTTGCATTTATATACATTCATTTGTATGTGCTCTGTGACTCTAAATGTGAACGTGCAGTGTGAATAATTCCCACACACACACAGTCTTGCCAAACCTAAACTGGCTCACCATTTTCTCCAGAGGACGAAGCTGTCAGCTTCCTGGCCGCCACAGGCCCAACTCTACCTGACCGCTCCAACTGGAGGTCCACATTAATGTGGTCCACAGCATGCCAACTTGTAATCGTTACACACAACTGTACGACGTCAGACGATGGGGCCCGCTGCTGTATATAAAAAAATAATAATTAAGAACAACCCAAGAAGCAGTCTCACCGCATTCTATAAATACCACACACGACTTTTCTGACTCAGTATTAGTGAAAACCTTCAATGACCTCATCTTATTTCCAACCAACATATTCTTAAATACTGATGCCATGAGTGAAGATGCAACAACTGACCTATCTGCACTGTGCGAGATGAAGACGGAGGAAGCATGAAGATTCTATATTCTTTTTTCATTAAAGAGAAGGAAAACAGGGGAATGTTAGTAATATTGATGAGGTCAAAGAAAGGTAAAAAAGAAAAGAGAAAAAGAAACCCTACGACACACACTTACACGACACCTTAAAACTTGCTTACCACAGGATGTTTTGGCTGGTCAGCGGAAAAGGACGAAGGCGACCATTTTGTCCAGATGATGAATGGGCTGGGCTGACAGGTCACTTCTCTCTCCCTCTCTCTCTTTCACCCTCTTTCTCTCATTCTCCCTATCTTTTCCTCTTCCTCCTGCCTCCACCCCCCCTTCAACCCAAAGCCACAATTTGTTCCCTACGACTGGGGGCCTGGAGACGGATTCCACCAGGTGACAGATTTATTGGCATCAGGACGAGGTAAAACGCCTCAAACCCTTGGTAACGCCCGAAGGCCCACTGCCGGGGAGACGAGATTGAAGCGCCATTTATATCTGCTGGGGTCCCAGTAAAGGGCAGCTCCTATATATCTCCACAGCAGGGGACTCTGCCTGCATTTCTTAGAAAATTGCTCTCACTTCCCTATCCAGCTGGAAAGCTTGGATTTTCTCATTCCTTAAAACATATCTGGATTTCTTTCTTGATGTTTCTTCACTTCTGGACAAATGAGTATATGAACCATATGTGTGAGATTTCCCCCTCAGGTCTGAAGGGGGAAAGCTGGGAGTCATTTTCACCCTGGCCGACATACCTACCGCCCCATGTCAGGGAGCTGGCTTGAGGTTTGCAGTGACGGAGTTCACAGGTGTAACAACCCTACTCCCCCCCCCCCCCCCCCCCAAACCTGCCACAAAACCACCTCATACAGGGACCATAATTAATCCAGGTCCAGGCCTCACCCAGAGACACTTTAGGACTATGGGTGGTCCTCAATGAAGTACACACAGATACACACATGCATATACTGTGCTGTACGTATATGCAGTGCAGTTTATACATTAAATGTACTACTTGCTTCCTCTCTTTCTAGCACACACACACGTCTGCATGTACAGGTCTGAAAATATACAAAAGGCTGGTGGAACCTGGCAGACGGACTAACTGGCCTGCTGCAAGGATGGCTGACTGGAGACTGACTCACCAACTCATTAACTAGCTGACTGATTGATTGACCCTGTGATTGACTGACTGGTTGTATAACTGGTGGAATAACCTGACTGACTAATTGTCCCAAAATCTAAATGCCTGGCATCAAGCGATTGGATGGCCAACTGTTGAATTTATTGGCTAACTAAGAAACAGACTGACTGGCTTTGGATGTTTGGCTCGCCAACAAACTGGTCGTCTTACTGGGAAAGTCATCAGCAGACTGATTTCAGTCAACTCAGTTGCTTAGCTCCCTAGTTCTGACAGCCAGTTAGAGCAAGATATCTAACTAACTCCTTGACCAGTAGACAAACTGCTTGGCCAACTGGTCCAATGGCTAACTGGTCATTTCCCCAACTCATTGTGTGGTTGATTGAATCTTGACAGCAAGACTGGCTAATCAACTGACGGACAAACTGTGAACTCAATGGCTGCCTCACCAACTGGCTGACTGACTGACCGTCTGGCTGACTAAGTGATTCAATGCAGAAGGGACTCTATCCAGATAAAATGAACTCACATCTTAACTCTCCTTCTGTCCAAACTTCTGTCAGAAAATTCGCTGGCAAACCTCCTTTCTCCATTCCTCATGTCAGCTAAGACTGTAAAATGATTGCACATTAGCTTCAGTAAGGAACGTAACATTTTTCATCTCAGGCAGTTAGCTGACGGTCTTATCCGGAGCAGGTGAGTCAGTGAGATGATCAAAGACATACAGTAATGGCTGCTGTTTGGACACTGACATTATAGGGATCAAACTGGTGATGTTTAGGTTACAGGGGCTTCTTCTAATGCTATGAAATTATATATTTTAGTACAGTATCCAGATAGGCATTGTCAATGTGTTTGAAGTTGATTTTTTAAATGACTTATTGTTGCTTCAGAAATACCAATAATTATTTATTGTAATTTAAACACTTAAACACTCATTTATTTTGAAAACATAAAATTGTCACTACCTTCAAATGGCTCTTGTGTTATTTCAAAAGGTGTTGAGAGCAGTTAATGCCAGGGAATTAAAGCTACAGTAGGCAATATTATTGAATTATAATTTTGGTTGAAAAAACAAATTTTGACCATTGCATGTAAAAATATTTAATTGAAGGGCTCCTTTAAAAATCTGTCTGTGAGCACCCTCCCCTTTGTATTGTACTTTTTAAAACTGGACCTGGTCTCAATCAAACAACCAATCAGGCTAATCAGGGGTCCTGTGTTTTGATTCCTCTCTTCCAGCCGCCCTGATTCACTCTCCAATCCAGGAGGTGGAACCTTCTGTAGAAGCCCTTGTTTGTACAGAGTTGATGTGATTGGCCAGTTACATGCTAGCTAACCCTGATTGGTTGTTTGATTCAGACCTGGTCCAGATTTTTAAAAGACTAAATACAAAGGGGCGGGTACTCACAGACACTGACATAGTGTTATTGAATATTTAAGACTAACTTACCCAATGGGACTTGTTTAGTGTGATTAAAAAGGTTCCTCATGAATATGATAACAATTTGTATTTGCATGTGTTTGAGAGCAAACGTTTGATCCTGTGGACCTTTGACCTTTTGACTTTCTGTAGTTGGGATCTTAAATTACTTCAGCCATGGTTACTCTTGCTGTTCATGCTTATTTCCCTGTTTCTCTATTTTTTTCATGAGCAATCACTCACACTGAATCACTACTTTTGTGTCAGGTGTTGTTCGAAGAAGCACTGTTTATATTTTATTCCCCAAGACACGCGTTCGTTAATTAGGCTCTGGTGCAAAGCAGCATAATTCATCTTTAGTTTGAATCATATTGTAAGTTAGAAAGCTTTCATACTTCCTTTCCTACTTCTTGACAAGACAAGAGTTCCTGAATGAACAAAGTCAAAATTGAACTGTTAGCCAGAATATTCCTTTAATAATTTAGGGGATTTGATGCTGCAAAAGGTGCTGAATTGGGTAGAATTTTGATAGAACCTAATTTACAAATTAAATAAAATATTTCAATATAACTTATATGGATCTCCTGATTTCTATAACTTTTAATATTATTATTGTGTAACATTGCCATTGCAGGGGGTAAAATAATCCACAAACAAAGAAATTCAGTAGGTCTGGCTAATATCACAAAAAATCGTGGAAAGAGTTATGACGTTTTAAATTACATTTTGACAGAATTCCATCCATCAGTGATGGATTATAGTTCATTAGGGTGCAACTTCTCCCTCCAACACTACATGCTCCCATGTGATCTCTTGTTTCAGCTGTGGAGGGTTAAAAGAAAAGAACAAAAGAACATGCATATCCAGGACCAAATTCCTTCAGTCAAAAGAGAGGAACTGGCCATAGATAATGTTTCCTAGTGTCTCCATGACCAAACATTATGGCACAGTTAATGGTTAGGATCTTTGTATTTACTCTCCATTAAGTCTAAGCACACACAGCATCACACACACACACAAGCTGTCATAATGAACAAGTGACCTGCACATCACCCACTTCTTCAGCCTCTCATTCAGAAGTAAGCAAACACACACAGACACACACACACGTCACCAAAAATGATACCTTCAGGCCTCCACTGAGAGGTAAGTAAATACACACACACACACACACACACACACACACACACACACACACACACACACACACACACACACACAGACTGGAGTGGGGCTTTATCATGGGAGAACAATGCCCACCCCCACCCCTCTTTTAAACCCATAAAGCAGCTCTCTCTTCCTCTTCACCTGCCTGACTTTATGGATCTCTGTGCTGCAATTAAGCTTTATTAGCCATTCTCTGAATGACACAGCACAATAGTTGCCCTAATTGAATAGCAACACATTGATTACAGGAGGATCAGATCAGAAATGTTCACATCGCAAGAACATATGCAGGGAGGATTTGTGTTGATGGTGATTGTCATGGCAATATGGCTGCAATCCTTAAACTTTCATTTGCATAGCTCAGTCATTATGAGCTGTATGAGAATGCATCAGCTTGAAGGAAAAGTTCAACCACAGTGCAATACATATGAATAGATAAATATCATCAGTTTGGTCCTTTTAATTGTGCAATAAAAGTTTTGTGTGCACTTTTTTGTGCATATAATTTGCAAAACGATGTGATCAGTTTGATGTTAAACTGGTCCATTCAGAGTTTGGGTTTTTTTTCCACCCCAAATTGAGCTTTTCAGAAACGGTCTCCAGTGTGTATACATTTTAAAATGCCAGCTTTGGGTTTTATTATCTAACTTTTGCAAAACGATGATGTCAGCCCAGTGAGGTGGGGACTGTGTGGCATTAAAATTAAGAAGACAATCTTTAGTCGCTTCTAACTTTCTCTGTGATCACTCAATTTAAACGTCAACATTGCCGATCACACAGCTGTTGCATTCATGTTGATTTTGTCAGATGGCGTTGCAATCATAAAATAGTGATTTGGTCGGCCAGACTGTGTATGTCCCACTTCTTGGCATAAATTATGTTGGCTGTGATGCACAGAAGTGTGTGAAAAGCAAATGGGCTCTCTAACTGCAAGGTTGCTAATACAAAAGTTTAGCAGTCTTTCCATTCCCAGCAGTGATCAAGTGTTTCAGAGTGAATTTTTCTTTTAATATCTGATTTGCATTTGTCATGAAATACCCTTGAAACCCTAAGAAGACATTTAGAATTTACAGCAAAACGTGATAACAACAACTCACTAGATTCTATGTACAGTACCTCTCATTGACTCGGAGGATAGAAAACAGAAGCTGAGGCCTTCTGCCTAATGTGTAAAATGTGAATGTAAATGTATTGGAGGTGAAATGTTAATGTTATACATTTTGGCAGAGGTGGAGGTGTGCGTTTCTTAAAAGGCCTTTTAGCTGTTCTGTGCCATTAGCACAGTGGTGAATGGCGTGGCAAGTTTGTAGAAAGGGACAGGGGTTGGATAAAGGGAGAAGGGAATGGTCCATTGAGCGCAGTTTGTGTGTCTGTGTGTCTGTGTGTCTGTGTGTGTGTCTGTGTGTGTGTAAGTGGCCAAGGGTCAGCCAGAGGGGATACGATGTGTCTGTCACAACTGACCGCTCCATGACCACAGACAACAGTCCACCAGCCACTACTTCTTGTGTATGTGTGTGTTACAGGCAGAGAGAGTAAGAGCAGTCTATCCTCTCTCACACACTTTTTCAGTATCCAGACTGTTACAGCCAACCGCACACTGACCCCAGGGTCGCCCTGAGTGTGTTTGTGTGTAAATGGGTGAGTGTGTGCGTGTGTCTCAGACAGAAGAGCAAAGCAGTTAAAAACCCCACACAATCTCCCAGGATTCACCTAGATTAACAGTGCTGTGAATAGAGAAGAGATTGTGTAGAGTCAGGTGTGTGTGTTTGTGTGTGTAAGTGCACCTCTGTCATGAATGACCGCACACTCACCTGGTGGCTGAAACTGCCCCAGTGAGAAGATTTTGTCCTTGTTGTATTCAAATCACCAAGCCTGTATAGGGAATGTGAATGATGGGGTTGATGGAAAAATCCATCCAAAGATTATCTGTTATATATCATTACAGTGTGATGTTTGTTCCATTATATATTTGGTGATAAAGCGACGTAGTTTACTCCAGTGTGTACCCACTTTGCCTCAGCCTACTGCTTCTACTTGAGTTAGTAAATCGCTGTCTCTCTCAGAATGCTAGTTGAAACTTTTTTGCCTCATGATCCCTTAAAGTTAAGCAGTTGTTACTTGTGATGCTTCATCACACATTGCGTATGACAGTGAGAGGTGAGCAGTGTGATTTTCTCCTCCCAGATTGCTCCATTTTATTTTATTTATTTTTGCAGGCACACGGCGGTAATTGACAAGAAAAAAGCAAAAATTCTGGAAAAGTAAGGAAACAATGATTATATTTTTTTTCTCTTTCTTATCGTCTTGTAAGCAACAGCACAGGAAACCAAGTTTTATTTTCTCAGTTTAAGAAAACTTAGACTCTGCTTTATTTTGCGGCAGAATCCATTCAGTCCAATAGAATTGCAACCAGAAATTAATCTGTGTGAATGTTTGAACCAAAATCAGGCTGTCAGAAATGGAAATTCAGGGGGCAGAAAGGGGCAAATACTTTCTCCAAGAAAGGCAAGTGCCCAAAAAATAACCTACACAGCCACTTCAGCATTTTGTTAATAATATCCTGACTTAATGTTGAAGCCAGTCGCAAACTAGCTGCATTACAATAATATCACACCCTATAGATCAACATTATCCAGTTATTACATTTTGTAATCAAATGTAATCAGTACTTAAATCAATGATCAGTTCTACCCTTGTCGTGCAGATGCAGCTCCAGCGACCCCGCTATCCATCCTTCCCAACTCTCAGTTGAAGAAGAAGAAGCAGTATTTTGTTGAGCTGGCTAGTTTTACCCAAAGCAATCCATGGAGCAGGTGATGAAAGGACTAAGCCCAATGGTGAGGTGATGGTCAAAGAGAAAGATGGAATTATTTGGGTAGGTTGAACATATGGGTTTCTATTCAGAGGTGAACAAGGATACTACTGCTGATAAAAGAACACATTTTCACAGAGGTTTTCCTTAAAGCTGTTCAGGGAGAGCAGTTAAGCAGTCGACTCATGAATGTGAAGATTTAACAGAATAGAAATTATACAACATTTGAATGAATCCCTGTTCATTTTCACACATGAGCACTGCTGGCAATAGTTGTTTAAATCCCACACTAATATTGTCTCAGCTGGCTAATTTAGGCTAATTCAGAAAAGATATTGGACTTTGAATTGACAAAGACAATACTGTCATATGGATAACAAGTCAAACAAAACACTCCTATTCATATGTATTTATTTTCAGATTCTCAACCTGTGCATCATTAAATCAGTCTGTGACAGCTAATAAGACCATCACATTTAGTAACAACAGACGTCCTCATCCTCTGATTTTCTCAGTTGTGCCCTCGCCAAACATCCACTGTGGATGCATGTTAAACATGCATGTTAAGAACTGAGGAGAACAATGCGATGAGCTGAAATTCCTTCTGCAGCTGTTTTGATTGCACTCACTTATGGGAACCACAGAGCAGCCGATCCTTGGAATTTCACCTGGCGATGCTCCTGTAAGCAAACATCCACAGATAAGAGAGTGCAAGGGGCTGATAAGGTGTGCGAAGTTATTAATCCATGCACGCATTACAACATAAACACTAGACACACACATAAATACTGTATTCCCATTGAGACCTCACCCTGTGTTTGCGACCTGAACACCTGACAGTGTTGGCGAGTGCTATTGTTCCTCCTGCTGGCTCTTGAAAATAGAAGCTTATACGAAGCAATGAACAATGACTGTTACATGACCTGTTAATGGATCTAGCAGTCGCTCAGTGCATGTGTATGAGTGTGTATGCATGCGCGTGTGTGTGTGTGTGTGTGTGTGTGTGTGTGTGTGTGTGTGTGTTAGTGTGTGTGTGTTTAGAGAGCAAGAGAGAGGGACAGAAAAAGCATGTCAGAGAAGACGAGTGTGTGTATGTACATGCGTATGTACGTGCATGTAAATATGTGTGTATGCGAGGCATTCCAAGCGGCATCACACGTCTTTAAAGTGAGAAATCTCATGTCTCAGCGTGCGTTCCTTTTACAGAAGGGCATAACCTGAAATGGATCATAGTGTCTGGTAGTTGTACTGTGAGTAGGAAAAGGCTTTCATATGCTCATTTTCCGATTTGACATGTTAGGCATTGGCCTAATGCTCCTTTACAAATTAATTTACAGTTCGACAGTAGTTACTTCTAAATGGCCCACATAAAAGAAACAAGTAGAAAGGAAGACATGGGTCAGAGCTACAGCAATCTGACAGTAGATAGAACAATTATACGTCTGTTCCTAAAGAAGTACTTGGAAAAGACCCAAGACGCAGGCAGATTAATTATTATCTTGGACATGCCGGAGTGTGTGTGTGTGTGTGTGTGTGTGTGTGTGTGTGTGTGTGTGTGTGTGTGTGTGTGTGTGTGTGTGTGTGTGTGTGTGTGTGTGTGAGGATGGAGATGTGGTTAGGTTGTGTGAGTCACAGTTACCGCAGCATATATTCCTGGACATTCTCCGGGCATAATGTTTATACTAGGGTGAATTGTATGTGTGTGTGTGCTTTCTCACACTTCCCTCTCAGCCCTCTCTTATATTCCATATTCAACATCTCCGACTTTAATTGTTTCTTTCCCTTTTCTACTCATACAGACTTGTGCAGATGAAGCACAAAACATTAACAACAAACTTGGTTTTCCACGTTAAAAGCTCTTTTATCAGGAAGAAAATCTTTTGACATTGACATAATGGGGCAGAGGTGGACCTTTCAAAACTGTTGTTCTGGGTTTCCATTCCCAATTTATGTTATTAGTTCATTAGTTCACTCAGCCATTAGATAAAGTTCACCTGGTGTCCAAAACATTTCGGTATCTAAGTGCCACTGTCCAGAAATTAGAATTACAGAATAATCCAACTTGTTGTCGTCATGTGTATTTTCCAAGGTTGTGATAAAATGTGTTGGTGTTCCATGTCCATTTGATTATGTGACGTACCAAGTGTCAGCACAAGCTGTCAAAACAGCAGAGTCTCTGGACCTCTACTGGGAGGATGAAACACTGTTCTTCCAAAAGACATTCCCCACAGTCTTTCAAACTATCTCAAGTGTTTTTGTTGCCTAAAACATGAGCATGTCTTGACCATAAGCTATTTTTCATAACCATGATTTTTCCCCAACCTTATATATAAGGTTATATATATTATATAAAAGAGGATTTTATAAAAGAGTTATCTGGGGTTTTTGCAGAATCGTCCAAAAGCATTCTTGTCTGTTGATTGGGTAAAGTGTTCAGCACAGCTGGAAACATCCTTGCACATTTATTGCACTTGGAAAATAAAGCGATGTTGAGTCTAAATCTGCATCCTCTCCCTCCCCATGTTGGACAAGTCAGTGGTCTTCCAACCCGTGGCAGCTTCTCCTCTCTCCTCTTACTTCTGCTCTTCCCTTGCAGTCTACCCCTCCCCCACCTTCTCCCCCTCCTTCTGTCAGAGATGTTAGTGGGACGTTTACCTCTTTGTAGATCTCCTTCTTTCATCCTCTTCTCCTCTCCCCTCCTTCTGTCAGAAACATTAACAGAGTAGCCCGCTGCTCCCTCCTTCCTTCTGATGCTCTCCTTTCTCCTCCCACATTTTATTTACCATCCCTTTTACATCCCTCACTCCAATGTGATTGACATTTCATCAGCCACGTGCAAGTGCCAAGCCTTGACCTGCTCTATGTCACAGTAGCCCACAGTATTTTTATTAACCCGCTCATCTCCTGCCTGCACCTCTCCACTCCATTAACCAGCATTGCAGCTGCTACGCATAGCATATCATAAAGATTAATACATCATTGTCAAATTAAGTATGATACCTTTCTGCAAGTACCATAAACAAATTAGACTAAAAGACATAATTGGTAATCTGTGTCTCAAGGGTTTACATTAATGATTTTTGACCATATTTCCCATAAAACCTCTCTCTTTATGAAGGAAAGCACATGTTGCAAGTCATCCCTTCTCACCTTCCCTGATGTCTCACTGAGGCTATTTGTTTTCTCTTCGGCTTTAGTGAAGAAGATGTTGCCCGTTCCACAATCAATTATTGCAAGAAATAACCAAACTTTATTTCGGAGTGGAAGAACAGCCCATTCGTACGACCTTGGGCTCAAAATGTCAAATGAGAGCACAAGTCAGAGGAGGCTAATCTTCTCAGTGATATTCTCATTTCTTTCAACTACTGTGTCAAAGCTGGCGTGGTAATGATTTCTCAAGATGTAAATGCAACACATTCAGTAGGATCTGTGTTTGTGTCAGAAATTCTCTCATATCTGTGTTCTGAAACTTCATATTTGAGCACACAGATTCCAATCGAACCTGAAAATATTCTCTCTACCTGCTTATCGTTATATATTCATATCCCTGTTTTTGTTTTTGTATGGAGTATAAATCATCAAAATGTGTCTCCAGCTCGCCTCCCTTTTATGTTTTCTCAGCCGTTTGACATGGAGATAACCAAACCCCACAGACAACAACAGCGCCCCTTCCACTTTAGGTTGTCAGCAGCAAACTTGCAACACTGAAACCTCTTTACACAAGTATGCATGTACACACGCACAGTCTCTTCTTTAGTCAACAGGGCCAGTTCTTGTTTGATCCCTTGTGAGGTTTATCTCCTAAGCCGAAATGTCAACACTTGCTTGTTGACAGACTCAGTTTCCTCCAATAACCCCGGTGACTGTCTACATCCTAAGACCTGGAGACCAGCAGGTAACAGCAGTTGACCTGGGGCACAATAGAAAGTCAAAGGGATGTGAGATATACTGAGTAATCAGGGAGTGACAATCAGACGCGAGGCAAGAGCATCTCGCAGGAATTATGTCCACATTTAGCTAAATTTGAACCCTCTTTTCCTTTCCATTTTGACCATCTGTCCACACAAAGTCCACACAAAGTCCACATCTGTCCACACAAAGTCAGTTCCAACACTGCATTCCCCACTGTGTTTTAGCGTCTTTCAGGTAATTTCTGCTAACTCTGCTGTTTTCAGCGAAAAGGCTCAGATAAACCCTCAGTATTCCATCTGCGCAGCATCAAACAGCAGACAGACACAATCAGCGACTAGCAGATGAACATAGTGGAGCATTTAGCAGCTTAAGAGCCAAATGTTTCCCTCAGGAGTTGGTGGAGAGCAAAACGGAGCTAAAAGGAGAGTCCACATTGGACATTCGTCAGGTGGCCAGAAACCAGACGCCAAAGAAAGTATAATGTTGTTCTGAGTTTGTTGGATCTGTTACAAGGAAATAGTTTCTCAACTCGTTCGCCATAACAAATTTATAACGTGACAATATGTAAATGCTCTGTTTACATCTTGCATGGCACCCAAATGGCCAAAAAATTGGTTAATGCAGTTTTAAATTTTGAGATTATTATACTTTTAGCTCCACTATTTTCCTCTACTTCTTACAGCTGCTTCCTTTCATCTTTTCCTTGGGTTTTGTTTACATCAGTCACGCTATGTTTGTGTCACACCGCCACCTTCTTTGTTTTGTTTTATGAGTCGTTGTTCTGCTTGCTGGGTCCTGCAGTATTTTTAGAACGAATGACTGTTTACATTACATCTTCAATACAGAAAACAGAGGTAGGTAGGTGGTGTGTGTGTGTGTGAGGGGGGGGGGGGGGGTGTATGCATGTGTTTGTATGTATGTGTGTGTGTGTGTGTGTGTGTGTGTCAGGGGGGTGGGGGTGGGGGTGGAGGGGTGATTTCCTGGTTATGAATAGCGAGTGTGTGTTGATTATAATTTAATGATGTTAGTGTGTGTGTGTGTGTACCACTTCCAGGGCTATTGTTATTTGATCAGAACAGATCAGTCATACATGCAGACATACACTCATTCATGAACACAAATGTGTACAGACCAGCATGGAAATACTGCACATGGGTATCCACATAGTAACATACACACACACACACAGAATAATGCACAGATGTTCCTTACATTAAAAATCATAGGCAACGATTTTTTATCTTTAATCACTCAGTGCATGTAAACTTTTTGTGTGTGTGTGTGTGTGTGTGTGCGCCAATCAGATAAATCCAAACTTGGAAGTGAAGCGTGGCTGACGATTAGTCCAAAGTTTGAGTCATGACTTCGCCTCTCTTTTGATGCAACTTTTATCACCTCAAACTGTAAACTGTCTCGATGTCAGTAAAGTTACACTGAAGTTCCAAGGTGACTCTCCCTCTCTCTCTCTCTCTCTCTCTCTCTCTCGTTTCAATTCAGTTTTCAGTTACAATGATGTTATTGTAGCTGTGTCTGTTGTCTGTCTTTTTGTGTTCAAACCTTTTGACCTGTCTTTATCCTTTCCTTTTTCCTCTGTGTCCCTCATTACATTTCACCACAGCACCCACTATGTCTCTCTCTCTCTCTCTCTCCATACACGTTAATCATTCCAGCAGTGCTATCTTGCCAGAGAAGGTCTTATCAGTCTCTGTGTCATTTTATAACCCAACCTGCACCCCCCCCCCCCCCCCCCCCCCTCTCAGCCTCTTGCCCCTACTTGTCCTCTCCCTTGTCATTCACTGACTCCTCCCCCCACTGCCTGCAAGTAACCAGGCTTTGACCAATCACAGCCCAGCATTAAGAGTGTGTTGCTGATTGGTGGAGCCTCCTGCACCCTGTCAACATTGAGGTTGATGTGCTGGTCATCAAATGATGATAAAAAATAATCTATATCTGTGTGTGTGTGTATGTGAAGGGAGGTAGGTAGGAGTAGTAGGAGAATTCAGTTGTTTTCAAAGATCAAAGTTCACAGCTAGTTTATTTTATTTTATTGTAATTTATTGTCATTAAATGCACTGCGTCCCACTTGTTTGACCCTTTTGCTGCAAGAAGCAAAGACTCCAGGTGAATGTGTAAAGGAAATTATTCAACAGGGGTGAAATGGAACATTTTCAGTCAGAAAACAGTAGTGGGAACTCACTGTGTGTGTGTTGGTAGTGGTGAGGAGCACATTTTGGGAAAAGGAAAAAAGAGGGAAAAACTATGACAAGAGGATCAGGTTAGTTCCACAGAGGACCTGATTGGAGCAGGTGAGCCTCTTTTGTGTGCGCTGACCGTGTATTGCCTTTTATGTAAACCAGCTGCAGTTAATGATACTGTACTTGCAGCACAAAGTTAACTGAAACATTTCTTTCTGTTGGATTTAAGTGATTATGCAAATTGTATTGAAACAGCTGAAATAGCATCTGGATCATGAGGATATTTGAAAAGAGATAAAAAAACGTGTTACATATAAAACAGTGGAGGAGAGTCAGTATGTTAGTATGTCTCCAGTGATAATGTGCTATCATTTTACTGGATTACCAAAGTTATTTAATGTAATGTAATACTGCATTTGAACAGATGCTGTAGAATTGAGATGCAACAGGTTGGGCTGTGTCTATAGACAAAGCCGGTGATTTTACACTTTTATTCTACCAGAGTTGTAAATAATTTGGCTGCATTCGCCCTGTTTTTCAATGAAGGTTTAGAAGATTTAGGTTGTATCAGGTGAGTAGCCTGATAGTTTACTCTTCTAGAGAAAGTATTTGAAATAAACTGATTTAGTAAATATTTCACTCAAATTATAGAAATAATAGAAAAGAAGGCAAAGTGCGATGACAAATTTATTTGACAAACAATGTACAAAGTCTAGTAGAAAAACATATTTTGGGGTCTGCAAGTTTGTGTTCCTCTTACTGTGCTTTGTGGTGTATTTCCCCTCCTATATTACTATAATACCTTAAACTTATGGGTCGATATTAAATTCTTGAAATG
This sequence comes from Enoplosus armatus, assembly GCF_043641665.1. Classification (NCBI taxonomy): domain Eukaryota; kingdom Metazoa; phylum Chordata; class Actinopteri; order Centrarchiformes; family Enoplosidae; genus Enoplosus; species Enoplosus armatus. The sequence goes on from NC_092186.1 coordinate 18,049,574, forward strand.
TGTAATTCTCTTTGCTCGTTTTAAAGGCTTGTTTTTTGTTATTTTTAACTGCTGGACATGACTGTGTGTGTGTGTGTGTGTGTGTGTGTGTGTGTGTGTGGAGTTCGCCCTCCTCGACCCTTCAGGTGTGTCTGGCGGTCGGTCCCGTGACTTCTCCGTGCGTCTCCCCCTGCTCGTCCTCACCGCCTCAGAACGATGATAATGACACACTGTGTCTGTTTGAACTAAAATAAGTGTGTATGTGTTTGTGAGTGTTGGAGCGCGTGGAGAGGGGCTTTATGGGGACAATTAATTTTGACTTTGTGTGTTTCATTTGGAATAGATAGCCCGAGCCTGACGTCAGATCACTAATTGATCCCTGCTCAGCCAATTACTGATAATAATTCAGAAGCAAAGGTATAATTTATTGTGTAAGGGGGCTGATTTGATCCGAAAATAAAGGCCGTTTTAAGCCTGAGGCCGGCGCTGCTCACGTTTTCCACACAATTGAACAAAAGAAAGTTGCAAAGGTTATTATACATTTATTTTATTTACACGGGTCTTATGCAGAATTTACTGTCTTTCGCCTGCATTATAAAAAGGGGTAGTCCTGTTACAAAGAAGAAAGAAGAAAGAAAGCTTATTACATTTCATTTGATCATATCTTATGACTTTTTAATGATCAGGGGGGTCGTTTTGACCGCAGAAGCAGAGAACAGATGCTAAAAATCATTTAATTTAATTAATTAAACTAAATATTGTTAAAAAAATATATATGTGCAACCGATATATAAAGATGAAGAGTTTTATCCAAAAACAACTTATATACATTATAGAAGCGTGCTTACCCGCGTGTATGTGTGCGTGCGTTGCTGCAACACGCTCTAACCCACATACCTCGCGCGCTGCCTTTGAGCTCCGTATGCTCGCGGGGAGTCTGCTCTCACATGCAGTTGCATCACCTCGCTTGATTTCCTTGTTCTCCCTCCGCTTTTAAAGTCCATCATTAACGGGATTAAACAGCTGAGATTTTGGAGAGATGGAGGGTTTGAGGCGATGTTTCCCGGTCTCCTCGCCTGATTGGACCTGGGAAAGATGATGTCAGACGACCGCATGCGCCCCGGATTGGAGAGAGCGGAGTAAACAAAGCCGCGAGGAGGAGGAGGAGGAGGAGAGGTCTCCACATCTCCAGACAGTCCGACCGACACACCGAATCCGACTTTACGCACAGGAGAGGGCGGCCCCGGCGGCGCGTACTGCTAAAGGCTGAAAGTAACACTGACAGTCCCACTTTAATGGGTGACGCGTTAAAAAAGACTTGGAAAAGCTGAAGGGAAACTTACCATCGTCTTTTAATCCGGACGCTGTGCAGTTTTCTCATTCGAGTAAGAGACTGATTTCCTAAATCGGCGCGCAACTGTTCGAAAAGTATCGAAGGAATCACTCGTATGTGTTCTGCATTGTTATTGCGGTTCTGCGCGCAAATGCAAGTATGATGAATTAAATTAGTGAAGTTAAATCCGAGCAGACAAGCCCCGGCTATGCAACCCGGCCGCTTGGAGACAGTCTGAACCGTTTGAATCAGGCTTCATGTTCAGAGCATGGTCCGATAACTGGAAGACAGAGAGAGACAGAAAGTAAGAAATAAAGAGCCAAAAAGACATTTTGGACACTTTGAGACGTGTTTGTGGGGGACGTCTGCCTCTCAGGTCCAGGTGTCCCGCCGAGCGGTGCGGAGTCTCCAGCTCAGGCCGGCAGCGCTGACATGCTTCCCAAAGTCGACGCTGAATCCCTGGGACTCTCTCGATCGTATGGGGAACAGGGGCACATGCCAAGGAACATGCAAGGTAAGAACTGTCATTCATTTTCATCTCTTAAGACTACAGGGCAGATTCACACGCTTCCATTTAAGTCGATTTACGGAGCGTCACCGGGCTGGGAGTCCTCAGTGCGTACCTCAATGTCACCCAAACTTTTAAACGCGCTTATACCCAACACATTTCTGCGGACAATGCAGGCTAATGACTGGTGACTGTCATTATGGGCTGTTATTGGATGATGAAAGTGTTACATTATTAGACATATGAAGGTCTGGTAGTTTACAGAGATTTTTTGGATTTTCTCTTATTATGGCTTGGGGATAGGTTGCTGTTATCATCTTTATTCTGATATAATAATTAGAAAGTATGAATGCAGATCATACTTTTCTAAGGTTTGGCCCGCGATCAAACCCATATACCCAGCTGTCACTCATGCTGGAAGTGTGCGGGCGCCTGGTGCGTAAAAACGGTGAGACAGAGCAGAGATCTGTGTACTAACTGACACGCAGAATTGACTCGTGATTTTGTATCTATACAAAAGTTAGTTTGGACAGAGCTGTTGCCAATTTATCAAAAGAAAAAAACTGCAGAGCATAATTCTAGAGATTTCATTTAGTGACTGACCTCGGGTCAGTAAAGTTTAGTCTAAGAAGCCTATAAATTCGGGTCTAATTTATATTTTATAGCCATTGTAAAATGGTCGTAATTGTGTGACAAATAAATCCAAAGAAATTTATATTTTGTAATGTTCTTAACAAAATTCTGTTTTGTAATTTATCCAATTTTGGCCTAAAAGTTGAATGCAATTTTAAAATCAGATTGAACTAAATTAAAAAGGGGCACCAAATATCGCTGTTATTATCCTTTATTTTATCATCTTTTTGGGGTATTTTTCACACTAATGATGTCAAAAATGTATGGCATAATTGCTTTAGGTCTTTGAATGTGCGGAATTAGGTTTATCATTTAAAAAATGTGCAGCTTTGATTGAGAAATAAATGTTTTCAGATTGGACATATTTATAAAAACGGTATACATAAAAAAAAAAAAAATCTTGATCTGTTAATACAAAGTACACATAAAGCAGCCAAAATGTGAAAAGGGGCTGCCAAGATAATCTCACGTATCTCCCTCTGTCCCCTCGTGTCACAGCGATATAAACGGGCAATCAATTAGCCCGCTCTCGGTTTATGAGACGCTGATAACACCCACAAGAAGGAGTGGCTCGTCGGAGATCTACTTTTACGCAGGATTAAAAACAAGGTAGCTCCGACTGACGGAGGTTTTCTCTCGGAATCATCAGCGTTTTTGACAAATGTCGTAGCTCTTTGGAAATTGCGTGAGGTGAGAGCCAGCAGGTGAGAGACTGACCGGTGTGTTTCTGCACCGTCCAACGAAAAGTAACCTGCACACACTCTGCATGCACAAAAACGCCGCTTGCCAATGAAGCAGGGTTCAACTAAACTAAATTTACCCACATGTTTACATAAAAATAATGTTTATCTTATATCTTCAACTGTTATAATTCCTTAAAATGTGGTTTACATGGTAATAAGCACAGCAGCAGCCTAGACATTGTACAATTTTATTGGAGAAGATATCTGGCTAAAAATATTCTTTATTTGTTGTGTTAGGACCATTTCCGACCAGAGGTACTAATTTATTTTATTTACCACGGCCTCATCCACTGCGCAACTGCATCCAAAGCCCCGATAATGTTTATTTCCTTTATTAGAATGTGTCCAAATCTGCAGCTGTAGCGCGTCACGAGAACGGGCCCTACAGATCCTCTCCTTTATGCGCTTTAAAGCAGAAGAAAGTTCGGAAATGGGGTTTGCTTTGAGCTTCTGTGGAAAAACCCGGCAGCTCGGTGGAACTTGTTGCTTCAGCTGGAATATGCTGCGCGGATCCCAGAAGGGCAACGCGTTAACAAACCAGAAATCATGTCTAATTAAAAGGTCTCAGTGAGCAGATGAGTGGATTTTGAAGTAGAGCAGTAATGTATGTGAAGGGCCTTGGAAGGCGTCTAGTTGACAAAATATTTCCACTTTTACAGCCACATCCACTGAGGTTTTCCTGTTTGATCCTGGCTGCTTTTTATGATTAGAACCATAAATGCTTTTGTAACTGTTGTAAATGTCAGCCTGGCTGTTTGCTTAGCGCTGTCATACACAGTCTTATCAAGGCTAGTATTTCTAATACGCAAGGCAAAGGGGGATACAACAAATACATCGCAATAATATTCGAATCGTTTAGTATATTGAGTCATAAATCTCAATACAAAGAAATGGGAAACGTATGCCATCCTATGTTGTGAAATTCCACTTATTTCCAAATTGATTTTAAATTTCTGCTAGTAGCCTACATTTCCCGCTTTGTCTTTATTTACTACTCATTCTTAATAATGACTGAAGCTGCTTTTGGAAACAACATAAATCATCATGTCAAATCATATTGACGACTTGTATAATGGACTATGTTTTTTCCAAAGTCACATAACAGCCACCAAAACACATAAAAGAAACTAAAGCAGTTGGTCTATAGCATTGCGAGATAAAAAAAAAAAAAAATTCGAGAAGGAAAAATGATGTTGGTTCAAGTTGGTTTTGGATGTTTTTCTCCTCGCCTGCAGAGATAAAGGCTTCTCTGTGTGTCTTCATTTGTCTGTGGGCGGTAACATTTTCTCCTCCAATCCTTAACTCTAATATCTCTCCATTTCCCCCAGCGATTTCACGACTTAGCTGCATGCATATTTATGAGGCTCACTTTCATGCGCTTTTTTTTTTTTGGCTCCTGTCTGCAACGAATGTAGAAGAGAAGGAGAAATAAATGGTCGCGTCCTTTCAACTCATTCCAAAAACGACTATTCATCGTCTTCCCCTCCTCAAATGAAACCTCTACAAGTCCACCAGAACTTTAAAAAAAGACATCTCATTCAGTTGCGTCGCGTGCTTCCCCGTGGTTCATCTTGATGGATGAAAGCGGGCTTTTGGGAAAGAGATTGCTCAGCACTGAAATAGTCTTCTCACTGTGTGTCCGTGTCTCGTCCGCAGCACACCAGATAAAAATGATGGACTACTCATATGACGAAGACCTGGACGAGATGTGTCCCGTGTGTGGAGACAAGGTTTCAGGGTATCACTACGGACTCCTGACCTGCGAGAGCTGCAAGGTTAGTGCCCTCATTCTGGACTCCCCAGTGGAAAGCCATTGCACGATTACAATGATATATTGTGTCTCTGTTGTGTGCTTATGGTGACCTTCCCCTATTGGTATCTAAAATATCCCTAGTTTCTAGAATAGTTTTTGGTAGTGAGGTCTCAATTATGTATAGTGGCCTAATTACTGGTGTTATTATAAAGTTCCTGCGGTGCATCAAAGCCTGTCAGTGTTAGGTTTACAGCTGCTGAACATAGTTTGAGTGTATTATTATCACTTGTGTGTTTGCAGTGTTCAGTAGTGAAGCTGGACAAGTTAATGTGCTCTTTGGTGTTTTTATTGAATATTGCAGGTACAGCCGTATTTGCAACTTTATTATACATTTCATACATAGTAATTCTATGGCTCTTATGTTTCTCTGCGGCTGCTTTATTTCAGTGCATTAACCTCTCTGTGCATCAGTGGAGATGCATTTTTTTGCAGTTACATTTTCACACGCTAGGCGTTTAGCCGACACTCTTGTCCAGAGTGACTTGCAACAAGTGCAAATGTACAGTAAAGATTCAGTCCCCCATCATTAACATTACAGGAAAAACCAAAGGTAAAGAGGCCGAAGGTCGAATATTGTTGTGACAATTGATCTAACAAACTTTTCCTGCGAGTGTCAGAGGATTTTGTAAAGTGGTTGAACGGCTTGGGGAAGAAACAGGAGTTCAAAAGCATGCAAAGCCACCAAACAGGAGGTGGGGGAGGAGGATTTAACCCAGGAAGCAAAGTACACAATAATACCATCTCTGTTTGAACAAGTCTGTATCCGACTGTCTAAAACTCTCATCACAAGTTCATTAAGAGAACAGCAGCATTGTATGGTTGCAAAAATGTTTCACACAGGTTAATAATGAGGCTACTGCAAAGTAAACAGTTGCTGCTATTAATTTGAGCTCTATCAACAACCTCTTTGTCCCTTTCTGCCCATTTCCACTGTGCTCCTCAACACTGAGCTAATAGGCATTACCCACGTTTTTTGTTTGCCCAGTAAAGCTGTCAGCACAAAATTAAGCTAAGACAAATGTCTCTGTGTTTACACTAGTCAGTGTAAAATTGCAGCTCACAGTATTGATGCCGCAGCGCACATTTCTTGCCTATGTGGTCATTATTCAAAGCAGATGTTATAGATTTTATCCCATATTATGACCTTGAGATGCTAAGCACTTGCTTGAATGGAGATGTCAGTGGCATCTCTGCTGCTTTTCAGCCTCAGCACAGGCTCGTGTTGGGAAGCAAATCCACAAACACATTTCCCAGTTTAGTGTGTTTCTGTGTGTGTGTGTGTGTGTGTGTGTGTGTGTGTGTGTGTGTGTGTGTGTGTGTGTGTGTGCATTCAGGATGTGATGAAGAGGTGTTTTATAAAGTGCTGCACATCCTTGTTGAAACATGAATAATATTGATAATTACCTGAAGCTCATTATTGATTATCTCTAAAATGTAGGCAATCTATTCAGTAAAAATACGATTGTCAGGGCTGTACTGATATATCAGTTTGTTGACATGTTACAGGCTCATATTGGCATTAAATATCTGCTATCAGCCAGGCAGTGCAATCCATCTCCAGTGTAATGGAGGTCCTTCTCTGGCCACAGCTGCGTAAAAAGTGGAAACCCAGCATTTACATTTTATTCTTAGTTTTCTTATTAAACTGAAAATACCTTTGTTTTAGTTTTTGATATGCGCTACCAGAGTAGCTTCACATTTTCCACTTTGTGGTATCTAATTTTGGAAATATTTATTCATTTCTGGTGAGTTTTTAGATGGAATCCTACCCTCTATACCCCCTCCTTGCACCCGCTCACCCCACATCTGCACAAGCCCAAAAACGCAGTTGTGAATAGGATGCATTTGTTATCAGGGTCAAATTTATACATTTGTATATATATATATATATATATATATATATATATATTTTTTTTTTTTTTTAAACTTTAATTTAACCAGGCAAAGCTGTAGTTGGGTTGCCAGTTTTGGGCTGAAGAACACACACACATGCAAAAAGAGAGAAAGAGTGACACACACAAGTAAAGATTCTTTAACCTCTTCATAATCCTACCACTTCCCAGAAAAAACACGCATACGCACTCTATAAATATACACACAAACATGCACGGACAGTTCATACTACTCGCCAGCCCACATAAAGTAAACATGGTATCACATCATACCTGTTGAAATAACAACAAGCTGAAGCGGGCTTCATGGTCCTCAATGTGCACAAACAGGCTTAATATCTGCAGGCTGACAGCGCAACAGCAGAATAAGCTGATAATCCTAAAATACTGACATTACAAGCAACTAGTAAAAAGGTCAAGGGTCAGTGCCAGAGAGCACAGTGGACTTATACAATATATTTAAGATATGCAGAAGTTAAAGGAAAATAAAGATGAGCACAGCAGGGTGAGGTCAAAGAGATTGTTGTTTGGTCAAACACATATTAGAGCATGTAAAGAGCATGGGAGGCAAGGACCAGAGGAGATCAAGTGGAAACGTGAATTATATTTTTCCTGGTTGCCGTTTTTGTGCAGAGAGATAGCAGTTTTTTAGGCTGGAATTCCAAGGTCAGGAATACCCAGTTACAGAGATCATTTATCTAATTAAAATTGGACATTACTTTTATGTAGCTAGTATCTACTTTACAGCAAACAATTTCAGATGATTGTGATGATTTCAGATTTTATGGTAATTTGTGACAAGTAAATGAGAAGTTTTGCTATTTTTTAATGGCAACAGAAACAGTTGCTTGCTGGAATCCCTTTAAGAATAAAAATGAGCCTGAGACGAGTGCCTTTTCATGGTTAGAGCTGACGGTCAAATGAAAGCCTTTCAGTGAGGTGTTCTCCGCTTAATCTCCAGACGTGATATTGTGTGGTTTTAAAGCATGCTAGAATTCAGTTTGGTTCAGATATTTATAGCACACACTGTGCACTAAATGGAAAATTGGAGAAAAAGTTCTCTCTAAAGCATGGATTTTTTAGCACTGAGAAGTCGATAATCCAGAACCGAGTGCAGTGGATTTTATTTTATTATTATTTTTTGAGACCAATCAGGCAATGCAGATTGTCAATTAAATTTGTGTTTGGTGAGATATTGACAGCAGCATGTTCTTTTTTTCTTTTTATTATTTTTTTTAAAGACCTGGTTTAAGGATTCTCCTCCTAGGGTATGGATCTAGAATACGTTAATACCATCTTCCCTTCGTTTGATTTTCACTGCTGCTGCCGATAATTAATTCCACGTTGCAGGTACGAATCTCTGTAATCCCGGAACTGTGAATTATGGATATAATTTATTGGATCTTTTGGACTCCTGTGCTCATATTTTTCAATAATTAAGTGGAGAGCTGAAAAGATGCTTTCCCCGAGTCTTTACGTGAGTAGAGAATATTGAGAATAGTAATGTAATTTTGACAGGACACAAATGAGATTTTATACCTTTTAGTTTATAATGCAGGTATGTAGAGAATTTATGTTTTGCCTATTTGTTCAAAGATGAATAAAATGATGTACTACTTATCATGTAAATGCAATTTTATGAATAATTTCCTGACTTAATCAAAAAGTATTACAAATACTAAATTTTCAATTTTATTTTATTTTTTTAAAACAAAGTGTATGTTCATGCCTTGCTTTATATTCTGCATGTGTGTGTCCATAAAGCAGCACAACATCAGTTGGAGTATAGCTTTTTAAAACTTCCCTGTGTGTGTGTGTGTGTGTGTGTCCATTAAGCCTGTCCCTCTCCATCTGTCTGGGAGTGTGAATGGGCCAATTACCATCGCATTGCAGGGGTCAAGCGGGTTGACGTCTTGATTGGTTCTCTCTGTAGGGCTTCTTCAAGCGCACCGTCCAGAACAACAAACGCTACACATGTATAGAGAACCAGAGCTGCCAGATTGACAAGACCCAGAGGAAGCGCTGCCCATACTGCCGCTTCCAAAAGTGCCTGACCGTTGGCATGAAGCTAGAAGGTACAGCAACATGTTTACATTTTTACAGTTTGGCTTATGGCAGAATGACTTGAAAGTTTTGCTGGTGTTTTGCATCTGTAATTGAATGTGTTTCCATCTTAAACATGAGGTTACAATGAGATAAAACCTTGGGAGAAATGTTCAAAAGTGTTTCAAAGTGCAACAAATGGCTGGTAGATAATGTGTAGCTGTCAAAAAGTTTGGGATTCTTCAAAATAGATAAATAGGACACAGTTGTTACAAAAAGCAGAAAGGGTTATCATGTCCGAGCAACCAGTGATTATGACGGCGAGATTTCAGTGTCTTGCTCCAGGGTTCTTAGAACAGGTGGCTGTTATTAGTACTGAACATGTGACTATCCAGTAACCAGTATTCAGATCCTTTGCTAAAGTAAAAGTGGCAATATTGCTATACAGAAATACTCCATCACAAGTAGAAGTGTTGAAAATGTCACGTAAGAAAAGATATGTATTATTAGCAAAATGTCCTTAAAGTACCAAAAGTAAAAGTATTCATAATGCAGATTGACATACCATTATATATTATTTTATTGGATTATTATTACTGATGCTTGTAAAAGTACCATTTTACTGTTGTAGGTGGTTGAGATGGAGCTAACTTTAACTGTTTTATATACTGTTGAATAGTTAAATCCATAACATATGGCATTATGTTTAATAAGCTAATCAAATGTTTTGTGTGTGAAATCTTTATCTGGAAGATAACTACCGTAGTAACTAAAGCTATTAAATCAATTTAGTGGAGTAAAAAGTACCACTCTCTGAAATGTGGTAGAGTAGAAGGATAAAGTAGATTTAAAAGTGAAATACTCAAGTAAAGTGCCTCAAATATGTAAGTACTTGAGTAAATGTACTTAGTTACTCTAACGTGAGAGCATCTAGGCAGCCAAATGCACCCGATGTCCTTCGGACTCACTTTCACCAGAAGTCTTTTAAAATTCTATTTTAATCTCGGAGAATATTTATCTCTTTTACAGTGCACATGCAGCACTGTTTTTTCTGTACGGTTTCATGAAGAGTTTACCACAGATTTTGTCTATTCTGGGGTTTCGTAGTAAACACGGCTCACTAGAATATGATCTAGAACTTACAGAACACATCTGCAGGAATGGAAAAGCAGATCCAGACAGTGTTGTTGTATTCTGTGTGCTGCATCATATATTTTTGAGCTATGATGCCTGTTTGCAATTACTGTTACTGAAAGTCGGGGGGGATAAAAATTATAACTTGGAGCAGCTAAAATTGGAGGTTGGCTGCTTCTGGACTTTCATAGAGGTGTTTTTAAAAACCTCTACCAAAGTTCTAGTGAAATGACAGAGCTAGTGTTTTTCCATTGATTCCCAATTGATTACAGTTAATCACAGCACATTAACTTTTTTGGAAACTCAGAGTGGAAATATTCTTCCGAGATCAATTTGCATGTGAATACTTTCCTTCCAAATTGAGATGTCCACCATTTTTAAAAAAAATACCTGCTCTGACATAATGATTGCCTGAATGAAAGGAGAAGATTATATTTATTTAATCACTTAACAATGAACATCGCTGTAGTATCTGTTCTCGAAAATGTATACCTAGAACTTTGTGAAGTGAAACCTTTCATTTTAACCAAAGCGTTGAAATCCAGCATTGCTTATTAGTATTTTAGATGGGGTCAGGGGGAGTTGCGGGGTATCTGGTAGCTGCTATGCACTTAAACTTGCCAGACAGAGTAATAGATAAAATATTAAACTTGGCGGCAGGGCGAGAATGGTAATGATGATACTTTTGGCCAGCCGAGGAGGCCTCTTTGTTTAATTTGAACGTGGCTCAGAAGCTTGTTCAAATACGGCTATCCAGAAGTGACAGGACGGCAGGGCAAGAAACATTCTTCCAATGTTCAAAGATAATATTTAAAAGCAACTTTTTTTTCCACACGTGAGTTGACATGTTTTATTCTGAAATCACTAATTTTGGAGTGAATAAAGCGACCTGAAGGTCATCTTTCACTAAGTGTAAAATAGAGGATTGAATGGATTGAATGGTTGTTTGTTAACCGAGAGGTTAAGTAACAATGTTGTCCTTACTGCAAATTGTTTTACTTTGTGTACTGTGTACTACTGTTTCAGTCTAATATTGAAACAAAATTCTTCACACATTTGTAATTTAAACCAAATTAAAAATCCCCAGGCTCCTGAAATGATCACATACAACTGAGAAAAGTGAATGTGTTAAAGAAATAAGACCCTGGGAGGGTGAAAGTAGCGCAAAGACAGCCTAACTAAAATCTTTCCGGAGGCTTCTTCTCCCTTTACCTGCCATGTGCGGTGTAATTAATTGCTGTTAATTGTGAATGGCCGCTGGGCAGAATGTCCCGGCCTGTCATTTTCCAGCTGACACGGGTGGGGAGGGGGTATTGTTTGATTTGTTTTTGCTGGCGGTAGCTTTCAGCTCGGGGGCAAGACGGGCCCTGCAGCACTCTGTCAGGGGCCAGAAGCTCCAGTGGGCGACTCCTGCCACAACCAGTAAAGACGTCCCATGCAGAAAGGCTGACACTCCTCAGCATACACACACACTGTCCACACACATACAGCTCTCCCTGGTAAACACATGCATATATTCATGAAAAAGGTGTTCAGAAGGCCACAGGCAAGAGGGAGAAGCTGTCATTTGATCTAAAAAAAAAATGTGCGTACAACAGCGGTGAGAGAGGAAAGGAGGTTTGGGGTCATGCGCTTTGTTATTGCAATCTTTTCATTCCATTACACAGCAGCTTGCAGCAACATGTGAATTCAGGATGTCGAGTGGAAACCAAATGTGGACATAGAAAAATGGGGGAAACTTTAAAGTTGACTCAAACTGTAATTCTTTCTGTATTTTTCGACTATGTACTTTTGCCTTTCCGGCGTTGTTCAGTGTCGTACCTGTCTGCCAACCAATAGGACCGTCTGTATAGCTTTTTAGTTTGCTGTGAGGGTGGTGGCAGTAAAGAAGTCTGTGTTTGCGTGTGTTGGTGTCAAAGTTGAGGGAGGGCAGTGAAACAAAGTGAAACACTGAGAGAGCAGTCGCAGTATCTTGAGCTGATAACAAACAAAAACAGTTAAATCTCGGTGACGTCTGTCTTTGCGCAATGAAAGGAAAACATGTCATATTCTCGTCTGTGTGCTTCTGCCGCAGCATAAATGACTTACCTCTGACTTACCTCTGCATTCAAGATAAAACGACCTCTTTCTTGTTGTTGCATCAACTGCGAGAGTGAAGAACAGCCTGGAGACTCAGTCATAGATTTAATCCCAAATATTAACACTCAACTTAATCTGGATATGAGCGTCATCTTTAACCTCAAATCACTTTAACCACATGCCATCAGCTGCTAACATTTATCATGAAATTCCAAAAAGTGAAATACATGTTTAAAAAAGTGTGTCAATATTAATATTTGTCTATAAAAAGCTTGTTTAATCTGTTAATTTGTCTTTTCCAGTTACTGTCAGGGTCAGAAGGGTCATTGTGTCAAACAGTATTGAAGGAAAAAAAGGCACACACACACACACACACACACTCTCTCTCTTTCATATGTACACACGCACACAACGATGATGGAGCCTGGCAGCCACACACTCATGTAACCACACAAACACACATGCTACACGTGCTGTAAAATCCCTTGCTTCTTGGTATGCACTGTAGCATCTCAGCCAGTGTTGACTCATTGAGAAAAAAAAAGGCCACATCCCACTAAGGTCTGACCCATTAGCACGTCATTCACTTAAGCTGATGAAGCGTGCCGTATCTGAACAGCTCCCACTGGTATGATTTTCTTTTATGCTTGCTACGAGTTGCCTGGCATCATGTGCTTCACTGAGCTGCCTAATATTTCCTTCACTTATGTATCATCTTAAAGACAGTAGCGGAACAGTGGTATTTGTGATTCTGGGAGTTTGAATATACTCTTTTTCCACTGTGTGCTATTTAATGAAGCAGAAATTATATTTTTTTTTATAGTAACTTTTGAAAATATGAAAAAAGTGAAAATATTACAACATTTTAACAAAAACAAAGAACTGCAAGGAACATTTGTCCTGACAGTTTTTTTTGTGTTTAATCACAGCTTGATTCAAATCTGACCAGCCAGAACTGTCTCGTTTTAAACCAGACATGACAATATACTGATTTAAAGTGGCTGTTTTTGGAAGCAAAACTAACTCTCATTTTTCTTTCATTAACTTTTATTGGACTTTTCACTCACACTTACTTACATTACTGAACAGAGTCACACAGGCTTCCTCAGGTATCACTTTTTCCAGCGATTTTTATTTTTAACCATTTTGTTCATGCCGTTAATCCATCATCAATTCTGAATTCATTAATTACTTTGAAATCAAAACCTCTATAGAGCCATTCAGCACAAATTAGGAACCCCATCTGAGTGTTTGTATATTCCTCTCTGTATCTCTCTCCCTCTCCTTCCACTTTTTATTTCCTCCCTGTCTCCATCTTTCTTGCTCTGATTTGTCTTCCATCAGCCTCCCAGTACCTGCAGTGGAAGCCGGGGAGCTGTCCCATTACTTATGCATAGGTATCATAGGTATTCATGTGTGTGCATGGGATAGGGCGCACCCGGAGCAGGGGCCAGGGCCCCGACATGACAAACAGGGTGTCAGCAAGGCTCCGCGGGACCCATTAATATGCTGGCGGCCGACAGGGATCCTCACCTACGCGCGCTTAATATTCCTGTATATTAAACAACCATAAATCAGAGGATATAAGCGCTCAGGGCTGTGTGTGTGATGTGTGTTAGGGGCTATATGTGCATAGAAATTGCGTGTGTGTGTGTGTGTGTGTGTGTGTGTGTGTGTGTGTGTGAATGATGCTGTGTGTGTGTGCTTGTTTGTGTTCGTACATGTTTGAGATGATGTTTACACGGGGTACTGGATACTTTTGGGAAAGAGGAACAGGGTTTTGGTTGGGTCAGTTTATGAATTTATAGATGTGTGTGTGTGTGTGTGCAACCGAGTGTGTTTCTGTGTGGACGTGTTCTCAGACAGTAAGTGAAGGGAAGTCAGAGAGGAAGACAGCATCAGCCTTTTAGCCTTTCAGCCTGGCTTTAGCCCCAAAGCCTCACTGCTAACCCACAATATCCCCCAACTCAGATCCTTTTCTCACAAATAGAGGTTCCTTGTGATGTTTTCTCTTCATATATTCATTTTCTTCTTGTATTCTCCTTATATTTTCAGTCTACAGTTTACCTGTTTCTCTTTTCTTTTTGGCCTCTACCTTTGCGCTAAGCTGTTGTGTGTCTAAGTGCTCATCTGCACTTTCCAGCCACCTCCTGTCAATCAAGCTGATTTTCTGTTGATGAAGTTGGAATATCTGTAGGCTGCCTGTTCAGCAGTGGTGGCTGTCACTGTCATGCTAACTACTCAGTTTGTGTTTATGCCAAACAAACCACATCATTTTCTTGGCACCGCAGAAAGACCTACCAGTGAGTTTAAGTTACTAACAGACGCTCGGCAAGCTTTTATGAAAAGGGTAATTCAATTACGGCTTTTTAATATATCATTTTTTTTTGCATGAAAACATTCACAAATTACTACCTTAAAAGCAGTAAATATAACTAAACTGGCTGTGTTTACTTGTTTTTGCTTATTTTTTTATTTTTTTGTACACAATTTTAACCCCTTAAAGTTCCAGGGTCACATGGTTACTGTGTCATCAGAAGCTCAATGCTGCAGCATCTAACCCATTAACATCTCTTCACCTCAGTCAAACACACACATTCATCCTCTACCCAGCACACACGCATACACTATCCCCCTCCCCCTTCCATATTAATCTGCGTTACATACATGCAAATCACCTTGTTTAATTAGAAAGAATCTGTGTGTCTGTGTGGTGGTGGTGAGACCTACACCCCCCAATCCTGATATTCATGATTTGATGTGGGTCCCTGGGTCAGAGGCAGGCAAGAAGGCAGTCAGGGCCTAATTTTGTTTTCCCAGTAGGGCCAACTATTAGTTTCTTAGCTCATTAATTACGCTGTTGTAGAGAAATCATTAATATTTAAAGTCGCCCTACAATAATGTATAATGGATATATTTGGCGGCTCCTGATTTCTTCTTTTTTTACTTTTGATGTGTGATCAATTTTTTAACGGTCATGATAATCCCTGAGCCTGGGTGAGTGGGCACTGCACCTCAAGCATGTCGGAAAATGGTTGTGTGTGTGTGTGTGTGCGTGTGTGTGTGTGTGTGTGTGTAAAATCACTGTGTATAAATTACATACCATTTGAGCCGTTGGGTGCTCTCCAAGGTGGCGGAGCGTCTGGCCTGATACCATCTCTCTCTGTGATCTGGACCAGTGTGTAATGCTTTCCATGTTAGCCAGTGTGTTTGTGTGTGTGTTTTCTTTAAGAATGTATGAGAAAGAGTCAGCATGTGGGTGTGCGTGTGTGAGAGTGTGTGTGTGTGTGTGTGTGTGTGTGTGTGTTTGTATGTGTGTGTGTGTGTGTGTCTCCCCTCTCGGCTCCTCTCGCTCAGATCAGTGACAGACACTTTTGTGACGGAGGTCATTAAAATCACTCCCAAGGCAGCTCGGAGTGTGTGTGTGTGTGTGTGTGTGCCCCTCCCCACCCAAACGCCAGCCCCCCACCCCGCCCTCTCCACACCCCTTCTTCAATTTTCTTCTTCTGTTCTTTCATTCATCCGTCAAGACATCAGGAGCTGGAGTAGACCCAGGCTGACTCGCCATGTTATCTGACTATTCAGAGCAAATGTATGTGCATTTATTTGCATATACAGTTAAATATGTAGGTTTCTGTTCAAGAGGGAGGCAAGACCTTATTGCATACAATGAAAACAAGTCTATAATATTCTACAGTATCGATATTAGTGAGTGTTTTTCTGTTGGGTAGTCTCCCAGACGTCCGTTAGCTTGTTGCACGCTGGGCTCGTCGAGCCTCGTCAAAGTAAGAAGTAATTAAGTATGAATAATTAACACCAGTGCCCCCCGACTGGGAGACAGCAGAGCAGCTTCCCCATGGCAGCAGTCGGCCAGATCACACATGGCCCTCGTAGCAGTCCACTGTGTGCCCGGCTCGTTCATTAGAAATACCCACGGCACAGACTCGTTGTGATCCTCACCACAGGAGCCTGCACTGAGGGGGGAGGCAGGGAGCATCATGGGAATGTTTGGTTCATCAGAAAAAAAAAACCCAATTTGCTTATTGTCCGCCTTTTCAGCCTTTGGGGTTTTGTAAAGAAAAAAGTTTCTACTAATGGACAGTGACATTTTGAAGCTTTTAAATACTGCATAATCAGATAGCATTTTGAAACATGAATTTTAGAAAGAGAACTTGAATTTTCTTTGAGTCTATACCAATATCTAGCTTTTGAGGTGTGTATTTCCTGAGTGGTAGACAGAGATAGCCAGCTGTACAATGATTATTTAGCAGAGCGGCTCATAGAGGTTTGTGTCCCTGGTCAATGAGTAACAACACTATCTGTTAGACCTGTGGGGTTTAGGAGTCAACAGGTAAATGTCAAGTGTAATCAACATAGGAAAACCTTTGCCCTACATACAAGTTACAAATGAAGAGTTCACTTCCATAGCACCATGCTTATATCCATGTACATACATGGACAAATCTTATAGTATCACTAAAATATAGAAGATTTAGGCTGTAAAAGTGTTTTTAGTATTTTTTGTTTCAACCAAAGTCAGACATTGTAGGTCAAAAAAATTATTATATGGAGCCGGGGAGCAGGGTAATACTTTAATAAAACTTCAGAAAAAAACATGGACTTTTTTTTTTTGTCATGGCACCACATTGCGTCACTTTGCAAGGTTGGATCTACTTCCAAATGACGAAAGCCTCAATGGCTGTGTTACCATGGAAGCCATGCTCATGCGGGTCCAGCGAAATATGACAGTTACAATAGCTTGGAAAATAGCGACACGCGGCACTGAATGTGATGAATTTACTGTTTATCAGATCATACATGAGAATTAGTTAGCTAGCATGATGTTTTTCCAGGTTTTTTGAGAGTTTTTTCTCTGAATATTACCTACTTCCCCGGCTCTGTTATGTTGTTGTTTTTCCGACAGTGGTCTTAATACATATGTACACAAGGTGGATTTCTCATTCTAGATGAAACACTTTAAATAATTGTTTTATTGCTTAAATTAAGTGTAAATGTGTCAAAAGGTGGTTAGTGTTGTATAAGACCCCATGAACACTGTCAAGAATGAGTAACATGCAAGACAAAGACTTTAGAGCTAATATTGTCTTCTTCCTTTCTTGTCTCCTTTTTCATCTCTCTTTCTGCCTGTCAGCTGTGCGGGCGGACCGCATGCGTGGTGGTCGCAACAAGTTTGGCCCGATGTACAAACGTGACCGGGCCCTCAAGCAGCAAAAGAAGGCGCTGATCCGAGCCAACGGCCTGAAGATTGAGGCCATGACTCAGGTGATGCAAGCCGTGCCCACCGACCTCACCATCACCTCAGCCATCCAGAACATCCACTCGGCCGCATCCAAGGGCCTTCCGCTAAGCCACCACCCCGGCCACCACACTGGTCACCATCACCACCACCACCACCATCATGCCACCGCCCTGCCCCCCACAGACTACGACCGCAGCCCATTTGTCACTTCGCCGGTCAGCATGGCAATGCCACCACACGCTGGCAGCCTGCAGGGCTACCAGGCGGCCTACGGACACTTCCAGGGCACGCGCACCATAAAGTCTGAGTACCCTGACCCGTACACCAGCTCGCCGGAGTCCATCATGGGCTACGCCTACGTCGATGCCTACCAGTCAGGCTCGCCGCCCAGCTTCCCTCACCTGATCGTAGAGCTGCTTAAGTGTGAGCCAGATGAGCCGCAGGTTCAGGCCAAGATCCTGGCCTACCTGCAGCAGGAGCAGGCCAGCCGAGGCAAACACGAGAAGCTCAACACCTTCGGCCTCATGTGCAAGATGGCCGACCAGACACTCTTCTCCATCGTGGAGTGGGCACGCAGCAGCATCTTCTTCCGTGAACTCAAGGTAGGTGTGCACGATCCATGTGATGTTTAAATGTGAGGAAAAATTTATATATGTTATGTTTTAAACATCCTTATTTTCATGGTTTTTGCCATCATTCCTATCAGTTATGATAGCGTACTACTGTATAAGCTTTAATTCTGTTTGTAGTTACTCTGCAGACCTTTAATAAATTATCCTGCATTTTGTTTCAATGCTGAATCTTTCACCACGTTGTCATCCATAATTGACAGTGCTTTACACAGTTCAAGAACATCATCTGCTCAACAGGCCTTTAATCTTCCTCTTGTATGCACTGGCTCAACACTAATGCAGAGTACACAGGGCCGTGTGGGGCGAGGGGTGTCTGCTCGTAGCTGCCACCGCTGTCTGTCCCACTGCCTGATCAAAATTCAGCAGCCAGCCATATTTACTCTGTGTGTGACACATTTTGGCTATGGGATGTGAAAACTTTGACTATGAGCTTCAGGCACTTTTCATACTAACAGGGTCCTAGTCGAAGGGTTTTTATGTGAACTGAATACCGCCCATCTCCCCTTGAAATATTCCTCAGATATAAATGGGCACACTGTGTGATGATATGAGATACTGGCCATTAGCATATTGGTCAAACAAAAATACCGAGAGCTGACCATATCACACAGAGGATACAATAGCAATAAATTGTATTGCTTTTCCATTTTAATAATTTAATTGCTTAATTAATTTAATTTCAGTTTAATTAAGATTGTTTTTAACCTTTAGTTATTTGTGATGGATAATATTTAACAGCATTTTCACTAGGTGCATATAATCTGCCTGGTAAACAATGTGTCCTCTGTGAGTGTATAGCACAGTCAATACCAACTGACCAATAGTAATTCACTGCAAAAGCGCAATAATTCCCACTTATTCATCACAGAGCTCAAGGGAGAGTTTCTGGTGTGTGTTTGCACGCTCGCAGCTTTATTTGCTCTGAATGAAGGTTAATGTTCTGAGCGACATGAAAGGCATTTGATTAGTCTGTGCTTCACCTGTTTTTCCTCCCGTTGTCTGACTCCTTTGTCTGTTTGTTTCACACCACATTGCCAAAGGCTCAGCTGCATATTCATGGGCCCTGTTACAAAAAATTCCCTCCAAATATTTAATATTATTTTGTTTTTCAAAGGGGAAAATAACACATGAAGTAAATGTAATATTAAAAACAGAGCCAATTACAACGCAGAGTCCTTGAAAAACACATGTTGACATTTAGCACGCACCGTGTCCCCGCTATTGACATTTTCGAGATCTGTATTTGTATTCAACTGGGATGCACAGTACTTCACTCATATATACACACACACACACAGGCTTGCAGGGTGTGGCCACAGCTAATAATTGTGTGGTTTGCCCATTAACTTTGAATGATCATTCCTGCTTCACTGTGAAGCCTCTCTATTTCTCACACCCTCATCCTAATTCAATTATCTCACCCACTTGTGTTTGTCACTCCCTGATTTGCTGCTGAATGAAATGTCATTATGTTTGCCTAATGACTACCCATATTACTGCTTAATAGTAATTGAGCTGGGTGCCTGTTACAGAGGTAGAAAATGACCTGAGCTCAATGCAGGAGAAACCTCTTCCTGCACCCCCGAACCCCCTCAAAAAACCTCTCCTGCTCCTGTTGCACGGGCCCCATTGGTTTAGGGGAGGTGGGGGCACATTTCACTTTAGTGAGGGAGATAATTTAACTGAGCCCCCCCTTGCCCTGTTTTTAAAGACAAGGGGGATTGAAAAATAATGTGCGAGCTGTGGCTCTGACAGTTTTTCCCACACAAGCCTGAATCCTCTCTTCTTTGCTTGTTTCTCATTAGTACTGGGAGGACTGCTGAGCAAGGCTTAGTGTTGGTGATGGTAAGGAGAATAAGCAAACCATGAGCCAAACTGATCAGCTTTCTCAATTGTCCCATGCTGATAGTGAACACATTTTTACTGCCATTGTGGGAATTGTTGTGATACACGTCTCCTTCAAATTATTTGTTTTAGAGGGTTTTTTTCAGCTGAGCTGAGTGTGTGCGTGCATGTACATGCTAATGTTAGGGGATTCATTTCTGTAGAAGCAAAAGATGTATACACTTAAAACTACATACTACAAATGGTGTGTGTGTCCCATTGTTTTAACTTATAATTGCTAGTTCAATAAAAGATATCATGTTTTTGAATCCACCTGCCCTTTGAGGTCTCCTGTTAATATAGATCTGACCATTAGATGTGAGGTCGAG
The DNA here is from genome assembly GCF_043641665.1 of Enoplosus armatus. Classification (NCBI taxonomy): domain Eukaryota; kingdom Metazoa; phylum Chordata; class Actinopteri; order Centrarchiformes; family Enoplosidae; genus Enoplosus; species Enoplosus armatus. The sequence continues at coordinate 18,069,836 of NC_092186.1, forward strand.
TCTGGGAGCAGAGAGACAGGAAGCAGAGTAGAATTAAATGTTGTCACAGGAGTAGCGTGGCACTGTAGGAAGCTATAAATACACTTTCATCTCACACACACACACACAAACACACACACAGATATACCCACATTAAGACACAGACACCGCTCACACATAACGCACAGCCCGTCTCTCTATTATTAGCTCCGTAAGAACAAAAGAATTTCTGTGGTAATAGAGCCAAGCTGGGAGGGTGTGTGCAAGGCGTCTGCCAAAAAAAGTGTTTAAAGATTTAGTTTCCATAAGTTGGCCTCGGTCACAGGACTCATAAATATTTAGCCATTAGGAGTACCTTCTAAAGAGTTCCCCCCATTCTTTCCCAATGCGGCGCATTGCCTCTCTCTCTTTCTCCCCCTCTTTCTGGGAATGAGGCATGACGTGAGGGATGTTTATTTCTAACACCTTGGATCCGAGAAGTTGGGGTGGGCTCTTACCGCCAACCTACTCCAGTTTTGATTGGTTTAACACCTTGACAATTAGAGCACATCAGGTCTGGTGCACTGGTTTTGAAATCAATGACAAAGTGTAGTTATGAGGGGAGGTTTTGGCAGGGCTGAGGTCATGATTGCTTGTGGTTATTTTAATAAAATTTTGAGCGAGCTGAAAACAGGTGCGTTTGTGTTTATGTCTGTCTAGATATCTTTGTACATAAACCTATTATATTTTCAATGTGTGTGAGTCTATTCAGCCCTTATTGTGAGTTCCTAATCACAAAGTCTGAGTTTGTGTTTTTCAACACATTAATGTTGTTACAAGTGCAGATTTAGGTCAGTTGTTTAATGTGTGTATTGATTTTTTTATTGAAAGATTGGATTGTTGTTTAACAAATCTGGGCTCGTTTTAACAGTTATTTCCTCAAAAAAGTATTGCAGAAGTGTATTGATGTCAATTGACAATTATTGACCTCATCGTTGAAAAATCTACATTTTGCAGAACACATTACATTACATTTTGTTGAGTATGTGTTGCAGGAAATGCGTGGATGTGTTTCATAGTTTGTATAAGGTATATGAAAGCATATTACCAGTGCTTAATCCAGTGCGTGTGTAGAGTATATGCCGGTATTTTAGTGTGTTCTAAGGGGGGAAACACATGTGTTTGTCTCTCAGTGACATTTGCTAGCACAGGGCTGGTACTCTGCCACCCCTCCCCTCTCCATCCTCCCCTGTCCTGCCATGAACCCCTCTGCCTGCCCTGGTGCCAACCGCCAACCAGACAAGTTAGTCTGTGAAAGGACAAATCCACTCTAAATGCTTTCTAAAGGCAGCTCCTGACAATAGTGCATCTTGACTTTATGCATAAATGTTGTTGTTTGGTGGCATTAAAAGGTCACAGCTTCTTTATTGACAATAGCCTCAGTGAAACTGTTTTTTTCAGAATTTTCTTGATTTGAAAATACAAAAGGAAAAAAAAAAACTAACTGTAAAACAAAATTGTAAGGGCTCACTTATTGGATGGCATTCTGGGAAATATAGGAATTCTCTGAGTGAAGCAGAAATAGATGAGGGGACAGTGCACTTCATAACGAAGATTCATAAATGCATTGAATGTCATAAATCAGTGTTGTGTAAAAGTCTGTACATCCCAGACTATCTGAGATCGGAATATGATTTTTTAAAATTATTTCTACTTTCCTTTGTCCTCACCTCTTCTCTATAAAGCCTATGACAATGTGTAATATTGTTTGATAAAACATAACCCAAGATCTACATTACATGAAAAAAATACATGTAGACATTTTAGAAAAAAATCAAGAGCTTAGTTAAAACATTTCATTGAATGAAAAAGCAAAAGCAAAACAAACAAAAAACTGAAAATAAACAGGCGAGTAAATTTACACATTGCAAAACTGCCCTTGTAAGAGATAAAATTATAAGATAAGTGAGAGTTTGTCTTACAAACAACTAAGGTAAATTATCAAACTTCACTTTAATTATCAAAGTTACTGGTTGACAAAATGTAAATAACTGAACATTTAGAATTAAAAAAAGAAAGTCATGCTTTCTTTGTGAAGACTGTAAACACAGCCTCACCTCTTCTAACGTTCTTGTTTGTGCTGAATATGAGAGTGGACAACTGCTGCCGGTGTTCGCATGTGTATTTAAACTGTGTGCATGTGTGTATGTGTGTGTGTGTGCGTGAGAGTGACTCATACTGTAGCTGGTCCAGTGCTCCCCTCTCCCCTCTCCTCCATTGTTCCAGCGCTGGGATGGCTGACCTGACTCCCACCACAAACACAATGAGAGGGAGAATTTAGCAGGGCAATCGGGACTATTGATGATTCATATGTTTATATCTTACCTTCCAAACTCTACTCCCTTTTCACCACACCACCCCACCCCCTTCCTCTCTACACCCTTTAATAAAAAGGATGTGTGTCTTGGTGTTGGGACAGCAAGCACCTTTGTGTGACTTGTCAACACACAACCTACAAAGGTTGATGAAGTCATGGAAATGACCACGTCAGAAAATACTTTTATGTAATCCAGTGTGTTTTTTTTCTGTATCCCCCTGTATATGTATATTGAGTTTTAAGCTCTATGAACCAACTGACAAACCTAGAAAACAAATAATTTTTGAACTGCAGGTGTGGTCTGGAAATTATTACAGCTCATGCCAACACATAAAAATGAAACAGTGTTTGCAAGATTACGCTTTGTAGCAGGGGCACTAGAATATAATAAATGAAAAAAATCAAACTTCAGCCTCAAAAATGACTTCAGAATTGAGCCCCAGAAAATCCACCTTTTATAATGTGTATCACAACATTTCAAAGAGGGTTGAAGAAGTCATGAAGGCAAAGCACCATAATTCCCAAGTTTGTATTCAGAGATTTTAAGGCATCTCTATTATTTTGTCTAAATCCTAACTGTTAACAACAGCAATAAGACAATTGTGTGTGACTCTGAACTACAATCTTTTTACTTCAGTCATGCTAACGATGACATGTCGTTAAGAATCTGTCTTCAGTAAAATACCGTGTAACTTTATACATATATTTAGTCCGTCCACCTGATAAAAGTGCAGCAGGGAGGAAAATAGCCGTGACATTTTGAAATGTGGCTTCACTGTTTATTTTAGTCATCCAGGGACAGTTTTTTGGGGGGATCCAGACAGGTTTTTGTGCCTCTCTGTCTCTTTTTTTTCAGTTTTGTCTCTCTGCATGTAGCGGGAATGGCAAAAGCAGAACTAAGGGCCATTAAGTTGAGGAGGAACTGTATTAGAAGTCTTGTTCCCTGGGAAAGCTCCCAGCTGAGATGGGACGGCCATATTGGATAAACAGATGGCCGGGGAGAGGAAAGGACAGGCGAGGAGAACAGAGGTGAAACAAAGAGGGGAGATGAGAGAGGAGACGAGTAGAGGAGGAATGTGGAATGTGAGAGCGGAGGAGAGGGACGGAAAGGAGAAGGGATAACAAAGAGGGAAGAGGTAAGGGAGAAAATGTACAAGGTGATGTGACAGAGGAGAGGAGGATACTAAAAGACAGAAGAGGAAAGCAAACAAAAAAAGAGAGATGACAGTTAAAGAAAATTAACATTAAGGTCAAAAGGGCAGGAAAGGGATGAGGTAATGCATGTAAACATAGAACAAGACAGGCATATAACTGGTGTTTACGCAAAACCAGATCAAAGGCAAAATTATATTTCATTGCAATAACAAAATACTCTTTTACTCACATCATCCTTAATTTGGTAGGGCTCAGGTCGTCAGGGTGGCCTGGGGGTTTAAGACGCTGACCATGTGATTGCAACATCCACAGTTTGCATCTTTGTTGCATGTCATCCCCACCTCTCTCTCTCTCTTCACATTTTCTTTCAGCTGTCAACTATTATTTCCTACAAATAAATGAAATGCAGACTAATAATAATAATAATAATTTGGTTAGACTAGTGTCTGGCTCAAGGGTGTTTAACAGGAATACCATTCAGCACATTGAATGTCACTTTTTTTTTTAAATGTCAAAAGAAACTGTCAAAACATTTAAAGAAACTACACTGTTGATTTTCTTATTTGAATAAAATTTTAATGTAAATATTAAATTCATTTTTCAACACATTTCCAAACATTTTTTGTAACTTTTAAGCACAACATGATATTATTGACCGCAAACTAATGTGTGTTAAATATTCAGTCTTGTTCAATTGAGCTGAATTTGATTTGATCAGGCACAAATTCAAGTAATCATAACCTAAACATAAATACATTTTCAAGGGTTAAAAAAAAGTGCACCATCTGTCCAGCCTTCAGATAAGTCCTCTTTTATTCAGTTGACTTGGTCATGAATTCCAACTCAAATTTCAAAAGGTTCACAGAAATCTGCAACAACCTAAAAAAAATAAGACGAGCATTTTATTCAGTAGAATTATTTACAACACATACTCTTCTCCGCCAGTTTATTCGACTCCTCTAAGCGGCTGCACGTCAGTCAATCACGCAGTGTGACAGATCCCTGGGGTGGGGGCAAGAGGGGGGCTGATGTTCACATCTCACACCTGAATATTCTCCACTTATAGATTTACCTGAGTGAATAATGTAAGGTCCTCTGATGCGCCCCCCACTCAGCCCTGCTGCATAATTTCCCCCCCTCCTCACCTCCCCTCCATCTACATCCATAAATACTACATGAATTTACTTTAGTGAAATTATACTTACACCACCCACCCGCCATGTTCAGACTGGAGGCTCTTTTTTTTACAGTCTCAGTTATCCTCATACGCACACACATGCCTTGTTTTCCATGACCTATCCAGGAGTAGTTTAATTTCAAGGTGCAACCAAGTGTGCGGGTGTGTGTTGGAGAGGGAGGGGGGTGTATTGCCCCTGTCCTGCTTTGACCGCTGATTGCACCTTTTCTTTTTTTCTTCACACCCCATAACTGGGTGGAAATTAATAATCCGTTTTAGGCGTGATCTGTGAACCCTGGGAAGTGGTATATCTATACCACCTTCCACACACACACACACACACACAGATTCAGAGCCTCAAGCTGCAATGTCTGTCTTGTCATAGAGGTCAACGGTCCCCCCGCAACAACCTCCCCTCCCGACACCCCAATCCTGACAAACTGCAAGCGTGATGGGGTTGGCGGCCACATGCAGTTGGCAGAGATTTGTAACTGTGTCCCTGGTCCATTGCATTTGAATTATTCGGCAGGCTGTGCTGCACACACACACACCCCATAACATGCTTGCTTTACCTTAGTTGGGAAGAAAGATTGTGTAGAGAAGGACTGGGAGAGAAAGAGGGATGTAGGAAGGAGACGGGGAGTTTAAATGAGTTACAGAAGGAGTACAGAGAGAGAGAAGAGCAAAGACTGTGACAAGAGATTGAAACTGAGAGGCAGAGAGAGAAAGAGAGACGGAGTGAATGATTTAGAGTTTGAAAGTGACCATGAGAGAAAGAGAGGACAGACTCAGAGATGGAGTTAGAGACAGAGAGAGAGAGATATTGCAGCGAAGAGGGAGGCAGAAAAAAAAGAGTTGACCGTGAGAGATGAAGAGAGATAGAAAGTGAGACAAAGAGAGAGAGAGAGAGAGAGAGAGAGAGAGAGAGAATGAAGGACAGAAAGAGGGAAACGAGGAAGACAAGAAGGTGGGGGGGTAATGGGAAGATGAACAAGGAGCTGCGAGAGGCAACGACCAAGGGCAAAAGGAGGAGGAGAGGGGGCATGGTGAAGGACAACAGGGGAGGGTGTGGGGGGGTGAAAAGAGGACCGGTAGGTTGGGGTGGGGTGGGGTGGGGGTGTAAGGGGGAAACAGGTGGAAGGTTAATGGGCCTGGAGCGGATCCACCAGACGCTCTTGGGCTTGATATATGGGCCCGGGGCCTGGCGCGGGGCGTAGGCTTTCAAAGATATATTATTTCATTTGAGGAGCAGCACCATTCTGGCTGACAACCCCCCCCCCCCCCCCCCCCCCCCCCCCCCCCCGCTTCTACCAACACCCCCCACAGCCCAGCATTTGTCCAGTGATAGATGACACGCCCCCCCACCACCCCGACACACACATGCACAAATACACATACAGTATTGCCCCCCCCACACACACACACACACACACACACACACACACACACACTCCCTTGGCTCCTGTACAATTTCTTGCTGTTGTAGTCAGGACATTGTCAAAATGTTCAATTAATTTAGGTTCTTTCTTTGTTTCTTTGTTTCTTTCTTCTAGCCCCCCCTTTCACTGTCAGTCTTTCTCCCAGGCTGCAGGCAGGTCTTATGGCCGCCTGTGTGCTTTTTTAAGTTGCTATTTTAGTGGTAACAATATCTGTTTGATCAGTCGCACTGGGTAGGAGCAGGAGGTTGGGGAGTTGTAGGGAGGGAGAGGGTGGGGAGGGGGTTCACAAAGGCCTCTTTTCATTCATAAATTATTGACCATTGCAGAAGACATCACTCTTTCTTTTTTTCATAAATACTGTAAAACAGTATTTTTTTTTTCCCAATACTACCAATACAAAATGGAAAAAGTCGATTTTTTTTCATCTGTTTCAAAGACACTAGGTGGTCAGTCAAAAAAAGAGCGTAAATCAGACAGAACTGAGGCTGTTCTGTACCTGGAAAGCTACAGGTTGGACCTCCTGAATGTGTCTTGAAGTCTACCATAGCAAGGCACTGAAACCATGAAGCAATACCCCCACTGGTCCCACAGGTGAAACATATACATATATGTACACACATACTGTGTATGTGTCTCAGAAGGATACTGGTATTGAAAAAGTCCTTATTCCACTGTGTGCAACATGACAAGATAGCAATTGCAGACATGTGTTATTTCCTGGCATTAACCAAAGTCTGAATTTTCCAATAGCGTCTGCCGTGCTTTGACTGTTTGACTGCAGACGACCACTGTTCTGACAAAAATCAAATTTTCCAATGTCCTCCTCACGTCCCCTGATGGTTGTAGACTGAGCTTTAAGATACAGCCTTTCCAAATACTGGAATGGTCCCGTAGGGCCAACCCCAGGGGACTGCAGGAGGCCGGAAGGAAGAACAGGAAACTTGTTAAAAGAGAAGATTTAAGGTCGCCGTCCCAGAGGAGCGGCAGCTATAAGGAGACGACGGGGGTTGGGAGGTTTTAGCATGCGCAAAGTCTGCTCATCTACTTGTTGCTTTGATGAGGGATGAAAGGCTGTCATGAAGTACAAGTTTACAGAGCTCCAGGCAATGATAGACTCAACTGTCCTCAACAACATTTCCTCTTCCTTGTACTTCTTCACTTTCACTCAAGGATTTCTTTCCTTTAATTTCTTCACTGTTCCAACAATTAACTGAAATTCTCACTCAATATGTAAGCACAGGTCAGCGAGAACACTTGCATATGGACACTGACATGACATTGTTGCATGGATCAAGTGTCTGCACCACCCCGCTGAACCTGTTGAAGAGATGTGGGTTTTTTTTACCTTCCATATATCTCTGCCTTTCTCCATCTCACCCTCCTCTTCAAACCCCTGCTGATGAAATAGCAAAGAAAAGCAAAAATTGCCTCCACCTCTTCTGTAGTTTTTCATTTTCAAGTAAGTTAACACAGCCTGATTCGCATTTGCGAGCACTTTGGGCATTCTGCGGGAGAAAGAGCAGGTTGTGTTTAAGTCTTGTTTGTGGACGATCAGGGTAAAAGCCTTTTTTATTGGCAGGTCATGCTGCTTGTTATGAGGGTGACGCAGGTGACTAGGCTGTGCTGTTAGCCTCGGTGGCCCCGAACTAACACGGTTGTTGTTTCACAAGTTGGCAACAGTCAGTCAAATCAGCAGGGAGAGAGAGAGAGCAATTGAAAGGCAGAGAAGAAGTGGGAATGAGAGACAAAGAAAATGGGTAAACAAAGTGGATATGGGGACTTGATTTAGTTGGCTGGGCTGCTAACAAATCAACTCAACAGCATGCAAACACTTTACACACTCCACAAAAGTACAAAGCAACTTTCTCCCTCCCCTCTCCTCCTCTCTGCTGTGCTTATAGTTATGAGCCGTGTTAAATCGACAGTTTATGCAGGAACCTTTCCAAAGTGCCTCCCATCAGAAACTCTGCAAGCCAAAAAAGTGGTGCTCACAGTCTGCAGCAGCAAAGGACAAATTAGACGTGATCCTCGTAAAAAGAATTGTTATCTGCGGGCGGGCTTGGTGGCTGAGGGTGGCGATATGTTGTCAGACGAGTGATAAATATACAGACAGAAGTGCCGGCATTTTGCTCCTAAATAGCTCCCTGCTATAGGGTTTCCTGGAGGTCAGAGGGGCCGAGGTGTGGCTGCTGCAGCCTTACGCCGACCCTCAACCTCTAAACTAAACTCACCACACAAAACTATGCAAAACCTGTCAGCTAATTTATCTTCCTCTTTTGCGCTGCCCTGCATCTCATCTTTGTAAAAGACACAGTTTGGAAAGCGTCAAAACATAAATAGCTGCAAAAAAGGGTTTCACGTTGAAATAAGAAACCCAACACTTGATGGAGACATCTATTAAATAGTTACATAATGAAAAAAAATTAAAGTATTGTGAGCCAGAATAATTGATATTCACTTCATAAACCCCATATTACTCTGTTTGAATGAAAACAGCCCTAACCCTAACCCTAACGATTAGGTGGAAATACAAGCTACTCTAATTCAAATTAGGTTAAACATGTTGAGTGGAGGTTTAGTGTTGTTTAGTGTGGAAGCAATCCTGGAAGAAAATGTATTTCAACAATGACTTCATGAAACATATAATATAAATGGTAAAGTGGTAAAAATTGGACTCTTCAAATGATACCGAATGGCAAACCTCTTCAGTGAAATATTTTGTTCCACTCACTCTTCAAATAAGTTAAAATAAATTAAAAAAAGAAAAAAGAAACAGTACTCCTAGCTTCTTATGTTATGATGTTGCGTGGCCTCAATTATCTGCGTGTAATCCAGCCTGCCTAGAGGTTATGCCTGTGTCTGCCGCTTTCGTCACTGGGCTGTCAACAGTTGTCCCCCAACGTCTATTTTTGATGCTTATTTACAGCTTGTCTATTCTGGACAGGGAGTGGGGAAGCATGGGGTGGGGGGTGGGGGTTGAGGGTCCAGGAGACAATAGATAAGACAGTGGAGTCGACAGCCTGCCGGCTAGTTTTACACTTGAAGAGTGGAGGGGTATTTATATTCAACTGGGAAGGCGGGTGATTGAATTTGCGCACCGATGACTGATGCATGCAGTTCATAGGAGTAACACTAGACACTGTGGTTGTGTTGTGACGACGAGCGAGAAATTTCAATGGGGCCGCACGCCAAACAACGACCCAGTCGAGAAAATGGCTTCAGCCCCACCAGCATAGAAGGACAAAGACACCTGTTCCCTGCTCCTACTAAAAGCGTTCCTTTCCTTGCTGGTTTTAATTTTGCTCTTGCTCTCCTTATTCCTTTTACACTACATCAGGACTTTTTTATTACTCTCACACCATTCCCTCTTCATCATCTCTCAATCTGTCAATCTCGTTCTCCATTTCTCTCAAAACACCATAACTGCAAAACTGGCACGAGCCATGGATAAATGATTCCACACATGTGAAATAAAGGCATGGCAGTAATAATAGGCATTACAGTCCAGCGTTCTTTTAGGATTGCGCCCTCTCAGAGGGGGATAAAAAGAGGCTTTTCAAGCAAGCTGAAACAATGACGAGCAATAAACCGAATATGCCGAAAGGGGACTTGCTGAGAAGGGTGTCGACAACACCGTTAAACCTCTAGAAATGAACCAGGGATGCTGAACAAAAACCAAAAAAGACGAGGCTTTCAGGTGGCAAGCCGCAGCCTCACCTTCCCTTAGGCCAATACTTCATATGCCACATGTTGCACTGCACTTCACATCAGCAGCAGCACCACTAGGCCTCGTACTGCTGCAGCAGTGCTATAGAGAGACGTCTTTCTCATAATACAGATGAATTCATGGCAGTTTCTGTCAGACGAAGCCTGGAGATGCACTTCAGGGAGGAGCAGGGCTCCATCTGTTCTGCGCCGTTGTTGTTTTGATGCCCTCGTGCTCCTTGTACTTCAACTGTTTACATATCACAGGAGCTCTGGAAATGCTCAATTAGTTAATTCAGATATATAATTTGTGTATCAAGGGCTGTAATCCTAGTGATCTCTGGAGCTGTGCCACGTTGTGGATTCACAGCTGCCTGCTCTAAAACACCACCACCTAAACTCCCTCACAACCCCCCTCCTCACCATCAAACCCCCCCCCCCCACACCCACCCACCCATCTCAGCGCGTCAAACACTAATGGGAATCTGTGTCTCCCGCCCTCTCAGACAGAAAGCATGACTGCATCAGTCTCTGCATTTTAAAACAGCTTTGGTCATCTAAGCTGTTTTAAGGTATATTGCATATGTGTGTAAGTGTGTGTGTGTGAGAGAGAGTTAAAGAAGAATGTCTCTACTGTTCTGAATAATACAAAAGGGGGAAGCCTTTAGCCTGTTGTCTTCCTTGTCTCCTCTTTTTCTTGTCTTCTCTTCCTCTTAACGCACAGACGGTCAGGATTATGGGGTCATTTCCCACTGTCTGTCAATGACCGTCACACAGACACAAACGCACCCAATTGTACAAAAACACACATACACACAATTCATACATGCACACACATAAATCCTCTTTCTCACTCACATCTGACAGTGTCGTGACCGTATAATAAAGTGAGTGCAAAACCCCACTTTTAAACAACACACACACACACACACACACACACACACACACACACACACACACACACACACACACAAACCGAGAAATCTGCACTGGGTCATAACCATACTTGCATACATACACATTCACTTCCTCCCCTCCTTATATTGCATCCCCTCCACCTACCTTTCACACTCAGCACACAAACACCAAGTCATAAATTGCAGCATTAACTAAAATAATGATTGCACGGCATGAAAATTCAATGGCTGGGGCTTATAATGCCTAGGAATCGCCTGGTAGATTACGCTCTGGGAGTGTGTTTGTGTGTGCTTGGGGAGTCTGTGGGGGGTTGGGGGGGTGTTGATGGATCAATAGGAGTTCTATGATCAGTACCTCCCAGCCAGGAACCTTATAGACAGTCTACTCGCACAACTCATTTTACATTTGGACAGCATGAGAGTGGAGCAAGAGAGTGGAGTGGCGGGAAGGAAGCTGGAGGCTGCACGTGTGTGTATGTAAGTGTGTGTATGTATGCAGGTATAGATATTACTGTCAAGCATTTGTATGTGTGTCTCTGTGTAAGTATGCAGGTCTTGACATGATTGCATCTGTGTGTGTGTGTGTGTGTGTGTGTGTGTGTGTGTGTGTGTGTGTGTGTGTGTGTGTGTGTGTGTGTGTGTGTGTGTGTGTGTGTGTTGGAGTGAAGGAGGAGGAAGGGTTACTTTCGGGAGATGCTGTTCCCTGGGCTGCATGTGTATTAGCGGTCTAATGTTCATGTGAATAATTGATTAGGGCCTCTCTGTGTTTTTGATAATTAGTTGATAGCTTCTTAGCTCTAAGCCCTGAGATTTCATGTGTGTGAGAGTACGAGAGTGTGTGTATGTGGTGGGGGGTAGGTAGTCCACTTCTGAGGTATCCTGAAAACAATAGCTCTCAAAAAGAAAAAAAAACTCCTTTCCTCTAAGCCATGCACTCATGGATTAACTTTCTTCAGAAATGAGGAAACAGTACATACATTTCTTTCTCATAACCTAATTTTTTTCTGGAGTTCTCTTTCATTTCTTTCACCTCATGATCTCTGAACAAAGTTGAGCCCAACTCGCCATTCTTTAGACACTCTACCACCTGGATGATTGAGATTAACCTTCTCAGACACTCCATAGATTATTATAATAAAAAGCTGGCAGACACTACCTGGAAATTTTAGATTTTGTACATATCTAGTAAACAGACTAGCCGTGGCAGACAACAATAAACATTGCATGCATGACAAGATATCAATTGAAATTCATGTCTGGCCTCTCACTGGTCCGTTCTCTTGCCTTATTGATTTTTCTGTCTTTCATATGCTTATGCATCAAGTAAAAACGGAATAGGAAAGTTTGGGTGTGCTTGGTTCATCCTCAAATCCCTGCACTAATATCAGACAGAGAAGAAGGTTTGTTGCCATCGTCAGCGACCTTGAGAAAACAAGACATTCTTCCCGCTGCAACACACAGACCCACAGAGATACTTTGTTTTTCTTGCCTCATGATTGTAGTGCCGCGCTTCTTGTGGATTCTCACAGATGTGTTTGTGTGCTTAGCTGGCTTAAGCTAACAACGTTATGTGCCGTGATCCGTCCAAGATTCCTCTACACCTTTGTTATTTACTTGTTATGTATTTGCATATTTATTAAGTGCACACATTGCTACACTGGTTTCCTACCATAGACAGCTACTGCATTTCCTGTAGCTGTAGTGGCCTTATATCACTGTGTGTTGAGGCGAGGCCCAGGCAGAGCAGGAAGACCTTATTAGGCTTGGGATAAAAGGATGCCGTAAAGGATAAAAGGAGGGAAGGGAGGGCAAGGTTTTTTGTTTTCACTTTCTACCACAAGCCTGGGACAAGAAGAAGAATGTCAGGATGTGTAGACGGATGAGGGAGACAGCACAGCCAATCTAAAGCAGAGTGTTCTCAGGGTCAAAGGTCAGCCTCCAGAGTCTGTTAATGCAGTCACCGTGGGAACCGATCAATCTCAGTGCTGCGGCAATATCGATCAGACGTGGGCACACAAATACACGTGGACACACACATAATACAGCATTCATTCGCTCTTACAAAGCGGTTTCTGCTCTCAATACAACACACAGTGAGATCATGTGCACTGGCACACACAGGCTCACTCAAAACACCTTGTCAAATGTTTTTCGTAGAAGAAGAGGTTGTAGACTATTGATGTCCTAACACAAACAGTTTCTTGACATTTGAGTTTCTTGTCAGTAACATAATTTCTACTCAGCAGCAAAAGTAATGAGTAAATGTAATAAGTAAGATTTCTACTGTTGAGTTTTAAATATTATTTGGGTCATCCTCTAATGCCAAAAAGACAAAATCAGTGCATGGGGACACAGGTCCTTAGTTCCGAATCAAGACAAATCAAGACCTAGTACCATTTCTTAGGCTTTAGATACAGAACCCTGAAACCCAACTGACCAGGTGGTCTTTGAAACATCATAGTCCAAGTCCTTGCCTTGGTTCTAAGCCACACACATTATCCACTTGTTTACTCCTAATGGATAGTACATGTAAGTGTTTCTGAAGTGAGCTTTAGAAACAAAATGATTTCAAAAAGAAAAATACATTTTATTTTTCACAAAATGTTTCTTGTTGAAGTTGGAAAACGACTTTTCTGCAGACACAAGGCCTTCTTGTGACAATGGTGATATTTTCTGAGCTCACAGATGGCCTGTGGCATCTCTATGGCTGTTTAGGGACATAATAACAGTCTAAGGTTTCTGTGCGCTCAGTCGGAGATAAACCTCAGGCATTCTCCACTACCTGATATGTTGGATTAGAGATACATGCAACCAACAAACAGGTGCCAGTGACATGAAATGTTGCTAGGCATGCATGCAACGATATACATATACTGTCACATACATAAATACATAGCATACATTCACTGTATTAATCTCAGTAAGTAGTATCAAACTGATGGTAAGTCTGCTAGATTATTTTCTTTTAGAGAGATATGCATTAATGTATCTGATTGCCTGATGTTTTGTTTCTGATGGCAGATTCTTACTTTCTTTCCTAATGTCAGTCCAATCTTATGAGAATGTTTGAAATACTACAGAAAATAAAAAAGACCTCATGGAAGTCAGTAAAACACATCATAAAAAAAGTGAAAAGAGTTGTTCTTTGGTGGCCATTCATTCTTTCACACACAAACAAAATCCACTATTTATACATACTGTACCCTCAAGTTTATGTGCAAGTTTTACCTCAACCAACAGAGTGAAGGACGCACATTAACCTTTGTCCAAGCATCATCGTGTAATCAAAAACGTTTTTAATGGCCATCTTTCATTTTCCACTGAAAGGACATTTGAAACGAGAATACAAAGTTTAGTTTAGGCCAATTTTTAACTGTCCGCACAGTTGAGTTTCTGCTCACCTCTATAGGGAATGAATGGATATCTGACAATTTGCTGCTCATGTTGATTCACAGTTTGAGTGCACTACCAGTAGCACTGGAAAATCTGCATCCTAAAAGTCAGCTACAGTTGCAGGAAAAAGGAAGTAACCAACAAGTAAATAATGATTTTGGGAGCTTTAATCTTCCACCTTGTCTGCTCGCTGACAAATTCAGATTTTACTGAGGCTGGTTGCTCAGTATTTTATCTCTAGTATTATCATTCCTTTCTTCAGGCACCCCCTCCCGCCCCAACTAGCAGCGCCACCTGCCACCTGCACATTTTCCCAGCATTCTTATCACTCCACCAGCCGTAAGATCGAGGCCCACATGAACTATATGCCATGATAAACAAGAGCTGTTTTTGGGAGGTGGGGTGTGTGTGTGTGTGTGTGTGTGGGGGGGGGGGGGTGTCTAGTAGGACACTAGTAGCAGGACATAGTTTTAAAACATGGACACCCAAAGGCCACCTCTCCCCTCCCACCAGGTCACATAGCTGGAACGTCCTGGGGATTTTGTCGCTCACTCTGTTGTTTTTTCTGATGGATGTAACTCTATTTGTGGCTTTTGAAAGTCACGGCTGCCAGAAATGATTTGCAGAGGGACTCTAGAAGCATTTGCTGTTTCATTTAAAACAAGACACTGAGTCAATAGTGACCTGTGACCTTTTTGCCTTCCTTGTAATATGGTCTTTGTTAAGACAATAGGAAGGGTAATAAAGACAATAAAGTGTTAGTAAGATTTGATTTGTATTTTATTAGGCTTGAATGCGCTTCCACAAGAAAACTATCAACCAGTCCATGATTTGTGATACAGTGATGACCAACAACATCCTATTGTTGGCGATGGAACCTCACACTGAGACTCTTTTCAATTAAATTACCAAACCAAACTGGAAATGAGCTACAGTACATTCAAGCACGACATAATTAATTGTTCGCAGCACTCTGAGAACTACAGGCGCTGTTCTAGGTGAATTAATGCCTGTTCCCAGGTGAATACAGGGCCTCTTTGGCTCAAGGCGAACAGATGCCAAGACAGGACTGCACCAAAGGATGGCTGCTAGAGACGCACGAGCATTGATGTCAGCTTCAAACCTCACCTGTAGTACTCCGAGACAGCATTGATTCTTGTCCAGCAGAGAGAGACGGAAAGATGGAAGCACAGTTGTTTATGTACAAGTTGTTTGAGGCAGATAAACTCATGGTCTGTGTGTGTGTGTGTGTGTGTGTGTGTGTGTGTGTGTGTGTGTGTGTGTGTGTGTGTGTGTGTATGTGTGTGTGTGTGTGTGTTTTCCCCCTTGTTAAAAAAAAAAATAGCATGATTCTCTCCATTCATTAAGGCTCCACAGAAGGAGATTCCATTAATCTGTTCATTAGGCCACATCAAAAATGGAACTACTTATTAAAATCAGATCCAGCTGTGTACTCTCGTTAAAGCCCGCCGTACCGTACGAAGCTTAACAATGCTCGTGGCACTAGACCAAAACCCGGCCACAAGAAAGGGGGGAAAAGATTCTACTACATTGGCCTGTTTTGACTCAACACACCATGGTAATTGCTCTACTCTTAGCAGGGGGCTATGAATAAACATTACTTTTGTCAGCAAGCATCTGAATGCTCTATTTCCAATTAATTTACATTTGCTCTGAAATGGAGGGAATATCTGCTCTTAATCACTATGTTTTATTTTCCCAATTTCCCCCAAGTCTTTTCTCATTCTCTCATTCCCTGTCTGGCACTTTCATTCCCCCTCTAACCCACGCTCTCTTTCTTTTTCTACCTCTCTCTCTGGAAAATCCCATTAATCTTAGGCAGTGGTTTTGAACAAAAGCTATGGGCTAAGCGATTGATCCTGGCATTGATCCCACTCGCCTGAACGATCATAAAGGTGTTAAATTGGTTTCTTGGAGGATATTTATTTTTCATTGCTGGCTGCTGCAAGTAGAAGTTCCTGCTTGGAATTTCTCTCATTTTTTTAACCAAACACTGGTGATGATATTAAAATATTAAATAGATCACACCTTGAAAAGTAGCCTTAAATGTGGATTTTGAGGCCAGTTTGAAGCGATTTCTGGGGCGCGTGTTTTCTGTATCAGGGTGAATGATAGAAGCTAAATCCTTATAATGAGTTTTGCTCCATCCAAGGACAGGTGGAGACTTGGGATTGTCCACATGCATACGGTGGAAGCAAAAGTAGAAAACTCCTTAATTTATGTTGTTGAAAATTCTGCTGTGAATTTGTTATGTGTTATGTGTGTAACTAAATTAGTACATTTTGATTCCAAAGGCAAAATTATGTTTTTCAACCACAAAACGTGTCATTTTCACGTCAGGTCAAGGCCCGCTAACCTTTACGCAATAAACAATTTCAGAGTAAGTTTTTGTTATAGGTAAATATTTCAAGAACAAGACTCAACAAAAGAAAAACATTTATTTTCATCAGCAGCCCATTTGGTTGAAATGAGCATGCAAGGAGTAAAAATATGAGACTATGAAAAGTATTTACTGTACTAGTATTTTTATGCTGCTCCTGGAAAACCTTCAAAGTAATTCACTTACAGAATTATATTCTATATATAGTAAGTTTTCAATTTAGCAAAATAGGGAAGTGGGAAACACTTACGGAATAACAACACAACAAGTTTGTTTCCTTCTGAGTCAATATTGCTGGAAACAGGAAATCAGCAACTGGCAGCGTCATCTAAATTTTCCATGACCATGTTCTGAGATAAAAATTAACCAACTAAATAAATCAGTTTTATTGCTCCTACTGAGTTCAACAAACAGCTGATTTGAACTTTGTAGTGTCATATTGTGAAAAAATAAAATTGAGAAAGGTTGTAATCAGTCATTGGCAATCAGTCAATGTTGGCAGAGATAGTATTCAAGACTTGTTGAAAACACAAGACGAAGCGGTCGACGACTCCATGTCAGAAAGTTCATATTATCTGAGAGAGCAGGCAGCAGCTCGTGTAAGATCAGGCGCCATGAGCGTTGCTCATTTGACAGAGCAAAGGAAGAGCTTGTCAGGGAAACAGCTCATGTCGCTGGCACTTAAAAGGTCAACGAACTGAACCCCAACCCCTGGCCCGCCCTCACGCCTGTCTGTCTGTCACCAGTCCCCCACTTCCAGGCGGGTGTCCCCAGCCCTCGTCTCGGCTGCTATCACCCGCCGTCATCCCCTCTGAGCTGCCCCCCTTTGATGACCCAGGCCTCTTGTCAGAGAAGAGCTTCCAGGCAGGCGGAGTGAGGACAGCCCTTTGATGAGGACCCCGACACTTGCCAGCACTGCTGACATGCAGGGGGGGTCCTTTGAAGAGCCTGGGCCTTACATGTACCCATCCGTCCGCACACACACACACACACACACATGCACACTGTTACACGTGCTTCCAGGGTAGATGGAGGGACGAAGAGAAGAGGATTGGGGAACAGCGTAGAGAATTCCCTCCTTTGACTGCCTTTCTTGCTCTCTGATGGTTTTAATGAAGGCATTTGAATTTTTTCATCCTGTGCTTGAGACGCTCAGTACAAAAAATAGATGTATAAGGAGGAGGAGGAGGAGGAGGAGGAGAAGGGAGGCAAAAAGAGTCCATGATACTGTCAGAAATGTTAGAAAAGGTCACAGAGGCTTTGTCATTTGATAAAAGAGAAATGGGAGGGACTTAAGCATTCCACATGTAGGCATTATAGAGGCATGATGGGAGCCACTAAACTTTGATAACCCTAATGACCTGTATTATTTTTATTCATACAACGATATGATCTGTGGGACCCCCAAAAAATAGGAAACAAAGCCAATCTTAACAGATCGTACTGGCTGGATTGTATAGTTGGTTTCCACATGCTGCTCTCATACAACGTAAAACTTAAGAGTTACCTAAATCAGAAAAACCGAATGGCAGCTGTGGCCAAAGACAATGGGCAGCCAAAGTGTTCATGTCCTCCAACAGTGTGTATGATCTGGCTATTGTTATGTCTTCCTCAAAGGAAACAGACACTGTTTGACACCAGCCTCCAATCACCAGTCATAACAATCCCAATCAACAAGGAATAGATTTCAGACTTGGCCACAACCACTGCCATGTCGTACAAGGTAATAAAGTGTACAGTTGTTGACATCAAATTTGTACCTAAGGTCAAAAGAAATTCCTTTCAGCAGTGTTCATGCTGCACCTGCCTGTGTCACAAGGTTTTTAACATCGATCCACATTCTTCACCCTACAAGTGACATTGGCAATGAACGTCACAGAAAGTTCTCACAGACTCAAAGCAACAAAGTAATTAACATCACCACAAAACCACAGTGTGCCCAGAAAGACACATTATTCCCAATGATACCACAAAGAGGACAATGTTTGTTGATAGAAAAAGGGGGAGAAAGAAAGAACCTCTCATACATTTTCCTCATTCCTTCTCTCTCACTGTGGCCTTTTTTTGTCTGAGTCTGGCTATGTGAAGTAATGATTAACACAGCCAGGCATGGGAAGAGACTAACGGTTACAATGGAGGGGGTTGTTTTGGTGTAGAGAACCACCGATTGACCTGCCCCAGCTTCCCAAGCTCACCTGGCAGGTCCCTGGGAGCCAGCGGCTGGCATTCAGGAGGGGGGGAAAATGGCTACTTAATCATTATCATCTGTGGAATCACTCAGAAACTACTGGCAATGGGCAAACAGATAAACCTAGCAACATTGTTAAATCAGGCACATAGCAAAGTGCTTAACTGAGTGGTGAAAGGTTCACATGAGAAAGCTGAGAAAGAGTGTACAGGGGACTTTTGAGCTTTGTTGAAAAAAACAATATCTGTGGTGCACAACTGACACAGTGCCTCACCTTTATGTTTTGAGTGTGGGACACTTGATTTTGTCCCGTGTTTGAGTGAAAGCTTTGAATCTCTCATTTTACACATGAATAACAGGATATAACTGTTATTTGTTTGAACGTAAAACTGAAATAACAAAACAGTAAACTTTTTTCCTAAAGTGAGACTTTATTTTTCAAGGGTATGTTTTTGTGTCACCAGCACTCAAAATTCAGAATGGTTTTATCCACCAAGTACAATAAATGTTCAGAGCTTTGTAATGCAGGGACAAATCAACAGTTTGCATTGTAACCAAGTGCATATTGACTATTTTCCCATTTACAATCGAGCCAAGGATAGGCAGAGATGGTAGATGATGCCACAAGACATTTTTAGTATTTGGAAAAGAGACTTTTTAGAGGTGAATTTTTATTCAGCAAAGCACTGATCACAGAGCCTGATAAGCTAGTGCAGTATTTATTAAATAGCCTTAAATGCACATTAACAGTGTCACTTGTCTTACTTTTACAAACAGACTTTTACTGGCTCACTCGTCAGTTTCTGTCAACCATCTTATTAACATCCAGGGCTCTGACCAGATCGCTAGATGCTAATATCTATTTACTGAGCTAACAGGGAGGTTTGTTACAGCTTTGTAGGGGGAGAAAGTCAAGTAGTTGACCTGATGTGTTTCTGTATTTCTTACCAGGTGGACGACCAGATGAAGCTGCTGCAGAACTGCTGGAGTGAACTCCTCATCCTCGACCACGTCTTCCGGCAGGTGGTGCATGCCAAGGAGGGCTCCATCCTATTGGTCACTGGCCAGCAGGTGAGTTGGTTAAACCCCACCCTGGAACCTTCCTTCTTCCAACCTTTCCTTTTTCCTTCAAAACCCTGCCAGCCATGCATCACTCGCTCCTCAAGGGACTCTGCAACACTTCCTCAACATTTCCCTTAAAGCCTTATTGATCACTCCACCACACAGGAGTCACCGCTTCATTAAAAATAGATTATGCCTATAGATATATACTAATGTCACCAGAATAATCAATTTAGCATTTTTTTTCTCAGTGCATGAAGACTCTGCCAATGAATAAATAAGGCACTAGGTTACGTATGTTGCAGCATAGTGAGTGGGTGGACAGATAAAGAATGTGGCAAAGTGTGTTATTTTGTTTTACTGGGGCCTTTGAGGAAGTTGGTGAGAGCTGATGCCTGAAGCCTAAATGGAGGTCCTCAACACATCATGATACTGTGATGCTGTTTTCTGTTGCTTCATACACACACTCACAAAACACAATGTCAAACAGTGAACACACACATCCAGAGCACGCAGCAAAGACTTCTTCAGCATTCAGCGATTTTCATAATCTCATGCACACACAAAGACATGAAACTGCTCATCATGAAGACCAGTGGCGTGGCTGTCAGTGAGATGAGAAGTCATAAATTATCGATTGGCTGAGCTCTCCAAAAAATATTGGTCTCCATCAAAATGTTTTACAACAATAGAAGTTGGTGTAAATATTGAAGCAAGACAAGTGCACTGTATACAGAAAGGTCCTGCTTTAATTCCACAATTCTGAATGAAGACAAGGTCAGGGATAGATTTTCAGAATAGGAGAAGAAGTACTGCCTGTGGTAAATAAGCAGTGGTACTTGTAGTGGTGAGTAGTACAAGCCATGGTAAATAATACTATCATAGTGGAATCGTTGGGAGAAATGTGCATCGTACCAGTATACACTTTTTAAATTGGTTACAATCTAGATTTATTTGATGCAGAAGGATGGTGATGATAAAATGAACAGGTGACGAGAAGGAGAAGTACTGGGGTAACAGGTGGTGGAGAGTGGGAGAAATGATGGAAGACAAAAACAGAAGAGTGTGGATTCACAATGAGGGCAGGAGGAAAGCGTTGGAGAGGAAAGAAGGATGGCATTGATGGAAGCAGAGGGCAAAGGAGAAGAAGGGATGAAAATGAGAGTGAAGAGGAGAAAATGGGGAGGGGAGATGGAGGACTGAGAACGGGGGCAACACGGCAGAGGGGAGAGGAAAAGATAGGGGTCTGTTGAGAAAAGAGAAGGAAGACAGGAGTAAGGAAGGTGGAAATAAGGAAGAAAAGAGGAGAACATAGAAATGAAGCAAATGAGAAAGAAGAGACGGGACATAAGTAAGACTAGAGAGGACAGGAGGGGAAAAACAGGGGGTGGGGGACAAGAAGCGAGGTAGAAGGAGGTGAAATGTAGAGGTATCGAGGAGGAGATGAGGAGAAGAGAGGCAGTGTGAAGAGACCAGTGCGGTGAGGAGGAGGAGAAGGACGGGGGCTCATAATAAGGGGAGGCGCAGGATGGCGGTTTCGTTTGCATACTTTGGTTAATGAACAGCTGGTGTGTGTGTGTGTGTGTGCGCGTGTGTGTGGGTGTGTGTGAGGCTCTGAAACAGTTCATTATTTCCTATTATTCTCTGCCTGGCCAGGGGTGACAGCACAACCATAACACCAGGGATATTTAGAACACAGCAGCAGCATCACCCAAAGCTAAAATGCTACACACACACAACAAATCACATACTGACTGTTTGAACCAACATACTGCGTCGAGCATTGGCCTCATTGGTCTGTAATGTGCAAATAACTTGATTGTTGAGTATGCTCATCATATTGGTCTATGGGATATTATAAGAAGTCGATGAGACTGCCAACTTCAGTCTTCTTGAATAAAACACATGTGCTGCCTGCTCATTCACAGTATAGTGTGTATGTAATCAAAAAACAATTCAAGTCAAAACTTGGACCGTCGAAGACTGTCACGGTCACTTATTTGTGATGAAATGTACTTTTTTTGTCGACCCTTTTTCATTTTGTTGTAATAATTGTCTTGATAAATCCCTATAAGGCCACATATCATAACAGAAAAAATGTTTAAGTTTATAAAGTTTGGTTTGAGAGCAACTTAAAAGTCCTCACGTTGGCAGAAATATGTGACTTTAGAACAAAAGATTTGTTCAAAAGGAAATGTGGGCTGATGTTTGTCCCCTTTTGCTTTGAATCAAGCCCTTCTTTGCTCTCGTCAGCCACACGCTGCACTCATACTGACCTTTGAAAAGAAATCCATGGGACCAGCAGATTTACTGTTATAGCCTGCCGTTGGGTTTCTGTTTTGCACTTTCTCTTGTCCTTATGTTCCTCACTTGCTAATTTCTGGTCTTTTCTTATTTTCTGTCTTTCTCTGAGCTGCTGCATGGCGTCATGTCACCAACAGCAGTGAGAAATGGCCATGAGTGGATTTTTTTTTTAAGTTTTGGGTGGAAGAAAGGAGGCTTCTTTATACTGTCATAGGATCAAACACACAGTGCAACTTGTACAAATGCATGCAAACATGAAATGACAAAGATTGGACTGAACTGTTGAATGATTAAGCAAGGCCTCACAGCTTGGCAGCCAGTTCTCGGTGTGAAAATCTTGATATTTTGATAGCACAACGCTCCTGGTGTACATGAAATTCAAATGTGGAAGAAATGCAAAAGCAGACGTTCCTCTGCCAGTCGCAGATTTCTGCGCTTTCAAACAAGGTACATTTTCCATCCCCGTCCTCCACACACATCAAAGCCCTCTACGCATCAAACCGATCTCACCTTCCATATTCATCTTTAATGTTCTTCTAAGATTGTTAATCGTATTCATGATGGGTTAAGATTTGAAGGTTTATTCATATATTTACTCTCTATGTCTCTCCAGGAGGGATAATAAAGTAGTATTGATTGATTGACTGATACGCAGGTCACCAGGGTTAGTGCTAAGTCTGCTATAGTGACATTATAGCGTTTTTTTCCCCCTCTCTTTTTACTTAAGGCTAGAAGGCAATAACCCAAGGCATCACCATCAACAGTCCAATCCTTCAATGAAGTTATTTCATGCACAGTTGATTTTATGTAAATTGATTGACACCTTGGAAGGGGGGCAGTGTCTGCTTTCCACCGAGTCATAACTCTTACCGTCTTGAAGGTGGGAAGAAGGAAAGAGAGAGGGACAAAGGAGTTAACGATGAATTGGGAGAGAGGTACAGTAGTGTAGTAAAAGAGAAATGGCAGAAAAGGAGGCAAGAAGAGAGGAAAAACATTTGTTAACATATATTTTACTTTCCCTTCTTCAGACAGATGAAAAACAGGCTCATCTGATTTACACGATAAATAAATTCCACATCCAAGGGTGTTTTTAATTGCAAATGGGGGCTCACAGGGACCCTCTTCCTCCCTGAGCTTTAGGAACTGCGCACGCCAACATCTACCTTCCCCTGGAAACCCTAGCACAGTCAATTATGTTAATGAATTGTCAATAAATATAAAAATTTAATATGGTCCTGCTTACTTTGAGTGGCAGCTAAGGACTTGCCTCCCAGACAAATGTGCTGCAGTGGCAGATATGGAGTGCACCTGAAAAAGGAACATGTGCACGTATGTGCGTTTGGACAGATGGAAGAAAGAGGGGTCTAAAATCTATCTATCTATCTATCTATCCATCCACCCATCCATCCATCCATCATGTCTTTTTGTTGTGTCTCAGCATGCATGCTTTTTGTTTTGCTGTATAACTGAGATCAGAGAGAGTAGTCAGATCTGGCAGGTCTAACAAGTTGGAGGTGATGCTCTCTCCATACGCCCACAGCATCTTGTCATAAAAAAACTGTTAAACTGCAAAAACCTACTGCCTGCAGCTGATTTTTTACGCATCCGCCAGTGTCTCACACTCTGACAGACAGACTAAAGCTTTTGACTCCGTGTTGAGAGGTCAGTAGAGTAGGTACAGGAATAAAAAAAAAATCATTACATGATGGCTCATGGTGGTGATGTGTTCAGGGTACAGTCATGTGTTATGTATAGTTGTCAATCATTTTTGCAAATTGGGGTTTTAGATATATTTTCATTGGTTGGAATAACCCTTGAATGGGCAGAGATAAGCTATCCACAGTTAGACACGCTGAAACCAAGTGGAAAAGTAAGAGAAAGGGAAGTTAATATGTATCAAGTCTGCAGCATCTAGACTACTACTACGTTATCTATGTAGCTGGCTAGCCGAGTTACCCTACAAGTTGGTAACAAGCTATGGAAAAAGTCGTTGACATGGTGTTCTATATGTGGTGAAAAACTCCAGTGGGTACTTCTAATCTTGTTTGTGTTTAAACTCCAATCTGACTCACTTTGACGTTGAACATCTCGTTACATAACTCTCTCCCTGCTAATTCCAGGTGGACTATGCAGTGATTGCTTCGCAGGCAGGAGCCACCCTCAACAACCTGTTGAGCCACGCCCAGGAGCTGGTGGCCAAGCTACGCTCCCTGCAGCTGGACCAACGGGAGTTTGTCTGCCTCAAGTTCCTGGTCCTGTTCAGCCTGGGTGAGTCTCTGAAAGCCCTGAAGCGGGAAGATTTGAGGGGGAGCTGCAGTAAAAGAGGAAATAATGGTTCATGGTCCTCCTCAGCCTTAGCAGGTCACCAAAGACATAATGGCCTCTTTAGACCAGGAACCAAGGAACACATTTAGGAACTAAGTAGTTCCAATTTGTTTCCTTGGCAATTGTTCCTACCCCTAATAAAGTTGCTTCTCCTGAGGTAAGAGTAGAGGATGAGGATCAAAGTGATGCCAGTGATAGAAGAAGCAGGAAGGATGGGAGAGAAAGGAAATGGAAGGTGTGGGGGGGGGGCAGGTTCCTGGTACTGGTAAAAGATCTATAGGCAGGAGAGGGAGGGGGTGGAAAGGAAGGAGGAGGAGAGGAGGTGGGAGGGGAGGAAGGAAGGAAGGGACCTGTGGTCTGGAAGGCAGGAAGAGAAAGTAAGGGAGGAAGGAAAGAGGCGAGGTATGGTCCTCTTCCAACAAAGAAAGGGAGAAGGCAAGCTTTTACACATTAGTGTTTCATGCACTGTAAATAAAAGTTTCATATTTGTTTTCTTGAGACATTCACTAAAGCCAGACTTGCTTTCTATCTATTAGCTGTCTCATAAGTTAAAAAACAAAAAACAAAAAAACAATTATTGGCAGTAGATCTATGTGCCTCTTCTGAAAACTATTGTTGAGAGAGGGGGTACATCAATATGAGTTGGGTATGTAAAATATTGACTGTTAACTTTTTGGGGGGGATTTAGCCGTTGCTCTCTCTAATGGTGTGCAATGGGTGCAGCAGTAGTATATTTTCCTGGATCAGCAGTATTAGAGGCCATAAATGATAAAAGATGCATGATTAAGATTTTCAAAACCTCCAAAAGAGAAGGAATGAAGGCATTTTATTTAGCCTTTTGAGCTGGTTGGGTGAAAGCAGGTGCAGAGGATGAGGAGTTGGAAGGGAATGGGAGTGATTTGATTTGATTTTTTCTCCACTTGAGCTTTGGAGGGCCGGAAAGGAAAGGAGTTGGAGGGGATAGAGATCAACTGAGGGGGGAAGAAGAGAGGAAGGAAAGGATGAGAGGGAGGAGATATGAGAAGAGAATTATGAAGTGGGACAGAGTGGGAGGGAGGTACCGTGAAACATTTGGGATGGACAGGTGGGATGGAACTGAGGCTGTGAAGAGAGAGGGAGCATGGGATTTGGGAAGGGAGGGAAGTGGAGGGTTAAGTAGTCAAATGAGTTAAGGGACGAAGAGAAGGGGTATACTGATGTGTATGTGTGTGCTCAGATCCCAAAGCTGCTCTCCACTCTCTAAGCCAAGGTCAGCCATTGCCAGGAGACTGTCATCTCTGTCTCTTTCCTAACAAGTCTGCAACAAATGGCCTCTGAGGAATACACTCACACACACACACACACACACACACACACACACTCGACCAAATCTCTTTTAACATCCTGCATTACTGAAGCCAATGATGTTAAGGTAGCTTCGCTCAACCTGGCCCCTTTCTAGCACTGACAGAAACAGTGGCATACATATGTTGAATATTTACCTCATCCTTAGCCACCTCCTCCCTCCATCCATCTGTAATCCACCTGGGTCACACTTTCACTTCTTTACCTCCTCTAAACAAAGAAAGAGGAACTAATGAACTGCTAGGCAAAAGCGCACACACACACTGAGGTGATCAGGCAGGATTAATGTTTGTGTTAGTGGTGTTTGTGGTGCAGCGAAGAAAGAGGTGGGGTGGGGAGGATTGCAGTGGGGGCTTTGAAATGTGTGTGTCTGTCTGTGTGCATGCATGTGTTTGTTTGTGTGGGTTTTTTTTTTTTTTTTATGGGGCGGGGGTGTTGCTCGGGCTCAGGGTCTAAATAATTTGGCAGAAACATCATCCATAATGAAAGGCTCACCTGAGGGATGTGTATCGCCCCCGGCAGTGCCTGTTCTCGGGCGTGCCCAGGCCTCCCGCAAAAGAAGCCCGACACAGGCGCCGTAGAGATGGCTGAGGGGATCAGTGTTGGTGGAGGTGGTGAGGGTGAGGGGCTTGAGTAATGTAAAGCCAGGAGATTTAGAATTGATCTGATTAATATCACACACAGCTGAGCAGAGATTTGTGTGTGTGTGTGTGTGTGTGTGTGTGTGTGTGTGTGTGTGTGTGTATTCATGCATCTGTGTGTATGCTCACACAGCTGTTTTTGAACTACAAGCACATTAATATGCCTGCAATTAATAAGGATTGTAGTGAAATGAGGCATGAAAGTAGCTCTGCACTGACTGCTGCTCTAAAAGATTAGACTCTGCCTCTTTATTTGCTTTATTTCATCTCTTACACAGGTCACTGTACTCTCAGCTATGGATGATATAAATGGGGTGTATTCATTATGACACATGTTTAATACTGGGAACTACTGTTTGTTCTTCATTATTGCTATTGCCTTACTTACCTTACTTACTTACTGCTACTCCTATCACAGATACTGCTTGAATATGTAGTAATAGTAATACTACTATCACTATGCCAGTCTTCTGTTTTCCTGAAATTCCCACGACAATTACTACTGCTGCCTCAACTCCTGCGACTACTACTACTAAAGCCATGATTTTTCTCCAGCCCTAAATTAATGTTTAATTTTCCTAACTTTAAACATACTTAGCCCAACATAACCATGCTTACTTTGGCATAAGATTGATCTTTCCATAACCTCAATCATACTGTAGTTGCCATGCGCAGATATTTTCTATAATGCAAGAATTTAAAAAAAACTTGGACGTAAAAAAAAAAACCAATGCAATATGGTTGGATCGCTTATACTATGTCTGTGCTAATAGCATTGCTAGTACCACTATGACCACTACTGCTCTCCCATGTGAGTCATGGAGGTAGTGGTGCAGTCTCCCTTCCTCTTTTTTTGTTCCCTATCTTTCTGTTTGTCTTGGTTTTTCTCAGTATTTCTACAACCTTCTCCCTCTCCATCTCTCTCTCTCTCTGTCTGTGGATGGATAATCAGTCACCTCCTCCCTGCCAGAAGAGCCCTTAGTTAAGCCACTTGTCGATAAAGACAGGGATATAGATGTCACTCCAGCTGAGAGGAGACACTTGTCCTGATCTGTGTGTGTGTTTGTCCTCAGGGTTAGACATTCCTTCTTTTTTTTCTTTTTTTTTAACTTTTTTTTTTTTATATTTTCTCTCCGTCTCTCTCTCTACATCTATCTCTTTCTATCGCTCTCTCTCTCTGTCCCCTGTCACTCCTTGCTTGTTTTAAGTGAAGGCTTTCACCCTCTGTCAAGGAGGAGATTATCACTCTAAGAGCATTGATCTCTTAAGTGTTTGTAGGACTTCGAGCAATGATTGTGTGTGTTGGGTGTTGAGCAAGAGACACACAAATCGGCAGAGAGAGAGAGAGTGCTGCCTGGGTCAGAGTTCAGTAAAGGATTACTACTAGTTGTTGTATGGTGTCAGAACGCTGTTAATGGGCCTTTGATTTCCTTTAAAAGGCTTAAAGGCCTAATAGAAAGCCTGACAGGTTGTTGTATATATGGCCAGGTGAGAAATAGGTCACAAGTTCAAAATTAAGTCTGAGGAAATTGAAAAGAAAGATGCTCTTCTTTCCACTTTAGGGGGAATTAACTCTGCTCATTAAAAAGTAGAGTATTAGAGCTCCCAGGTATGAAGTTATGGAGGAAAGACATTTTATTTCAAGGATTAAACAAGGAGAAGCGTGTGTGTCCTAAAATGA
The DNA here is from genome assembly GCF_043641665.1 of Enoplosus armatus. Classification (NCBI taxonomy): domain Eukaryota; kingdom Metazoa; phylum Chordata; class Actinopteri; order Centrarchiformes; family Enoplosidae; genus Enoplosus; species Enoplosus armatus. The sequence goes on from NC_092186.1 coordinate 18,097,903, forward strand.
GTAAGCCCTACAATATTGTGCTGCTTGAAACCTGCTTAAAAGTTACCCTTGTCAATGGAAAAAGAAGGGGTTTATTGATCAACCTTCACTAAAACTCATACAGATGTATGCCTGATGCATGCCACCACACAGACAGTTTCCATACTGGCAGAGCAGACACAGAGACAGAGGTTAGAGAGTCTTCAGCCAGCAACCAGTTAACCCAGCACTATGGGTCAAACCCCGTCAGCTGTAATTGGACAAGACAGGCGCTGCCAGTCCTTGTCAGCCAAGAGGAGAACCAGAGAAGCTGCCAGACCAGCGCGGGGTGGTAAATGCTCCCAGCGGAGAGAGAGCAGATTTGTGGACATAGCCCTAAATAATGCTCCCATATTGAAGCCTTTGGAAGGAACAAAACTAGTGAAAAGCTGATCAAATGTGGAAAATATAGGCTTGTGTTTGATTCCTCTGCAGTGAAGGTTAATTTAAAGAAGTCATATTTGTAGTTCTACTAACTATGTAAACTTTACAAGTGTTTCCCCTTATGTTGCTTTAAAGTTAAGAATAAAACTATCATACATTAATGTTATGGATTACAAAACTATTTATGTTTATTTCATCTGCCCGTTCATTTTCCAGTTTATTTGATCTGTATCATTTCAGTATCAAGTAAGGCTGTAACTGCTAATTATTTTCATCATTGATTCATCGGTTGATTATTTTCTCAATGAATCAATAAATCATTTGGTCTAAAGCATGTCAGAAAAGTAAATAATGGCCCTGTTGACATATTTAAATTGCTGTCGTTGCTGTTTAAAAGTCAAACCCACGAGTTTATCTCAAAATAACAGACTAGAAAACAAAAAAAGATCTAAATATTAACATGAGGAAATGATGTGTAATGTTGGCTTTATTCCAAGTCAGTGATCGGAAATCAGTAGTGTTGTCCATTCATAAGAAACCAAGACAGCCTGTGATTCAAGAGCTGCCTCAGCACCACATTAGCTGTCTGTCAAGTGATTAGTCAGGCTCTGAGGTTGGAGTTTAGAGACACCCACCTATCCATCCATCCCTCCCGCCCTCCATCCCTCACCAATCCATCCAGCCCCTCTGCATTGTCTCTTCTCTCATTGCTCTGCCCTTTCTCTCTCTTTTTTTCACATCCATCTTTGTATGCCTCGATCTATCACAACTCCATCCTCACATCCACCTCGGTCGCTCCTCGTTTATCTTCACCCACATCTGAATCGCCATTTATCTCTTTTCCTCCCTCCATCTTCTTTTCCTCCACCCCTTCCTTAAAATGTCTTAACTACAGTCATTTAAACTTATGTTGAGTCTCCGTCTGTACTTTCTCCTTAAAACAACTGAAAAGAAGTATTATACAGGGCTGAGGTCACATCAAGTGATATGACTTCGGAATTAGTTATTATTAATGTGTTAATATAAAATCTTATAGACATCAGTTCCTTAAAAATATTGGAATAAGTTGAATTTTATTGAAAACAAGTTAAATTTGGTCTCACAAACATTTCAGAAATGATTTACAATTTAGAATAATTTTCTTTTTCAATTTTTCTTCTTTGATGTAATCCACCTCTCCATTTACCTTTCCTGTCCTACACCTCATCAACCCTCACACCCCCCGACTCTGCGTCTCTCATTAGCATGTTTAGCGCGCCCCACTGAAGGCAGACTTTTTTTGTGCACCGCGAGGTCAGACACCAATCTGCTGACAACAACACATACACAGCAAACGTGATTAACCTTGATGAAAAAAGACAAATATTCTCTCTCTCTCTCTATCATATTTGTCTCTTCACACAATGAGAAAAAAAAACACATAATTCCCAGACAGGTACGTCCTAATTAAGCAACAGCAGAGGCTGTTCAGAATCAATGCTCTGATCCCTGGCCTGAGCAAGGGAGCAGGCTAATTCATGCACACCACCTCCCCTTCTCCCATAAAGCCTGGCAAATATTAATTTCCTGAAATGAACCGAATAATTTAGAATTCGTCTGGGATTGATTAACATCACGAGGCAGCGACGGTTCAATATTTATACCCATTGAGACCGATGTAGGGGCCAAATAATGCAGCATATAACCGGAACAACCCTTCACAACTTAATTAAAAGCAACATAATAGGGACCCCCCACCCCTTTTTGTGCTGCTTGCTGTGTGGGACCCAAGATTTTTGCTGGGCTGTAAGTAAACAGAATGGAGTCATCATCTGTACCTTTGAACTGATCAATACATGTCTAAAGGTATGGTTAGTGTGTGTGTATGGGTTGTTAGGCTCTGGCCTACAGGAAGCCTTGACTCAACATGAAATGTGACTTGTCTTTTCCTGCTCTCAAGAGGGACCAGGAAATATCAGGATCAGCCAGAATCTAGGCAGTGTTGCTGTGGGGACAAAGTCTGTTCACAATGTGGGGACTCAGCACCAACCCTCACCAGTGAGGCCAGTGCATGTAAGATGTATTTGGGTTAGGCAAAAAAAGGTCCCTCATTAGGACTTTACTAGATGTAAAATGCTGTTTTCATCTGAGATAAAGTCACATGTGAAGACAGTAGACTTGAAGTAGATAGATGTGGTTTGCAGACATTTCACATGTTAGCTCATATGCAATTTCACATGTGAAGTATGTAATTTTTACCACACTAGAAGTTCATGAGAAAAGACCCAGATACTATATGATGCATGTGCGTGAAATGTGGCACGAATCGTGCTGTACAGTGTGTGTGTCTGTGTGTACAGGCATGCAGCCCCTATGCTTGACTAGTGTTTGTGTGTCCCACAAATTACAGACTCAGTGACTGGATTGGTGCAATGACAGCAGTAATGGAAAATACAGTAGTGGTGATTGCAGTGAGGCTAAGACTATAAATGTATGTATAAGGTTCATAAAGTGCAATCCATGCACGGAGCGACTGCATCTAGTGCTTTTTCATCACTCTGTTTTGAAACTTTGCTCGGCAAACCTGTGTTGATTGAAAAGTATTGGACTCTCATCTTTCGAACGAATCTTTCTTTACCCCCCCCCGCCTCCATCAGCTTCTTTCAGGCATCATTGTGACACAGGAAACAAACAAAAACAATTCACCCAAACTTTGTCTAATCATGTTTGAGTGTCCCGACTTTTCTTTCATTTTCTTTCACCTCATCAGGAGTAGGTGGGAGTGTGCCCTAAAGCAATGAACCTAATACTTCTGCCTATTTTCTGTCAATTTTAGCCTAAGAAATCTAACATGGCGTGCAGTCGGCTCCTGACGCCGGCCGCCACTTTGTAGGGAATTCCATGTAATGAGGCTGCCTAAAAGGCTTTCAGACTTTATCAAGCAATAAAAGCTCCAAGTCTCCAGCCCGCCACTATTACCTGGCAATACTGCAGGCTGTTGTCATTAAGCAGCAGTGTGTTGTGGTGGTGGCAGGGATATTGAGGATTGCTGCCTCTCACCCTTGACCTGACTCCTCCTTTAGCCTCAGCCTTACATCTCGCCTTGGATACGTTACAGTTTCCTGATGGATTTCGACATTTCCCAGATTATCTCCAAATTATCTCTCCAATTTACAGCTTCTCCTTTTAGGTCTTATCACATTCTTACAAGGATGTATGCAGTGATTATGTTGACACTGTTCTTTATCTGGTTCCAAACAAGACCCGTTATCAGATGAGAAAACCAACATAATGGGGGGGGGTGTTGTTGAAATGGGGATTTGTAAATTGACAGACCCCAGTATCAAACACTTGAGTAATAAATAAGTGATAAGACAAAAAAGCCACGTCATTGTTGTTCTTCATGGGAGATCTGGTAGTCAGAGAGCGTGGTCTACTAAGTCCTGAGTCCTAAGGATGGTAACATATTTAAACCTATTTATGGGGATTCAAAATTTTGCATCTTAGCACTGTGCAATATGTGCATTTGTTTTTTTAATAGTTTTTCTCATGGTTATGCAACTTTATCACAACGGAGCGCTCCTGCTGTGTGATCGTTATTACAGAGTCATAATGCAGTAGCAAATTCTCTCACCATCTACCAGTAGTTTTACAAGAGTAGTAATCTCTTTATGAATTTCAACACTATCCACACCCAGTAACAGTCAACATAATGCAGCCCAGTCCTGCACCACCTGCAATGGTGGCATCTGCACAGTGGCAGTAGGATTTAATACACACTTTAACTCACTGCCCCGCAGAGCAATACAGGACATATCCCCTAAACTTCTGCTCCCCTCCATCAATACACTCACTAACTACCGTAGCAGTGAGCACAACCAGACAAATGCTCCTGTAAAAGTTTTTTTACTAAAGAAAAAACCCTTTCCTTCCTTCTACCTCCTCCTCTGCTCCTCTCCTGTACTCCCATGTGGGGTGATTTAAGATGGGCAAGCTATGGAGAAACTGTTGCCCACCATCTCTCCCCTCCTCCCTTCCTCTCATTCTCCCTCTCCTTTGGCCTTATTACAGGCTGTCAGTTTATTATAAAACATTAGGAAAGCAGAGGGACACTTGCAGTTACTGTCCTATCGATCGGCAGGGATAGATTCTGTGATTTAGAGTCAGCCTCTGCTCGAGCCCTCCACATTCTCGGTCTCCTATTAAGGCACCAGTGCTTTGCCTTGGCTATTGATGTCTCAACATTAACAGTTACAAGCTGCTACAGAAAATCAATGTTCAACTTTTATTACCGGCTGCATAACGCAGAGGACCTCCCACCAGCTGGTACTTAGCAGTCAAAAGGAGGCGCAGAAGGTCCGCCCGGCACGTCAGGTGTTTTCTAAGTGATATTTGCAGTAATATCAATCATGTGTACAGCATATAGGGGCTTTCAGGGGTCAGTTGAGAGCCTTAAGGGAGCTTAGGGGTACAGCATAGGAAGGTATAGCTCACCAAACAAATTAGCATATGCTTGCAGATATCAGTCTCTGTTCCTGGACTTGCGCTGAATAGTTTTTTCCACATAGGATACAAAGTGCCAAACATCTGCACTTTTCTCGAATCTCTTTGAACAGCCCCAGTTCTCTGCCACAAAAACACACATACAGTACCCCACCTAAATGTCATCAAGCTAAAATAAGAATCGATCCCTTCAACCACCACCACCACCGACCAGCCATCCATCATCAGCATCAACCTAGATGTGTGTGTGTGTGTGTGTGTGTGTGTGTGTGTTGTAACCCAGGTAGCGTGGATCTAGAGCGGCTGAGGCCTCTCAAACATTTATGAGGGGCTACTGAACAGCGGTACGGCAGCCCTTCTGGGACAAACAGCCCCCGGTCCTGTGCTCTCAGTCCCGATCAATGGAACTGAAGTTCATTACACACACTTTTCAGCCGAACGGCGGCAACTGATTTCCCCCCCTCCTCCCCTGATCGTAGAGCAGCCCACCACTGGGGCTGCATCACACTTGCTTGTTTACGTGACTGGGTGTGTAGGGGAAGACAGGGGAAGGGATTGTGTACCGGTGCACATTTGTGTGTGGAGTGTGTGTGTGTGTGAACAGGGGCTGCTCCCAGTGGCCAGAGCTTGAGGTTATCATTATGTACAGGTTGGTCCGCTGCAATGCTAATGCTAATGCATTCTCAGTGGCAGCAGCTCAGGTCCCAGTGCTGTGCTAGCTAGGTTGCTACTCCTCTCCAATTAAAGGCTGAGGGAGGTCTGTTTGGGGTAGGGAGGACAGACATGGGCTATCCGGGGCCCTGCGGAGAACAGGCTCACATTAGTTGAGGAAAACAGACTCGGAGAACAAATTGTGCATACATTGGAGTGCTGCAGAAAATCCCACTCTTGATTTTGATGATTTGTTGACTGGAGATCATCTATTCCCTGCCTGTGATTTCATGCAGCTTAATAATAAGTTTAGAGCGCGTATTTACTTTTATTCTACATTGTGTAACCTCACTGTTAGCTCACTGACACAACTGGCTTTAAACTATAAATTTGGTCATGGTAGGCAATACTTTATGTCAAAAAGCATTATCTCAAGAGCACTGTAACCTATGAAAGACAAACAGTCAACAAATGTGGGCAGATTCTAGCAATCGAAAGAGCATCAATGTTTCACTCACAAGCTGTAGATTTACAGCAGTGCTGTAAGATGAGGACTGTGTGTGTGTGTGTGTGTGTGTGTGTGTGTGTGTGTGTGGTTTGCAGTGTTGCATGACAGCAGGGAAAGAACAACTGCCAGTCATGCGGTGTATTGATCAGACCGCCTGCCTCAACCTTACTTAAACATTACATACAAAGAGTTACACAACCCTCCCCATGGAGCTCTCTCCACCACTCATCACTCTTTCTTGGTGGTTTTCTTTTTCTCGCTCTCATTCTCTCTAGGAAGCCCTCAGTGACACACACACCAACACATACGGGCATGCACACTCACTGTACATATATACACACAGATGCATATAAATACATATGAAGTAAATATGGATAGTGATGTATCAAACACAGATAGACCCTCATGTAAACACACACTCCACAAGATCTAGTCACAGGTTGGAGGTGGGATGGCCCCTCAGCCTTTAAGTGTGTCGCAGGTCAAATGTTCAAAAATACAAATGCAATCAGATGGACCCCCAGCTTTACACATCCGCCTTGTCAATCATTTGCAAAGCTGTAAATGTGAATGGCAGCCCTTCACTCCTTCAATCAATGTCTCAGTAGTAGCTACAGTATTGGTGTTGCGACTGTTGTTTCCACAGCAAAGACAAATCTTTATGACAAGATATTTATGGCCTCTATAGCTCATGATGTGTCATTAGGGTTACTCATTGGACAATCATTACTATACGCAAAATGTAAAAGACAAAAGCGTGGCATGAACTCCCACTAGGGGTGACACACTAAGCTATTTGAAAAGACTTTACTACTGTAATTTAAAAAATCCTCCAATGTTGAAAAATGTTCTTGTTTTTTGAATGAAACTCCTCATTTGTCACTGATTTCTGACTGACTTTTATCCTTTACCCTGAAGCGTGTGAGCCTACATATGAAGAAATGCTGACGATTAGAGCTGAAGTAAAAATAATCCTTTACATTCACCTACCGCCCTGATATCACAAATGGAGCTCACTGGCATCACAGTACTGCCTGGCATGTGGTTTGTCAGCCATTGTGTTCCTGTGTGAACGTGTACAGTGCAGAGGCATGTGTTTAAACTATGGTGGTGGTAAGCTATATGGTAGTCAGGTGGCTGCTATAAGATTAGTGTGTGTGTGTGTGTGTGTGTATGTGTGTGTGTGTGTGTGTGTGTGTGTGTCTTTGGACAATGTGGTTACAAGATACTTCTGGCAGGGCAGAGAACAGCGGAGCTTTAAGGTGATGTGTGTGTGCATGCTGTGGCGTGTGTGTGTGCGTAACCAGAGACAGTGATTAAACGTTTTAAAGCACAGATGATCCAACAGGTGCTCTGGCTCGCTGTCTCTTGTTCTCTCACCCTTTCTCGCTCTTGCTCTCTCTCTCTACATTGAGCCCCCACCCACTCTGTGACCCCCACTCCTGAGCAAACCATCACAGCTCCTTTCTTGTCTCCTTGTTCTTGTCCTGAAGGATATTTTAAGCAACATAGTCTGCTGTCTTACACACAAAGACACACACACATTGAGCATAGCTAGTCCTTGTATTGCATTAGAAAAAGAAAAAAACAACATGGTGGTGCAATGGAAACCTTTAGAGCTGCTGGCAAATGTTAGAAACAAGGGTCAGGGTGCCAACACATGTTGAAACACAAGAGGGCATTAATCAACCTTCTCTTCACGCACACATATATCATCAGAGAATAATGTTGTGTAATGTAAAGGAATATTCCTGGGCACTGCCAGACATTTGTCATGCCAGCTCTTGGCCTGTGCAAGCTGCCTCAGAGCATAAAGTTGTACTTTAGTGCCACCTGGCACTGATATCCGTAGCTACTGTTGGCATTACACTGTAAGCCTGTAAATTCTTACAGTGTCAAGTCTTTGTCTGACACATGTACAGCAAACCCAACAACCTTAATATAAAGCCTCACAACTGCCCACAAACGCAGACGTCATAAAAGAGAATAAACAGGATCGAGCATCAGAAAATATTTGCTCTGTATATAATAGTTATCAAATCACAAAATATCAGTTGATAAGTTGTTATGGAGTGAACATACATATCCAGAATGTAAAAAGAGAGCAGGCGCCTTAAAGCTGTTAGTTTCTTACTGATTACACTAATACATTATTGATCTTTAAGACATGCAAGTGTTCATTTTCACAGATATTTCAGCTGATCTTGTTCTGTACACTGTTAAAAAGTTTGAATACAAGCTGTTTTTTTCTAATTGGTTCAGTTACTATCCCATGAATCGTAAACGTCCAGGATCTATTGTTTTTGGAAATGTTACTTTTACACTTGCGCCAAGTGTGTAAGGACACAAGAGCACACACTGAAACAGGCCCACTTTGTCTCTTAAAATTCTTCCAATAAAATTGGTAAAACTCTCAAACCACAGTGGATGCAGAACACAAACAGAAACCCACAACCACAAACAAACACACTCCACAATATATTTTTTATTAAGCAAGTGTTTTGTGGTTTATCCTCATTTCCTCAAATTTTCCTTGTGTTGTGCATTTGAAAGTCTTGACATTTGGCGCAGTAGAAACATCCAGTTCTCTAAATCAAGCCCAGCTTTGAGAGGCTGTGTGCAAACATGTCATCTTACATTACCCCTAAGGGGGAAGAGGGAACGGCCACCGCCATCCAATGCTTCGAATAAATTAAACCCAAATTTGCACTTAAGTTGACTCCACTTGTTAGATGACAGGGGACGAAAATCACGCAGAGAACAAAGAAGTTAAAAGAAGGTGTGGAAAAGCGGCACACTCTTTCTTTAGTCTGCACTCTACCTGCTGGCTTCCATCATCAAATGAGAACCAGGCAGAGGAGTGAGAGAGTGGGGATGTAAAACGAGAGTGTGCAGGAGAGGGGGGCGGGGGGGGTTGTGACGCTATGGATTAACTGTCCTTCAAGCTGAAAATATACATCCCCAGGCACTTGGCACTGAATTATTAATTCAAATTTGTCAGAGAAAGAATGAGAGAAATCTATTGACGGGGAGACGGGCCCTTTAATGGTCTCATTAAAGGGGAGGCTTCCCACACCAGGCACCTTCTGTACTGCTGCAGGAGTTTTCGGGGCAGTGGAGGGTTGGAGGGGGGTACTTGACCCCCCAATGATTTTCTGTCACTTTATCATAAACAAGAAAGGTTGACATGCCCCTCCACTCCCCACACACGCTCCCTCCACCACCAAACAAACCCTGTGTGTAATTAGCTAAGGGGTGCAAAAGTGCACTGAATGTAAACGAGGTTCACATGCATGCATTGATACAGACAACGACACACACACACATTATACGCTGCGCTTGCTTCTACTGTTGCTGACAGGTACAAATGAAGTGAGAAGTAAAGTCTAGAAGAGTCACCTCACAGGTAAAACCATATTGATTTCTAATTCACTATAATTTATTTTTCCATTTCACTGCTCTATAGACCATTTCCTCAGATTACACCAAACACAGTGACTTTTTGCCTGGATCGTTGTCCATTAGATTTGAGCCCGTCAGTCAAGAGTTAGTGTCATTAGCAGCATATAGCTACATGACTGGGAGCTGTTTTGGTGAGGGGGGGGTTAACTGTCCGTACAATCAAGACGGCATTAGGAAGGTGAGAGAGCAGGGACCTGTGGGTGCACTGTGCCGTCCGAGGTCGGCTCATTGAAAGGCATTTGGTTCCGCCTCCGGGGGGACTAAAGAAAGGGGCAATGAGGGAGGGGAGGGGGGCTAGAGGGACCACAGAGGGCTAAGCACTAGGTTCATTGCTGATTCAAGTCTCTGAGTATCCCTCTGGCAAATGGATTTTCATAATGCTGAGACAATGTGATTTTTTTCCCCAGTAATATGACTTTTATCCCAGCAAGTCTGCAGCTTGTCAGAAATGAACAGCAGCAAATGCTCAAAAATACAGAAACTAAAAAACATCATTGAACTATTTAACAAGCAAAACCTTTTTTGTGTTGTTTTGAGGTAAAAGTATCTCCGAAAATGGAGCCAAATGTTCATTTTAGACAAACTGTCAGATCACTGTGTTTTCTCCAACCACAAGATGTGCATCCAAAGTTAATGTCTATTAGAGTATTTTTATTATTGATTAATCTAGCTAGTTTTTTGACTAACCGATTAATCTTTTTGCCTATAACATAAAAAAATAGTAAAAAAAAAAAACACCTACTGCAAGTTACTAAAGCCCAAGTTTACATCTTTATATTACTTGTTTTGTCCAACCAATAATCCAAAAACAAAATATATTCAGATATTTTAATTCATATAAAATAGAAAAGCAGCAAATGTGAGAAGCTGGAGCAAGAAAATATTTGTCTATCCTGCTAAATTAACTTAACTTTTGAATGATTTTTTGTGTTGATTGACTAATCGATTAATAGACTAATAGTTGAAGCTGTCCTTGCATCATTATGACAGCAAGTAGCTATCACCATCATATGTAAAAGAAAGAAAACACATAGAGTAATACATACCGTCCCATGTCAAAAAGTCTGAACTATCCCTTTAATACTTATTCCCACTGATATCATTCTCCCTGGCTGTGCCCATCGGTTGAAGCCCTCAAAGTCCATAATAAGAGCCACAGACAGGACCAACTGATACAGGGTGTAAATTTGTTTTCCCCTTCACCTCAGGATAAATCCCCAGCACCTTCCAGCCAGCATAGGCAATGAGAGAAGCTTGTCTCCTTCCTGCTCAGAGCGCCTTTTCTCTTGTTTATTTTATCGGACCTAAGGCACTTTTCCCTTCCTCTCAATATCTCTCGACCTCTCTCCATCGCCCCACCGAGCCCGCCAACCCGTCCTTGGGCGACAGAACTGAACCAGCCGCTACCTGTTTAGCTTAACAACAATAGCAATGTTGTCGGCGGAGGTTTAGATTTGACTTAATATATCCCCAACTGGACCGTACCTGCTTAATTCTCTTTCATAACCGCATGGCGTTTGGCCCCCTGAGTGGCTAAAGGGAGGGTTTGATGAGTCGGAGGGCAAATTGAGCCTTCATGCTTCATTCTGACACGCTGACAATAGCCCATCCCCATTGGTGGCCTGTTTCCAGAGCCAGCAACTGTGAGACAGTTATTATTATGCATAGTTAGTGCAGAGGATATTTGGCCTCTGGACATGGGGATCTATGTTAGCTTGAGGGCATGTAGTTACGGTATGTTACTGTATGCTGATGAAATGAAGGGTCGCTTTCCAAGATGAAAGGTCACTGTTCAGTGCTGAATGAGGCCTTTGTTAAATTAGCAAAAAAGTTAATGACAGTAAAGGATACTTCCTGAGATCCTTTCACTCCATTAGATACAGAAGAAAAGATGATTCAAAATTAGCTATGGCCAACAGGTGCTCAAAAGGCATGGATAGAACTGGCCACCAGTAACCCCATTTTATAGCCTAAGGGCACCAGAATGCCCCAACCACAGTGCTGGTTAGATGGTTGAACAGCATCTGGAACCTCTAACCCCCACACCTTTCCGACGTCAGAACAAGTGGGCTGTGTCTGACAATTTCTGTAACTTTCTGAAAATAACTTCAGCAGGGTTGGAACCTTTCTCTCTACCTCTTTTGTTTTTCATTATCTTTTACACAACTATTTTTGTCCTTTTTTGTAAGAAAGTGTTTGCTATTATGCCTGTTTTTATTTTGTGTTTATTTTTTATTTGTTTTGCTGCATGTAGCAGTGCTTGTCCGTAGTTCAAGTCATCATTACTAGAGATCAAAATAAAGATCATAAAACTGACAATAGATAAACTGCATTGAGCTTATCCATACTCCTTTTGTATCCCGTGATAGGATAGTTATGATGCTAGTTATCCTGTTAGCCTTTGGTCTATCAAGTCTCAAAGAACCCCCATTAAATGTTAAGGAGCATACAACTCCTGTTTTACCCCTCCTGTTTTTTTATTCGCCTCTAACGTGGTATCGGAGAAAGGGAATTCCCCAAATGGGACTTGGAGGAAAACAAGGAAGCTGGGAGCTCCAGGGAGAAGGGAAACTTGTTTGCTGGCAAGCATGGATAGATGAGGACTGAAATACTCTAATGGGGAAGCAGAACCTCCTGTAGAGGAAAAAAAACACACACACTTCCACGTGAAATACTGTCAGTGGAGTATTGATGGGAGCTGAGGTGAGTGTGTATGTAGCTGTGTGTGTTTGTGTAGTTCATGACTTTATGCTGGTGTGAGGGTAAAATGAGGGGGTGAAGGAGGTTGCTATTCTCCAATATAAAGCCCAGTTTACGTATCAGGGCAGTGCACTATAACTCAGATAATAGCCTACTTAAGTGATACCGTTAACCATGCGGCCATTGCCCCTTGCCCTGTGAACCTTATTTGCTTTGATTGCCCTTGCTGCCCTGTTTTTTAACACCACACTCATACACAAACACACAGCCACATTCTCCCGATGAACACGTAGCTCTACGTGTTGCTTATTGTAGGCAGTCCTTAGTCCTTACTTGGTCCCTTCAACCCACCCAGAGTCAAAGGTTATTGGGTTCTCTTCTTTCAACGCCCCCCTCTCTGATTGGAGCCAAGCTGCGAGGCAGATTAATAATGAATAAAGTAGCAGTGGACAGTGTTGACTTGATAACAATCCAGCAGGGTGCAATAAAGAAGACCTGGACATGGGTACAACTGCACACTCTTTGAAGCACCGCTGCCGTAGTAAAAGGTGCTTCAGCTTTGATAAGCTCGTATAAACGACTGTGAAAGTCCCTATTGGAAGAGCCGAGCCCCTAATTCCCGCCTATACAGGAAGTGACCAGTTTGTCCTCCACTCACGTTTAATTGGCCGAGTTTACTGACAGCACTTGACTCAATAACCGTTTATGACCCGAGAGTTTTATGTGTTGTTTTTGGACCCGGCAGGAAACACATGTTGTGAAGTTTGAAAGGCAGAGTGAATTGGCAGCATGTGACTGAGAGGTTTATTGATTGGGGCACTGAAAGTGTAATGCGAGAGGTATGGTGTTATTTTGCCACGTACGGTATAACTGTTGCCCTAATAGCAGTATGTATGTCATATGAAGAAGACATGACTGGAAATGGCTGATGAGGAAATAGCATGACGGAAAATAAAGGTGTGGAGGGGGTAAAAGATCAGGTGAATTTTGAAACTTTGAAACTTATACCAAAAGTATCTCATGTTAGAGATTTATTTTCAGTAAACATATCCTCATGAAGCATGAAGCAAAGGAGGGGCTACGTAAACGTAAATAGACTATACATATTCATCTTTCTTTATTACATTTTGGCATATACTATGGACGTATACAAGTGTCGGGTCTTACCCAACAAGGATCTATTAGCAGGCTGCCTTACAGTACAGTGCAGTGTTTTTCTACCTCTGACTTCTTGCAGCCATGGTGCATGTTTGCTTTTGCAGAGAGCGGTGAACTTTGACACCAAGTGATGTGGTGTTTTTATTTTTCTAATCAGATTTTTTGACATCACAGTGTCCACTCTGAGGCATTGTTGAGATCAGAGTGAAGTAATGAGTAAGACTATTTGCATGAGTGCATGTGCAGTGTGTGTGTGTGTGTGTGTGTGTGTGTGTGTGTGTGTGTCCCTGGAGCAGGTTGATTGTAAGGGGCGGTTAAAAAGCAAAAGGAAAGCACATGCGGACACACACACACACACACACACACACACACACACACACACACACACACACACACACACACACACACACTCATAGCACAGAGCAAATCTAGTCTAATTAAAAAGCACAGCGGTGATTTCAGGGGCTCTGTGAAAGAGCGAATGAATGTGTATATGTGTGTGTGTGTGTGTGCGCTTTTGCATTAGGTCGCTGGCTTCAGCATGATCGGCCGTCAAATGAAACAATGTATTCCTCGGGACCTCAGGGTTTCCATTTGAGTATTCAGACGTGGCGCTGCAACGAACTGTGGCTGTTTTATGTGAAAAAAAGTTGATAATTAGTCCCACAGTGACTGAACAATGAGATGGAGAGAGAAAGAGAGAGAGGAGGGGGGCATTGAAGGAGGAGGAGAGAGCGCTTAGCACACTTAATGCTCCAACCTGACTGTCTGGGAATCATTGATCAATTGTTGATTTTTTGTTTTTGATTTTTTTTGTTTCCCCCCTAACCCTTTTCGCTTCTTCATCATCCCTCTCCTGCCTTTGAATGATCCGTAAATTAGAATCAATACACTTCTCTGATTTGATTAGCAACAAAATTAAGAAACATTTCTCATCTCAGTGGTTTTTTTTGCCCACTGGTTTTACAAAGTAGATGTCAAGCTATTGTCATTTGTGCTTTTTCTTTTCTTTTTCTTTTTCGGAAGCCCTCATTCATTATTTTTTCAAAAGGGGCTCTGGTAATAATTAGCAATTAAAATGCTGTCTTTTTGCCTCACTTTCCCCCTAATTAGCTTGACAGAGACATTGGGTACTAATTCTCTGTAGTCCACCCCCCCCACCCCCCACAAAAACTCCCCTCCACATACATACACACTCACACAAACGCAGACTAATCTTTCGGAGAAACCATGGCAACACCTCACATGTTTTTGCTGTGATCTGGGCTCACCTTGTCATGTTGCTGCAGAATTAACCAAATCAAACTCAGAAGAGCCTCTGACATCCCTGACTTGATTATTAAGCAGCATGAGATGTTTGTTAACGGTGTCTGTACTGAAGAGAACACTTGTCCTTACTTGTATTATATTATGTGAAAAAAATTACAGATTAAATAATTGTAATGCCTAAAAACCGTATATATATATATTATATATATATATGTATATATATATATATATATATATATATATATATATATATATATATATATGGATATAATATATATATATACGGTTTTTAGGCATTACAATTATTTAATCTGTAATCTGTAATTGTAGGTTCACGTAAATTTACTTCCCCAAACACAATGTAATACATTTCCAGGTTTTTTGTTTGGCCTTGAATTTGAAGGTTTTTCCCTTAATAAATGTCCAGTATTCAGTGGTTGTACAATATGGCTATCAACAAAACTATAATCATTTGAGTCAGCACCAGGGCTGTAGCTAACACTGAGGACACTGAGGTCATGTCTTCTTTTTTTCTGGGAAATCTGTTCTACAATTACAAACACATACATGATGGGTATTTTATATAATCATTCCAGTAGGTTTAGACTTGATTTACTGATATTTTGCTACCTTTAGACCAGTAGAAATGTATTTAATCTACAGTGGGGCATTGATATCTGACCCCATACAAAACCTTACTTTGAGGAATATAAACATGTTATGACCTTATTGTTTTTTTCATTTAACAAAATATATCAAACTGCTAAATGCAGGTAAATAAAACACTTGTATAAACCAAATACAGTCTAAAGTCTGAAACATCTTCGGATGCAACTCAGAAAATATCTGATAAAATGAGTCAACAAGTCTAAGAATCTGATCAAGTACGTAATGCCAACTTTCAATACTTGAAACTATTCATTCAGTGTTCAGGATGTATTTAGGTTCGATACCCAGCACTAGAAGAGACCAGAACTTTTTTTTCTTGGCAGTGTGGAGAAAATACAGTTCAACTGTTAACTTAATAAATAAAATATGGCAAATCTGAATAACTTTGAAACATTAGAGGTTAGGGGAAGTGCAGTGGGGGGTTGGGGGCTCTTCTGAAATCCTGGTCAAAGCTCTCATCAGCAATTAGCCTAAAACTGTTCTCCCCATTTTTAAGACTTTTTGTGCCACTCAGAAAGTTTTATTTCTTTATCTCTTATGTCTTTGCTACATTTGTTTAATGTGAAGATGAAAACAACTCTATTATTTTTCTTGTTGACCTGCGTGGGACGTCTGTGTGTTAAAGCCTAAAGCCCACAGTCTACTGGGTTAGCTTATGTAAGGCATGTGTTGGTGGTGTGAAAGACAGTTTAGGAGTCTGATAGCGGGGTCAGACAGCTGAGTGGCAGCAGGAAAAAGCACATGTCATGTTTGTTTGGAGCCCCCTTTGTCACAAGCCACACCCCCTCCCCCTTTTCCTGCCCTCCTCTTGGCCTTATTTAGCCCCCCGCCGTGTCACCCAGAGGTCAGGGTGAGCATGTACACGCTACACACAGCTCATACATACACAGGCAACACAAGAACCGACAGACACACACACACACACACACACACGCATACAGATTGTAATAGCATGGTAGAGTGCATCATAGATGGAAGTGCCTTGAAGGACCTGCTTCTCATTCTCTAGACCTCATTAGCTGCTGATTTATCTCCCCCTCCTTCCTTCTAATGCTCTGGGTGGGTGGATGGGGTGTATGTGTGTGTGTGGGAAGGGGATACTGTGTGAGAGAGAAAGAAATATGTGTATTTCCATGGATTAGTGTCAGGGTATGTGTGTGTCTGAGAGAAAGGCAGAGATTTGGCATGAAAGATGGTATATTTTATAGTGTGTGTGTGTGTTGGTCCGGAGGTGTCAACTAGACACAGGGATTCTGTCATTCCACATTAGCCCACCGAGCACACTCGACCTGGGGTCAAACAGATTAATAAAAGATCACACACACACACTCTCTCTCTCTCTCTCTCTCACACACACACACACACACACACACACACAGAAAACTACTATCTGATTAAATATTCTGCAGCCCTGCGCTTCATAATCATGACAAGTACACACAGCGCTCTGGTCCACCATTATCCATTTAGCAAATTTTTGTCTTGTCTTGCAATAATCTGCTCAAACCCCCAGTGAGCTTATTATTGTCGAGGAAAAGTGCTTATAGCTGCGCGTAAAGGTAGGATTTTGGAAAGATGCAAAATGTATTTTGCACAAGGAATTAATAGTGAAAAAAAAGACTTCCCATCAACATGAAACCCCGAGCTTTTATTGCACCCTGCAGTTGAAGTGATTCATTTTTCACAAGATTGATGCTTTTTAAAAAACTTTATCTCAACCCCCCCCCCCCCCCAATAATTACAACACTTTCTGTTTTGTTATGATATAAAAGCACGGTGAAGGCGCTAGGTTAAGGAGCAGCTCTGGCGCTAATATGACTGTAACTCTGCCCTACATAATTCATTGACTCCTGGGGAATGAATCTCTCAGGAGGAGAACCCTTTTTTTTTGCCTTTACCTGATTCACTCTACATCTCAGTCTCAAGAGACGATTCAGAGGGAAAAAAAGAAGGGGGAGGGGTGGGGGGTATTTCGTCATGCGGTGCATTTTGAAGTCCCCTTTAAAGTAAAAAATAAGCCACAACCAAAGATGTCAAGTTGTAGCACTGTCCCCTGATAGATGAGAATACAAATTATTCAAACCTTTTTGTTTTTGAAATATGAACCATTATGGCAGTCACGATACTGTGACACAATAAAACTTGAGCTATAGTTTCTGCTCTAAAGACGTCAGAGTTGTAATTTCAGATAACATGACACATAAAGGCAGCTGATATTCAAATGTTAGCTAGTACACTACTTTAGCAAAGAAACTGATGTTTATTATAATGCATATGATTTTTTTTCGGTGCTGTGGTCACTGTTTTTTCCCCTCAATGAATCTATTATCATGCACCTAGCCTAAATATAGGACTGGATGTGCTCACAACTACCTTTCTGCAATCAACATGAATCCACCAGGCAGTGCTAACACTAGTTTCTACCAGACATGTTAGATGGCAGGAAATCATGTGAAATTTGCACAGGAACTAATCCAACTGATTGAATTCTCTTGTTGTGGACAAATTTAGCCTTTAAGAACTTATCCAGCTGTTGTGTGAGACCAGAGGACTTGTAATTATCTGCCATTATGTGTTTAGGCTCTATTATTTTCATGACTTTGTTGTTATACTTCTCAACAGCCCCCAGAGAGGTTGTTAAAGTGTCATCTTATCTAACCTTTTTTGTTTTTTTGCTTCCTCCTGTAGATGTGAAGAACCTGGAGAACTTCCACCTGGTAGAAAGCGTCCAGGAGCAGGTCAACGCGGCGCTGCTGGACTACGTCATGTGTAACTACCCGCAGCAAACGGACAAGTTTGGCCAGCTGCTCCTCCGGCTGCCAGAGATCCGAGCCATCAGCCTGCAGGCCGAAGAATACCTTTACTACAAACACCTGAACGGTGACGTGCCCTGCAACAACCTGCTCATTGAAATGCTACACGCCAAGAGGGCTTAGGAGGGGACTGCGCTACCCATAATGCATTTGTGCAGACATCCGGAGAGTTTTGCTGCAGCCCAAAAACTCCAAGTAATGCTTTCACCAAACTGAACCTCCAGCTCAGACTTGACTGTGTAATGTGCACACACAAACAATATATGGATCCCTTTATTCTGAAAAAAACAAGAGCCGCTCCTCCTCAACCACACAAAGACAATATTAAAAGGAAAAAGAAAAACACTTGAAACTAACACTGCATTTGACACTTCAAGATGGGATGTAAACGTCTGCACTAGCACAGACTTATCAGGACTGGCAGGCTGCATCTTAAAGAATTAACAACCCTCCAGTGTTTTAGTGCTGGTGACACTGTGAGAGGCTTTTTGTGCTGAGAAAGGAAGCTGAGTAACACGGCCCATCTTTCAGACAGCTTTGTGACTAGAGCCGTGGCTTCTTTTGGTCGACGATCCTCCAGTGTGCTCTCACTGAAACCGGCTTTTAGCTGTCGTTGGTACTGTAAAGACAAACGGGCAAGCCGTCAACCAGGCCAGAGACTCTTACCTACCGTCATGTCTGCTTTTTTGAACTCACATATGATGCCTGCCACGGCAGCTTTACCTGACTGAAAAGGGAGAATGAACGGTAAAAAAATAAAGGTCTAAAAACGGAACATTCGTTAATGAACAAAATGATAAATAGGCCAATAAGAAGACAAATATGATGTTTTTTTTCTCTTGTAATGGAAGTTGTTTGCTCCTCATGGTCACCTTGTGGTTCCCCTTTCTTATTCCACCTCCCCGAATCATCTTAAACTATGTACCTCAGAAAGACCAGTGTTAAACAAATTCAATTAATAATGTCAGCTCAAACAATTGTATTTATAGCCCTTTTTTCCTGCAAAAAAACACCCTCCCTTTTTATTATTTCATTACAACTGGAACAAAACAAAGTGTGATTCTGGAGACGGCTAAGGGTGGACCCTGCCTTTGTCCGGAAAGACCAAAGCCTGCTGCAGAACAGAAGAAGGAAATTACAAAAACCTTAATAATCAGTATTATAAGAGAAAAAAAAAAGATTTGTGATGTCACAGTTATGTGAGTCTTGCCTTATTTCATTACCATGCTAGCTAACCGTGCAGATGTGAATGGAAATATGTACAAATATATATATAAAGTATTAATGTTGTAAAAATTTAAAAAAGAATAATTCAACAGGTGTTTACATTCATGTGTTCGTATGGGAGAGAACTGTGATGAAGCATAAATTGCAAAGCAATGATTTCCTAAAAAATGAAATCAACGAAATGGAGAAAAAAAAAACGATCCCTCTGGTTTGCTTTCTTTGGTGTGTGTACAGTGTTTTATTTTTTATTTGTTTTGAGCAGTACTTAAATTATGTCGTGAGACACTAAAATCAAAAAGGAATCACACTTAAAATATTAATTTCTATTTGTGTCTGCTGGCATTCAAACTTTTGTTTCTTAAGCATTTCTGTATAAGGGTTCCGTTTCACTTTCAACGTTTTTTGTAGACTTTTTTTCTTTTTTATTTACAGTGCTTTTACCTTTTTGATGTACAGTATTTCACTGGTTACGCTTAATAATGAAGATAATTTATTGCGTCTCTGGGTTTCCATCTATGTGTTACATGACGTGAGGTGTCTGCGCCAGAATAAATTTGTTTACTGTAGCATGTTCTTGTTTTGTTTCCACAAGTAGTTCAGAGATGCAGGTCTCGAGCAAATGAATGGGCTTTCAAAAAGAAAAAAAAAGTCACCACATTTCTTTTGTCTTTTTAAATGTTTATGCAAGTCTGTACATCGAAAAGAGTATTGTATTTAAGCGAGTAGGTGTGAAAGATGTTTGTGCCACATCAGTTTTTCTTGAATTTCAACCTGCATCATTGTTCTGTCCAGTTTGCTCTTGTACCAAAGACAGCATCTTTCCCCCTGTGAGCTGTGACTTTTAGTATTGTGTCCAAAATGAACAAAAATGGCTTGTTTTTTTGTTTTTCTTAAAACATGGCAGCCTCAATTATTTTCATGTGGAGTTTTTCACATGTACAGTAGTTGTTGTTACTGTTTTTTTCAAAGATTTCCCAACACTTTCCCCCCACAAAAACCTGTGGTGTTTATTTGTTTACTTGTTGACGTTTTGTTAATTAATTCGTCATAGAACGATCAAAAATCTGTCAATGGCATGTTTAATGTACAGAAGAATTAACTTAAATCCCATGTCATTAAGCAGTACCTGGTCCCGAGCTCCATTTTCTCATGAATTGTGTCTATTGATCAGACAATCTTTTATCACCCACCTCCTCAAATTCTGTGTTTAGGTTCTGCAGCTGCCTTGGATTTCCTATAACATACAGGTGAACTCTATACCACATGCAGACAATTCAGTCATGCACATGAATGTGGTCATTGCAGAAGTCCCATTTTCTTTACTGCATGTTTGACGAAACTGCTGCAGTCCTGCTCCACCCCCAACAGGAGTTTGTTTGAAGACGAAGTTTAGTAAAAGCTTGGAGAAACAGTTTTGTGTCACTCCAGATCTCAGACGTGAAAGGGAATGGTCTGAAATTCAGCCATTTACTGAGCTTAAGAGTAACTGTCAAAACAGACTTGTGTGCAGGACAAATGCTTTAACAAGAACTTACCTTTGTGCATTCACATGCTCATGTACACTGTCAACACATGGATCACACAATGCATCAAAATGCTATTTCCCTCCTGCTTGTCTATGACTTTTGCCCCTCCTGCTGACATTCTGACTGCCCCTGTCACTACCCCCCGTCATGGGGAGTGTCTCTCTGAGGCTAATTGAATTTTTCCTCATATTTCAATAAATAATTATTATGCTTATAACACCAGATTCTCGCTTCCTGCTCACACCAACGCTGTCCAGTTCCATTACATGTGTTTTCTTGTGGGGAAACATGAACAGCTATTCCAACATCCCTTGAATAAGATTATAGTTAAAATACATGCAGGAATGAGAGATGAATTCCCAAGTGAAATGCAGATTTAGAAACGTATTATTCTATAGAGAAAATAATACACATGGGAAAAATACATGAAATTAGATTTTTATTTTTTGTTGTGGAAAGAAAATTTAAAGACTGGGTACTCTCAAATCGTATTTGTGTCTTCAGGACATTGTTCTTAAAACACATTTTGCCTTGTTGTAACCAGCATCGTGATTATAAAAGGGGTTTCTTTTTTTTCTATTTATCTGTGGGGATATCTTCTCTTCAGTACAAAGTTCATGGGCAGAATCAGAAACGACAATATTACTTTGCTGTTCTTCTTTTTCTCATTATGTTGTAATGAGCACAGGAACAGTGAATGTTAAGAAAAGGGGTTTAACTGCATCTTTTTCCTTTGTCCGTGAACATATGCCTTCTTCTATATTCAGACGGAATCAAGACGTCAGATGAGCTTCTGCACAGTATCACTCTTTTTCCATTGTGGCCTTTATTTGATAGTTTGACAGTACCAGGGGAGAGAGAGCATGGGATGGCATGTGATAAAAGTGTCCACCTGAATCAAACCAGGGACATCCCAGTTACATGATATGTATCTCACACTAATGGGTCACAAGTAGGCCCCATTACTCAGTTCATGTAACACACTGCGGTACTACCGCACACTTTACTGGACAATATACAGCAACGCTTTCACAAGCAAGTGTACAGCAACACCACGACAAACATACAAATGTACCAAAGGCAAAAAACAATGAACTTTTAGTGAATTTAAATTTAGATTGGAATCATATTTGAGGCATTTAGCTTACATTATTATCCAGCGCATCTTAAAATAAGTGTTAAAGGCAGAATGAGTCCTAGGTCACTGAAAATACTTACAACCAGTACTAAGGTATGCGACACTCAGGGACACAGATACCAAATATTCCTGCGTCTCTACAGTGATCATAGGTGACAGAAAATTGAAGAATTAAGAAAAGAGGTATAATACAAAAAAAAACATTTCACCAACTAATCTAATTAAAAAATGAATCACAATATGAAACTACAATCACCATCACCAGCCATGTCAGTCAACGTAGACGAAACCATAGCTCTTCTGAGGTGCTGGGCTGCGAGGGAAACAGGACGCTGTCAACTCCAGCTCCATGGGAACGTGAAGACTACAACCAGCCGGCAGGGCGTCCACCTCTGAGGGAGGAGGCTCCTAGAAGGGAGAAGGGGATGGGTAAACGGGGAGTGTCAAGTCAAGTTGGGAAAACAATATCTATTTACACTGTAATAAGACTGAGGTCATAAAATACACTGGTACATGTGGGAGAAGATTTCCCACTTCATATCAGGAGAAAGTTAAATTACAGAACACAGTATTAGTATTAGATTTTGTCATTGAATTTGGTCACAAGTGCAAACATCCCTTCCTCTTTGAAAAACTGCCCTCGTATTTGGTTGAAAGACACTTTAATGTCTTTAATCATACTGTCATGTTTTTAACGTTACCTTGTTTTTCATTTCCTTCATGATTCAGCAAGATCAATCCGCTTAGTGTTTCAGTAGGACAAAGCCTGTCTTACTGTATGTGACATTGACCCTTATTACTTTTGACAGGTTTAATCTAAATTATCATCTTTTGTTTGTCTTGCTATCAAACTACCTGAGTTATAATATTTGCAAAAAAAAGTTCCAAGACTTATATAAAGTTTTAAAATCAAATTATTGTTGAGTGAATGAATTGACCTGAATGGAGGTCTTCAGTTCGAACCTAATATTGAAAGCAATTTTATATCAAAAGCAATTAAAATTTAAAGAGCAGCTCTGTTCACTGTCTCAACTTTTGACTCCGCTCATCCCACAACCTTCAACAGCACAAGTGTTGGTGTTAATACAGATTAGACTTAAATTCTTTGTTCTGGTATTATGTGATTTTTGGCACAATGTTAATGAATTATCTAAAGACTTTCACTTTCTTGTATTTTATATTACATAAGACATGACATCAGACTATACTGACTGATCAGATGTCAAACTATAGCAGCACATAGCCGTATTCCTTTTGTATGATCCAACCTGTAACACAGGGATCTGCCTGTCCCTCTCCCTTTCTCTCTCTCATGTACATTCATGTCTTCGAATGTTTTGTTTAATACCCCACACATACATGTCGAGGGTGAAATGTACAATCACCTTCTGAAATAAACAAGTTGTTAAAAGGTTGCCTATTTTACTAGTGTAATAAGGAATGTAAGAGTCCATGCAAAGTCAATCTGGAGGAATCACCGTACAGCAAAAACTGCTGACATGTTTCTGTAATCCCATGTATGCAGCAGGCTTTTAACTTTTCTACGATCTTTAGACAATCAAATCCAGCAGCAACTCCAGCCAAATGTCTTAAATGTAATAACAAACACATTTTTTGACAATCTATTCTTTTCCAGTTTTCCTCCATGCAGCAAATGATATGAGGGATCATTCGATTGCTGAGGCGTTGATGATAATGTTAGTGGTGTTCTCGTGCAGCATTAAAGATGCTGGTCACAGCCGGGCAAGAGGCCAGCTCGATCCCCGGCGCACAGCGTTGCAATCCTCACTTGGAGCTTGGCTTGCAGTGCCTGGCCTCCTGTCTGTAAATGTGTTAAACCTGCTTTCACTCGCCCTGAATTTGTATAAATAATGTATATACATTTATCCACAGACTCTAACAAGTGCAGCCTCAGGTGAAAATACTCAGAAATGCATGCTATGCGCATCCCCGAAGGTGGACATCAGCTCCAAACCGACCAACTCAAAAGATAACCACACAGAGAGCAAGAAAAAAGAAAAAAAACACACACACAAATGAATAACTTGCCAAAAGCAACATAAACACACATACACACAGTTTCTCTCTCTCACACACACACACACACAGAGATGTAACACTGTCAGTTTCTAAACAAGTTTTCCTTTCCATCACACAAACAGCCCCAAGTTGTGTCTGCCAGTGTTATGTGAAGCTTTTAAACTCTGGAACCACATCACTCGTGTTTACCGAGATATGCTTGTACGTTTCCCTGCATTGTCAAAGCACAGTCAAAGAGAAAGAGATTGAGGGCACAAGAAAAAACAAAAGCTTTTGGAAGTGTTCCAAGATTGCAAGAAAAGGTGCAACTGAACACTGGAATAAGCCAGTTTGGTAATCAGTCCAGTTTCAGGCACGACCTGAGGCCCAAGAGGCCTGAGAAAAGCACAACCAGTGTCAATAAAATGAACACCTGTCCAGCGCCACATGGTGGCAAAGCTTCTCTTTGGTGGATTGACAGTAAGGATAATCTACCACACCAATCAGTGACTTTATAAGAGATTATATTATCTAAACACATAAATTATTGTGTATGCAATCTTAATTATTTGCCTTTATTGAATTCTTTTTTCCAAGCTATCACAACTATATATTTTTTTTCTTTATTCTCACCTCAGCATTCGTTTCTTAGTGAACCAAGATGTTCCCTCAAAAAGATCATCTCACAAATTAATTTAAACAAATTTTTAAACAAAAGCACACAACCAGAACAAGCACTGCCACCACTGAAAAATGCACTGACGACCCTCCTGTTGGTCATTAGTCACGAGTGACCACAAGTTAATCATCAGTTCTGGGCAGCTGAGCCCAAGCTGGAAAAGTTTATGGCATTTAGTCATAATATCAGATTTTATCATATATCAGAATAAGAATATGAGAGCTTTGGCGATTATTTCAAACTGATGACAGTGTTGGGTCCTGATTTCCTAAAACAAGCACTGGTGTAAATGTTTTTTATTTATATTTTGCTTCATATATCAACATATTCACTACATGTTAATGGTCGTCTAAAAATGGTTTGAAGATAATCTCCAGAACATTTTATTGATGAATTAAATGGTTTATTCATCTGTTTTTGAGTGTTAACACTGGTAGAGCCTCACAGATGAAGAACAAGAGGGCTAAAAAGAAACAGCACAACTCTTTAGAGAGGCAATTAGTCAACTTTCTAATCACTTATACCAAACAGCGACTGGGGGACCCATTGTTTGGCGGCCTGATGGACAAACTTTAAAAATGTAAAGATCAAATTAATAGGCAGGCATTGTTAATGGGAACACTCACTATTGTTATGCAAAAGCCTCACTGTGGCATGCAAAACAAATACACTAAGGTTTGGAGATGGAATGGTTCGAAGGCCGCTGCCGTTTCATTTCAAAGCATGCATTATACATCATTGTGCATAAAGAGGAAGCCTACAGCAGTATGCTGTTTTTTTCCACGATGATTATCCTTTATTAGTCATTAAAAAGAGACCGAGAGAGAGAGAAAAAATACAACTTTTAAGCACCTGAACCTCGCTGCCAGCATTCCATTAATTGCCCGCACAATGGGGAGAGCCTTTGGAGATTTTTCAATTTCAAAAAATGAGGAGCATGCATTCAGTCGTGCTCATGTTATACCGGCACTTAAATCCTACAGAGCTCACATAAAAAAGGACTCAAGGTTGCATCCGATTGAAAGCCTCCAACTACAGCCACTTCAGAAATCCATTTAGCAAGCGGGGGGTTAGAACATCTAATTCAAACAGAGTCGCCCTGTTAAAACGGTTGCACCAATGTCTTTTAAAAACACCCACACAAACACACACTTTCAGGCACACACTTTTCTCCTGTGTTTGCTTGGCTCCATTGTAAGAAAGATGAACCTGGCACATAGAGAGACGACAAGACACAAAGAATTAATCTTGCCAGACCTCAGCCAAGTGGCGAAGGTGACTGCTTGACTGCATGTGGAATCTTGACCTTTGCTTCGACAGTGTCACAAAGAGTGCTCTGTGGGAACGTCAAAGAAGAAAGACGTCTGTGGCGTCTGTAATAACATGGCAACCTGAATGTCACAACACATTTCATGAGCTGCAGAATCCTGGGAAAAGATTAAAGTTCTCCTACGAAAAAAAAAAAAATCCAAATGAATAATTACATTTTGGGATTGACCTCAAAGCATTTTTTTGGAAGGACAGACAATAATAAAAAATGTTCTAACAATTACATTAAAGCAAGAAGGGGAGGGAATATATGGTAGCTATATGAAATGATGTTTCATTTGCTGAGGAACTGATGACTTCTTTTGATTATTGCAGTGTGAATGCTTGCCCCTATTACAATTTACATATATTATTAATTGATTTATTCATTTAAACAGCCCCTGGGTAGTTGTTTATACCTATTGTTATAATTGGTAATACATTTGAACAGTGTCCAGCAAAACCTCCACCACAGAATTGTCAGGATAAGTGACTATTTTCAAACTGCCAGTGGCTTTGAGATTGTAGTGTTGCTCATGCACATACTAACAACAGAGGTGTGCTTCTGTTTATTCCTAAGAAACTGCTGTTTCTACTGCTGGAAACACAAAATGCATCTTTTCACTCATCACCTTTTCCTGGAAAAGACATTAGATTATTAGACCTTACTTGATAATTTATTTACTTCTCGAAAATTTTCACTCCGCACCCTTATAGCAAGTGTTTCGAACAGCAAAAGTAAACATGTTGATGAGAACAGAAGAATCAGACTGACAGTTTATCGAAGTAGACATTGAAAGTATTCAGTTATGTTTTTTCCCTAAGTAGTTTCTATTGCCCATACTACAACTTATATGATGTCTTTTAACAAAAGTACACATACAAGTATACACACACACAACTTAAACTACTTCTTTGGGACAACATTGTATGAAGGTTTAATTACTGGTGGACGCTACATGCCCAATCACAACACTAACCCTGTCTCAATTCTAGTCCTACACTTAAAACAACATATTAATCCTCAATTAAATGGTTAATGTTTTGGAGATCAGTTTTCTGTCGCCAGATGTCAGGTAATTCTAAATCATGTTACTGTGTGAACAGATTGTCCAAACTTTGTGATTACTATATAGTGTAAACCCTCATGCTGGTTTCTGAATATATTCACATTCACCTTTTTTCCACAAGATTTAGTTGCGACACAGACTTAATGTAACACTGAAACAAAATACTCTACTTTTACTCCTAAACAAAGCAAAATGTGAAAAAGTGAAAGGGTCATAATACTGTCTGAGGTCTGTGTGTGCTCATTCATACTTAAATTGATGGACATACAGTAAAATGTATATCCAACAGCATGAACTGGGGCAGATTGGTGGTCCCATCACATAAAACCAGAACATTTCTAAGCTCACAGGACCACCGGCGGCCTTGAGCTGTGACCAGCTACAAAAGAGCTGAGGAACCAACAGAGAACAGGACCATCACCAACCACACACACACACAGTAAACATGTACGATACTCACATATAAAAAACATATCTATCAAATATATGAAATAAAAAAAGTATATAGCTTTTTATCACAGAAATAAATTTAAGCGAGCATACCTAATGATGTCTGTGCAAACTTCTGAGACACTACTGAGCTGAGGCATGCTCTGTGTCAAACAAAGGCAGCAAATAGTTTGGCCAGCACTACTTTTACTAAGGACTGACTGCTTTCCATCAAGGCCCTGTGCAATTTCAACCAGATGCCTGAGGAGGTGATGTACAGTACACACTCTGACTGGCCTTAATGTAAGAGTTTTCACTCCCAAACTGTCTTTAACATCAGTGTTTGTTTGTTGTCATAAGCTTGTTAGTTTCCTGCTGTAAAGTGCTACATAAATGTTGCAAAACAAATAAAGTAATACATCTGCATCAGAAATCAAATACTGTATATCCTTGAGTATACTGCATTCCATACCTATGACAAAAACAAAAGATTCTGCTTCAATTTAGTGTATCAAAGTGTGTCTCTGCTAATGTGTACGTGTGTGTGTCCACAGATGGATGTAGGTATTTGTGCACGTGTCTCAACACATACATCTGCAGGTCTGTTGGTGGGATCAATAACAAAACCCTTAAGAGGACTGAATCAAGCAGAAAGAAACTTTCCTTTCATCTTTCCCTTCCTCCATGCCTCCTTTCTTTCCTTCTCTGTTTCAGAGCACCACGGACAATTGCTGGCAGACCTTCAGATGCAAACAGCTGCTCTCAGATTGTCACTGTGATGGGAAACTGATTATTTAGTCTGCTGTCCCTCCTCTGGGACAGCAACAGTTTCTGTAAGCTACTGAAGACTCTTAAGAGGCTGGGTCCTTTGCCAGAGGCAGCAATAACACTGTAATAGAGGCTCCTATAAATGAACATCACAGACTGAAACATAGCTATGAAAAAGGAGCGTATGGGCCCCAGGGAAGATCTTTGGGGGAACATCCCCGCAGCATCTGTTTGGAGCTGTGGCTCTGTTACAGAGAGGCCAGGAGTTAAGTGTAACAGGGGAATGGCTGCCTCTCATCAAGCTGGTGTTGATCAAGTTAGACCTGACACAGCCTGGATTAACTCCACTGGATCACTCATTTTCCCTATCACCTCATTTATATTGTTAATCATGTAAGCATTAGATTATCCCAATTACGTGCTTTCTGGTTGGAGGCTGGCAGGAAGAAAGTTTGGGTGTACAGGCTTTGTGTTTGCTGGACCTCTGTTGGTTTTTATTATGATGCCTGGTCCCAGTTGCTCAGGTAGCTGCAACCCACACCACAAGCCCAGCCCTGAATAGCAGTGTATGCTGTATGTTTCTCAGATTCCCAACCATGTCACTGTTCAACGGCCTTCCAGCTCCATATAAAACTACCATCTTAAACTCTACACCCCTCAAACCTACAGAATATGACACGGCATATAGTGTTGCACTGGTAAAGTGTGTTTCCCTCATTTTGGCACTGGAGAAAAAAACACTAACTGCTGGGTTATACAATCACTGTAAAGGTGCCTTTGAGCAAAGCATTTAAAACCTCTGCTGCAGTGAAGCTGCTCAGAGTGTGTATGTGTGTATGAATGAATGAAAAACAGGTTGTTGTCTAAGGATAGAGAGTGACGTACACTGTACAGATTGTAAAGCCCCTTGAGGCAAATTTGTGTTTTGTGATACTGGACTATATAAATAAAACTGACTTGACTTGACATTCTGTAATTATTTTTGCCAGAAGATCAGAGTTGGTGGAAACAACAGAGATAGAGAAAACAAAGAATATTAATTTTCTGTGTCTAATCAAGGTTCTACTGACAATAACAACAATTTACGAATTTCCAAATACAACTCTCAAAAACAAAAAACGTATAATAGATGGCACAGCATTGTTGAATTGACCTCCAGCACCCGATGCAAGATTGACAGCAAGGGGGGCGGTCTTTTGGTAGAGCTCATGTTAACTGGCATTTGACAAGTTCTCTCTCTGGGAGTGTACCAGAACCTAACAGCGCATATCAAGCTCAGAGTCTAATGTGAGGTGAGTGATGTAAGGTGAGGTGAGTCTGTGCGAAGCCTGAGGCTGAACACCAAAGCACAGGGCAGCGGTCGGATCAATACTGGCTCAGCCACAGACGAACGAGGTCGGGGTGGTAGGCAGCAGAGAGACAACGCTTCCTGATATAACTGGGCTGGTCATTCATGTACACACACATATTTATTCATAACAATAATGGTAGTCATTGTTACATTCCGCCTTCATTGTGCATTTTCCTGCTTTTCTTCAAAAAATAACTATGTATAGTAAGTATTAAGTATATTTATTAACCAACTGACTGAATAGCTAAAAAGAAACATTTGATTTGTTGAGAGTTGTTGGACAGCCAGCTGAAACAAAAATGAAAATCACATAAAGCTGTAGAGCTGGGTGTTATTTTGCAGTGGATTTGGTAATAGTAGCAGCTGTTTTATGTTCCAAAGACTCGGGATTTCGGTGTTATCAAACATATTACTTTTAAAGCAGGGGTGATTAATAGCCTATTCTTTGTGTCACCACCTAATATGTCATTCACTTATTCCCTATCCACTCTGAAACCACGCAAGAAAAGCAAAAGCAAAAAAGCAAGCACAGATGTAAAAGTACTGAGAAACCTTCAGCCAACAGTAAAATTCTTGCTTTGTAATACCAAGCATTTGTATTTGACCAATATTTCCATCGTGTTGGGGGGATGACAGACACACCCAGTGTAGCCAAATCAGAAACAGACATCCACAACTGATAAAAATGTCAGTTGAAATTTGTAAAAACTCATAAATAATGGATGCTCCAAGCAGGCAGGGGAGCATCTTCAATGAGCCCAGAGTGCCGAGCATGCTTTCTCATCTCCAAACCGAGGAGCCATCTTAATGACTGCGCCCGGAGACCTGGGGGTCTCCATCAAACCCCCCCCCATTTCTCCCAACCCCACCATCGGAACCCCCTCGTCAAGCCCGTCCATGCTCCCAACCACCACATATCGTACAGAGAGGAACATGAGCTCTTAAATTAAACATTCACAGCAGTGGCCGCTGCCTGTTTTAGGCAAATCAGCAGAAAATGAAACAAACAGGGCACCTCAGGAAGATCCATGTGTGTGCAATTGAGACATTTTTGGGGGGAGACTGGGGGGTCTCTTAAGTCTTGCGGAGAGCAGAAAACGCAAATAATGTACCGATTTTGGCATGTTGCAAGAGGGAAACGTACAAGATCAGTTTATTTTGTGGATATATCTCTTTCTGTACGTTGAGAGGGAGCGACATAGGAAGATGAACAGTGAACAGTGTTTGTGATTATTTCTTTTAGTAATGGAGAGAAGAAGTGAGAAAATGGAGAAGTAGATAGACAGGTATTTTGATCACAATAATGACACTGGGCTCCATAGCATCCTGTATCATCAGGACTGGGGTCAGCTCTGGGGAAGGATGACGGTGGACGAGGTAGTGACCACTATCCCCCTCTATTGACCTGAATTCAGACATAAACAGGAAATTGCCTAAAGGAAGGAAGTCATATTTTTTACAGCTGTGCCCTGGACGAAGACAGAGAGCTGCATTTTCAATATATGTATGAGATTGATAAAGATGTCTGATGTCTGCAATGAGCCAGTCAGTATCACACACAACCTGAAAAAAATGACAAGCCAGACCGAGCGAGGCTAGTATTTGTGTTTTGAATGAAAACGGTGGTCATTGTCTTTTCCTGTCCCCATTAAAAAGGCCTTTTCCTGCACCAGCCACAGATAAACCTTTTTGTCTCTTTGTTTTTGTTCTTGGATGAAGATCAAAGCACCAGGTCCAGACTGAGGGCTTGTGATCTGTCAGGGTGCAGGGATTTATATGGCACTTGCATCCTACGATACTCATCACATCTGCAAGTCACAGCTATAAATCAGATTGGCAAGCTGCACAGCTTTACATATACACGCTGTGGCCGTAAGGCAACGGATTGTATTTTTGAAGAAACGGTGTTTCGCATTGTTAAAAGATAAAGATACAGTTACGCTCTAGACAGTGTCTCAAGCCTCTTGCCTCTCCGTTTTCACTCATCACTGCAATACCTTAGAGACGTAACCACAGAAACATGTACACTTTTTACGCCGACAGATGAAGAGGCTTGATCAATTCCTCTGTCTGCCAAAGGGATGGTTAAACTGGACTGAGAGGTGGAGGCTGAGGATGGTGGGGGAGGCAGCCCAGCGCCCTACAGGAAGTGATTTAATGTCCAAAAAGACGTGCGCTTGTTTTTGCTCCGTCTCTTTCCTGTTGTGTTCTGATAGGGACTTCCTCTCCCCAGTGGGGATGGACACGGGTGTCATCCGTCCATCCATCCATCCCACCCCCCACCCCCCACCTATCCACAGCTCACGGAAATATCATTCTGCTGCCATGCAATCCCTGCAAAAAACTCAAACTTGTTGGACACAAAGTGTGTGGCATTCATCTGGCACTTTCATAAACATACGATGAGTTATTGTGAATGTGCAACAGTTAAAAAGGTAACATTATTAGAACAAGAAAATGACGCCGACCATACTGACAAGGTAAAAAGTCAAGAGGTCAGGCCAGGAGGAAACATTCATGTTTGTAACACTGGCATCCCCATCCATTTGAATGTGTGTGTGTGTGTGTGTGTGTGTGTGTGTGAGAACGTATGAGCAATAACCCACGTGTGTACTCTGTATGGGCCTGGGGAGCCAGAGGACTCAACCCCAGCTCATGGTAACACCGGCATGATCTCTTCCTGTCTGCCTCAGTATCTCGACGACCAACTCCCTTCCTTTCCACTAAAACACACAGAGATACAAGCACACACACACACACACACACACACACACACACACACACACACACACACTCGTGTTGTGTTACCATGGGCATCTCCTCTTGAAGACATTCCCTCTCTATCCATAACCTTTACCCAAACCTTAACCTTAAAAAGTGAGCGGCTAAGGTCTGTGGTGTCATGGTCACGGACATTTAAAGAGGTTTTCTTGCCAGACTGTCTTTGTGGTGAGGAGATTGAATCCTATGACATTACATTAATCAAACCATTAGGCCACCCTGTCATCCAAAGTCACATGGAATCATACAGATATTTAACAAGAAATACTAATTAACGTTCAAAAGGGAACGGTTTGGCTTGGCAAAGAACTAAAATGAGGTGATGTTTGATTGAAAAAGAAAGAAGCATCCTGTGACTACAGGATATAGATAGGTTGATTAGATATAGATTTTAGATAGCCCTTTTCTGTATAGAGAAATGACTTACTGTGTGGGTGCGTGCATGTCACCAGGTCTCTGTGTGGTTTCCACCAGTGACCAAAGCACCTCACGCCACAATGCTTATCTGCTCTCTTCTCTGTTGAACGATTTAATGCTGACTATCACACACACACACACACACACACACACACACACACACACACAATGACCCACCCTCCAACCTCCTCTCTTACTCATTTGCCCCATCTGCCACCACACTTGTACAATGTTAGTCTCTCTCTCTCTCTCACACACATAGATGCATATGTGTGCACACATTCACCTACAGATGGAGGAAATAAGCTCAGCGCTGCCTGTGTCTGCGAAGGATGTGAGGTGCAGTGATGGCACATTAACGATAGGACCCATGACAGCAGTACGCATCGGCCTCACTGAACAAAGCATGCAGCCAGTTTTTAATTCAATGAGGATTGTTTAAGTGAAACAATGGCTCTCAGCCCCACTGAGGGTTAGGAAAGGGTGAGAAAGGTGAGTTTGTCAGTGGTAGCTGGCTGGTGTTTTTGTATTTTAAGCCACAGATGATCCCCTGGGTTTGATGGGGTCGTGGATCAGAAAGACCGCTGTGTGGCAGCAACATCCGCTGTTTTTCAGGTAACTAACAAAAAGGCTGACAATGAGTTGGCTGAATGGAGAAATACAACCAGACATGCTCATCATGGTACTATAAAGACTTTTTGGAGGCAATGTGACTCATATATGTTTGTATTTTGAGACATTACTTTTCCGGCCATTCTTATCCAGAACATCCTACAATGAATAAGAAAGTATGAAAGAAGAGTTTGCTTTAAGTGTCTTATGAGTTCTGTTGTACATTATGGTCACTACTTAAGTGTAAGTAGTAAGTAGGTCTGCTATTAATACACAGACCCTGTTTTGAAGGGATTCAGTTGTTTCTAAAAATGCTTTTTAAACAATTCAAGTCTTCGCTGTATAAATCACACAATAAGGCAAATGTTTTCACCATTAAATATTTTACCAGTTTGAAATCACTTTTTAAAATACCAGATAACTCCACAGTTTTGTAAAAATAGGGGTTCATAATGCTAGAGGTAATCTTTTGTGGAACACCTCATTATCAGGCACTGATTGAAATACTTACAACACAAAATTTCAACCCTAGAGTGTCAAAATTAATTCAAAAATTAATTTAAATCGCATTACTTTTGTTACATAAAGCGAGTGGACACAATAACTGTATAATCCAATAGAATTTAGTACCGTAGTCCTGCAAGAAATGTTACACCTTTCTACATATAACAGAATGGATGTCCTTTAATTAACTGCATATGGCTTTAAAAGACAACAGAAATGTGTATGATCACATGGTAGTTTGACACAAAGTAGTAGATGACACAAACTACAATAATGTGATTTTATATATTCCTTTGTCCTTCACCCATACATATACATTGATAGAACGCAAAGCTATGTGGCCTGTGTGTGTGTGAGTGTGTTTTCACTTCACTATTTGCAGTCCTCACAGCCCATTTGGTCTATGCTAATGGGATCTACTCATGCAGAGCAGCAGGTCTTAATGAAAAACCTTTGGCTGGTGATCAGTGCTATTGATCAGCCTGAGCTCCAGCTTTAAGCAGGGCTAATTGATCAATCACCACTGGTTGCTTTGGATTAATGGAACATGACTGGTGCTCTCCCCCAAGACATACCCACCTCTCACGAAGAGGCCTGAGTGTGTGTGTGTGTGTGTGTGAGAGAGAGGCATACATTGTGCATACGTTTATGTGCATTTGTATGTGCGAGAGCTGCAGTGGAAAGAGTACAGTCAGTGTTTTGGTCTACTATAAAGCAGTGACATCACATCCCATGTATGTGTCGATGCTGTAATATTATTGTTGTTTCACTGTTGTTAATAAGTCCAGTGTGTTTGCGTGTTTGGGTTTGTGAGTGACACCTGAAAGTCAATGACAGACTGATCTGACAGAGTGTAGGTGTTCACCGCTATTAACTTTTTTCTAAAATATGGAAAATAGCAAGTTGGTTTTGTCCACCTCTGATATGATGGAAATTCCTTGCTGGCCACAGGTAGAGCAATTTGGTTTTATTGTTTGTCCAGAGAAATCACTCCAGTGTGGTATGGGGTTTTAATCAACAGTCAAAGAGAAATATATAATAAAACTTACCTCAGCCTAGTTCTAAGAGCTGCTAACCTACCTAAAATAAATTTCATTAGTCTGGATTTCTAAGGAGAGCTTTTCAGTCCCATGCTCATTTCTACATGGTGTTCTAGAGGATTTTCCATATTTTCAGGAATATGATAAGAACAATAATAAGATTTTTGACATGAAAAATGATTTTTTTTTAAAAAAGCATCAGATATCAGCTGCAAAATTCCCATATCAGTTTAACCCTGGTCTATATTTTATGTGTCTTGCTAGCCCCATAGCTGACAGACATGACACCAGCAGTCCCTCTGCCAGGAAGGACTGAAGCACTCAGGCCAAAACAGGAAGCCCCAACAACAACCCCGACACGCACGCACGCACGCACGCACACACACACACACACACACACACACACACACACACACATTCATAACCCTCCCATTGAATGACTGACAGGCTGGCTGGCCAGTGGTGGCTCCATGGAGGATTTGTGTCTGTATGTGTGTTTGGAGGGGTGGACTGAAGGTTCCAGCTGGCCTGTCATGGGACTCCCAATCGCGTGTGAATGGTACTCAGAGGGAGCTATGGCTAACTGGTCCAACACTGAAACACTCAACAGGGTGGAAAGGTCAACTGGGGTGAGTTTAGCAGGGCAAAAGCAGGAATATTGTTTTTCTGTTTTATGCAACAGACATGGAAACACAAGGTATCCCAGAGTCTATACAAACAAACTTAAGCTCAGGACATCTGTCATATTTATTAAAAGACTGCAGCCTGGTGCTGCTGCATTACTCATGGATGAATGAACATTGCAGCAGGAGAAAAGCTAAAGTACATCAACTTTGCATAAAGCACAAAATGCCTGACAACAATTTAGCATCACAAAATCACAGCATTAATTGAACACAGCTGAAAACAATCACCACACTTACTAAAACCTTATCTTTGATTGCGATTGGACAGAACAACCTGTCAAGGCAAAGTCTCCAATGGCAACAGCCAACCAGTACAGAGTCTCTGACTCCTGCCTTTGCTGAAACCAGAGGACCGCACACACCATCTCCACCTCCCATCATTTAGTTAACCTTGACCAACTAACCAGCCACACATAAATAGTCACACCCTCCTATCCTTTGACTGACTCGCACATTTTGTGGAATGAGACCACACTTCCACCCAATAACCTCTGGTGTGAACTTAATTGTGTATACTCTGGTATTGAGTTTCGGACCATGCCTGGGTCCCGTAGCGCTCAAAGAGAAACAGACGCTGTGAACTTGACAATGAGTGAGAGAGAGGGAGATAGAGTGAAAGAGAGAGGGAGCGAGAGACACGGACCACCCAACGGCTGCGAAGAAAAACAAAGCTGGGTGGAGAGCAAAGTCAGCTTCGATCACATCGGAGGTAGGACAGTTGGAAGTTGTTGTGTGGTAGCAGTTCGTCAAGGGTGAAAGGGGCAGAGAGAAAGAGAAAGTGGAATGCAGAAAAGGTCTGTTTCTATTTGTCAAAAAGCAAAAATGCGAAATCTGCTTTTTTTGTTTAGATAAAGCCTCTTGTTTTAGATTCAAAGGTTGTTATTTATTGAGTAAATTGTTCTGTCTTTTTTTCTTAATAATATTTAGAATAATTTCCTTTGTTATCAAGGGGGTGAAGGTACACATGAGCAGTGGTTTTCAATCTTGAACTCATGACATTTATCCCACTTTCACTTACAATTTGGAGCTCAGAATGTTTACTTGAGGATAGAAAAAATAAATTAAAAGAGCTCGTTAAATCAAAGATCCTAAATGATAAGTTGAGTATCTATTCTCAAACCCACATTGACATTAAATGAACGTGAACACTATACAAATATTAACAGTAAACTACAGGTGTTCATCTTTGTCCAGCATACACACACCGTGCCACATAATTAATTTAACTACTCTATGAAGCAGAATACCAGTAGTCTTGGTAGCAAAAAAACAGGACTTGACTGGAGGTTTCCAGAAGTGGGCTTATGGTCGGCTTCAATCACTAGATCAACTGCAAAAATGTGACAGGTAAAGTGATTAACACTCTCACCTCCGTTAAGAATAACCACTCATGTGCCCTTGATCAAGGTACTTAAGCTCTTAGTGTATGAATTTGAAGCACAAAGGATGCTCAGTTGACTCTTTCCTGGGTAAACAAAGGCAAAGACACCATGTGCAAAGTATATCTTCTCAAAGCAAATGTAATTCATATAAAGTGCTCTCTCTTACTAATAGTTATTTCATCAACATCCTACATTATGAAGTTTATTCATTAACAACATAATGTAACTGTTTTCTACAACTTGGGACCAAAACACTTAAATGAAAGTAACTTGTTAAAGGACATACTGTACGTGCTGATATGTGATGTGGTTCTAATGCTGGCCACCAGGGGGACGAGGATATGCAGAGAGTCTGATCAGGGAGTTGGAGGCTTCAATTTATTTCAGTGGAGAGGCAGTCAGGCAAGCCTTGGTGAGCTGCATGTTAGAGTGTGTGTGTGTGTGAGAGAGAGAGAGAGTGGGTGGGAGAAAGACAGGGACCTCTGCTAAGCCCTGTAAGTAGTTTTGTTTATATAAGAGATGAAGAAAATGTCACCTGATGTTGATTGTTTAATAATTGAAAAGTAATTGAAAAATAATTGAAAAGAAATTACCAAACTGACTAAATAATTCCAATATTATTTATATTATCTAACAATATCAAATTCAAATGAAATGGGTAAAAAGAAGACTAAACTGAATGAGTTTGATTTGCCTGTTAATGCCAGTCATCATTGTGAAACAGGAAATGCAGGAATGTGACGGCAGGCAAAACTCACATTTTATTTTACTTTACTTAATACGAAAGTGTGAAGAAGTGTATGGCTACATATTTTTAATTCATTCAAAAATATATTTTTTATAAGGCTAATATGCTTTGCTTTAATGGTGAATCAAACTGAACTGTATTAACTTTAACGTGTTAACCCAACATAGTAATCGCTCAGCCCCTGACTGAGTCTGTTTCTGTCCTAAGGTCAAAGATCAAATGCCACTGTTGACCCCCTGAACTGCCCTGTTACCCAAAGCTCAAAATCCCACTGGAATGACTGATACACCCTGCTGTGTACGTGTGTGTGTGTGTGTGTGTGTGTGTGTGTGTGTGTGTGTGTGTGTGTGCGTGTGTGCGTGCGCAGAGTCAGTTACCTTTCCATGCAGATGAGTGCCTTTGGAGGTTTGGCACAAGGGATTTTCTGGTCTCTCTGGAACACAAGGAATGGACAGCTGACCTGAAGACAGACACAAACACACACACACACACTCTTAGGTCTGCCAATAGTCTTCAGCTCCACTGAAAAGTAACCGAATACAGACATGCACACACACAAGGACACGTGCTTGGAGCAAGTAAGTGAGCAGGGGTATCTTAAAGTCATGTTGCAATGAATAATAACATATGAAAGACCATTATTTACACATTTGAAGATAATAAGACATGGCAGAATTTCATGCTAAATTTTCAACCCAAATATTTCCCTGAAATAACCTAATATAGCACTGTGGCGATAATTTTTCTATTTCTTATTTGAACTGAGTCATGATACAGGGGCCATCCAAGAGCAACATTCAACAGAGGCTAGATAAGGTCTTGCTGATTCATTTGCATGTGCTGTATGCCCCCACAAATACACATGCTGTGAAATTGCTAATATTCTTTTTTTAATTTCAAAATCATCACCTAGAAACGGAGCACACCTTAGTACTACAATGTTGTACTTTAAGTTCCAGGAAGTAAGCAAGGGAAGTGCTAGTTTTAGTTAATTAAAAACTTTGTATCATTCTTCTGTTCCTATGGTATATCATCTGTCATTGAAGCATTAACTAAAAATTAAGAGTTCTCTTCAAAAAAATCCTTTTTCAGGATCCATCTTGAAAACAAGATTACATTGAGCTAATCATTCAGTACCTCAAAATATGAACATAGACAATCCAACCAAGAATTGTGTAGGTGTCAGTTACTCCAAATGGCAGAAACTGAGCAAAATTATTTAAATAACTAACAAAACAAAGGTACTTTAGTGTCCATGTGAACCATGAGTCAAGTTAAATAGAATAAATATGATCCATGGATTTCTCCCCTCTATGTGACCTGTAAGATCTGAACCAATTATAGAAGGAAACAAGACAGAATTACAAAGGATGGCCCAAAGGTGGAGGATTATAAATTGGAGCCAATTAAAGCAGAAAACAAAGGCAAGACAAGCGTAGCTAATGATACCATATTCATCAATGTCTGACACTTTTCAGGCACTTAGTTGATGCTCTAATCTGGATTATTTTACAATGATTGAGCAGGTACTGCAAAGGTTGTTCAAGGACACTTCAAAAGGCCAGATGACTGTTGATGGACACCATCAGTAGTTACTGCTTGGGTCCAATGGGGTAATATCTCTAATCACAATGCGACCTTGCTAGCAACATAATCAACGACAAACATTTCTGTAACACTTACATTTGCATCGTATTACATATTTCTGCTCAACCAATGTACATACCAAAAACTAAAAACACACAAGACACCATGAAACAGACGATATTTAAATTATAACAATGCTACAACATGCCTTATAGATAGACTACTATAAGGCACAATTATAGCTAAGTAATTCCATAGCTAGTAAGCTGATTTATGGAAATGTATTCACAATGGACACAGAGGTACCACTGATTGCTGATTTCATCTGTTTGTATATGATGTCTGAGAATTTTGGGTGCAAAGTTTGACACAAATTGCATCAATCGTGTTGAAGACTACTCCTGCTTGACTAGCTAGTGTGTTATCGATCAAACTGAGTTTAAAATTCTGACTTGCTCACTGAACAATATTTGCAACCTAACAAGCACATTTATTAGATAGAACTATACATGCCTTGTGATAATGTGAGGGGGAATAGGGCATTTAATACAGAAGGAGGATTGAAATATTAGCTGCTATGTTAGCCAGCCAGCAGAGTTAGCTGGCGTCATTTGGCTGTGACTGCTAATATATGATAAACTCAGAATTAGAATGAGATCATGGACATTTGTATTTACTCTATAGTTACATGCAGATTAATTATAAGCAATAACAAAGATTGATTAAACTGTTGACTGCAGAGTGTCCTGATATGTCTGACACAGCTTGGTAATGTCCCATTTGCACTGGATTGGGCTGATTGTTTTAGCAGCCAGGGAAATCATCCATTAGAGAAACACCAAACCTTCATAAAATGGTTAATGATTCAGAGTTCAGGAACTGTGCTAAATTTTGGCTTTGGTTAAATCTTTACATGTCATGGTAAAGAAACTTGGTCTTTACATTATTCATGTTCCCAGCAGTACAACAATCTGTATGTTAAACCTGAAAGTTACACACATAGATATATGGACACAATCTCAGTAGGTATATCATTGTCATGAACCCATCCACCCCATCTGTCTGTCTACCTGCCTGTCTCTCTCTCCTGTGTCTGGATTAATCTCCCTGGTTGACTGCTGATCTGAAGGTGGGTCGGCCGCCATCCACCAACACCAAAACTAATTTCACTGTGTCACTGTATGACACCCCCGCCCACCATCCTCACTGACACCCACACATGCACACACATTGCAAAATATCTTCATCTGTCTCTGTCTCATCTACATGGACGAGGGCAGGAGGGCGGGTGACTAGTCCGAAGGAGAAAGGTCAGTGCATTGAAGGAGTTCATCATTCTGAGGTGTCAGAGCCGCTCTTTAGGAGAGCAGATGAAGGGGAGAGGATAGGAGGGAGGGAGTAACAGAAAAAGAGGGGGGTCTGTTTTATATTTGTCTGGTTATTGGTTATCTGCCAAAAGTTTGTCCTGGCCTATGGAGTTGGCTGGTATCCACTGTGTGCAAATCAATGATCATTCCGGTTGTGTTTCACCATCACGTGTTGTCTTTGATTATACCTTAATTATAAGAAAACTACACACACACACACACACACACACACACATCTCACTCAAGCTACGAATGGTCATTTGGTGGCTAAAAACACACCAGAGGGTTTACCAAAAAAAAAAAAAAGAAGCTGGTAGTCAAACACACATACACACACATTCAGTCATTCCAAAATGATCACAAAATGCATCCACTACATTTGCTGGCGTCTGGCATGAGGTAAACAGCTTTTAATAGCATCAAACCCACTGCAGTTTGTTTGGGACCATCTGTCCAGTCTATTGTGTTTCTCTGTTGTGCCTCTTTGGAAGCCCATCGGGTGACAGCTGATGTATGGGCTCTTACAAAGTCCCCAGCCAGGCCCTCGGGATCCTGCCACACTGTTTTCTCCCTGTCTACTATCTATTTCTTCTCCTTTTTCTTTCTATTCCTTGTCCCTTTTCTGCTTCACAGAGTATTTTTAGATCATGCAATCTTCATCTTATACTGGTGCTATGTCAGTATAGTAGTAGAAGTAGGGGAACAGGAAATTGTGAGTTTGTGTGTGTCGAAGGGGCAGGCTAAGGATTACTGCCAAAAGGTAATGCTTATCAACTGTGTTTTTAGGGTAATTATATTTCTTGCGAGAAGCTGATTGTTCACCTTTTCACCTCAATACAGTCAGAGATTTCAGCATGTAGTATTAGAGGAAAGTCATTAATATTTCCCCACTACTATGTAAATACAATGACCCCACACGAATGCCGCCATTGTGTATGATGGTTGCTGAGATACTTGTGGTTTCATCCAGTCTCTCTTTGGAACAAATACAATTTAACAGCATTTTTCAGCCATGAGAAGATACAGTGAAATGTCTGTAAACAGTTAACTAGCAAGATAAAACATTTAGAGAATTTTCTGCTGTACAAATGCTGGATAGTTGTGAACCGGGCCTTCACAAGTGTTGACCATTATTTCCAGGGTTAATTCAGGACAGACACATGATACAGTGAGTGCAATTGTAGAACAGGCAGAACTTAATTGGAAGGTAACTTCTACAATACTTTTACTGGCCTTCATCATGCACCCTTGTATGCAAACATGGTTTGAGCACCACCTACACGTTTCACCGCCCAATTCAGAATTTCCTATTGTTTATAGGAAAAAACACCAGTGTAAATATAAGGTGGTTCCTTCAGAGGTTGATGGGTACACTAGAGTTGAGGGGTGGGGGGTGAAAGCTGGGTTCAGGAAGTTTTCACTCCTTTCTTCCCAGGGTGCCCCTGGCCTCTCCAACTTCCAGTCAAATGCTGAAAGAAGCCAGATGCAGGCAGGATAATCACCACCTAATAAGAGGCTATATTGAAAGCAGGCTGGCGCTCGTACACTACAAGCTTGAAAGGCGTGTGCGAACACATGCAAAACACGCACACACGTACTCATGGGTAGTTGAATACATGTGCACACACATAGTTCGGGCAGGTGTAATTATGGTGCACGATGACACACTTCAAAAAGAAGACTATCACTCACAATCTGTACACATGTGGACAAGCATGTGTACAAAAAAACAACACACTCATACACACACATATATAAACACAGACACCCACACCAGATCCAGATCCTTTTTCCTTCTTCTGACTTCAGTCCTCTACCACCATCCTAGAAAAATGTTAACATATGGCAAAATATATCAATAATTTCATGATATACCAATTATCAATTTAGATAAAGACAGAACAGGATCCCCTATGGTTACATGTATGGTTGGTGTCTGTTTTGGTCTGAATCTATGAAAGAATACGGGGTTAAGCATAGAAACCCACACTCACTGAACCTTTGGGATTCTAAATGCTGCAGCCAAAGTGACCCAAAAAGACTTCTTGAGGCAGAACTCACTATAAAGGGTTCATGCCTGAGCCCTGATGTTTTAAAAAACCTATTTAGTTTTTCACTGAACAGTTGTGATATAAGATTTGTTTTCTTTTTTTTGGTCCCCATTAAGTATAAAAAGTAGATTTGTGCTTCCTTTGTATTTTGGAACTACTTCAGATGAGGTCTAGAGAGTACATTGGCAGTGCTAAACTAAAAAAAAGAAAGACAGCTGAGGTAATCTTCTAACCACCAATCTTACATTTAATCAGACAAAAAAGTGGCTCAACATCAACCAGTGTTGGTGGACTTCAGCCCAAAATTAAATCTGCACCGTTTAAAAAAATATGGCACTACTATGCCATGTGTATTAGAGCAATAAACATTTCTTTTTTCTTTTGTGTAACTACATTATTTGAACACACTAAGAGGCTGATTTATTTATTAATTACTATCATGACGACCTTTTGCATTCATGCAGAGTTTAATTTTTCAATATTCTTGCAGGAATCACAATGGTAGATGGTTATTAGTTTTAGTTATTTCTCTGTCTCAGCATGTGAAAAGCAACTACAAAAAGTGTTGAGTTTG
The DNA here is from genome assembly GCF_043641665.1 of Enoplosus armatus. Lineage (NCBI taxonomy): Eukaryota > Metazoa > Chordata > Actinopteri > Centrarchiformes > Enoplosidae > Enoplosus > Enoplosus armatus. The sequence continues at coordinate 18,141,281 of NC_092186.1, forward strand.
CAATATCAGCCTGCTCTTGTTACATTTTGCCTTGGCCCCATGATGTTTGTGCACAATTCTCTGTTTTTAAATCATCATAATTTTACTTAAAGACTTAAACACACTGCCTTGGATTTACATAGAAAAGCTGCAAAAACCTCTACCACCTCTAAACACACAAACACACTGTATGACAAAATGTAAATGCGAACACATGCAAGCAGCTATTGTAACACACCCTACAAATATGCAATCCATCCATCCTTTCACACACAACCATTAGTCCAAACGTACACATCTCCCCTGTGGCACAGCACACCCAGTGTCCTGCTTTTACACCATCAGCAGCATCAAAAGGAGAATCTATATTCTCTGCTCTGTCTTTTTTTCATTTGAGTGACTATGAGGAGCAGCAGCAGCAGCAGCTGTAGCCCCTCTCCCTGCTCGTGTTCAGCCAGGGAAGGCAGTAGGTTTAGCAGGCGAGGCAGATTTATGGCGGTGGAGGTGACCTCTGGGGCCGTAACACGGTGATGGGTGAGTGGCTCTCAACAGTAAGCTACTGGCACTTGACAAAGTGCCCGAAGCAGAATGAATTTACTTCTCTTTTCCTCAATCATCAAGCAGCCACTGCCCTGACCCCCATCCTGACTGCTATAACAAGATCTCCCATCTCACAAGGGCCTGAAAAATTTACTGTCACATCTACTTTTCAATGAGCTCAAGTGAGCACTTCTTTCACCTTCAGCGGAGCAGTGCCAGTGTGGAGGAGGGCTAACCTGCCCCAGTGTGTGCATTCTATGTGTGGTGTGTGTGTGTGTGTGTGTGAGAGAGAGAGAGAGAAATTTGTGTATACACACACATGTAGGAGGGTCCACTGACTTGCTCCTCACTTACTCAAACTCATCGTCTTACACTCACAAAATCGCACACACACACTTTCCAGCTTTAATACAGTATGTGCAAACACACAAGATCACAGAAACATACTCTCATACCCTCTCTGACACACACACACACACACGGAGAGAATGAGGTTGCCAGGCAGGGACACAAAGGGCACTGCTATACGGATGTCAGTAGACACCTCTACCATTTATATTAGAAGTCAATCTACCTTATCACATCCCATATACACACACACACACACACACACACGCACCAGGCATTAAGAAGTCTGTGTGTTTGCCAGTTTTCATCAGCTTGATGGCAGTAGAGTTGGACTTAATGATCCTGATATTTTTTTTATATGCAGACGATAAATCTTGGTGCACACACATTCAAATTTCACCTTTCTTGCACTGTAGTTGTTGAGGTGAGATCACAGCGGATGTGACAGAGAGTAAAGCAGACCAAACTAAAGATATAGATTAGCATTTCAGATACATTAGCATTAACATTATTTAATCAAACTGCATTTCGATTTTGTTTTTTGTTTTTTATTTCTGTTTTTTACTGCAAAGACTTAATAGATAAGAAACAAAAGCAAAAGAGGGGAGAGGGGAGAGGGAAGGAAGAGGAGAAAGAAAAATGTTCCTAAGGGATAAAGAATGTGCATAACAAGATATAAAGTACACTGGAGGAAATAAATTCTACATCTATTTGTATGCTTTAAAATAAACTACATAAACACATTTTATTTGGTGGAACATTTTCAGGTTTTGGAGGCTTTCAAAAATCCTTTCTTATCAACTCCACCATCTTTGCTGTACATTGAATGTCATTTCAATGATCTCTTGCCGCTGAAGGTTGGTTTCTTTAGCTTACATTTACTTGACTTCAGGAAAGTAGAGGTAGATTTAAATATGTCCTGATATCTGACCATTAAAGAGTAGACTATGTTCAAAAATCCTTAAGATTAAGCCACATAAGAAATCACCTACATATGAGAATTTGGTCTGTGTATCATTTTAAATAATATTACTTAGTCGTTTTCCTTTTTCAGTCATAGTTGACATTTAATCTTCTCTTTTGTCTCAACAAACAGACACACTGATTTACTGGCAACAGGAAGCGAAACATATCTAGAGGAGGTCCCACTTGTTTAAATGGTTATTGCATCAAATTGCCCATGTATATAAATGTTACAGTGCCAACCAATACACTGTATATTAGACAAAGGAAGTTGGTTATGCCAGCATTTCATTTTGTCAACTTCACTCTTTAAAATGCCATAACTAATTCAACCTCTTTTCTTTTATGAGCCACTTTTGCCCACCCTCACCCACTGGGATAATGTTATCATGATGAGCCAATAAAAATCAATGATTAAACATGTGTAATTTTCCAGAGACGATGTATTAAAATTTATTGTCTCTCTCTCTGGCGAGCCATTACATCGGCCCTGGAGCGGCAGACACTCTGCAGGTTACAACTGAAAATAAAGAATGGCATTAAAAGCTATTCAATAAGCCACTGTAAAATTGATCAGGCTATAAAAGCCTCTGCCCGCCTGGTCCCCACCCCTCCCACCCACTGCAAACAGGGGAATGTGGCTGTGGAGGAGTAGAAGGAGCGACGGAGAGTATGGACAAAGATAGAGAGATGGAGGGGAAAGAGAAAGAGAGATAGGGAAAGGGAAGAAAGAGAAAAAAGAGAAAGAAGAATTGTTGCGGAGCAGAAAAAGAAAAATGAGGAGTGAGACAACAGACAGAGTGAAGGCAGAGTGATAAAGAGTTTGAAACAAACAAGATATAAACGGGAAGAGAGAGGAGCGGTGATGTCTTTGCTGACACTACTCACTGTTTAATCACAAAGCAGTTAAACAGTGTGATTTGCCATTATGCTATTACTAAACAATTATATGTACTATAACTCACCGGTCACCAAATTAAGTCTTCTACAGCACACATCCATGACATACAGTAATCAATTTACAATAATGTGCATTTATTTCCTCTCTTCTTTTTCCAGTTCTTATCATTTGTGGTTATGAAGTAAACCAAACAGAGAACTGTATTACATTACACCAACACTGTAGACATACACCTGCACTCTGGGTAACAGAGCCCCCTGGAGGTTTTATCACCTTGACTTCAGAGTCAGTTATAGCTTTCTTTCAACTTCACAGCTCTGGTGGGACTGTATTAGAAATTACTTTACTTTACTAAATTACTGTGTATTTTATTCTCCCACTAGGAGTTACCTAAGTCAGACATTTCTCCTGTTTGATATAAAGTGATATGTTTGCCTGCTGACTGCTAAAGGTTGTAATGCACGAGTAAAATTTGAAAACTGTCCGTTTTTTCATAGCCCACCCACATCAGGATAACCACATACAACGCAACACAAATGTCGGGCAGTAGATTAGATTCCGTTACTGCTTGTGTGAAAACGTAGTGCCAGAGTGTTATTGGCCAATTGTGCCACTGAAGGAGGAGAAAGGAGAGGGAGAAAAAAATAATCTCTATAGAAACAATTTTCATCTCATTAACCTCTCCAACCCAAAAATACTGTAGACCAACTGAGGCCAACACCTCAAGTCACTGAAAAAGAAAGATGCGCACATTCTCCTGACAACTTCAATAAGTGCAGAAAACTCTCCAAAAATGGGAGAAATACTAAACGACAACCCCTGGAGATTTATGGTTTGATAATCTATATGGACAGTATGCCACTTGGGCCTTTCTACTGCCGTCTTAAAAAATTTTTTTTTATAAGAAATAAGAAAATTCCAGAGGCAAAGAGCAGTGCTGTCGGCTGAATCAGTGGCAGTGGCTCGGCAAACTGCGTTTTTCTTTTAACTTTCAATTCTCCTAAGCATCCGTGCTTCACAGCCCCTTGGGCTATTGCCTTTCTCAATCTGTCCCTGGAGAGGCAGGAGTTATGGTCCCTGTCGATTGAGGAGAAAGGGATGTTATTCCCCTGTCACCTCCTGGTCGCGCCGCCATCCTCCCTGCCCTGATCTACGGCCTGACTCCCCCCCTTACCCCCTTCCTCTTCCCCACTTTGCTTCGTCGTAAGCTGCCGGCTATGTCGTTGCCATGGGCTGTTGAGATGAGGACGATAGAAAAATGTTCTGGGGGAGGGGGTGGAGGTGCAGATATTGGTTTAGAGGTGCTGTTGGCAGTTGCACGATGGTAGTAGTGGTGAATGCTTTAGTACTTGCAAAAACATTGGTGTGTGTATGAAAATATAAAGTATACACATGAAGGACAGGAAAGAAGGTAGGACAAAATTAGCAAAGTATGCTCATGTATTTTCATATGAAAATATTGTATCGTGTAGCTTACAGAATTGTATTAAGATAGAGTCTAGTGTCCCCTCTTTGCTGTGATGAGGGGCAGTGTGGGGGAAGTGGTAAACTGTGAGACAGTTTGGCCCAGGGGAGGTGACCTGCCCCAGGGCACATGCAGGTCCTTGAGTGACACCCTTGACAGGAGAGCAATGAGAGGGTTAAACATGAAAAGCAGTTAGTGGGTGGTTGTGTGTGATCAAAGGTGTGGTGGTTGCTACTTCGGTCACAAGAGGCCCTGTAGTTGGTTTCATGTTGGGTGGCTGACTGTGACAAATCATATGTATCAATCCAATATTCTTCAATTACAGTATATCATACACATTTTTCAAAAGTTTTTTCGAGTTTGATTTGGTTTCAATTTTATGACTACGTTGTCTTTCATTTAACAATGTAGATCTTAAGTTTTTCAGACTTTTTGATTTTTTTTGTTTATTTAGACAGTAGGATAGCTGAGGGGAACACTGCACCATCTCTGGATACATACAGGACTCATAACAATCTTTCAAGAGACAAAAGCTTGGCTCTAACGTGTTGAAATTTGTCTGGACAAGTTTGCATGCATGTTCCAATATATTTCTGTGCAATGTGAGTTTCATTTGTGGTGTCTTAGAAGCTCCTATGGAAAAAATGTGTCATGGTTTTGTTCCCTGGTTTAGCTGAAAGTGGAATTATGAAGAACAAACTGCAGGCCTCCTTAAACCACCAACACCACCCATGAACATCAGCACAGACATCAGTACACCTGACACATGCTCAACAGAGGACTACCAGACGTCAGAGAGTGCAGCCTCATTTCCATACTGGCCAGCGCTCTTTTAGGTACTATTGCACCTTAGGCAAATCCTGAGTTTGTGAGGGTCTCTCTGGGTGAAGGAATAAATAAATAAGCAGATAAATAGATGAATAACCCAGAGGAATGGGAGCCCACGCGGCTTGGCCATCCATCATATATCCTATTACCACGCACTCAGCGGCACCTGCAGTATGTATAATGCAGTCAACCTCTGTAAGCAGATACAAATTCAACTCTTTTCTTCCTCAATTTGTTATATCTGACAACGCCAAAGCTGGTGCCTTGTTGTTTCTTTGAATTATGAATAGATTCCCTTCACCAGACTTTCGCCTGTGCGTGATAGCGTAGCGTTGTTATGCAGAACAGCTGTGGAAAACAAATTCGAGAAGCCTAGTATATGCATAAACAGTTGCGCTTAAAGCCACTTAAGAACAACCAAATGGCCTCAATATTTCATCTTTGGATTTGTTTCAATGGGTGTGATGAATATGAAATGCCAGAATGTAGTACGAGTGCAGAAAATGCAGTCATGTGTACAGTGTTTCAAATGATGTAAGAATGTTTTTGAGATTTTTCAAACAACAGTGAGAAATGGTAGACAAGTGCTTTAACTGACAATTTAAATCTTAATTCCTGTCCTTTCTGTAATTTAACAATGACACTTGGAACCACAGATATTATACTTATCGTTAACAAACTGAGAGAATAAAGAGAATGGAAGGAGTGTGTGTCAGAGGAAGAGAGGGAACAAAAGAAGAGAGGAAAGCTAGCGAGTAACTACAAATTAACAAATCAATCAGATGCAAGAGGAAGAGAGAGAGTGAGAGAAACCAAATGGGAGAGAGGAAGAGGAATGTAAATACAGGGCAAACCGACTGCACATTTTGACCATTGCCTGTTTGTTTGGGTATTTACACTGTAAGGCTACAATCAAGTCCTCAAAGCTTCAGCCCACATGACAAGAGCCCATTTCAGGGCCACATATCCTCTAAACAGCCAAGTCAACAAACCAAATCTCAATCCACACTCAAACACATACACACACACACACACACACACACACACACACACACACACACACACACAAAACCCCAAAGTCATAATCACTTATTTGTCCATCACTTCAAAATGCAAAAAGAGAGGGCAGGATAAGATAAGTTGTGAGGATGTGATATTTTTGGGGACTTGGCTGAACTTTTGAGCCCTGTTTGGTTTGAGCAGATGTAGAATTAGTACACATCACTTTGCATCAGAGAGACATAGAACACAAGCTGCCACTCAGAGGCCAAATACCTCTGTGTCATACAGACACACAGGCACACCTCGCCTCTAGTGTCTGTGATTCTGCTGTGGTAATTATCAATATGATGTCAATTCAACAAATTCTTCTTCATATTCTTCCGAAAGCATGTTTGGTGTCTCCAAATTCCAGTGGCCCGTTACACCAGATGAAACTAATATAAAACACAATCAGTTTTATACCACTATCAAACAGTCAGACCACACAGACACTTGATTTATGTCGGAAAGCAGTAATCTTTTGGTTGGAGGAAACAGTACAGCAGGATAGTACTTCATAATGTTACAGAAATGTGTTACAACAACAGTAGGTGCACATAGTACGTGGATATCATCACTTAACACTCTGGACGAGACATACACGTCCGACCACACATTCATGCATTTAGTACACTTGAGTGACAATCATGTCAAATCAATTCAAATCATATATGAAATCATAAACCATTTATTAAAAGATTTACACACGTATATCCTAATGAGCAAAAATCATACAGAAAGGAAACAGAAAGGGAAAAGTCAAGCAGCAGTCACCTAACAGCTGCTTCCATTTTATTTAACTGAAATGTGTCAAGCAATTGTATGTAACTATTACTCAACAAACCAGTCTTTATATATTTCAAAAATCACTCAGCACATGGTGATTAATCTGTTGGTACTGACATGAGACAACATATCATTTAAGGTTTTTGTTGTAGTATTGTAATAAATATGACTTGTATTGTCCTGCTGGTAAAGGTTTCATGCAGTTAAATGATAAATTGTATGAACACTGTGCGTTCAATGACCAATTTTGTGCATAAATATCATCTGACAGCACCAACATTTATCCCTTAAACATCATCACTTTCCCTTGATATGTAGTGATGTTGAGGTAATTTATTGAAAATATTGTGACATTTGACTATCAGTATTGCACAGTCCCATTCATAGTGCATGGTCCACAAAAGTGCAAATACAGAAACTGATTCAACAGCAAGCACCCAGATGAAATTGCTGCAAACATGCTGTCATTACACAAGGGAATATTTCTTTTTTTGTATTTTTGGAGCAGGGGATCCTGTTGCATGTCAATGAACTGGGCTAAACATGCATGACAAGTGGTGGTGTGTGGGTGGAGGTAAGGGGGAGACAACCCCATGGTGGTGTCAGCGAAGGATCTGTGTGTAATCTGCAGAAGATGCGTGCAATAGACCGCCACACTACTTTATCTACAAGGCCCCTAATTGCGAGAGATGTTGAGGAACACATGTTAGCAAAAGAGGAAGGGGAAGGGGTGTCAGATGTCAGCAATGTGCAGGCATATGGTTCCTACAAGCTGGGTTACATAAACTGGAAATGACACCAGAAATCAGGTTTGCAACGATGAACTTGCATGATACTGCACGATACTGTACCTTTTCTTCATCATAGTCAACTGGTAAACAGGTTAAAATGGGGGACAAACCGACAAATCAGTGATCAATCAGTCTGTGTATTGCTGAACCTGTGGGCGCTTAAAATTGAAATCCCACCACATAAAGTCCTGACTAAAATCTTACATTATTGTAACCCTCACATTTAGAAACACGAGTGTCATCCCCATTGCATCAAATACTGACACAAATTGGACGGCCTGACATACCCAAATTTCATTAGAAATAAAACAATACCTACAGTCTAGTCAAACACTGTTTGAAGCATAAGAGACACCACAGGAGAACTCAATGACCTTTTGAATTCAAAACGTGAACCGTAAAAGTAAGATAACTGCTTGGCTGTCTTTGCTCATTGAGAAGGAGGCTTTAACAAAGCCAGAACATGATGTGAAGCAACAGTGGTGACCCAGCATATTATTCCTGCTTTAAAGGGCTCGCAACCTTCAACTCAGCCATTGTGTGGGGCCATCTCATCAGGAATGTAACACTCGTGCACATACACAAACACCCACACAAACCCTTCCCCTTTCAATTCAAATCCCCCCCCCACTTAACCCCCTATTCCTTTTTTATTCCTTCATTATGCACTTGTCCTTCTCGTATGCTCATAGCAAATATGTTCTTTACTTTGTTCATATTTTTCACCATGTACCCTCAACACAACCCACTGTCTGCCTTGGACATTTGTGCCAACCAACTTGAGTAAACAGAAAGATGGAAAAGGCATAAAGGTATCAAAAGCAAAACACTCCCCCCCTACAAACACACCGCTACCAAGAAGGGGGTGACCTTGTGCATGCAAGCTACCACTATCACTAAAGAGATGCTGTGGTTATTGTCAGGAAAAATGGGGCCCATCTGTTTGTTTGTTGTTTGTGCTTTATGGTGAGAAGACATACAAAATCGTACCATATGTGGAGCATACAGTCAAAATAAAGCTGTGCTCATACTGGTCCTGATATGGTTTGGCTTAATTTTTGTTTTTCAAAATTATAGAAATGCTATTTGACCAAAAATGACGGATTTAATGTATTGCTTACTGCTTGCTAAAGTCTAGATGCATTTTATATTTTAGAGATACTGTATGACAAAATTAGTAATTTAATCAAAAATAATCAAACTGTCCACTTGCCCTCCAACAAACTGGTCAACTGCTGCATCACCTCTTCACAAAATTGCCCAGCATGAAAGCAAATATCATCTCTCGTGTAGTATAACTATATATAATTATAGTCCGATGAGTTGGGTTCGTCATGACGATTAGTTACAGTGTTATGAGAGGGCATGTTTGCCTGTGTGTGCCCTGCTGCATGATAATACGCATACAGTAGTTGTTTGAGCACTCGGCCGCCAAGCCAGTCCCAGCACTCAATCACACAGAGCCGATCGCATTTGCATGTTGTAGCACCGAGTCGCAAGCAGATTGGAGGGGCAACAAATGGGCTGAATAATATCGTCTGACAATCAATTATTTCTGCAATTGTGTTACATCAAAAACATGATTTCTGCTGCCGAGTTTGATTTGTCAGGTTGCAGTCATGTAAATGTGACGTAGGGACTGATTTAACTACTGCGCGCTGAGTGAATGAAAGAGACAGTAATAGTGTAGAGGACCATGCAAATCACCTGCAAAAGAAACGCTGTAAATCACAGTCTGAGAGGTGCACAGAGCGGCAACAAGGAGCAATAACACACAGCACATGTACTATTCAAATGTGAATATCATTATTGTACCAGTCATAAAGCATGACCCACATAGTATTTACCAGATGAAGAAACTGTGTGTTAAGTTATATTCAATTGTTCTATCTCATTGTCAATGAATAAAATAAAGTGGTAACAACTAAAATGACAAAAACAAGACAAGACCAATGTGTTCAAAAGGCTGAAAAAGTAATCTGTTTTTTCCTTCAAACATTCTGGTGACATTATATCTCAGGCATCAGCATAGGAATTTTTCCCATAAATGGGGGGTCATAACCTAAATGCTGTCTGCCCAGTCATTTCTGTTATTGTCAGTGATATACCTTATTCCACAGTTGTAATTTAAGCAAACATATTTTCATATAACTTTCTGCATAGTTTTTTCAGTCTTTGTTTACTCTTTTTGTATCACTTTTTCAAATGAATACATCCAAGTTATGAATATAATATATATATATATATATATATTATATATACAACTAGGGCAACAGACCAAGTGACACTAAGACCAGCTTTAAATTACAGAATGAAACCAGGGATCGACCTCTCCCTCTTTCTTTCCTTGCTTTGAAACTGGTGTCTCCAATCTTTTCCACAACCAAATGACTCTTAACTCTGCTGAGTGCAGCATGGGTCAGGCAGCTAGATTGAAGCCAGGGTGTCTGGTTAGTGTTTAAGTTTAACAGGAGATTTCTGATGTCTGATTTCACTCAACAGTCACTACTCTCTGTTTCAGAGTGCCTTGCAGTAATGCCTTGCAGATTTGCCGATGGGGGAACAGTGGGGGGATAAACTTAGGTATAACGTGGCTAAAACTTCATTCAAGTTCAACGCAATACGAACTAACTATAGCCTCTAAAATGACCATTAAGTTGAATCAACACCTCTCTAAAAGACTTAAAAAACAAAATATAATCTTAATGAAGGGCTGTTGTATTAGACTGTATTGTAGTGCAATTGAGTGCATATCAAAAGTTTATGCAGAGAAACATTGGAATTTGTGCAAGTGAAAAAAAAGTGTTAAAAAAATATATTACCTCAAAAAATGTAAGAGGTCAAGTCATCTTTGATCATACAGTAGATGTTTGGATGAATTAGGTGCAGCCTACTTAGTCTGCCACCCACAAACTGTACACATACACACACGCCACACATGAGCTCTCATCACTCCTTAACGCCATTGAATTCATCAGTGAAAAGGCTTAGTTGCATTTGAGGTACTAAACTGTACAATGAAAATTAAAATCCTTCACAGGCAAAACTGCCACTTCTGAACTGAAAATTTCAAAAAGCAAGGCTACAGGTGCTGCTCTGTTCAAAAGGTAGGGTACATTAAGAAACAAAAAGTACACAACCCACAAAATATTTCCCTTATTGTTATATATTCAGATTTCATCTTTCATTCTAAGTAAAAAATATCAATAAGATAGACTTTATTGTCCTGAAGGAAATTTGTCTTGGACACATACAGCATCTGCTGTTAAAAGATACAAAATACCATACTGCATACATACAGTACATACATAGACTGTCACTAGTCCACATGCACACACACATACTACCTATAGTATATGCACAGACTGCCACCAAACAACAAATTGCACACTGCCTATCGTACGACATACCTGTATTGATCATAGTAGTGTAATAATATGTGCAGTAAGAGTGAAGTAGCCTCATCAACATAGAATCATCATAAAATGTACATGTGTACAGTTAAGATAAAAAGCAGCGTTACAGGGGTGAGGCTCTGGCTAGCTTGCCATTTAGGGCTTTGATGGACAGGGGGACAAAGGAGCAGCATAGTAGATGGGTGACCTTCCTTGTTCTTTTTAAGTGATGGTGGATTGGTTGTGCTTTTTGAGAAGCAAGGCCAGCAGAGAAATCAAATTAGCAAGCAATCCTGTGACTTGCTATCATGTTCAGCTCCAAAGACAGCTGGTTTAAATCCTCTGATCATAAAGAGGGAAAAACTGTGTGGGAATAGTGAATTAGAGATAGTGGTCGTAGTAGTAGTATAGTTAAACGGCCAAAGCCCAAACTGTAACTGTAACTGTAAGTTATCCAGAAGTCTAGTAGAAATTGCTTGAATCCAGTGGCAGATATTTCCAATTACATTTATCACAGGTGGGGGCTAAGCATGGATGTTTTGTGAATACTGGATACGGTGTTCCAAGATGGCACCATTTTACTCCATGAATGTTGCTCAGTTACATTTTTCTAGGTTCTGCACTTACATGAATTATAGTCTATCCCAAAACATGAGAGTATATCAAAGCCTGAGAATACCAGGGTGTATAGCTGTCAAGCCAATGTGTCTTTTTTTATTTTATTACCGGGTGGTACTGAGGGAAGAAACTTTCAAAGGGTTTAAGATTGTTAAACTAGGTTTCTCGTCACACTATAGACAGCTGCTGTCCTGTATTATACACTCATAATATGAATCTAAAACAGACATAATCTCATTCCATTATCTAAGGTTTCCATTAAATATTCTTATTATGCTACAAATTAATGTGAAAAAACATGACCCTGTTTCAGCATTTTTGTGGACCCATAATGATGATTCTCTTTCATTTAGGTCTGCCGCTAAACCATGAGTGAATAAACTCAACACCAGTTCCTTCGCACTGCACACCTGATCGGAATGCCACCATGGTTTGTGTTTGATGAGTCAAAATGTCCATCGAGTGAAAGGTCTACAGTAATAATGTAAACCAGGGTGTGTCATTGTTTCAATATATATTGTACGTTGACTGTAATATCTAACATTACATTAGATTTATCAACTGTTAAAGTCGTGATTGTCAGTGGCTGAACAGAGGGCCAAAAAGACAATGTTTCCCCCACAGTTAAAAGTGGAGAGGCCTTATGGTTGTATGGTATGGCAATGGTTGGACAACTCACCTCTGGTCCGTTCTTCCTCCTTCCCCAGGCCTGGGGTGTTGCTGCAAGTGTAGGTAGGGGTGGCCTCCTCCTCCTGGCTTGGGGTAGTTCCTAGTGGGAAACTGACAGGACGAGTGCTGGTAACTGAGCTTGATGGTCGGGAACTGGCACAGTTCTGTAAGAAATGACAAGGCAGTGTCAGCTGCAGGATTTATACCTGTTAAATTAATACACAGTCACTGGTAAACTTTCCTTAACCGATAACAACAAAGACAGCAAGTTCTTCACTTTCCTACTTCATTGGTGCAAATTAGTGATGCACATCATTTGGATTATGAGCCTAATGATGACTAATGAGAGGTGCAAAGAGCAGCAACAAACTAATGACTTTCTCTTCTATATCTATTCCAGTCTTCTTATGTGTAATGGAAAATAAATTCAAATTGTGTTTGCAAACACAACTTATCAAAAACAAATTCACACAGTTTAAAGTCAACATCGTGTATTGAAAGAGAACATAGGAGAATATATTATGCACTGAAGAAATCCTCATCAGTTAGAAGGATTAATATACATATATATACATTTTCACTTGTGTTTTTAAATACATTTTTTTCTCTGATTACCCAAAGTATACATCTATAAAGCAGTCACAATTATCAAAAGACATGAAAAGATGTCGTGGACTATTGTAGACTACTGAATTGTCCTTCCCACAATTCCAGCACCAAACCTGAGCAGCTGCTCTATGAATTCAGAACTCAGAGACCACCTTGTTTCACACATGCACACTCATCTTCCAGCCAGACCAAAATAAACGAAATCACATTAAAAACCCATTTTTTGCACAGCTCTCAAACAGACTGGGGGGCTCGTACCAGGCTCCAGGGCCACTTATATTTCATACTGTACTTCCACCAGGCAGGAAAGACTCATATGGCAAACACTTGGGGTCATTCTGGCTGCTTTTGCGTTTGGTTGATGTCCAGCTACACTGCTTATCATACACACACACACACACACACACACACACACACACACACAGTGGAAACAGACAGATACATGCACTGCTACATGTCATTGTAAGTCACTCCAACCAGGGGTCCCAGCAACAGAAATAATGGATTTTAATTTACCTTTTACCTCTTTTACAGAACAAACCTAAACCTAAGACATGCAGCTATTTCACAGCTATTTTTATGGAACCAGACAAAGACAAAATAGAAACATCAACTGTCCACTTGTGAAAATCAAATTCAAGTCCAATTAAGTTTTTCTAGCACCAGGACTGATTCCAACCAACTCCTACCTTCCTTTATGTTGTCAAAACTTGAATTAAGATCAAAAAAACTAATCCGCTTCCAATTTATATCTATATTTCAGAGGTGTCAGGGGCATGGAGTATTGTGGGGGGGGGGGGGGGGGGTTGTTTTTTATTTGGGCCCTGCAACTGACAGCTTTATTTCACAAAGCAATCTGGCTGTGTGTGTACAACAGGGAGGTCAGGGTGGGTCAGGAGGTACTTGGTATCATACAGGCAGGCTACACTGGTCAAAGTGTGTGCATTAAACCCCACCCCCTGGGGCTGTGTGTGACTGACGCCCATGAAGAGGGTTACTACAAGGTAGAGGGCTAAAGAGGTCGACAGAAGTATGGAGTTTAAGAGGAAAGAGTGTGTGATTAGGTTTGGTGGAATTTATATGAGAGGTCGTCACGGTCAAAGGTGTGTCATGTCACTGTACCAAGAGCAATATATCGTTTGATTGTTCCACAGTATTTAAATGATTTTCATGTTTTGTGCTAGGTTATAGAAATTATGCTTAGTATTGGCTGTTTATAATGAAGGAGATCAAGGAATAAAAGGGACAATTAAAGTTTCAAATGATCTTTAATTTAAATACCAGTTTTTATCCTTAAATTGAAGTTGCAATGAATTATACCATTGGGTTAACCCTTCAATCCTTACAAATAATACAACATATAAACCCCTCTATCTCAGACAAGTCCCATTCGTCTTCAAATGACCCCATATGCAGTAACACCGCCAAAGCCTCTTTATCCATCAGCCGGTGAGGCACGATACCCAAGCCTATGTTTTACAACAAGGGGATATATAGGGGCATGTGCGGTCATCTAGAGCCAAATGTCTCCTATCTAACCAAAGGACAGGTAGATACAGTATTTCAAGCAGGATTTATGGCACAAAATAGCATTAGCTAAAAACCGTCAGGCGGCAGTGATGGCTAAAAAACGCATTCTGGTAGCGGAACCCGGCAAGATTGGAAAATTGCCACCACCAGAGGGGAGAGGAAGCAGTAAAAATTACGGTAGATGGGGGGGCCTCACTGATAACATGAGCAGCCAATATATCAGACTGCACCTTGTGGCAAGGGGCCCCAGGGGGCCCCCCACCCGCCCAACACACAGACACACAGACACACACACACACTTTAATGTATCTATTTATATATTTAATTTGGTCCCATCCTTACAGTGTCCATTTCTGAGGTGGGGGGTCAAAAAGGAGTAGGGGCACCCTGATATTTTAAAAATCAATCTGCTTTCAGAAATGGTTGCATTCCTTCTTCAACCTGAAGTGCATGAGGGTGGGTGTAGTAATATTAGGGGGTACATATGTGTGGGTCAGTGTGCAGTGGGAGGGGCAGGACAAAATGTTGCCGGCAAAAGAGCAGTGGAGTTAATGTGATCACTCACAACGGACATGATGCATTTTGTCTGTGCATGTGTGAGATGGTGGGGGCAAAGGAGTGTGGAATGGTGAGAGTGGGTGTTTGTCAAGGTGCTCGGGTCTATAATTGTATGTATGTGTGTGTGGTATGTGCGTTTGTGTGTGCTAGAGACTATTAAGTACTTTTAAAGTGCTTTGGGTGGGCTATAACACACACACAAACACGCAGCATCCCACCGCTACAGCCAAACAGCAGCGTCCAACAAGGTATAAATACTGGCCTGACACTTTAATGTCAGGGGACGGCTTGTCCTGGATTAGAAACTTGTAACCCACCACGGAGCTTGACATTGCTGGGATGAAGGTGCAGCAATGGACAGAGTGAGGGGGGGGGGGGTCATTACGGAGGGTGTATGTTTGATGTATAAGGGCATCTAACATGGACTGTCGACAAGTGAGAGGCTAGCAGATGTACAATGTTGCTTTGTGGCCAGCTTTCATTAGCATTGCTGGAGTGGTGTTTTTTTTTTTTTTTTTTTTTAATCATGAGAGGCAAAAGCTGTAAGGAAAATTGAGTCTGCCACAACGGTGTGTTTCAAAGACACACACACAAAGACATACACAAACACACACACACACACACACTTGTTCAAAGGAAAATAGAGGATTACATACTGAAAAATTAAGCGCTTTTCTCCTCTCCTTGATCCTGTTGACCGTGCTCCGAACCTGAAAGAAAGAGAGAGAGAATGGGAGAGAAAGAGATAAGTGTATCTGACACTGTGCTCAATGTAACACACTTACAATGAATCAAAACAAAAAAATCTTTCACAGCAAACTCCTCCGAGAACCCGAAGTACAAAATAGAGAAAGGAGAACAGAATGTGGAAGGGATATAACAAATCTTTAGCGTTAGTTTGAGGGCACTGACAGCGGCCGGGAAAGTGTGTGTGTGTGTGTGTGTGTGTGTGTGTGTGTTTGTGCATGTACGTGTGTGAGAGTGTTCCAGTATGTTCCAGTGGCTAATGGGACTTGAAAGTGACACATAGAGCTGGCAAACTAAGGAGACGACTTCAAGCTATCATCTGTCAGCATAGAGCGCCGGGACCAACAAATGGAGCTATTGGAGGAGAAGGGACCGCCCTAGCAGAACAGATTACATTTTTACACTCCGGATGAAACAGTGTACTGCACACCTTCATTTAACACATACAAGACAAGAATTTCATGGATTTTAGAGAGACAGTATACATACATAAACTTACAGTATATAGTTGTAATTTTTAACTCCCCAACATAATTTATAATTTACCTGCTTATCTAATATAGTTCTTTGAAAAAAAAAAACTGTTGCTTGTTTCTAAGACCTTTGCTTAGAGACCAGTAATAATTTGGATGACCTTTAATCATATTTAACTGTTGAGTTTCATGTATCAGTCTATTTAAATTGATCATTTTTATCAATTCAAAGTGATAAAAAAAAATGCTTTAATTGAAGTATTAATGACTGATTAATAATATCAACAGATGTTTCATGTAAATATTGTGTAATTAATATCACGTGACACGAGACAATAATCCAGTAATTTAAATAACTGCATTAAATAACCTATGAAAAACATGTTTTATCCCCATTAAAAATGATGTGCTTGAAACTTTATGGTAGAACAGTTTTACTGATGACTCAATCATAGGTTAATACATATAGTTTAGTTCAATGAAATATGTGTTACCAGACTTTGGTGGAAAAATCTAAATCTAAAAGAACAAAAAAATGAGAATATACAAAAATGTACATTTTGTCACACAGCAGCAGCAGCTCGGAATGAATGTATTTCCCCACTAGCAAGTTATGATGCCTGATTTAATAATAACATAACTTTAGTTATGTCTTTAATTATTAATATAATGCAATAGGTCTGTTGACATTATTTTTAATTAAATAATATTATTATATTAGCATTATTAATTCAATATTTGAGCATCTTCATATTATTTTTACTATGACCAATTTGTTAAAGAACAGGATAATTATCTGTTTAATCTGAAAACATCTTAATGAAAAAAACATACAGCACAGCAGGAGTTACTCAGCGTGTTGTAGCTCAGTTAAATAGGCTGAAGTCTGTGTGTGTGTGTGTGTGTGTGTGCACGCACACGTGCATGTGTCCGTGCACAGTGTCAGCGCTCACTGTAAATTTGTAGCGTCTGAGCACTCATCACTACGGCCCGTCCCAGCCCAGCCCACCAGGTTAGTGAATATGCATTATGGCTTATGGCTTCATTAAGTCGCAGCGTGTTATAAATTATGACACCACTCTGAACACACACAGTCTCAGACAGCATGTGTATACAGAGGATGTTTTGCATACATACCAACGTTGAAGGGCCACATAATGAAGAGAGCCCGAGCCTTGTGACAGGGCAGAATCAACAGCATCATGTTTCCAAAACCCTCCTATTATTTCTGACAAGATCTGCAGAAGGCCTTCGACACGGTGCAGATGTTTGAGAGACACCGTCTTAACACAATTTAATGGGGAAAGTAAGTCCTGGGGATTTCATTGATATCAAAAGCAGCCGGCGTGCTGAGGCAATTACATGACACAACTTAATTAATCATTTGACAATGAGGGGAAGGGCATTGTTTTAGTCGATCGTTATGTGTTTAAGGGGTTTTGCGCACACTCAAGGTTTCGCAATGATGCAAAGCGTGGTTCCCCATGTAAATGGGTGCTAAGCGATTACCATATGAAAGAAGCGCGCCCAACAACACCTGCCGACATCCTTGGAGCTGATGGAAATAAAAGGTCATCAAAGCGTGGGATTACAAGGTGACCACCAAGGAAAAGCTAATTGCAATGAATAATGGAGAGCTATTGTCAAGTAATTAGCAATTAAAACGCTGCATTTTGAGTGTAATAGCAGCAGACACAGTCTGTCTTCCATGCCATATTCGTAATTATTGAGTCTGGAAACCAGCCTCATGAATGGAGCATTTTCTGACTTTGAGGCACTAGTTAATGCAACACCTTTCTTTAGCATATCAAAGTAAAATTTCTTCACACTATGATGGTTAAAGTCTAATTTGTTCTACCAGTTAACAACTAACAGCAACTTTGCAAAGTTTTTTTTCTTCACTCTATAGACTTCGTTACACAGAGCAGCCTAATGTGTGTGATAATGTAATCAAAGGAGGGGTTACCGTCCCCAGCCATCAAGGCTGGTTATCTTAAATGAATACAGATAGAGCAAGAACGTTCCTGTCTCACATTGGCCTGTCCCTGCCACTCTGATTACAGGGAAGAAACAAAAAAATCAGCGTTTCTGTGATTTTCCTATTAAGCAAATATTTCCTTTTAGGTGTCCTGAAGCCAGTTAAAGAGTTAAAGATACAAAACAAAAGACGAGCCCCCGGGAAAGGTGGTGAGGGTTCAGAGGAAGAAAGAGAAATGTGTAGAGGTGAATAATGGCAAGATTACGGAATTTTTAACAAAGAAGTGTGGTCCTTATGAGGATCGGAACATGTACATGACCTGCTCACAAATTGTGAAGACTCCAGGGTCAAGGACAACTTGAGTGTAAGAAAATGAATTCCCAAGCACTAAAAAAGCCACTTAAGCAAGAATGCAGTATTGATTTATTTTACAGTGTGAAGGGTCAGCCCTCCCTGGCTCTGCATTGTTGGTGCATCGCCTATGACTAAGGGACAGCTCTTCATGTTCTGGAGAAGACATGGATGAAGAAAGGAAAAAGAAAAGCAGAAATAAAAGAACAGGAAATGCAAATGTTACATGAGAGGTGTCCTCTTGGACGGTCAGACGGACAGAGGTGGTGATGATGACAGGTTGAAATAAAAAGGAGTCTGGAGACAAAACAGATAAGAAATAGACAGAGGATGGGGGGCAGGGTATTTAATACTGACTATTACCTTTGAAGAGCTGGGTAACATAGTTATATGTGATGATGACCTTGTACATTCAGTCAAAGCAACAAGAGGCAAATGAAAAGGTGAAGTGAGATGGTTCATTCCACCCACAGAGGAGACAATTTGTAGATTAAATTTGGCAAACTGTATTTACAGAATTTCTTTTTGCTGTGATGTGAACAAGCCATCTTTTTCTATTTACCATATCGCATGTATGTCCGGAAAACTGAACATGTATGTTTTGCTCAAAGACTACATTGAAAACTTACTTTTGAAATGGTTTTATATGCTTTGTCAGACATTTCACAAATCATTGTTAAATCAGGAGCGAAATGTCTGTGTATTGTTAACTGTGCTTCAAGGCAAATCCTTTTCAGATTTTCACTTTCTCCTTAAAGTTTGGAATGGGAAGAGAAAAGTGCTGTATTTTAAAAAGGCTCAGACACAATATCACCTATGCACGTTTAAAGTTAATCATATTTACATAGACTAAAAGCCACATTTGACCAAGAGCGATTTTCATGAATTGAGTTTCATCCATTAAATCGTATCTCTGTCTCTCGCCACTCACCCACCCTCCACCCCCACACAGCTACGGCGTATCTAAATGGTAATAAAGCAGCATCTCAATATGATATGTCCTCACTCCTTCATTGCATATTGTTGGTTGCATATTGTTTTTCTTTTTTTGTCCTACAATGGTTAGCGCTTGGGGCCCCACGAAGCCCTGGCCAGCGGCTTTGTCAGGATGCTAAATGGAGGGCCATGAGTCTAAAAACTTAAAGAGGCAGTGAAATATTAGCCAATGTGGGTGAGGAATGAGTGGCTGAGAACTGCGGCGTGTCAGTGTTTAATGGTCGGACTCGGATGCATATAAGTTAGTCCAAGCATGAAGGGCAGTGGGACGCTTGCGTGGAAACGATGTCTCCTCCCCTCCTTCCCATCCCTCCTCCCATCCACAGACACACGTTCACACACACACTCGTACTCTCACACCCCACCCACACAGCTTTTAAGCAGGGAGCCCATCAGAAACTTGTCATTTCTCTCATTCACTCCGACAGCCTTGAGACACAATGCAGACTTACCTCTGTGTTGTACACCCCATATATCAGGAAGATGAACAGGCCCTGCAAACACAGACAAAGAAAGAGAGAGAGAAAGAAAGAGAGAGAGAGAGACAGAGAAAGAGGAGGAGGACAAAG
Source organism: Enoplosus armatus (assembly GCF_043641665.1). Classification (NCBI taxonomy): domain Eukaryota; kingdom Metazoa; phylum Chordata; class Actinopteri; order Centrarchiformes; family Enoplosidae; genus Enoplosus; species Enoplosus armatus. The sequence goes on from NC_092186.1 coordinate 18,161,416, forward strand.
TTGTTACAGTTGTTTTCTCGCTTATCTTCTGGTAAAAAACCAAAGATCAAAAGTAATGAGTAGAGTGACATGCACGGGTTGGGTTGATTCGCGCTCTATCTACGCAGAGTTGAAGTAGACGAGTGAAAAGTAATGAGAGAAGAACCAGGACTTGAAAGAGTACAACTTTTCCAAACTGGGCCACCTCCGTAAGGCTCAGCTTGCGTTTGTTTCGTCTACAATACTCGTGCTCCTCATTCCAGCCCCCACTAAGCCATCAAAGGCTCAAACCCAAGGTTCCACACAGCTTTATCGAAATAGAAAATCTCAAGTGCCTGTGTTCAGTCTGTGTTCTTCAACACAGAAACACACATATATATGATTGAGTACCAAAAAAAATAAAACTCAGAGTTGAAGCTCACACACGTATACAGACACACAAAGTCAATGCATTCACAAACATACGCAACAGACACAAATAGCCATAAATTATGAGGAAACAGACAATATGAACACAAACACATATTAAAAGACACACATACACACACACACACACTCAAGCACATAAAGAGAGCAACTCAGGCCAGACGAGACTATCAAGGAAAAACCATTGGAGGAAAGCGTAGACAGAGAGAGACAGAGGGGAACATAATGAAAAAAATGACACATAAAAGAAGATATTTCATGTTCACAAAACTCCACGGCTAGTACCCAGGGCCCAAGAATGCCATGCCCTTGGATGCATAAAGGCTGCACTTTTGGTCACAGAAAAACAGATATTTTTCATTCCAATCCATTGTGGCATCCATTGAATGTACAAGCTGTGCATTCGCCTTCGGGCCATAATGTAATACCGATGCCTCAATGGAAACAGTGAGAACAGCATTCTCTGAGCACTGATTGAACTGTGCCACAAAAAGATGTACCAAGAAAAATGAAAAGGCAAATGAAAAGGCAGGTAAAATCCTATAAATTTCAAGGCTGATAGAAACAGTAGATTCTTTGATAAGCCAACAGTACGTTGATGTATGTCTAGCTAACACAAAAAAAAACTTTTAAAAGTGCATCTCTCTCCCTTTCACCACTCAGAGTGTTTGTGTTGCTTCATCTTTAAACGAAAGGTAAGGACACATCCTGAGGACAGGCAGGCACAACCTGGTCAATGCATCAATCAAGTTGAGTTTGGAGCATCCAATTTTTGCCAGCGGGAGATCTCGATGCATCACCATTGACAACATGATTTGAGGGCCCATTCAGAGTGACAGGCTGACGATGGCCGACAATGACGACCTCTAGCCCAAGCTACTGCCCATTCACCTCCTACTTGCTGCTCTCCTGTCCTCCAGGGACTGAATTGCCCTGTCGGGCTGTCAGGTGACACTTTAGGACATCCATCCTCTTTAAACTGACAATTCCGCTGGTCTCTGACATGCTGAAGACAACAGAGCTGAGATCTGAGACCTGCGATTATACCTCTACAATTGCATGTAATGTTGACTACAACCTAATACAGCACAGAATGTGATTAATTTATATATATATATGTGTATGTATATAATACTTCAACTGCCCACTTCCACTCAGCAAGTCACATAACTATTCACAGTTCCAAATGCTTTGGCTGCAAAGACTACAAAGTCATTTTCTCAAGCTAAAAATATCAATGATGAGGCTGTGTTATTATTAAGTATGTGTGCAAGGTGACGTATTATCTTTTTACTGGCATGTTATCATTTTTGCTCCAATTTCCAACTGTTAGCTTACTTCTCTATTGTTAAAATGCAATGTTATTGTTGGGTCAGCTACAGGCCACTGTGGCTCAAAGAGACTATAGGGCTGCAAAGGTGAGAAGCTGTCCAAGACACTTTCAGAACATGACAAGCTTTGACCTTTTCTCACCAATTCCTACTGATTACTACTACAAGCTAATTGAGACCATGTGTTATTTGATTCCCCTTTTACTAATCAGCTTTGCTCAGCCATACTTAATGGAGGTTTTAGATGTTTCACATGGTTTACAATTTCAGCAGGCAGGCTGCCATGATATCAAACGCACGAGACAAAATCTTCAGAAAGTAGAGCCCCCGTCTTTGGAATACACTCCTAACTTGAAGCACACATCACCAACAATGTGTAAAAAAGGCATCCTGATCAATGCAGTGCCATTATTGTAAGAGTGCACTTAGAATGCTTTTACTTGGGTTGATAAACAGGTTTAAACAATGGAGTCAGGCCACTGTAAGATAAAAATTGACTTTCATTTTTTAATTAATGTAATTACAATCACAACCTATGATGTTCATTGACAATCATTTAAAAGCACAAGCAAAGTATTGTATATAGAGTTCATCATGTGGGGAAACATACTGTTGTTAATACTCTTTTCACACACACATAAACACGCATGTACACAAGCACACTCATACAATAGGAGACAGTGGGTGGTTAATTTGCAACACATACCCTATTGTATTGCATTAGAATTGCAATTTCCAACTCACTGTTGCAATTTGATTATCATGTTTTTGATCATTCCTCTTATTTGTAATTAATCTTTTGTTGTGTCGTGAACAAAGTGGGGAGAACACACTGTGCATATTAGATAAAATGATCTATTAAAATATAATTGAGTTAAAAATAAATGGCAGCACAACAATAATGATAGATTGTTTAAAATGTTAATTCATTAATATTCCCACTAAAAACAAACAGAGACAAAAAATGGGGCGCATTATTTAAATGCATGTGTGCTTTTCTAAACCCAATCCTGTTTCTTTTGAACTCAGCGGCAAATGCTACAAATTTATGCAAAGAATGAACACAGTTGCTTTCAAAGTATTGCTATACTGTACATCAAACAGGGGAGCATAAATTAATTAGCATCCAGCTAATTAGGGAACAATTGTATGTTTAAAAAGTTAAAGCCAACAAACACTGTTTGACCAAAAACATTATCACCCCTGGGAGATGTACTATGCTGCAATGCAAGACAGAAAATAGCATTTGTTTATATTAACAAGGGTGTTCCTTCTTATCAAATACAGAGAGCTTTGTCTGAGAAAGCAGTAAGAACAAATCAGTCAGTGACTGATTTACTTACAAGAAGTCTAAGTCAATTCAGTTAAACCTGGATACAAACCATTGGGACTGTTTATTACTGGCTGTTTGTGATGTTGACAAGCTCCTTTCGGAAATATACCAAGTTCTACCTCTCCTGTCCTTGTAACTTACTCTTCCTAAAAGCATCAACTGCATTAAATGTTAAAACTGATCCATCAACCACTTGTAATATCTGTAATCAAAGCTTTAATCCAGAGTTTGTGTAAGTGTGTCTACTCAATAGCTTCAATGTATGTGAAAAACTAAGGTCAATTAAAAATGCTTATTTTCCTCAAATGTCAAAAGCTAGAGATATTTGGCAAATAAAGAGCTTCTTGTAGCCTGTCTATTTAGATCGGCAGCTCTTGCATTATAAGATAAAATGCAGTTTGAATTTCCATCTTAATTTTTCTGAATACTGAATCAGTTGCCAGAGAGCTGAACTGATTGGAGGCCTTTCACATTTTTAGTCATTTAATTGTACAAGGAGGCAAAGTAAATGAGCAGGTAGGAGTTCAGAATTTAGCTGAAGGATACTTTCCACAGTGTACAAGGCTGCTGATGGATGTACTTGTAGCTGCCAGGATTGAGCCTGTGACCTTTCAGTTACAATTATGTTGTCAATGGTCATTGTATTTTCATCACTGATGTAAAGTTAAATATTTTTAAGCACATTTCACGTACTAAATAATGCAATGTGCTTTTAATAAAACCTACAAAACACTGTAGGACATTGACTGACCACTAAGTTCTGCAATAACTTGCAGTTTGTACACAACTCAAGAAACACATCCAAGTATTGCTATACTAGAAAACTGTATCAGGGAAACTGGTCATTTCATTGATGAATACTATTGCTGAATACTGAACAAAAATGTTGTTTTGCTTTCGTTAATAAATTACATGAGACCTCCGTATACAAAGTAGTCCTATGTCAAAGAGAGTGAAATTCTAGATGGGCAAATTTCCCCCATATTTGGTTGTTTCCTGGTTGTTCTTTGGTTGTTGCCTCTGATACTCTGGCAGCAAAAGTGTGTCATAGCTAACAGACTTAATCCTTGCATATGTCCAGCAGTCACACAAACCTCCAAAACAAGCTTGGCTGTGAACATTGATAAATCCTGGTTAAATCCCATACATCAGCCCAAAGCTTCCACAGCTCGTAGATAGTCCTTATTTTGACAGTGAGCAGACTGTAGCAGCACTATGTAAAAAAGCCTTATCCACTCAGTATTTTGCGACAATAAACAGAAATCAATTTTGCTTCTCTATTACCTGCTTTGCTTTATACATGCTCCTCCTGACACTCTACTGCAGTACCAACACAAACAAATGCACACCCACAATGGTCGCTCCACCTTTCTTTCTGTGACAAATGATTACAAATTTTCAGTGAACAATGCCTCTGTATTTACCCCCCTCCCTTACCTTTCAGCACACCCAATTTTCCCATCTCCATCAACCTCCTGAATGTGTTAGGGAGCGCAGCACTGGCAGGTAAAAATCTCAGAACACAGCAAGTTTATGACATTGTCCTTGGGAGACAAATTTTCAATGTAAAGATATGAAAACTATTATTAAGGAGGGAGGGCAGTGTCTCTGCAAGGAGAGAGCGACTGGCAGGGCAGCTTTCTCTTTCTTGCAGGAATATATTGCTGCTGTCAGCTTAGCGCTCCTTTTTGTATGAGAGGGGATAAAAAGTTAACATGAGGTATAATGATAAGAGGTATATTGACTTTAGTGTAATACTGCTTTTTTGTTTTACAATTAATTATTTACAAATTGGCAAATGGCTACATTTATATAGCGCTTTTATCCAGAGCACTTTACAAGGTTTTGGCCGCCCATTGGTGGTCAAGTCTTGCCCATGGATACTTCGACATGTGGACAGGAGGAGGTGGGGATCGAACTGCCAACAACGTGATCAGTGGACGACCCGCTCCTGAGCCACAGCCGCCCCTCAAAGGAAACATCTCCACAACGGAGTGTGAGAGGAAAGTTAGCACGACACACAGAATTGTTATTAATTATTATAATAATTTTTGGGGAATATGCGGAGGTGGAAATAAACTGGAATTATCCTTTAAATCTATATTGCCAGTCACTCCCATGACTAACACGATGTAATAATTTCATCAGCTTCACTAATCAAAAGAAATGTGGTGGTCACATCAACGTGTCAATCCTCTTGAGCAGGATAGTAACTGACTAGTTTTTAAAATTTTCACAAAGACTGAGCACTCTGACTGTCAAACAAGAAATGTTGATAAAGCCACTTCACACAGGGGCTCTGTCTTAGGGCCCCCCGTCACCCCGTGAGCCCCTACGCCAAGTTGGCCTGTTCGGTAATGTATCCATGGTGCTTTTGCCAGCAATACATTTATTTCCACAAGTTTACTTTCCATGTCTCCTTAGCTGCAAGAGTCTGTGTGACTTAAATTTCATCATCTGCCCATCCTCAGTGTGATTTGGTTAGCACTAAAATATGGTTTGCAGTAATGGAAATCTATATGTGATTTGTACTAAACGGGCGAAAACATTCAGAAACACAGGTATGGTTTTTTAAAACCTCAAGCTTTACGTCGTTTCTTAGGGGAAATGAATTCAGCCTTACAAAAATACAGGAAAGTCTATCATGTCAACACTTTGCATACATTTGATTGCTCTGGGGCAAGCACTAAAACTAAAAACCACGATTCAAAAGAATGTCCTCCATTGGTACGGCAGAAAGTAAAAAGTTATGGCTGCTTGAATAAGTTTCACTCCATCCCAACATTCCATATCTAAATAAAAAAACATACAGAAACCTTTCATAAACGAGATAGCTGTATTTGGTTACTTTCATTGGAGTAACTGTAAACCAGATGTTCCACACAGTTTTTAGGAGAACTTCAGGCATTGCCATTTCTCAATGTCAAAAATGATTTATACTTGTCTAACCCTACTTCAAAAATCTAAATAGATATACTTTTCACAAATGACATACTTCAATCAGACCGACAGCTTTCTCTAAAGTAGCTGAAGACCGCAACCTCCACATCCTTTTAGAGAATTCCAGGCTTCAGTGTCACCCAATGCCAAAAATGAGAGCTATTTGAACAAGTTGGACTCGACGTCAAATATCTCAGCCTAAATTCAAACACACAGAGACACTTTTCACAAATAGAGCTATCTGCATCCCCACTTGGCAAAAAAGGGGAGGAAAAATTCTGCCCTTGCACCTGGTAATCATTAAGGAAATGAGAGACAGAAGAGGTTAAAACGCTGTGATGGGGGAAAAAGAAAAGAAATTCACACTTCTGCGCTGGGGCTTGCTAATGTCTCTGACCCCTCCACGCATAAACAGTTTAATTAACATGTATACATAACTTTCACTTTAACTGCTCATGGCATGTCAAATCAAAGTGTCTGTCAAAGCTGTGAAACAGGGAGTTGATACTTTGCAGGTCCTCAGTTCAAATCCAGCTCTGTGTAACTGCTCCAGCTGGCCAGAGAAGCTGGCAATAAGACATGAAGGCAGACAGACAGACAGGTAGACGGGCAGCCTGCCACTCTGTCAGTTTGATGAGGTAAACACCTCCCAATAAAAGCTTTGTAACACCCAGTTAAGCTTTGCTTAATTCAAGCAAGAGGCAAGACATTATGATGTTTTCAGTGGAAAAACTAAATGCAAAGCAAACACAGAAGAACTTGAAGTAACTTTATATTCAGTCTACTAGGTTTTAAAGACCCTGGTGACTTCAACATCGTTGTGGTCATGATTGACCATATCAACATTCAAGAAAAAAAAATGCTGCTTTTCTTTTCTTCAACTGAAGCAATATCGTGCTTTTCCACTTAATAAGAACATCTATAATAAAGCCCAGATGCAGGCATGGTCTTTCTACAGATTATTAATGACACAAATGTATATTAAACACGTGCAAAACTGTGCTGTGTTCATTATTTGTGCAAAGTCAAGAAGAGTGAAGCATCTGATGGCATACTGTACATGGTCTATCAGTGGTGATGTGGAGGAGAACTGATCACCACATTCTCAATTACCAGTTAGCTCTAGTGTAGTTTGCCAACTAGGAATGTTATAAATCTTCAAAAAGAAGAGTTTATATAGTCAAACTGCAAGTTCATCTGTGATTTATGTTCCATTGTTGAAAAATTACAAGTAATACATACAATCTTGACAAACTGGAATTGGCTGCATTTTATTTTCTATGTGTTTTACAGTATTTCAAACAATGCACAGGCCATAATGTCCATCCAGTATCATTAAACTCTTTATTCGGTTCTCTTCACAATGACCTCACAGTATATAGTCTGTGTGTAAGGGTGGGGTCGGGGTCAAAGTTTTCTTCCTGCTTCCATCCTGTTGAACATTATTAGAGAAAGCGGATCAGTCATTCTTTGAGAAGAGCTGCTAGGACTCTCCCTGTTTCTTTCCCACACACACACATCCAGTCAGTTGGGCTGTCACATTGAGGAGGGGACCCCCAAGCCAGCTTGTGTATAGCTACAGAGGAAAACAGAGTGTACAAACACACACCCACACACACACACACACACACACACACACACACACATAAAAAGGGGCACACACTGAGGCCGGCAGCAACACCAGTCCTGGTGTGTGATGGCTCAGGAGAGGAGGGAGAGTTATTAGCTTAGCCCTGAACCACCTACTTAATATAGGGGCCGGCGGTGATTGCTAACAGAGCCTGGCAGAGGTGACAGCTTTTGGCCCTGCTTGAGGAAATCCAATTGAAAAGCAGCCAAGAGGAACAACAACCCCGAAACAGATGTTGCTCGCTACCACTGGCGCAACTTGGGTACACACAACCCAGCGGCAACAAAACCACGACGGCAAATCTGACACACAAACATACACACAGGGGACACAGAGTGGAGCGCACACACATATACTGTAGAGTCACATGAAACTGTACAATAACTGCATGTACAAGGGAAAAAAAGCAGCACCAGAAATGTCTATAAACACAAGTTGTACACGATGCACACAAGTAATGATTTGTAAAGCTCACTCTCTGTGCTTCAGTATTTGCATTGCAACAAGCATTTTTCTAATCTGACTTTCATCCTGATTTTTGTATTAATGATGTTTTAATCCAGTTTTAATATTAAAACGAATATTATACTAAACTAACTAATACACCTCTAATGATTTTTAAATAAAACAAATATAATGAGCTCTAAAGCCCCTCATGAAGAGAATTTCTCTCAGTGTCAGTCAGTTTGACCAAGGATGCATAAAACTGGTCACCAGTGCTGTATTAAACGGATAAGAATAGCACGATAAAATGCTCAATTAAAATAAAACAATGTCATACAGGTTAAACGAAACACTCCCTCACCCACCCAATGACAAACACACTAACACAAACACACATAATGGGCATTCCTTCCAGTTTAAATAAGATTTAAGGATCCAAAAAATCTATCAATACAAGGTCAGTGAGTTTTTTTTTATCATAGTGGAGCACAAAACACTGGCAGCTTACCCCGAAATGGAATTAAGGGGAAAAGTAAAAAAAAAAAAAGAAAAAAAGAAAAGAAAATAAGGGAAGTTCGTAAGTCTGTTAAAAACATCTATATTGAGCAGACAACAAAACAAAACCTTTCCCCCCAGAGATTAGACCCATCTAACCATCCATCCATCCATCCATCCATCTATCTTTCTTTTTCAACATCTCTGGCAGGGCATTTCAATGAAAACATAACACACATGCCCTCAGATCATTACAGCCCCTTGCTCCAGTATTAATTGAGTTTGGCAAGGCTGACCATGCCTCAGTCATAATAACATTCATTTATTTTTTTCTATTACCGCTACTGCAAGAGGGAGGGGGCGAGAGAGATAGAGAGAGAGAGAGAGAGAGAGAGAGAGAGAGAGAGAGAGGGGGGGAAAATGGGCTAAAATCAATTCTGACATATCTTTATTGCCAGTCGATGACAAATGATGACACATTTGCCATTGCTCTGGCATTGTGTCAGTGTATGTCATATTGATTTTACATCAGACAGACAAATGTTATTGATGAAGCGCCCCAATAACAGATGAGCACTCTATTTTACTTGTTTTAACGTTTAAATAAACCAGAATGACGGGGGTGAGGAGGTGATGGACTTGTGTAGCGGATCTTTCCATTCGCTAATACATGTGATTAAATTTTTTCTTCTTTAAAATTAACTCAATTCCGAGGCATTTACACAAACCGGGTCTGTTGGGATTGGGTAACTACACCCTGAACCTGATCACACTGCACACATGTGGTAATGTAATGGGGGGGGGGGGGGTGCTAAAGAGAGCATGAGAAAGAGAGTGAACTGTAAACAAACTAGCTTTTAAACAAGACAATTTAGGGTTGCGTGTCTTAGGCGCCAAGCAAAACACAGCCATGGAAAACTGATACAAACTTTTAACACATGGGTCAAAGCAGGAGTCTTTGAACTGGTGAGGGAGAGCACGCTGCCAGTGCAGAGAGCTGTTTAATTAAAAATACTTAAGTATCCAACGGGCCTTTCTGTGGCGCCCCCTTGTCAAATTGTATGTGATCCCGCTGTCAATCTCACAGGGTGTTTTCTAATTGCATACTTTTCCGCTGACAGAGAGGAAGAAAATGTTGGAAGAGAACAAGTCCTGGGAAGACAGCAGCTGGGGAGTGGGTTTGGTTTATAGGAACTGTACACATGGACACACACGTGTGTACACACACTTGCATATACACACATACTAAGCGGCACTGTACGTAAGGTGCTCAAGTTACTGACACTGTCATATGTACTGTATACACACATAGATGTGGATACCATCAGTGTATACACATAGATATGTATACAAATACAGTACAATACAACATTCAGATATAAGAATATAAATCCATTCACAAACACTTTCAGTCTGATACACATTTATACTACACACCTACAACTTGCTGTTAATTTGCAGCTTACAGAAGCCTTAACCTAAACCATATAAAGAAAGAATTCATTTAAAATCATGAGTTCACTGAATATAAACCAGGTACAATGACATTATCCCCAACATTTATTCCCAAATACGGGCTGTGACAGAAACACACACAGACACACAAATTCATGGATTCACACACATCCATCAAAATATACTACACATACACACATTTAGCAAGAGAAAGATCCACTGTTGTTTCTCTGAACTAAATTCCTGGTATCATTAGTAGCACACCTTCCTCCTGATACCAAACAATACATGAAATCTTCCAATACATGTCATTACCAGATATGTTTTCATAATATACAATATGCAATTATTGATTTGCACCCTCAATTAATAATCAGTGTGCACAAATTACATAATTTATGACAGCTTCCATTGTTTATTTTGCACTGCATTACAGTGGAGGCGGGCAAAGGGTAAACAAGCCGTGCTGAAGCAACGTCCAATGTACCATCAAAACTGTGTGAGAACTAGAGGCTTCGGAGGGACAAAGACGAATCAAATGAAGGTGATAATGCTTTTGCTGTGAGGTTATTCATTTGGGAAACTAAAGGGGATTTCTACATTAACACACACATACGGTATTGTCAACCAGGTTTTTTCACCTGGCAGTGAGGCGCTTCACTGGGAAGGAATAATGCACACTATCCTCCCAAGATCCTGATGCAGACTCCCTCACTGGCTTCCCACCTGCAAACACTGCGTACTTAGGAACCCAGTTTCCAGGAATCAAACTCAAGTTGCTGTGATGGTGGGTAAGAAATTTGCCCCTGCGTTATCTGTACACCTCAGCCTCAGTTTACATTTTTTCTATGCAATTTAGCCTTACCTGTGGAAACAAATATGTGGAACAATGTTTTTGCATAAAGAGTGTACGCTTTGCTCAGGGAACAAATAAATGTTAACCCTTGGTCTATTCTTTTTTTTATTTAAAATCACCTGACAGATAAATGTGCACACATAAACTCATACACCTCACACGTACACAGTAACGTTTACACAGAATTCCTAAAATTGCACCGCTGACAAGACTGTGTTGCAGTGCCCTTGACTAACAATGACGAATGGATGCAATATGCAAAGACTGAACAAGTTGCTTTTGGGTACAAAACAGGAAAAAGATTGCTCCAGGTGGGATTATGGGATGCTTTTGTTCTCCTGTTTCCCAGCTGGGGTGAGCCGAGCTGAGGTTAATGACATGTGTCAAGATCAAGAAGTGTGTAGGTGAGTGTGTGTGAGGAGAGAGGAAGAGAGAGAGACCAAGACAGACAGAGAGAGAGAGAGAGAGAGAGAGAGAGAGAGAGAGAGAGAGAGAGAGAGAGAGAGAGCATTTTTCACTTATTTAGTGGTGTAAATTGTCAATGAATGAGAGTTGTGATACATTACTGTGCTGGATCTGTGACCTTGTATTTGTTAGGAATGTAAATGACGAGAGATACATTATTTGGATATGTAGAAATGATGCACTTTAAACACATACACATTTCTAAATTTGAGGGCTTTATATTATTTATACTATATATTATTTTAATTCAGTGCGTGCACATGTCACAAAGGTGTTTATTATATGAAAGATGACTGCAAGCAGAAAACGGAGAAAACCAAAACAACCCCTTTAATGGTTTAGTGTCCTCACAATGCAGCAGCAGCTCCACGCACCTCTAGTGTCACTGTCTATCTGCTTCTGTCTTGTAGCTTTTGAAGGTCAAAATAATACCCAACCACATTTTATCTTCAAATCTTCTTGAGGCCAAATTCACAATCCAGTGTAGTCCAACATTTGTCTACTTTTTTCTCCAAAATGAGCTACAAGTAAAAAAAACATCCCTACAATCACAATTTATTTGAATGAGTCAGAAAACTTTAAACTAAAATAGAAATCAGTAGCTCAGAAAACAAATGAAAAATGAAGTCCTGAAATTTACAAAAATGTACAATTTGAAAGAGGATCTGAAATAACCTTTTCTCTGTGTGTGAGTGTGATATTTGGGTCGTATGTGTGGTTCTCTGTCTGAGTTCGTATACACATGCCAGCATAAACCCACGCCTGTGTGTCTCTGTATCCATGTTTTGTGAATGTGTGTGTGTTCATGAGTGTGCGCGTGTGCTACAGCACCACCATGGTGACAGGGTGTATCCATCATGATAAACCGGCAGACTCGGCGACTGTCACATGCAATCACACTTCACTACGGTTCGGAGGACTTCAAAGTGAAAATGAATGGTAGTTCATCGACATGAAGACTTCATATATCTTCGTTTTTTTGCTTTTTCTCTCTCTCTTATTTTTTGGAGGAGTCTTGTCTCTTTTCTCCCAGCCCCCTTTTGTTGTGAGGATCACTTGTGTTTTTTGTCACTGTCTGAAATGCATGGCAGGACACATGGATTTAAAATAAAAAAAAAGAAATCTATTCCATCCATCATTTTCTATCAGGCAATTTAAAATCGGTAACTCTCAGGTTTTCAGTTAAATCTGACAGAGTTTGCATGAAAAGCATTTCAGGAATTGAAGTTCGCTTTCCCCATATTTCCAGCCACAGTTCACAATTAAGATCACATTTACGTATGGGATAAAGAATGTATGAAGTACGTTGTGATGGATGTAAAGCTGCATTAGGCTTTGTGTGTCCACTAAAAGGTTCAAAGACTCCAAAACAAGCTCAGCAATGAGCCCTGATACTATATCACTTTATCAACTTCTTGGGCATCACAACATGGGCATCCCAGTGCAATCTTACTACAACTTGTCGAATTTAAGTCCCATGTTTGTTTGTTTTTAGAAATTCACTCGCATTGTAGTCCGGTTTTGTTTTTAATTTTTTGCAAATTCACAAAAAATATGTGTCTCTTTGGCTTGCGAGATGTTTGACTTCTCCGCCATGTTGCGCTTCACTATTAATGTACAATTGGCTTTTGTGAGCTTGTGGGCTTGAGAAATCATAGGCTGCTATGATTTTAAATAACCAGGTGTTAAAACCAGCAAACTAAAACTAATAAAATGACAGATAGACAAAACACAAAACTTATGTTTTAGTTTAACAGTAAGCTGAAAGGGGCAGAGGGCTGTGTGGAGTTGAAGACTTGGCTGTTGTTTTTCACCAAGAAAACAACCAAAATAGCAACACTTTCACCTCACAGGAAGTTATAATACATTTAAACTTTAAATATTTCAAAAAGAAAAAAAACCTTTATTGTCAATTAACTGTAATACTGTTGATGATAAAATTGTATCTGAACATATCTTTCACTATTTCTGGAGTAACACCTCACATTTCCGAAAAAAGAAACACTTTGATGGTCATGCAGCAAATGACCTTGATCCTAAATTGACCTTTTAGGATTGAAAAGTCTACATGACATTAAGCTATAATTGAACATGGCAAGTGTTAAATGTGATAATCATCAAATTTGTAACCACTAGAAAGTCGAATGAGCCATAATAATGCCAGTGCTGCAGCTGCTGCAGCTTTCTCGCACAACAGCAAGGCTTGCCTTTAATCTAGTAATGACTCTGAAATGACACTGTGACACTTTAAAAACTGTGGAGATGAGGCTATAGGTCTCTCTGCCTCCCTCTCTCCCTCTGCCTCTCCCTCTGCCCTGGCCCAGGCCCTGCTCTCGCTCTCAAGCTGTTTGATTGGCACATGCTTTCACTTAATGAGGGATAATTACTAAGGAAAACAAGTGGGAGACCACATCTGCTCAGTGTAAAAAGAAATCCAGGCCTGGTGCAATCTGTCAGACAGGGCTTTCAGGTTGTGTGTGTGAATGGTTTACCCACCATCAGCGGCCTCCCAGTCCAACACAAACCCACCAGGACCCTCCTTCCACCCTGTCCCGACAAGAAGCAGATTAATAGGAATCAGCATGTGGCTGTAAACACTCACCGGGAAGAGTGTATATCTGTGTGCGTTGACGCGCATAGGAAATGACCCAGGGTATCTGTCGGGGACAAGCCAGGGGCCTCAGGAGGAAGGGCAAGAGGCCAGTGGGGACGATCAACATCAACATCCCAATCAGTATCCTCATGCCAGAGCTGTTGTTCCCCAGCTCCCATCGCCACTGTTTTGTTTACTTTCACACAATGCTGTAATGGGAGTAAAATACACAAGTAGCCGCCCTGCTCCCCAGACACCTCCACATTCTGCCCATAAATCATCTCTGCATGGGATTTACATTGTGCTAAAGGGTCTCTTAATGACCTGCCCATGTTTACAGGTAGTTGTCTTGATTGTAGTCTAACGCCAGTGCCGTAAATCAAACTTTTAAAGGGGCCCCTGTCATGTTTAAATGGAGTTACTTACCCATGATTGGTTTTGGTCGTGATATACTGTACACTTGTCAATCATTTGGCAAACTATCAGTCAATCAGGATTTAATATTGTGACTATTTTGTACGTGAGGAAGTAAGCGTAATTTATGTGTGCCGCTCTTGACAGCAGCCTCTCAACAAAGGATGATATTTCACATCCTGCCCCAATGAACCTCTCCAACGTTCTACCTTTTCAGTCATAAACGGGATTAAAGTAAAAAGAAATCAAGTGTACAATTGTTTTGATTAGTCATTTACACAGCACTGTTATCTCACTAATTTTAACAGCTTTGTTTTAAGCAGGTCCAAAGCATTATCATATCAACTAAATATCAAATCAATTTGTGCGACGGTCCTTGACAATGCCAGACATGAGTTTTTGTACCTCAACACTTATACCCCACTTCTCTTTCAGTCAAAATATGGCATTATGGTAGAGACAACTGATGCAAGAGGCCAGCTGACTAAGTAAATAAAGTTCATAGTCTAAACTAAGTTTTCAAATTAATTGAATAAATAGTCATTTGTCTCAAGTATATTTGTTGGAAACCATCTAATATTAATTTAACCTTGAACCACAGCAGATTTGACAATGCAAATCATAAAAACTGAGTAACATGGGATTTAAGAACAGTAGACCTTCGCTTAATGGGGATAAATTCAGCTGCTATTATTTGTCTTAGGTTGGCCCATGGCAAGAATGTGTTTAATTACCTGTAAACTGCACTGCCTCTCCATTTTAAAAACCAGTTAGTAAGACAATTACTCCCAACTTGATAAGCAGCAGAACACAATCACATTTTCCATCTATTGAAATAATTTAGAAAGAGAAGAGAGACAGCAGCGTTTAATTGCTTTAACCTTAATGCAGCTAAAAGAAAATGGCTCACATGTAAACTGCAACCGATATTTGACAGCCTTTTAACCTCCCGACACCCTCACCCCCCTGCTCCACCCCATCCAACCACCTCCCTGCCACCCACCCACTAGAAGAACAACAGGGTTTTGCTTTCTTGCCCTGTGCTGACCCAGTTCTCACTAATTACCCGCAAAGTTTACATCAAAGCCGGGCAAATCTACAGATCTGCTGCAACGTGGCAGGGTAAGGGAAACCAGGACTACCCCTAACCTAGTCACCACCAGCCATCACTGATGTGCGTGTGTGTGTGAGTTTGTGTGGGTGTGTGTGTACATGTAAAGTGGTGTCAGCTAATACAAAAGGCAAGGCGATGAACTTATAAATAGAACAGTCATTGTTTCGACATGGGTAATTTCGGCTGTCGGAGTTTTTCCTGACACTGTTGGCTGTGTGGGTTGGATGAGGGGGAGGAAGGGATGTAGAGGAGTGAGGTCATGAAGTTGGGAGTCAGCTGATGGGACAACACAGCATGCATATATAAATGTAAATATATAAATATGTACACACACACACACACAAATATAAACCCACAGACACACACATCACTAAAGGCATCAAAGCACGAATGAAAATACAAACACAAATGTGCAATAAGTAGGCAAATGAGAGACACTCTCTCTCTCTTTTTCTCCATCTCTCTCTCCGTCACACACACACACACACACACACACACACACACACACATGCAGTTAGGGCAGGGGCAAAGGGGATGGTTTGCTTTCTTATGACACAGGCTATTACTAAATTGAGCTGGCAGGTAATTCTAAGGCAAATAAATGCCAGCGGGTTTAACACAAGGAGAGGTCTTAGGGGTGCCGGCGTGAGCAATGACAGGAATTCTCTCGCCTCTTTTGACAGGAAGCCTATTATTCTCACCACTTTATTTTCCCAGGCCAGTTTTTAAAAATTGATCTCTCCTATAGTATTTCATCCCCCCAAAAAATCAGTCCTTCCTCATCTGAATTATCGCCGCTCCTTGCTCACTTTTGCTTGTCCGGCTCTTCACTCCTAGACTTAATATTTACAGTTGAAGAGAATGTAGGTTTATTCTTTTAAATGCTTCTTTCGACTTCTTTTCAGTTAATTTCAAGGGTACTTAGGTGACCTTTTTACCAGAGCTTTTCCGTACAAAAACCTTGAAGCTAATATCTTGAATTAAGCCTCTGTCTTTAAGAAATCCTCCCTTCAAGTAGGTGAACATATAGCATTATGAAATATACAACAGAGCTCTAATGTTTATATTGTTCAAACTTAGAAAAAAAGAAGAAGAAATACAGCAAAAGATGAAAAGAGACAAAAGGGAAAAAATAAGTACAACTTAAGACAAAACACACTATAAATACACTACTTAAAAAAGCTGTGCTACATCCTCATTATAAGTGCCATCTCAGAGAAGCGTGGTGGGAGTCAGTGCTGACCTTGGTATCCCGTTTGAATATTGTTTTAATGCCGCGGTTGGTAATTGAGGATGCAACGCTAACAGTGGACTCTTTTTCAAAGGGAAAGTTATTTTTCCAGGCAATGGGAATGCAAACAATCATGTCGTGCATTTATTTGTTTGTTTTTCAACCCCACCTCATAATTATCCAACACACTAATTAAAATATGGATTTATAAATAAATCTCCATGATTTTACCTATGACTATATTAACTTAAAAGTTTTCATCACCCTTGCAGAGTTTTAATTTCACACTTGAAAACACAAGTTAAACATTATTTGCAATAATCTTATTAAATTATGTATTTTAAAATGCAAAAGAAATATAAGTGTTTGATGTGTAACTAAAGGCTACTATTAGTATGAAATCAGAGGGTTAGGGTTAATAGATTAAGATTAATAAGTTTTAGTTAAAACATTTAGTTCAAATGCTGTATTATTCAAAATTTATTGGTGTATGAAGTGTATATACTGTGTGAGTATATAAAGTATTTATATAATACATAAACATAAGTGTAATTATATCAAGGATTGAAACTCTTACTATTAATTAGTTTGTCAATCACCTTTGACAACATGAAGTATGTCAACAGAGAAAAGCTAAAATGCGTCTTTGCTTTTGATAAAGATATCCCTCAAACAAGAGCATATTATCCAGAATCACTTACTGTCCCACTACATCCAGTAAACTCCACTCCACTGGGAGAGATGGCCGTTGTTTTAAATTGCGTGTGATGTGCGATACCGCCGACTCTGAATAAGGACGTCAAGGGAATATAGTTCCTGCTTTCTCAAACAATCCAAAATGAAAAACATTTCCCTCCTTAATCTGACCGGTGAGAGGTTTGCCATGTGTATTCTCCTGCACGTGTTCTTGTATGTGTATGCATGCCTGAACAGTTTGTGAGTAGGCAGCAAGGACTGGGTTACAACCAAGGTTCTGTACTGATTTAAGGTTTGTTGATATTGGGCATTTAAATGAAAAATAACCTTTTCTCCTTGTGTACTATATAACAGTTAACACCCCCAAATTATCAGTATACAGAATCCTAGTGGATTTTCACATTAAAATTCTATTCCTTAAATGTCAGAATATTTTTGGATGTGTTGTGTTTAATCCAAAATTCATCCAATCCAATATTCAGGAAAATCTAATTTGCTTATGATTTTAATATAAGGTCTCAACAAGTCAACTTCATTTGCATGTTTTGCTTGTCTTTCTTTCATTTTATCGTTTTAATTTAATTATATTGTTTGTTTATTCCTCCTCATTCAATAGTCCAGTTGGGTCACCTTGTTGAAGCAACTGTTTACCCTAAAATAATTCATAAAAATGAAAACTTTAAAATAACATTGCTGTCTCAGCGGGCAGTCTAAATGCTGTTTAATTGGCTTTTCCACCTTGTTAGCAATGGCATTGTGGGGGAATCCTTGTAATTTCTGAGCATTAAATAAATCACATTGAAAAAAATACTATTGGTATAAAATAGTATTGGCAATAAATCAGCTACTGCAGCTCATTTACAGAAGTATTTTTATCAATCCTCAAAAATCGTGCAAGCCTCAGTTACAACATGGTACAGCAGGAAAAAAGAAATAAGGAGGGGAAGCGAGAAAGGAAAAATCTGGCTTTGAATGGGCCGGTTGTGCAGGTCTAGATGAGTGGACTGGAGATGACTGACTGGGAAACTGGATCCAAGTTGTGCTGTTTTTGTTTCTTCTGCCAAATGAGAAATTAAAATAACTTCTAACTCCTTGGTCTGTAGGGGGTTGTGGGTCATGGTGACAAGTGGTTACACACAATGTGCACACAAGCACGCGCGCACACACACACACACACACACACCCACACACCCACACACACACACACACACACACACACACACACACACATTTACAATAACAATGAGGGCATTACATAAAAAATTCAAGCTGGTTTTCACAAGATTGGAAGTACAGGATCACACACGGACACAGACACACAAACCCCACCATCACTTCTTGCTAAGAACAAGTCAGCCAAAATTGCTTTTCATCCACTGGTTTGTTCTCTGCTTTTGCTCTCAGTTTATTCTTATCTGGCCAATTCAACAGTGAATGCTCTCTAATTCTATATTGGACAGTATGGGGTTACAGTTAAAGTAAAGGTTGAAATTATGATTTGTAGAGGAAATATTTTTGATGCACCAGCTTTTTAGGACACATGAACCACACTGCTATGAGACAGCAGCAATACCAAATCACACCTGATTAATAAGCGACAGTGTTAGCCAAACAGAGACCCCAATATGGATACACTTACATGTGATTTATTTAGTTTTCTAGTACAACAACAAGTATGGAGATGGCTTTACTCCGGCTTTTACATGAGCCTCGAAACTGCAGGTTGACTCAAGGTAATATTAAGGGGCACACTTTCTCCCACTTATAGTTTATGGCAAAGTTTTCACTCCTGCCTACCACCTGTTAAGGCCTAAATACCTAAATAAGAGCTCCCCGTAAAAATCATCAGGCCTCATTCACAGATGTTTTGTTATTTTTACTCTGTTCGCAAAAACCTAGGAACAGAAGAATAAAAAAAAATTGTGAAACATGTACAGATCACTGACTTCTTCTTTCACATGTGTAAATCTTTTGGAATCAAGATTGATCTTGAAAATGGAGGCATGTCATTAGCATTTGTAAATGCATCATTAGCATAAGTAAACACCCACAAAATCTAATTTAAGGGCAGCAATCAGGGGTGTATAAAAACCAACTATGTGGAAATGTATCTCATAGAACACTTGTCCTTTTACTTATACTCACTATATATTTTATAAGTGACTGCAAGCTTTTTAAAAATACAGTTGATAATTTGGTCTTATATGTTATTTCCATGCTTACAAGTATTGAATGAATCCCATAATTAGAAAATAAGCATAATTAAAATAAAATTTGTGGATATGAACTTTTTATGAATGAGGCCCTCTGTGAGGTCTGGCATGCTTACATGCCATTGGGTGGAGATTTCTTCACCTTGAGGGGGCACATCTTCGAAGTGGGAATAGTTATGGGTTGTGGAAGGCTGATGGTGATACGTTAACTTAGTTTCAAGCCAAGTGGACCAACAATTGATCAAGTTACCAACGACCTGACTGTGAAGTTTAGGTCTGTCAGGAGGTCTTTAAACCACAGTGACATCACAAAAAAAATGTCTCACATGCAGAACAAAAACTTTGGCAACACATTTTGTTAGTTTTTAACTACAATGTGGTCTAAATCACATATTTTGAGTGGAAGTAAAAGGATATCACAATATGATCATCATTATACACGTCCACTGTAAATCAGTTAACAATAATATCAAATGTTAAATATTAAACAGTCAATGAAAATCAATGATGAACTAAATGTGTAAAGATCTAATTTTATCTCGGATTTTACACAGTTTTTTCCTGCTGTGGTCAGTGATATCAGAGTTGATTAACATAACTGGCTTTTATGTAATATTTCATAAAAGGCTGACAAACTACTGGTTGTACATCAGCCTCAGCTTACCTTTATCTGGCAGTGATAATGCCATGTTTTGTACATTAAGCTCAACTGAGAATAGAACCACTGACTCCTGTAGTACAAATACAATTTTGTAGTAATTGAGCTGCAGGACCGACAAAAAAGAAAAATCCCCCCTTCTCAAACAATCACTTCAGATGCTGTAAAAGCACTGCTTACCCACACAACAAATCTCCCATATGGCAAAAATCAATAAGAAGAGCAACACTCTATTGATCATATCTATATCTTGGATACACTCTGATGTCATGCTCCACTAGCCAAGTGTGTGAGTGTGTTTATGGAAGTAAGGGCGTGCTGCATTTGTTTCAATGGAAACAATATTCATTTGAAGCCTTTAGCTGTCTTAAAACTATGCCTCAGGTAAAAGACTATTTTTCCAGTCAATTTTTCTTTGCATAATTGGGTGTCTAATACAGCTTTGGATGTTCTGGTGTGAATCAGTGCATTATTTGAATCCCCAACATTCAACTTAACAAATAAAAGACAGTTTGTACATTTTCAGAGGTGGGACTTTCAGTACTTTTTATCTGAAAAAGTCGTATGTAAACCTGAAAGAGAGCTGTTCTTTCACAATACGTTACCATTTCAAGCTGGTGACATCAGGAGGTGAGGTCAGCACTGTGTACCATTTTCTTTTGAAATTACAAACTACTAAACTAATATACAATTACTGCATTATTCATAGACATACAGTATTTCTTTCCTAAAGTCAGATTTAACCCTGAGTGAAATGATAAATTTCACTTCCAAAGCTTTACTGAATGCCTGTAAAATCTCATTACCACACGCCAGTCTGTTCATTTCATAAGAAAAGCGAAAACATTGTTGTCATCAGTTTCTGTGATATAAAAGACCTTAATACGATATGAATGAAATTGCTCAGATAAATTCGCTCATTGATTTCTCTATATTTCCACACTGTAATGACAAGGTACAGGGTTGCCCTCCACAGGCAGCAAACAGACATAACAGAAATAAGGTTACATTCTTGACAAATAAATTGCCTGCAAAGTTATCAAAAAAAAATCACAGGGACTCACTTGCACTCTCAAGAACTTGTGGTAGACGATCGTTACCCTAACATTTTCTTTCCAACTCCCTAACTTCCTTCACCTCTCTACTTTGTTTTCTCCCTCTCCTCCTTTCTCTCCCCCCCACCACCTCCCTCTGCAGCTCAAAGTTATTGATAGTTTAAAGTTATGGGCTAATAATAAGATGGACACTGCATGGCCGGGAGCCTATTATACCCAGGTAATGGATAGTGCGGGGTTTTTGAATGACATTGCCCAGAGATTGGATGACGAAGGGTGGAGCGATTTATGAGCTACCCAAAGAGCCCCCCGCCCCCCTTCTCTCTCTTAGACACACACACACACACACACACACACACACACACACACACACACACACACACACACATACACCATTCCATGCTATTTATCTCCAGCTTGATAAGGAAGCAGATGAAGCATGCCTGTATTTATGGTGAAGATGTTCATAAAAACTACTGGCTCAGGGTAAGAAGTTAGAAGCGACTCAGGGGAACAGCATATCCACTCAAAACTCCGTACTGTAGTGTGATTTTTCAACCATTGGCATTTTGAAGCATCTTTAAAACACATTAATTTCAAAGACGCATGGATGGCGTTGACAAATTCAGTGAAGTCCTTATTTCATGCCTTCCTGATGAACACAGTTGTTGTTGTTGTTGTTTGACTTTTCAATGTTACTGCTTTGATGAAAACTGAGTTTGGTGAAAATCCTTAAACATCAAAATAACATGTCTCTGTAGCTGCACAAACCAAAGATGCAAATAAGGTGCATCAAAATGCAGACTAAGAAAAAAGTAAACATTCTAATTTGACTTCTTGTTTTGTCAAAGCCAAACATTTAACAACTTCTACACATCAGTGATGGTGAAGTGTAATCTACCTAACAGATATAGATATGGGATGCTACTTTCACTCAAACTGAGCATCGTCTGCCATCAGTTAATAAAAAACAAGTATAAAATCAAAAGCCCTCGTTGCTGAGGTCAGTGCAGCCGACATCCATTTATGCCAGGTCTACAATATGTTTGCCCAAAATGGCCTGCTCAGGTCTCTATTGAGAGAACTAACAGCAACAGTAACAGAGACACTCCAGACAGTGTTGTCAGGATGGAGGGAAAGAGGAGCAGGGAGGACATGAGGGAGTGCAATGAAAAAGGCTTGTCAACATTATCTGTTTTATTGATTTAACAGTAAAGGCTTGCCGCTTAAGCTTTATGTTGCTTTGGCTGGCCCCATTGAAAATACAACAGCCGCAAATAAAAAACGATTTCCTAAAAAACTTGAGCGTTTTTATTTATTTTTATCTCCTGCCTACCAGCTCAGGTTTTGCATGCATCATTGTTAAGGTTTCACACATTTCATCATCTTTATGAGTAGCCATTATGGAGGGACTATGTTCAACCGTGCTCTTCTTCCCAAAGGGATCAATGGTATTGAAGAGGGCAAGACTTTCTTCTACAGGACAACAGTGGTCTATTGTAATGCAGGGTCTGATTAACATATTGGATCATTAAGGATGAGGAAAAAATGGCCCATGTTAAAACAAGACTAAGAGTCTACAGCCCCAGCAATGCTTTGAGCTAAATGCTCACATCAGCATGCTAACATGCTCACAATGATAATGCTAGTATGTTGATATCTAGTAGGTCTAATGTCTACAATCTCAGTGGCGTGTTAGCATGCTTACATTTGCTAATTAGCACGAATCACAAATTTCAGCTGAGGCTGATTGGAATGTCACATCAACCAAAGTATTGGACCAACTAGATGGATGAAACTAGCTAGATGGAAGGTTAAGGACGGTTTTACAGTTCATCCTCTGGGAACCAGGAATATCTGTATCAAATTTCGCTGCAACCCATCCAATAGGTGTTAAGATATATTAATTTAAAAAAAGTCAGTGGATCACCAAAGTCATTTGAATTCATCCTCTGGGGATCATGTATATCTGTACAAAATTTGATGTTAATCCATCAAGTAGATGCTGAGATATTTCACTGAATGAAAGGAGTTTTGCCTCCTGGTGGTGCCAGAGGAAATGTCAGAGGATCACCAAAATCATTAATATTTATCTTCCTACCTTGACTGTTTGTAGGATATTTCATGCCAATTCATCAAATACTTGTCAAGATATTTCACTCTGAACCACAAATGTCAACCTCATGTTGGTGCAAGAGGAAACATCAGATGGTCAAAAATCAGTAGGCTTCATCCAGATGTTAAACAAAATGTCTGCTAAAGCAAAGAAGTTTGTATTCTCACCCATTTAAATTTTTTTTTTTCTTTTTCTGTAATTAGAAGCCCTCCTGTCACTATCATGGCTGAACAGGCAAAGAAAAGAAATGTGTAGTGTCACTACACCCCATGCAGACAAGAGAGCAGTGGGGTCAACACAGTGTGTCATTGGAGCAGCTTGGAGCCTGGTAGGGTTCTTATTGTGTCCTGACCTGTTGAGGCTTATTAAAGACACACTATGTAGCTCTATTATGCCAGAGCAGCTGGTTATTACCAGGGGCCTCCTACAACTACCCAGAAACCGAGACAACACAAACAGACGCACACACAATACACATGTTAAATGATGTGGGTTATTTTATCTATTTAAGGAATTTGTTGGCATTTTCGCATGCAAAAGAGGTATTTTCTTAAAATGGGCTTGTAAATGTTACTGAGAATAGATGTTTGAGGGCTAGGTCTTAAAAGGAGGCGTCAGTTGCAAACTTTTGCCTCACTCAAGGTTTTGGCAACAGTGGCATCACTGCTGAATGCCACTTTATCTATCACATGAGTAAAACAAAATAAATGCCACCAGCAATATAATGGAAAATGGGTTTTTTTGGCTAAAAAAAGTCAATGACTGTGCGTATTATTATTGTTTGACCCAATATCAAAATCGCCATACACATCTCCACAAATACAACTGTATCTTATATAAGCACATCATCTGCATTTTGCTGTATTGTTGTGATAGTGTGATTGGCTCAGCATATTCTAAAAAGGGATGAGAAAAGTGATGTGACTAACAGGATAAGAGAAGAAAATGATTAATCAACACACCTGTTTTCCGTTGTTACAATTAAGCCAAGAGAGTCAAACAGAATGGCAGAAAGACAGATGAACAGACAGGTAACAGACCAAGAGAGGTAGGCAGATAAAAAGACTGCTGACAGACAGGTGGACAGCTGAACAAACAGAGACTCACTCAGATAGACAGATATATGAAACAGAATACAAATCAATGTGATGCGTTAACATGTGAAGCAGTGAAGTTGTATAATAAGAGCCCAGAAAAACCTTCTGTATTAATTACGGTCGACATGGAAAAAATATAATTAGACATGAGTGGAAACAGAAACTATTTATGGCAACCGAGGGGCCTCGCTTAATGATCAGACTGCAGCTAAAACCTCTAATTGAGCTGTATATTTAACGAGAAAATCAATAGATACAGCTGATTAAAAAATGACTACAAATCGCAGCGGCGGATCTCTACATGCTGGGGAAGCTGGGTAATGTGGGGCCGCCTGCCGCAGTCAGAGAATTACATGATTTCACCCTCACCATCTCCCTCATCTCTGCAGTGCAGTGGGAAATGAGGCTACACAGGTATCACTCTTTTCCACGTGAACCAATATTTCTCAAAGTTGTGACCATTTTCAAATGGAGCTGTGATGCCCACAGATATACTACGTGTGACAAAACGACCCGTTGAAATTCAGCACTAAAAGCATAAAATCAACACTGATAAGCCACAAATAACAACAACAATGCTGACCTCTGAATACATTAAGCAGAAATAATCAAACAAACAATACAAATGAACTTTCCTTGTTAAAATGAAGCACCTGCTTAACACAAGTCAGACCAAGGCTCTTTTTTTCCACCTTTCTGCCTCAGCCTTGTCACTGACAAATAAAAACCTTGACAGTCTGTGTACCCTAACCACGAGAGAAGGGCAGAATTACAATGCATAATGGAAAACCTTTCTGTTTCTCATTGAAGACAAAAAATGCAGTTTAAAGTCTATAAACTGTTGAAGTTTCTCACAAGTTTTAGCTGTGGAATTATTTTGTCTTACATTTTTTCAGATGAATGGCTGTTTTGAAGAATGTCTAGGCAGCAAAATTCAAGTTGTATTTCTGTTACCAATAGTGGTCCATCTGAGAGAGACTGATGCATGCTTGGATTCATGTATTTCAAAAGCCCAGTCAGTCATTTTTGACAATATAAAAAGTAAAATTAACATTTGTAAAAATACAATACACACACACACACACACATATATATACTGTGCCCTTAAATATAAGCTTTTATTTTTTTATTTTTTCCTGCATTTCTCTGTGGTCAGGTAAACAACTTGTATGGCAAAAAAATCAATCTTTCACATGATGAGCTAAAATGATTTTGCCTTTGTTTGACCATCTTGTAGAGGTTTACAACTTTCGAGGCGGCACAGTAGTCCCTCAATGTTGTTTTTAAATGTGAATATTGTTAAGTTTCTCAATGATGGCAACATCTGTGTGTGTGTGTGTGTGTATACCTGCAGGGAGTTGAGGAGGATGAAGATGTAGGCCATGACAATGGAGAAAGGCACCAAGACGCCACACAGCCATGTCAATCCGAGGATGGGCAGCAACACCAACACTGCTTTCACTGCAGCCCTGTGCCCACATACACATACACACACAAATTACAGCACAAAAATGTAAGAACATACACATGCATATTGGCAAACATGCAAACACACACACATAAAATTGTAATCAAGCACACACCATAAAGACTCTGAACTGGCTGACTAGGCTGAACTTAAGATAAAAATAATTGAAGTATTCCCTAGAAATTCTCCTTCCTCCCTGATCGTCCTGAGCTCAATTCTGGGTTTCTCAACTTTTCAGTTCTTTTTGGACAAAACTGAGCGGCTTTGGCAGGCTGGTTGTTCCATATACAACACTGTGCGGCTGGGAAGGCTCATGGGGTGACAACTTCCCACCTTAAATCCGCTTTAATTCTGTTTAGAGTGGAATTATCTTCCCGCTCAGGTGACCGCCAAACCACACCAGCTGTGTGTGTGTTCGTGTGCGTGTGACATGGCGGGCGGCGAGCCCTAGTTTATTCAGCGGAGGTATGTGTTTGAGTTTCCGCTATGGCTGCCACCCAGGGGTGCCAAATGGTTCAAGGCCTGCTTTGAAAACCTTCATAAAGCACCTTCTGTGAGCCCCAGAGGGCTGAGGTGGTGAAAAAAACATATACACTTTAACATGATTTTCACTGATAGGATCCTATACAAGCCTGCTGTGGGAAATCTACTGGATCACACGCAGCAGAGTTTCACTGATGAGTGAACATCAGCACCAAAAAAGTAAGTTTAGCCACGGCTCAGGTCTAGGCTATCTGATCAATAACATGCAGTTATATAGGCTGATTTAATTACATTTTCATTACTGGTTTGCGACAGACATAGAAAAAAAGCAAGCAAACACATGTATTGTGTGAATTCATATGGAGCTACAGAGGTTACATATTACATATATCTATCTTTTTATTTTCCATTATCATTCAGCCACAGGCAGCAACAATTAATAGATAATTAAATAATATACATACAAATTTTAAATAAAAATGTATATATTCTTGCATCCCACCATTG
Source organism: Enoplosus armatus (assembly GCF_043641665.1). Taxonomy (NCBI): domain Eukaryota; kingdom Metazoa; phylum Chordata; class Actinopteri; order Centrarchiformes; family Enoplosidae; genus Enoplosus; species Enoplosus armatus. The sequence continues at coordinate 18,188,415 of NC_092186.1, forward strand.
CAAGGGATAAGAAATTTGTCCATCCAAATATTTTAGAGATAATTTTGGAATATCAATATTTGAATTAGGTTTGAACAAGATGATTTTGCCACAGCTTTCAGATCTAACATTACTACTACTGCAGAAATTCAGTGTAAGGATAAGACCCTCCAATAAATAAACTGTTTTGATTAATTCTATGATATTTACACAATGTTTCAGAAATAATACTGTGTCAAAACATTGGAACTAAATGAATTAACAGGTCAACAAAACATTTTAAATTTAAAAAAGCCAATACTGACCCAACACATCAGAAAACTATCTGAATAATTTCTGTATCTTGTCAACACTGAAAGATACTACAACACTAAGACCTGAGATATTTAAAGCAATACGAGTGGTTGAAGCTTGAAGCCTTTTACATGAAAAGCACTAATGCAATCCATTCAAATTGCATCCTATCTTGTTTGATAAATGAGGCTTGCGGTTTTAAAATGACAAGTCCAATATAAAATCTTCCAGCTTGTCTGTTTCAAGGCCTGTGGCTCGGGTGAATAATACTAAAAAAAAGAAGACAAATGGCGCCTCCTTGTGGTTTGTACCTGATTTGCTCATAGGTTTGCTCCACAGGACTGGTGCCCATGGCCAACATGATGGACCTTCTCTTGGCTGTGGAGATGGTGATGACCACCACCCTGGTCAGTACCATGATATTCACCTGAAAAAATGGAAGGATACAGATATGAGAGGAGACATAGGTAGGAGATGAGAGAGTAAAACAAATGCACACCAAAACAGAGAGAAATACATGTTGACATATCTATGGGTAGGAAACTGTAGGAGAGGAAAGGAAAGCTTATGCAACATCAATAGGAAACAAAACACTGTTTCCTGTTTTACTGATATAAGCTTCAATAGTCAAACCTAATATGGAGCACTACAGGACTACAAGTACACAATGGATGAATACACCTTGTATTTTGTATTTTAACCATATGACATGATTAGGATTTAATTTTCTGACCATGATGATGAAGATGACGGGCCCAGCGAAGCCCCAGATAATGCCATTCTGGACACTGAGCCAACAGTAGCCGTCGGCCGAGTATTTGCCTGAGGCTGATGCCAGCGTGATGGTGACTATCAGCACCGGCAGGCCTGCAGGAAGGAAGGGTAAAAAAAAGCAAAGCAGAGGAGGAAGAGAATAAAAGGGAGGAATAAAAGTAGCAAGATATAGATAATCAGGAAGAGGAAGGCACAATGGCAAGAGAGGAGAAAAATTGAGCTACATTAAGACACCATTGTGGTGAAAATGGTCACAAACCAATCAATTTTAGATTCAGAGAAGTATTATTTCATGCTTCCCACAACTATGGTGTATAAAATAAATTTAAATCGTCAGATTTATGTCAATCAAAAATTAAATCAAAAACAATTGGGGAATCTGACTCTCTGTGGGGTGCAAATACCTGATTACATAATATCCTTTATCATTAGATTAACATGGACATTCACTGCACATGTGTGAAGAGAGTTAAGCTGCTGTACCCCAGCCGATGAGATAGTAATACTTCATGTGTCGGTCCTCGCTTAGGTTGACTGCGACCACCTTGCTCCAGAGCAGCAGACCCTCCACCAGCATCCAGCTAAATGCTGCCATAAAGAAGAGATGAAGCAGTGCCGCCACAAGTGTACATGCCACCTACAAACACACCAACAGAGGCATGCAGACAGATACAAGTTACATTTCAAGCATTCATGTTAGGCTCCTGAGTGACACAACTTAACAGTAAAAGGTAGAATTAACTTCCCATGTCACAAACATACCAAGTAATCAAGTCTCTTTTATGGTACTGGTTATGAGGGAGGACTCTTGATTTACCAATGTTCACATAATTTGCAAGGGTCGGTTTTGTGTGGAATATTTCCTCCAAAAATCCAATCCACATTTGCACTGGAATAGTTGTGGTGACCAAAACGTAGTTTAGCTGACGGCCAGTATATTCTATAGAAATTTCAAATATGCATCTAGGATCTACACGTTATTACTTGCCTGACACAATATTAAACTAGAAGAATTGTGAAGCATTTCACTTTTCAATTGCCATCAAAAGATAGGAGTGGCTTCTGTCCTAACACACACACACACACATAAAATGTCAGGAGGTTAAATAACTATATGTTGTTGAAGGATTGTTTAAGGGCAGCTCATGATCGTGGCTGATGAATGAGGTGGACGTGGTCCCCAATATATAATTTACATCACTTACAATCCCAAACGTACTGTTTGTTGATTCATGCTTTTAGGAAATGTATACTATGGTAGGGAAATGTCCATCTCCAAATCTTATTTATAATGTAACAGATTTTACAGTATGTTTATTCTAATCTGACATCATTATATTAACATATATAAAAAAGCAAGAAATTGTGAGGAAAAAAGTGAACAAATAGCGTAGGTCTAATGATAAGAAAGACCATACAATACCTATTATATAGCATAAAAATCTCTGCATGTACCAAATATGTCAAGCAACATCAATATATCAATATATATCCAATATATCCATCCTTAGAAAAACACTGAAGCCATCCAGAGTAATTCATTGTAAATAGCTCTTGATTGGCCCAAACCATGTTAAAAACCATGTGAAAATCTGAAACATTATCTTCCTTATGGTCAGTCATATATATATACATATACACACATATGAAACCATTTGATGAATTTCCAACAAGCGGCCATCTGCCCCCAGGGATAAAGCCCACCCTGACATGACCTGAAGTCAAAGGACCAGGGGTCAAATCAACTACAGGCCATTGGGTGACTACTGAGAAACTGAACCATGGGTTTTAGCTGATGGATAAGACATTAGTGGCCACTTATGTAACATCCAATGCCAAAGCATTTGTTTGACTAGAAACACGTATGGATTTGGATTTCAAGTCTCTTTAAGGAAGCAGCACAGTGCTGCGGGTTAACATGTAAATGTATAGAAAGGTAGACAATAGCTTAACAGCCATTTCAAATTTCATTGTCTAGCCAAAGAAAGCTTGAGCTGTACATGCCATGGATAGTGCAAACGTGGCTATTGAGAGGATATTAATATTTAAAACTTAAATCTTGATTTCTATTACCTGAGTTTATCTTATTCTAGTACATTCCAGTATAACAACATTTTGCTTAAAAGAAAATTGCTTCCTTGTATACATCGTGTACGAAATAGGTATCTTTTGTTAAGTTGCTCCCATTTTCAACTTCCAACTTGACTCTCGACCTATTTTTCATGCATAAATTGACAGAATCTAACATACTGCCATTGACCTTCATTCATCCCGTCTGCCCCTTGGTAAAACAACATTAAATCCCATGTATTGGTAAATAAAATCTCATGTTTCAGTTGTCTGCCTGTACCTTGTTGTGAATGGCTGAGCCGCTGCAGAGCAGAATCACCTGGGCGCAGATCAGAGCGATGAACAGGTTCTTATGGATGGACGTCCTGTCGGATTTGGGGATACTATGGATATATACAAGGATAACTTCAAATGTTTTGACAGCGCATGTCTTAAAATAAGATATGGTTAGAAGTGACAGTATTACAACACAGTGATAACAAAAATGTTCGCAAATAAATGGTATAGTAGATCATTTTGGTAACTTAACATAGTAATGCAAGCTATGCAAGCGGCCAATTGAGGTTGAAAATGAAAACAATCTAATGAAAAGGGCTTAGGCCTATCCTTTATACAGCAGACATTTAGGACATTTTACACTCAATTTATCTGAGCTGTATTCATTCTCAGCTATGCTTTGAGCTGAGTGTTATTAGCATGTTAGCAAACATTACTTTCTGGCTAGGCCGACAATAATTCAGTTAGTTCATTATATAATCATATACATATTCAGAGGTATTCTGTCATAAACTGAAGTAATAGACAAGTGTTCATTTTGTAGTGCTGGTGGCTGCTAGTCCTACAAAAGTGATAGGATCACAAAATAGGATGCATCCTCTGGCAACCATGACTGTCAGTTGTCAAGATATTTGATTCTGACTAAAAATCAGTAATATCCAAGGCTATAAAATGACCCAACTCTGATTATCTTTGAGTGCTTTGAATCAGTTTATAGATTTTACGTTTTTCATTTATTAACATGTCACTAAACTGTTTCAAGTGCTACATTTAGAAACAATAAGAGCTAGGCGTTTCAATTGGTTTTCCCAGAATGTTTTATTGCTGGGCTGATTGTGTTTTCCCATACATAGGCCTTGGGTTGCCCGCCCAGGTAGATAAAATCTGAATACTATTTTTTTTTTACAATTGTCATTTCATAATGCAGACAGACCAGCAGACTTCAAACTGAATGTTGACATTGCTCAACTGAAGTCGCAGTATATATACGCCTCATGTACCAGATAATCTTACATTAGCTACATCATCTCTGGAAACAAACACATACTTTAGATGGCATCAATGGGTTAAATATTTCCATTTCAGGGTGATACATAGCATATATGAAACAGCCAGCTGAATCTGGTTTAGAGAGGTAAATGAACTGAAGAGCCTCTCATTACCTCCTGATGGGTTCAGCCTATTTAGACTCATTTCATATCTGCATCACTGCTTGTGACCACCATCATTTCATGGTGTGATTATGCATGCATCTATGGACATTTGTACCTCTACTTTGTGTGTGTGTGTGTGATGTGATGTGATGTGTGTGTATCTAAGTACACAAATGCATGTACATCATACACCAGCATGTGTGTGAAATGCATGGCTGCACTCTCAGATTTCAGGACAGTCATAAATCGTCAGGGCAGCTCCTCTCCAGCTGGTTGTGATCCCTCAGTGACCCTAATGTTAATTAACGGCTGCGAAAATGCCGCCATAAACCTTCAGAGTGGACTCACATGTAGACCACAGTAATTACTGGATTAGCACTAGTCAATACTCATAGCAGCCTTAGGAACAGATGCACGAGCAACACAGTGCCAATAAGTTGTCTCTCTCTTTTTTGTGTATGTAAGAGAATGTCACATCAAATCCCATGAGGAGATCTGACGGTGGAATGTAACTTTGTTAGCAGCATATATACCTTATAAAACATGACCTCATCCAAATTGGTAGGGTGCAAGGTTAATTTCAGCATACAGTACGAAAACCACTTCAAAAGTGGTTTACACATGCAAACAAAATGCAATGTATTCACATCATGGGTGGCAGCGAGAGCAAATTTCCCAAGTGAATAAACTAACTGGAAAGTCCTAAATTGATCAATGTAAAGCCCTTACCTTGCACAAAGTCAAACAGTTGATCAGATATTCCACATAAATATGCCTATATGTTATTAGAGTCACATTGTTATTATTACTGATATCAGTTAAACAGACAGAAACCAGGCAGCTAGGTTGGCATTGTAGGTAAGCGGGACAGGAAAATCAGCTACTCACTCCAGCACAGTGAACAGCATCAAGGTCACCACCAGCGCACACAGAGACGCTCCAGAGCCGATAAATGTCAGCTTGGTCAAAATAAGCTCTTCCTCAGGACTCCACTGGGACAGGGGGGAAAGGTAGTTTTGTGAGGGAGAGAGAGTGAAAGAGAGGGAGAGGAGAATGTAAACAAAACATCACAGGTTTGATCCATCTGATGCCTTCTCAAAGTCATTGAATTCCTACATCATAGCTGAATGCCAGAAATGTAAATTTAATAAATCTACCTTTTATGTACTTTGCATAGACAGAAAGAGCAGTTCTACCAATGAATTTTTCAAAAGATAGGCCCAATGAGAGTGACACCTGTAGGTTAATATATTGTACTACAATTTTGGAGATCAAAGATCACGATATGGATTAAGATTTCAGCAATATTTAGGTTTAGATGTAAATCATTGTAATCATTTCTGTCACAAGACGGAAAAAACAACTATCACATATGATCAATATGACATAAATTCTGAAATTACACCACACCACTCATAACCTTAATCACAACATACAGTATCTCATGAGTTACCTTCGACTCCAGGTAATTCATCAGCACTGCAAAATTGGTGGTGTGGTTACATAGACAGGAAGTGACACCAGAGCTGGCTAAGGTCACCCTGCAACCATCACTGGACCAGCTTTTGGTATGAGTATGCCTATACAGCACAATACACAAGCACAGACACATTCAAACATACACTCATAAATTAGTTTCAGCATGCAGAGACATTTAGTAATAAACCTGAATAATTAAATATATACAAGGGTTTCATATCCATCTGTCTGTCTGAGAATATCTAATTTTGGAATGAAACACGTCATATGTACATTTATTATCTTCGATTGCTGTGTTGTGATTAAGATATACAGCATTAAGTGAAATATAACCTCTTCATCATTTACCCAACAGCCTCAATATCTATCATAACTGTCGGCTCCCTGTTTCCCCTGCGTTCCCAGTGTCCCAGTGTTTTGGATTGTTTATTGGACTCTGATTCTTGCCTGCTCCTTGTCTGGTCTGTTTACCTCTTTGGACTGCTTTCCCGGTTTTGACACCCGCCTGCCTCACCACGTTGTAAGTCTCTGTCCCCCTGGTTTTCCCAATAAACCTTTAAACCTGCATCAGTTCTGCCCGTGTCTGGATTTGGGTCCTATTCCTCGTTCTGCCTAGCACCCTGCCATCATAGCCGTGACGATAACAACACATGAATTTATCAGGGCTGTTTATGTGACTGTGTTTTTGGTCAAACTTACATCAAGCTGAAATTCCAAAAGGCACAAACAGGAGTAACACGCTGTGAATACTCCACCTAGAAACAGAAACACATGTTTGCAATTGTTTTCATTCTGTCTGTTTCTCTCTCCAATATATTACCATGGACCACATGGATAAAAGCCATATGCTGCTTGCTGGGAGATGAAAATTCATGTGCAGTGACATGCTGCATTTGGTGAGCGTATCAAAGAGCAACAACTTCACTATAACTCCACTGCTATTCCCAAAGAGTGGTTGCTTTTTACAAAATGTCTGCCATCAACATGTATTTCAGTTTCAAGCCAGTACGTGAATGTAAGTTGTTAAGCATTCTTAAACCTCACATACTACTTGATTTGTATCACTCGACTGTCAACAGGCTGTGCAGCTGCTCCAGGCTAGAATGGATTTGGTCTAACCATGTCCAATCAGTCCTAATGTAAAAAATATTTATATAACTGATGGCTTAATAATCTCCCCCTCGAACAATGGACTATACCACATGTGATGAGGAAAGGGTGTACTCGACGGCCACAGGGATGGTTTGGGCCTTGGAAGCATCACGGACGGTGGCTGATATGACAGCAGAAGCCAGGTGACCTGGGAGAATTCTGGGAAGGCAGACAATGGTTACCATTTTCATCTTACAACCTAAAGGTCGTAACACATGAAAAGCTTAAATCCAAGCTACTGGTATCCACTGTCCAAATGATCCCTACTCTTGATGAAAGTAAAAGTCCAAGCACACCTTATTTGGTTGAAACCAGAGCAGACAAGTTGACTTCATGATTTACAGTTTAGTATTTGGTTGAACTTATTAGAGAATAAAGGCATGTATGAAAAGGTTTTTACAGAGCATTGGTGATCTATCAATCTGCCCAACTTTAAGCGAAGTACAATCTTGTCATAATGTGTTCATAGTGTTGCAAATTGATGGCAAATTGTAGCTGATTGGCCAAAGGCAGTGTAAATTCTCCTCACTAACTTTAAATGTGGCAAGCGTAATACAAGCAATGTGACACTTGGTAAAATGTTTACACATTCTATGGTGGCCTGTGGTTGTGGTGCTGTGTTTAGTGAGAAGTAAGGAAGTAAGCCAACCTTTTTACTTTCTCTTGACTCAGTGAAGGCTCCTGTGCTCCAGACACAATCTCACTCAGATGGCTGTAGTGGGTATGAATAAACATCACTTTCTCATATCCTGATTAGAAAGAGAGAAGAGAAGATTTATTCTTATCCTTTAGTGATACAAAATACTTTCTTCAATTTCTCAGTGTCACACAAACACCACTTGCACACATTCACGCCGATAGCTGCTTCATGCAAATACATTGTTCAGTTACAAGGAGTTTTATTTGGACATGTGCATGTTGTCGATGTAGCAAATCATGTAACACACATGTAATGAGTGAGTGTGTGGGCACATATGTTTCCCCTTCTCATTTGGGTTTGCCGCTATTACAATTTTCATGTGTATGTGTGTGTGTGTGTTCCCTACCCAGTGTGTAAATCCTCTGGAGCTCAATGTCAGGGATAAGCAACTCATTCTGACCACTGCTGCTGGCTGTGTGAGAGCTGACCGCAGATGGTTTGAAGACATGACTACAGCTCTCTTCAGACAGCGTCTGCCAATTCATGTACACATCTGGCAACAAAGACAGCAGAGGACAACCAGCCAACAGAGGCAGATTAACAATAACAGTAGCCATGAGTAGAAATGCAAGAATATTTTTATTTATCTGTGTTACAAAGCTGAGAACTACCAATGGTTTGGGTCAATAACATAATATATGGTAGACTTATCAGTGCATTAAAATGATTCCCTAAATTTTAAACATGAAACCACTGCAATAACAAGGAGATGGAGTGCAACATAACTAAAAAGTCAGAAAAGCCGAAATATAAAACAAATATAAAAAAATTGCAATACTGATTGTTGCAATCTTCACATTACAAGAATGCTGGCCTCCATGAAGTGAAATGTGTCATAGACAGGTTTGTGAATACAATATTCTGCTGTGAAATCCTATTTTTCAACTTTCAGCAATTTCTCCATCAACTTTGATCACCATTGAAACTGTGCCGCCTGTATTTTGAACTAAGCACAGACGGATAATCAATATTTTCTTTGAAGATATTTTTATTACCTATGTTCTTTGTAGAAAGGGTGAAGCCTCTTCCCTCAGCAGATAGCATGTCTGCAAGAGTTTCAGTGAGACTATCAATGCTCTTGACAATAGTGAATGGCCCCACGCTGACCTGTACAAGAAATACAGACCCGACAACAAAAGGTCATACAGATTCATGGAAGAGAAAGGATGACTTTCCTGGGTTAAAGAAATTGAGAAAATAATTTTACGTCATCCCTTGTGTGTGGGACCAAATATGCAACATAAACATAGGAGGAGATTTACAAACAGGGTTTTCCCATACAACCCAGAAACATATTTGGTTTATTTGTCTGACCGGTTTGACAAGGTTTCCACAGTTTGCTTGGATATAATACAATACTAACTACTTCCCAAGGTACACGTGTTTTGGGGGGGGTAAATAAAACTGTTTTGGGGTGGAAACAGATAAACACAGGTCACCCCCTCACCCCATCCTCTGTCAGGCCCATCCACTGTGTAGCCATGTGGGGTTCCAGCATTAAACTCGCCACCTTTACGTAGTTGGTAGCAATGGACACCATGACCTCTGCTGAGTCAGCTCCGGCAGAGTGAGTGCTAGCCAGTGCTGTCAGGTCCATCTCAATCATCTGGGTGAGGTAGAGGACATCACTGGAGGTGAGGAGGTTCGGGCCACCGGTCTCCACTGTATGCAAAACTGCCTGGGTCAGCTGCTGCAGCGAGGTCAGATCTCTGTCCTTGGAGGCGTTAACACTCAGATCCTCCATCACCTGAGGAAAAGAAGGAGGGATAAAGATTTTGAACTTTATTTACCTGGGGAAAGGTGGTAGCAATGCAATACTGCTAATTCACTAATTCCCTGTCTACACACCTCAGGATCACAATCACTTCCTTTCACCAAGTACAACAGATTCTCTAGGATTTTGACCCAGTAAGTTCGTCCTGCCAAACATCCGGTGCTGTGAAAGTTACTCAGAAAAAGTTATTATTCTCCTAAAATTATAACAAGATGATTTTTAGTACCTTTATGGCATGCCAATAATTGCATGTCTGGTATTAGACATGTAAATCGGAGTTTGTTTGAAATTTTACCAAAAACATGACCAACATTTCCTCCACTACACACAAATTAAACTTGATAGAAATAGTCTGTGTGGCTGCAAAGTTGTGAAATCCTTTTATTTTTTTTACCGCATCACTGTCTTCTCTGTATTCTCAGTTGTTGAGCACTAATAACACCAAGATGAGTTCTTGTAAATGTATTGTACTGTACCACTTAAGTGATGATGTGCTACTGACAGCTAAACTGTCCAACTCACAGGTTTGGTCCGAGGATCCTTGCTCAATCTACTGAAGAATGGCGTCTTTGGTAAAGTCATGACATCCAGCACTTCTGCAGACAGAAACAGAGACAAATATAATACAATATAATGCAATCTATTGTAGTAAGACCACACACAGCTTTAGAAATGTTCATGGAGTCAACGCTCTCTGCGATGTTGACTCAGTGTACACATAAATGTAAAATTCTAAATTCAATCAATAATAAAATGGATACAAATTCATTGACAGTATTATCATTGGTACCTTTCTTAAACTGGCAGACGGCCCCTCTGAATGAGTCACACTTGGCTAGACCCCAGCTGCCAATAACAGGGTCAAAGATGCCACATTCCTCATCAGACTGAGGGCTGTGGAACAACTCAAAGGATAACGTTTGATTCTGCAAATGCGAATTTCCGTCCAGGAGGGAATCCAAGAACGAATTTTCAGGGTTAGTGAAGTTTCCTAGTGAAGGAATTGATGAAGGTTAATCTTAATGATAAATTCTTGAAAAAAAAAGACGGACATATGAAGACTGAATGTCATGTCCAGTCACAGTAGTGTGGATAACGGTGCACTTGAGAAATCTTGCAAAGTGAAAAACATTAAAACAGCTCATCAAGATGTAATTCAAGGCAGGAGAATCAGGCAGGTTTCATTAGCCACAAGACATGATGTCACATCAACACTACACAACATCACTTATAACATGTATATGCATCTGTAATAAACTTCACATGTTCACAGCCACCAGATCATCCCACCTAGGTGTAAAATGGAGCACTTCAAGTGCACAATTATGCCCACTGCCATCAAAAGTAAAGTTTAGGCCACAATAACATTTGGTTAAAGTTATAAAACAATCGGGGTCATGGTCATGGTCGTGGTTAAGGAAAGATCTATATCACAGTCAAGTAAAAGGTGTCATTGTTAGTTAAAAGCATTGGTGTGGTTGTAAGCATAAGGTGTTTATGGATGAACAGATAACAGGGTTTGGGTTTTGGTCTAGGACACTGGCAGAAATTGCTTCAGATAAGAAGTGTAGCTGTGACAATGACTGAATCTATGGCAGATCAGTTGCAAGAGTAGTGTGGCATATAAATATATATGTATGTCTAAACTGTATGTCCTCTGAGAAAGAGGAAGGGGAACCTTCAGGAGTTGACAGGGCACCAGGCACTGCCATATTGGTTAAAGTCCTATCACTGAAAGACCTAGGGATCAATCCTGGCAACAGCTAGTCCTTCAACAGCTACTGTACACACACCCTGACTTTGTTTTTAAGTTAATCTTTAAAAGATTGGCAAATTAATTCCTACACTGTAACTGAAAATCACTGAAGGAGTGCAAGCGCACTATCCCTTCTGCATGTTCAGTTCCAGGAGGGGGAGTCAGTGTTTTGGACTCTCATTGCTCACTGGGGAGCATGATGTCAGAATGGGAGAAGTTTGTTTTGAAGGGTGGGATTCAGAGTGACGTGAGTCACAAAACATTTACAAGAACCATTAGGAGCCCTACGGTTTGCCAATTACAACACGGTCACCATCTCCCCTATTCATTGGAGGGTGAGAGCAAGAGAGACAGAGATTTCCACTTTCCTTCAATGGCAATAAACTTCCAGTACTGCTTAAAAGAAGGGAAAAGAGTGTGTGTGTGTGTGTGTGTGTGTGTGTGTGTGTGTGTGTGTGTGTGAATGTAAGGTTGCCAAAGCATGCCACGAATTTAGAAAGGATTAGGCATATCCTGATCAAGCTTTTTTGCTGATCCCAATCTGAGTCATTTAATAACGAGTATCTGCCAATACCAAGCCCTAAAATCTGTTTATATTTTCCTACATAATACAGCTGCACAGTGCACAATAACTGGGGTGGTGTGGACCAATTATAAAACTGAATTTACATAGAAGCCGCTGCTATCATATACAATAAACTTTTGTAATATAGATAATTCATAGTAAACACAGTAATAGTTCTTTTGTTTTTGATTTTTTTAATGTTAATGTGAATTCTTCGTTATCCAGTTAAAGGTGCAGACTGATTTGAAAAGCTGCCAGTTTGGTGCATTTATGTGCTGGAGATGAGCTCCAAAATAAATTTGAGGATCAGGTTGGAGAATTGATAATATCATATTATAAAATTGGTGAATTTAGCAGTTCACCTGTCTTTTCAGACACTGGGCCATTCTTCATGTCTGTAATTGTTTTTCTGTGACATTTAATTTAGCTTTTGAAGTACATTTTGTTAACTACTTTTCCCTCAGTGTTTGCTTCACTGTAACTACTTCCCTAACTATTCAACATTTTCCCTGTTTCAAATAGATTAGTTGTTTCAGTGATGCTTTCCCACTGTTTAAAACTGGTACTTGTTATTCCAAGTATTTAAGACCGCAACCAACATCTATGTAAATTACACCATGATTGGGCCTGATAAGAGAAATGAGAGAGAGTTGTATCTTTAATTTATTCATAGCTGTTATTTTACACTGCTTGGAATGCCAGATGGGTGGAGTTTACTTCATCAGGCCAGCTCAGATGTTGGCATGTTACTGAAATGTGAGTAGTCCAACATGACTTTCAAACGGTCTCTATGTGATTGTTTTTTTCCCCGCATAGCAACCACACTTCCCAGTCCCAGTGCCAAACTGTAAACAGCATCTGAAAGTAATGTTTAATTATACCATTGGACCTTGTGGATATATTGGAGTCTCTTCTGTCTTTTATGGTGTAAACTATTCCTGAACTTCCCTGTACTTGTTGATTAAATTAGCTTGATTTAGATTCTGGTAACCCTTCAGCTTCTTTCTCTGTCCTCATGCTGCATCCTAATAAATGTACCTTGACATGGGCTGTCTCTCCACAGCTTCATACGGGAGGACTCTATTTCCATGGCTGCTCCACTCCACTTGAACACCAGCCCAGAAGAAATGGGTGAACACTCCTTTTCCATGGTGTAGATTTCGCTGCTGTTCAGTACCCGATTCCATATGTGCAGCTCTGTGATGCTCCCTGAGAATGACTCATCCTTCTTAAATGAGCCCCCAAAGGTGTCCTGCTCCTGCCCGATAATGAAAAGGCCGTCACGTCCAATGCTGTCAGAACTGTTTAGGCCATCGCCCCTAGAGACCACAAGGCCATGAGTAAACAGTGCCCAGCGTCCACCATTCTGACTCCAAGAAACGCACACGGAGTGCCAGGCATCGTCGTGGTCGAAGGCTTCTTGGTAGGGTCCATGAATGCCATGAACCAGCAGAGCCAGCTGCACAAGCTTGCCCTGGATCAGGTTCGCGCGGAGCTGGAACTCATTAATATATGACTGGATGGAATAAGAGAATATGGTGGAAATTCCAAAACAATTTGGATCGAAGCGGAGACGGGTGCAAACGGTCACCGAGCCCATGGAGGGGAACTTGTGCAGAAGACGGGCATGCTTCCTGTCAGAGCGCCCGGTGAACTCCAGAATCAGGGTCTTGGAGGAACCTTTGGTTTCACCCCACACAGAGAGAAGAAAGAGGCATTACTATGAAGGAAAAATCCTGGCACAATTCTTGGAAAAGATGGAACCTAATCATGAAATTCCACTTCATGGTCCTATTCCTACTGTAAACACTTGGGAAACATTATTCACTGTGGCTAAGAGCGTTGTATGGCAGCATTGTCAGTACCATCTTATATTCTATTACCTATATTTTTTATTCTATTATTAAGTCAGTGAGTGGGTAGAAAGGTGTCTGGGACAAGAAAAACACTGACCGTATTATTTAAAAAGAAAGGGTGCTAATATGTTAACAGAAAGTGTCACAAATGGCACACTGAACCTACGTGTCAGATGTGTCAGGACTTTCCTGGCAATCCACACAGGCTGAGAGATGTTCAAGGAATTTAAAAAGCTGGTTAGCTCTTGGTTCTCCACTGGGTCAGAGACATTGGCTAAGGCCCCAGAGCGCTGGTTACACAGGTCCCTTGCAGTGTTCCATTGCAGGCGATCAGGCACATACTCATAGTAGGACTCATCATATGCCAGAGTTCTGGTTTCCAGTGTAAAGGCTGTTCAACAAAGAGAAAAGAAAAAATGAGTGGAGAGACGCCTACCAGACAGTAGTGGTAAACATTCAGACTGAAATGGCTGACAGTGTTTTGATTTGATCCTGATACTCCAAGGACATTTTAATCCTGCTCAGATCATATGATTACATGCTATAACCAATGCTTTGGCATCTGGATTATAACCAGCGGTAGAGCAGCGCCACTGTTTAAATTCAAATATAATGACAATAATAATGTGAGAACAGGTTAGACAGATTGCTACATTTCGCAAGTAAAACGTTTTACCACTCAAATGATACTAGTGACATCTAGAGAAAGCTCAAGTCAGGTTTGTCATTCAGAATTTACAGCCAGTCACCAGCCAAATGATGATGTAAACGTTCAAATGCAGAGTTGAGCGCATCAGAATAAACAATTGGTGGTGGTAATTCTCCAGTCAGGTGCCACTGAACTATGGGGAAAACATGATCAAAATATGGTGTTTAAGTTAATTTCATGTGTTAATTTGAGGAACATTACAGTCTCATCAGTGGAGCAGAGCTTGAGTGATGCTGAGGTGATGCTTTAAGTGTGTGCTTTTGTGCAGTTCAGCTAGATACCACTAGCATTAGCAAGTAAGAAAATGTTTAATTTGGATGGCAGTGCTTTAAAGCATTTTAGCATTAATGCTAGTTAGCATCTTAGCCTTAGTGAAACCTCTAGTTTACTAGTTGGTGGTTAGGGTTACTTGCTAGGTTAGGCGGACTAGCTAGGTTTGCTAACTGTTACTCGGTCTAACCACCACCTTCACCTGGCAGGTCTGAAATGGTGTTTAACTGAAAAGAAGGATAGAAAGTGACTCACCTGATATATAGCTGTGAAAACAAACCTGAAACATAAGTTTAAGTTTAGCTCATTGCTGAAGGCATTAAATGACAAAACATAGTCTTCTTTACTAACTAACACACAACAGGTGTCCGGATAAACGGAAATAATAAGGGGTGAAGATACTGATAATCTTAACTAAGAAACTCACTTGATCACAGGGCATATTTAAACATTAACACATATAATACAAAGGCAGAAAAACATCCATATCAACATGAATACAAATTAATATTATAAGATTATTATTATTTTTCTTCACAACCTGTAAGCCCTGTTTAGAAAACAACCGTCCCACACGTGTAAACACGGTGAGCGTCATTTATGCTTAATCGTTTTTCACAGAGAAATCCAGAAAATAGGAACTATCGGGATGTGGTTACACAACTCTGAAAACCTTTGCCTAGTTAAAAGTATATATGGGTTTGTCTGAAATATCCTACAGGAGTGAAAACGTAAATACAAAGATCAAGTACTCACAAGCAGGCCTAAATTGGGGAACAATAACCAGTGCATCCTGAAAAAAAACATCTTTATTAGCTGAGAATGGAATAGTTTCATCGTACAAAGCTTTCTTACATTGGTCATGCATAAAAAGCCAAACGAATCGGTTGTTTTACCTGAATTATTCGTCTGTTAAAAACTTTTTTTGCGCGTCTTCTCATTCCAATCGCGTCGTGTCTGTGAACGCAGCATACACCCACTCCTTACAGCGACGGTTTTTGTTTGGTTTTGTTTTATTCCACTAAGTGTTCAGTTTATCAAAGTATTTCTTATCTGCCGTACTCTATCTAGTCCGTCACTAAAGTACAGAAGGAACCCTGGTGGTGGCTGGCTCCAGAGCGCAGGAAGGGAGGATGCAGAAGAAGCTGCAGAGAGGAGGAGTGGGTGTAACCTGCAGCGAGCGGAGCAGAGGGTTGCCAAAAGTAGGGTTCAGGGACCTTCAGGGGTCCTTGAATGGATTCCAGGGTTTCTAGTCAAGTTAGAGGCTTGCACAATAACGTAATACACAAAGGAATGTGAATCGTTAATGTATTAACTGAGAACTCATGACATAATAAAGTTTTGGGGACTACTGCATCAGACTAAGGATCCCAAATAGGGCACAGGGACCACCAGGTAGTCCCCTACCAACAGTAGTAATACAATAATTACACCACAGTTTAACCTTCCTACAAATGAATACAGTGAGATGAATGTATAAAAGATTTATGTACAGGTTTCACTGTCCACCTACGACAGAGACAGACAAATATCTTACCAGGTGTGAATTCCAAGAACATATCAGTGGACTCTTGTCCAATAATTGTGGTACTTGATTCACTACAAGTTAGCCCAATTATGGAATGTATATATAAATGTTTTGATAAACATGTTAATTTCCCCTCACAGTCTTTACCAGGAGTCCATGGTTTACAGAATAGTGACCTGAGAAGTGAAAGGTTTGGGTCCTTGTCAAATCAAGCCACATGAATTTATTGCAGAAGTACAAGTTGCTATATTATTTTGACATATGAATATTTTACCAAGTGATACAAAAGACTAAAAGGACATAAAACACTGCTTTGTGAAAGTACATGTATTAAGAAGAAACACTGCATACACAAGTCTCTCCTGAGTGCAAATATTTGCAGTACGCGTTATACAAAATACAAGAGTGAAATTTTATGCAAATATAAGAACAACACATGCTTTCATACCAGAAATCAAATACAGCAGAGAATAGGGAGAACGCCTTTCACTATTTTTTACAAAACACTACCTGAGCTGCTGCATATTGAAATCTTGCAAGTACGAATTAATAAAAAAAAAAAATGCAACAAAGAATAATTTAGTGCCATCTGAAAAATATAGTACAACGGAGAAGGCCTGGTACAGTGAACATTCTCCTTACAGCCAATTCCTTGTCCTAATTGTGTTTATCCATCATGAATTACTCTTAAAATCTACCCATTCTGGTAGAGTTTAACGTCTTTGTCCCGATGGTTGTATCCAAAATCACTTTTAAGATCTTAGCTATATTATTATTGACAGCAGTGTTTTTAACACCATATCAGAAGTGACGCAAAAATATTGCTGTAGGTTGGTTTTGAAGCATCAACATATTGAAGTCATTTGTTTGCCGCATTTGTTATTTTCTTTGTAATTTGAAAAATAGCCCATGAAACTATGCAGATATTGCTCACATTTAGAAAGCAGTTGGTTGTATATGAAAATAACACATTTTGAAAAACTTGGATGGCAACACTAAAGAAGTCTGTGCAGTGTCTGCTGCACGAGCCACTTGTAATTACCAGCAGGAGGCTCACTTCAAAGTTTTCTCAATATGAGCAGTTGATTTTTACAGTAAATAGTACATGATGTGAGCACGTTATTAAGAAGAACACAGTGTAAATGCACATCACACCCAGTGTGGGCTGCCTTTGGACGACACACCTGGAGGGAGAGAATACACTATCTTACTCACGACTCGATTTCTAACAGCACTGTGAGTGCTAGCGCTCTCTTTGCCTAAGGTTTCATCTTCTGTGCTCTTATCTGAGGCGGCAGAGCTTCTGCTCTCTCCTGCCCCCTGTTGGTACCAAGAGGAGGACAGGGACTGCAGGGCAGAGTGGAGCTCGTCTTGTACAGCCATGAAGCTCTGAGGACTTGAAAGCTGCAGGGACAGTGTCAATGCTCCCTCTTTGGACAGACCAGTGATCAGCTCATCTATAGCCTTGGCAGAGGAGGAAATCAGCTCCGTGCAGCTGCTGAGGTTGGAGTCTCTGTCTTTTCCTGGAAGGAGGATAACGGTCAGATAGAAGAGGTGACAACAACAATAATCTGGTAAATTTTGGCTGAGAGTGGTTTTGTCCATGCTGCCAGTCACTAACCTAAAAAAAAAAAAAAAAAATATATATATATATATATATATATATATATATATATATATATATATATAGTTGAAGACACAAGAATAAGAATTGTATGCCACATTATAAAACTGAATAAGCTTTGATTGGCTGACAGGGGCAAATCTGTATCTGTAAAACACCCAATTAACACCTGTCACAGCATAACAGTTCATTATACATACTGGCACACTGACAATACATTCAATTAAGTTATTCAATTGTTGTTAAAATGGTTCAGAACTACGTACTTTGATGCAAGAGCAACATTTTTAATGATTTAGTTTTTAGTAAAGGAAAATAAAATATAGCAAAATACTTTTTCTTTAATACAATGATGTATTAGTGAAGTTTTACTAATCAGCTTTTGCCTGAAATGGCCTCTTTGTTGTATTATACTGGAACTGAGCATTTAGAAAAGAATCCAAAAAGGAAGAACAATTGGCTTTGGCCCTTGACATACAGTTCACTCTAGTCCTTTTGACCTTTTGAGTCAAGGAATGTATGCTGTTGCTGTACAATGTAAGTTACACTGGGTAAGAGTTTTAGCTAAACATCCAGGCTGTGTGCATGTCAGAAGCGTCACCTCGCAGGGCGACACATAGAGAGGAATGCAGCTGTCTGGTGGCCTGGTTCAGCTGGAACAGCTTGGTCGCTGTAGTCCTCAGTCTCTGCAAATGGGAAGCAGAGGCCTCCTCCTCCACCTCCTCTGGGTCAGTCTCCCTCTGCAGTTTGAAAACATGAACACACCCAAAAAATCAATACAAGACAGCAAATAAACAGTACTGAATGTCACGCAACCAACAATTAGATCACTAAAACACATACAAGATCATACCATTGGTCAACGTTCAATTCACAAAAAAAATACACACTCAATTATTAACCACAGAGATCTTTGCTCAAAGGCACTTTAACAGTAACTGTTTGAGGGAGTGTTACTCAACAAATTATCTTGTCCTAATTGGTCTTGATATTTTAACCAGAGATCCTTTAGTTGTCAGTTCCAACTCTGTATGTAGCCTAATGAATGGGGCTTCCATGGTGATGTGTCCTTTTCTATGACATAAACCTAATGGCCTCCATCCCAGTTCACTACAGTACAACAACTGAAAATACAAATCCCTGTGTGTAATTAGTGATGATCAGGTTTAAGTAGTTTTTGTCCTCATATTTTCCTTAAATAAAATAACAAGTACACATTCACATAACTGCATTTTGACCATTACTAACTATAATGACAGTTCCATAACTCCTTGAAAAAGCTACTTGTTCCCCAACATTTGAATCAATAATTGCCTTTTTCTGAAGACATTAAACATTTTTGGTTTAATAAATGACAATTTCTGCAACAGTACACATTTATAGATGCGTTTACATCCACAGTCATGTACGAGCAGTCCTTGGTTACAGGAAAGTAGTAGCCTCAGGCTATAACTCAGGTTTATTTGACTACAATAACACTGTGGCCAGAGAAATGCCCCTGCGCCTATATGTGTCAATGATTCGTTTTAACAAAAAAAAAACTGCTAGTTTGTGTGACTAAGATAACGGCAAACAAGCCTGTTAGCTGTGACTGATGCCACTTCATTCAACACATTCATTACCTGAACGATCGCCAAGGGACGACTGCAGCGAGATAAGCCTACAGAGCATTGAGCTTTACAGGAGCAATAAAGGCTGAGTGGCATCTTTAACAGGGCTGCTGTGGGTGTGGGTATTAATCTGTGACATTTAAGCCTGTGTCAAGATAGAAGATTGTTTTTTACCTTTACATATCCAGGGAAGCTTTGCTGAGCATTTATACTGTCGCACAGCCACAGTTTACCAAAACAAATACTAGTAGTTTTTGTAATGAAGCTGCAGATAGCCGATAGCTAAAGCCATTAATCAAATTCTTTAATTTTGACCATTTTTAATGCCAGCGTTTGGAATTTTTATCTAAAATTAAATCCTCTGCAAACTAGAATATGAAACACCATGAAACAGTAATGGGTAATAAATTATTTAATGTGAGTTATGGTTTAAAGAATATAGTGACACCAATTAGCTGTAAAATGTGTGGTGTTGTAGTGTGGTTTTCTGGTAATTCCAAACCTTTTGAATTTGTTAAGTATTTCTGTGACACCACAGCTTCACCATGTCACCTTTCTCTGACATCTGACTACCTCTATAATAAACTTCTCTACCCCACACCAGAAGGAATGCCACAATTCAACATCATAGTCCATATTTGAATTGATTTTGCAAAATGAATGGCTGTTCAGAATCACGTGTTGGCACCAGGAAATAAATGGGGCCAATGCACAAGATTTTGTTTCCTAAACCTTTAACAAAACTTTCAAAAGATGTGCAGGAATTAGAAGCCTTTTAACAATGTTACCATAAGTCCTAGTTTGTAGTTGGTTGTGCTGCTGAAACTCACCGTAATATGGCAATGCATGTAGCTCTGCAGAGCACGGGCTAAATCAAGTGTCTTGGATTTCAGGCTCTGCAGGACCTGTATGCAGAGATGGATTAGCAATGATGATGTAATTTTAAGAATATTTCCCTACAACTTTACGTAAATTATCATCACAAAATCTCATTATATAACCATGACAACTTGTGTGATAGGATGATTGAAATACAATTTCCATGCAACAAATGACACAGCCAGGTTATGATCTCTTACTGGGTTCCTGGGGTACGCCAGCTGAGCCTCTCTCAGCATTTCTCTGGTGATGGTGAGGCTCTCCTCTAAGAGAGAGCGGACACCTTTATTGGTCCCCTTTAGCAGACACATGACAATTGATTCCTGAAGAGATATAATCAGATATATATCACATAAATCACATCTTACAAAATCCTTCAGCGCCCTCCTTGCACTAAATGCTGTGCACCTTTAAAAGACTGACAATTCGAAACATTTCCTACGCAACACAATGAGATACCACTGCACTTGCACATCAACAAGCCAAACATGCCATATCCTTATTCAGTTCAAAAATTCCCCCTCCCCTAATATCTTCCTTGCTCTGAGATCCACACAGCTAATATTCCATTCTCCAGTATTGTGGAGCGGGGGCTTGATTACAGTGGACCCCAGAGCTTTGACAGAGATAGTAGCTGCTGAGGTATTAATGGTGGTGTTACCTTGCCTGTGGCCTGAGCACCCCACTCCACAGCATTCAGCTGCATGCCTGTCATTGCCGCCAGGTGGCCAAGTGCAAGCAATGCTGCATCCAGGCACTGACTGCTCTTCCTCCGTGCCTCCGACACCATTGATGTGATCTCAGATTCACAACCCTGGAGAAAATTTTCATTTTCAGTCAACATCAAGTCAGCACAAACAGGTTGAATTAAAATTGATGTAACAGTAAATCAATGCAAGCAAGCCAACAAAACGGTCGACAAAGTCTGAAGGGTCAGTAAATAAATTAAAATGCTAGAGAGTGTGAAAAATCAGGAGTGAGAGACGAAAATTGTGTGTTTAGGTGCTGAGGCTGGTAAGGAATTTAGATTTATTTTCCATATATTCATGTTCTGTTTGGGGCTCAAGGTTGAGAATTCCCTCCGCTTGGCCATTTCCATAGACAGAGCTCAAACAGCTCAGAGCTAAGTCACGTCAATTAATGTTCTGCATTTTGATCAGCCACCCCCTGTCCAAACTACAGTAAACTGACAATCATTTTCACTTCAGATTTTGCACTCTTTTCAACTAATTTATATATTGCAAATGCCACAAAAAGCACAATATAATGTTGCTGCATGGCCTTTAATGCAGTGTTTTTGTGTTTACCTGAATGAGCAGCTGGAAGAATCCTCCCATCTTCTTGACTTGGCTCTTGAGTTCCTCAGCGATGGTGTAGAGCCGGCCGGCGGAGGGTTTAACACAAGCCAGCCACTGCATGGTAACAAACACTGCACTCTCTATGGCTGTGGTGGCCTTGACCAGCTGAGTCTGGGCCACCAAGTTACACACAAACACTGCAGGAGAAAAAGCCATAATAACAGTCTGGTTCACAGTAAATCAGAAAAAAAAAGTAAATTAGTTGGGCAATTTCTAAAAATATCAAATTTTATTAAAACTGAATAAATGGAAGAATTGGAATCTCCTCCCAAAACCATGAACAACTTTTATTTGGTTTTTGCACAGTGTCAGATAATTACATAGAAAAATAATAAATACATGCAGTCGCATGTTAATTTTTTTCTTTAGTTTACTATCTATCAACTTTGAATAATAACAAATATTGAAACAAAAGCACCAGCTTCTTTGTATAATTGTCTATTTATTGGCTTGCTCATTTTCTCATTCATAAATGATTGATTTTGAGGTTGAATCTCACCGTTCTCCTGGTTGTCATCATCCAGGCTGTCGTATAGGTCAGATATGGTCTGGACCGCCACATACACCAGGTGCAGATCAGAGGCCAGCCTGTCTGCCATGCTCTCTTCCATCCCACTACAACCACGCAGACGGGCCACTGACTGGCCAATCAACTCCTTGCAGATGCCAGGCGTGGCAGAGTCTGTGCCGCTGGAATGGGTGGATGGCGGTTTGACCACACCCATCAACCCTGGGACAAACACACTGAGTTGGGGTGTGCAGAGATGACCTCACTAGACTTCATTCTTACAACACTGTGTCATAGTAAAAGTCATAAAATCAAGTGCAGCACCTGGTCTTTATGACAGCAGTAACACTAATCATTGCATTAGTTTCCCCAGTGTGTAGCATTTTACAAATTCACATTTATTTTGTGCAGATAAAACAACTTATACCCCTCCAAACATCAAAACCGGTAAATACTGTTGAGTGCTATTCCCACCTCAATTTCCCCAGTATTAGACTAAATTATAACCAAACACTTGTTAAGAAAAACAAGTCCGACATGACAATGGCTATTTAAAATATAGTGTCAATTAGAAAGCTGAAAATAATAAAGTAATTTTGTTCAGTGCCTTACCAGCAGAATGTGAGGAACAATTGTGGAGACTCTGAATCGGATGGACCCGGATCTCATAGAGACGCCCTGAGATTCTCCTGCTCTTCAACAAGCTCCTGCTCCTGGTGGCAAACAAACCAGAAGCAAAACCCTGTGAGTACCCTGTCAAGCCCCCCCCCCAAAAGAAAATTGTTTGTCTGAAAGTCTTTTCACCCAATACTTTTTTAAAAATAACTACTGTTGAAGTCTGTTACTCTCCATATTGCCTGTTACAATTTTCATTTGTGTGGATTTCCTTCCTGGATCTGGATTATTTGATGACGTTGTTATGAGGGGACTGGAGACAGACTACATTTACCCCTATTAATGTGAGCAGTGCTCCTCTAACCATCTCTGGACACAGTTAAGGTAATCTGATTTTAAGTGTGTAATGGCACATTTAGATATGAGTTTGGTGTTGCTGGAGTTGGGTTAAATAAGTTCAGCAGGAGGACACATTTTCCTTATTATGAACAACCTAGAGGAGGGAGGATCAGTAAACAGCTATGACTGTGGCCATAAGGCTTAGGCCTTAGATGGGATGAAGGAACCACACAGCCTGTGCCATGTTTCATTTGGCTGGATCTGCTGGTAGTTCAGGCACCACCAGGAGCACCATAAACATGCTTGACAAGAATAACAACAATGTGAGGGGAAAATGTTGGGGGTTCTGCATGTGCCATAGGTGCTGTGTGTGTGAGACACACAAAGACCCTTAGTGACCTTTCCTTTTCTAAACCCCTTGGCCCAGCCTTCATGGAAATGAAATTAATAAACAGAGGAAAACGAATAAAGAGGGAAATATTCTGTGGGCAGCAACTTCAAATCAACTTTTCATGAGAGAAAGAAAGATGTGTTGAACGTCAAAAATACGTGCCAGGTTGTAAATCACATTGGTGGAAACTAGGAGGACTTTGTGAAAATAACCAAAAAATTATTTTCCATATTCCATCCACATTCCTTTCAACTTTCCATATACATCCATTTGCCTGACACATTGTTCACATTAAAAGAGTGTAAGAGGTTGTGAATTCAGTTGAGCATGAGGGCTGCAGGTTAAAGACGCACACACTATAAGTTAAAAGCATTGTCCATCCGAGAACTGACACTGTAAACAGCAGTCAGGTGGACACTTGCACTTGTACTTCCCTCCAGAACACACTGTAGGTGTTTGAACACCTGCCTACTTACATATTTCAAGTAATTGGACAAGAATACCAATTAAGTTCCTGAAACCTAATGCAAATGTCAGGTGCTGGAAAGAGGGATTGATGGATAGGAGAGAGGAAGAGCTGGATAATTACCTTCGGCGTGAGAAGGAGGAGGTGGAGGCAGAGGAGGCCGATATATCTTGCTCCCATTCATCATCAGGGTCATAAAACACATCGTCATCTTTAGAGGTGGACTCCCCCTGTGAAGAGTAAACTACTGCTGACATGCCCAGTCTCATTTACTCAACTTAATGAGAAAAGCACAGCAAAGTGAGGCAGCAGCCCTCTGTCAGGCATAAAACAACCCATTCTGGACTGTAAATAAGGTCAAACACCTGGGAAATTGGCAATTGCACTTGAGCTGATGTCAAACTCTGAATATGCACAATGAGGAACAGACAGGCTGGCTGGTTGAATATACTTCACTCAACAGGCATCATACATCAGCTTATTAGAGCACTGATCAAATTAAATAAGCAAGTATGCGCAAGCTTCCTATGAATTTGTTCAAGCAATTTGTTGGCACTTGTTGATAGTTTATCAGCTTGATCATAAGTCTACTCATATATACACATATATATATATATATATATATATATATATATATTCCAACAATACTGTCCAATAAAATTCCATGAAAACAATCTATCCAGCCATACACTCTCTGCATCCCTTATTCTAAATAAAGACCAGAGGTAGCTTGGCAATCTAAAAATTAGCTGAAAGACTGAGAAAAACCCTGGACAGCAGACATTCACACCAAATGATAGACATGCACTTCTTAATGTGTTTTAAGACATTAAAACAATTGTTCACTCAAAAACGTGATGACTTGAAAGGCAGAGCTGATTCAAGGCAAACCTGCTCGAAGTCCCTCATGACAGCCATGTTGTTTTGAAACTTGTCCAGGCTCCAGAATGTGGAGATCCCCAGCTTTGTGTTTTGAACTCGCACCTGTAGGGGACCACCCTGCTCCAGGTTCTCATCGTCAGAGCTTTCATGCCTACAACGGAGGACATTCAAATGATTTTTGGCTTTTCTTAGAGATGATGCCTTTCAAACAGGGCCTGTGGCTGATATGTTTTCACTGAACTGTTCAAAATGAGAGCCATGAGGGCAATCACCATGCAAATAAATCTTAAAGTGAATCTGGATGGGTTTGTAACCTGTATAATATATCATATCCTATGTAAACTTTGGTCCAATCGTGTCTTTTCATACCTGCTGAAGACTGTGTTTTTCTTCAGTTTAGCACTGATCTTATTGGCTTCCTCAATCATCAGGGACAACTTCATGGCATCCCACTGTGGAGAGACTGCAATACAGAAATGAAGCACAGTTACTTCACCATAGCCCTGAGTCAAGGAGCATCTGGCTTAAATGATCCCTGATTTGCTGGCACTGGATGGAGGGGATTCACCCTATAAAAGTAAAAAAAGTAGTACTACTACTCTTACTTCATGTGTGACTCATATGTCAGTCTCTGATACATTTCTCTAACCACCATCCATATGAGAGGTGTATATCACCTCTGTGATATACAAAATGTATTTATTTATTAAATTAGATTTGTTATATATATATATATATATATATATATATATATATATATATGGCCTCCCTGCCTCCTTCTCTGCTCCTATTAGACTGATGTTAAGTCTAGTGTTTATATCGGGTCCTGGTTCTACTCAAAGGATGAATCCATCCATCCCATCTGGAACTCCACTTATATAGTGTTAATTGTCAGTGTGGTTCTAAACTCCAACACGTGCTCGGTAGTCACTTGAAAACTCTCACCATTTTGGGGAGTACGATTTTCCCTTAAGGTTCTTTTTTTCTGTATCTCCTCAAGCTCTTTGCTGATCTTTCTCTTCTCCGCCTCCAGGGCCTCAACAATCCTCGCTTGACGCACACGGTGTTCCTCCATCGCCTGGAGTGAATCATGGTAATGTACACAAAATTAAAAACCACCAGGGCAAAATATTTTGCCTAAAGCCAAGCGCCACCACAATTCAAAACACATCCCAAATGGCCCATCAGTTAAACACAAAACCCAGTGTCAGCATATTTGCTTAAGCTTCTGAAGCTCATTTTAGATCATCAGAAATCATGACAATGAGCAAATGAGGGAGATGCTGTCATGCACGGTTAAAGGAATAATCCATGTTTCCTGTAGACAGACTTCTGAGGATCAAGAAAGGGAAAAATGCAGAAAGCTGACTGAAAGAACATCTGTTTAAAATGTCACTTCACTTCTCGTAGATGCTACCGCCCTAACCAGCACAACTCCAACAAAGTGAGAAGGAAATGTAACATTCCCAGGTGTTGTTCTAGGTCCTGACCTGGGCTTCCATGTGCAGGCGGAGGCGTTTCTTGTGGGTGTCCACCTCCTGCTCCAGCTCCATCTTGGCAATTTTCAGCTCTGCCATCTGGCTGGCCACCCTCTGCTGGTCCAACTCTTGTTGATGTTTCCGCCTATTCTCCCCATTCTGAATAAATGATATTTTGGCATAATTTAGTATAGTACAAATGGACAGGTTGAGAAACAAAAGACTATTAAACTGTACAATAAACAACAATAAACTGTTTGATGCTTCTGTAATAATGAAATATAACAGTAGAAAATATACTTGATTTTCAATTTGTGATTATAGGTTTGTTTTTTTCTTCACACCTTTAAGCACACTGACTTCCAATAACTGCAATAGCACTACAGTTAAAGATTTGTAGAAGGTCAAAACACCAACACAGTACATAGAGTGCATTGGTCAGAATAGTCATGATCCCCTAAAATGATAAATGGATAGAAATATCAGGTAACAAGACCATGGTGAGAAAGTAGAATGTTTCATTGTTTCATTAAAAAACAAGAAGTGAACGTTTTGTGTACCAGCTCTCTCTCCAGGGCTCGGATCCTGTCCTCATAAAGCACCCTCTGGTCAGACAGCTCCTTCTGGGCCACCTCCTTTGCCATCTGGATTCCCTGCATCATCTCCTCTTTTGCCTTCAAATGGGCTTCTTCAATTTCTGCCTCCAGCCTGGGACACACAAATATGGCTTAAGAGAGTTCCAATTTTGATTATTAGTCTGTGCAAATAGATGTTGCCCAAACTGGTATAGTGATATTACATTTTTTTTTAATCTGGTCTTTTGCACTCACTGAGCTCTTTGAGCTGCCAGTAGCTCATTTTTGGCAAATTCAAAGTCTTTGTGGCCATCGCCTGCGCCTGTCCAGCATGACACCCGCTTCCCAGACTGCACCTCTGCTGGATGGTTGAAGCGGAAGTAGTGGTCTCCGCCGAGAATCACCCTGTCGCCCTGGAAACCATAACCACAGGGTACAGGTTGGTCATGTTTAATTCAGCTTTTAATTTAATTTAGAGCTAATTAGCCCAAAGAAAGCCATTGCACAAATCATACAATAAGTTACTCCATAATATAACGCTACACTTCAGATGGGTTAGGGGATCTTTCTGGTCTACTTACATGGTGTAGGACAGTGGATTCAAATATGAGGTTTCCATTAACAAAGGTTTTGGCGTTTTCCATGGGAATGATGCTGACAGTACCCTGGATGTTGGTTATAACACTGAAACAAACCAAAAGAATACATATATATGTTCATGTTGAATGCCTGCTGTAGCTAAAAATATGAAATAGATGATAGCTAGATTACAAAGATGGCTAAATGGATTTAGATTTATTGATTGAGAAATTGATTAATAAACTAAAACCAATGTCTTAAAACGACATCTCACTGCAGTGGTGCACCTCTGTTGAATAAGCATGCATACAAGACTGCAAACAGACCACATAC
This sequence comes from Enoplosus armatus, assembly GCF_043641665.1. NCBI lineage: Eukaryota > Metazoa > Chordata > Actinopteri > Centrarchiformes > Enoplosidae > Enoplosus > Enoplosus armatus. The sequence continues at coordinate 18,216,388 of NC_092186.1, forward strand.
TATTAAGAATTTGTATAAAGTGCAATCGCTCATGTCATCAGCATTTATAAACCGCTCCAGCAATTAGTTTTTACCAGTGTTGGTCAGCGATAAGGGCTCCTGTCAGCTGGATGTCATGGCTGGACTCAGACTTGAGCTTGCCCACTGTGGTTCGTCCCTCTTTGATCATGTAGAGAAGCATCTCAGACAGCTGAGGATCCTCGTTCAGGTTCACCAGGTTAGGAAGGCGATTGTCCACTTTGAATGTCACACCTGCTTTCTGAAAACAGAGAAAGTTTCCAAGCACTTCTTTCACACATCTTCATTAATGCGTGGAGCCAAGAATATGTATCACAACCTGTTTCTGGGTTTGTTACTTTTGCCTTTTAGGGTCAGCGTGGTGAAGAGATTACTGTATGGTCGGCCACAGTCGATGATAGCCTTGACACAGTAAAATAAAAAGTACTGTATGTAGGAAGGTAGAAAATAGAATGGAAATAAATGTTAGGCTCAGAAATTACCTGCAACTCTTTGGTCTCTTCACGTTTGCGGATTTCAGCTTGCTCCAATTTCTCCCTCCATGCCCTGCCAGAAAATATAGCAAAAAATTAAATCATCTAAGATCAAATTCTTCCATGATCCTCAACCATTTATAAACCTTCTCACTGACTAAACATTATGAAAAGGAAAACATCATCCTTTCAAAATGTTTGAGTATTTATTATGAGTATTTGTTTGGGAAACTATTTGAACATGACACTTTTGAGAGTTTAATTTTTTTATGTTAGTATCATTCCATCTTCATATTTTAATTGGTTGATGTTTAAATATATGCAACAGTGTGTCAAAGATGAGAAACAACCTGACACGTCACAGTAACAGTATATTTTTGTAACAATGTACTTGAGTGGAAACATACAATCTAAAAATATCTGCACATACAATATATAACAAATAATATAAAGAATCACTTGGCAACTAGGGTTCTCTAAACTGTGGGAATCTGCTACAGTTTTCACTTTGACTGATCATATCACGTTAAAAAGTTATAATTAATGCAATGTAATACTGACCGGTTAGCCTCGACCATTTCTCTCTCTTGCTGACAGAGTGTGTTCTTCAGGGCGGCGATCTCCTGCTGGAACAGCCTGACCCTCTCTGGTTCGATGCCCTGGGAGCTCATCTGGGCTGCTCGCAGCTTCTCTACTTCAGCCTTCAACTCTGAAAAAGAACAAAGAACAAAAAAGCTAATATATATGTATAAATGAATACCAGTTAATATGAAATTGCAGGGAGTTACATAAAAGTTCTGAAAGTGTATTTTGAGACATGACTTTAGCAGAGAAACAGAAATATTCAGATTTTGTCAGTGAACTGCCCAACAATGTCACTTATTGAAGACAATTTACTGGGCAACATTGACCTGATTTGGAATGTTTGAGTCATGTCACACACTGACAGGCAATGTGAGAGAAATCCACAGCAAGAGCTCCCCTTACTGCTAGAAACGTCAAACAGCAGCACGATCATCTCATGAAAAATAATACTTGCATGACAGTTAGCCGCCATGTGCAGCTGACAGTGCATAAATATGGCCTGGAGGCAAGGTTAGGGCCAGGCCTTAATTGAACCGGGTAGTGAATAAGCTGGTGATGGATAGATGGGCAGACAGGAGGGTATGTGGGAGAGACGGAGAGACGGAGAGCGAAGGAGATCAAGAGCAAGACCCAAATAGAAAACTAGACATCCAGATATAAAGAAAGCGAAACACACAGACAGTGAGATTGATACAAAGAGAGGCAGATGAAGAAGGAGCTAATGGACAGACACACAGACAGACAACCAAAACAGAGTGAATGACAGTTTCAAATGAGTTTGTGTGTATATGCATGTAATTAAGCTATTGAGGATAGAGGGATTTATAAGAAATATGCTCTGTTGCTTCAAAAAATGATTTTGCATTATGAGGTCTCTCTTCTCAGTGCACAAATACTGTTCACACCAGTGATGCTATGGTAACAACACTGCTCGCTATAGAAAAGCTATCTTTGGTATTCCTTGTGAATAAGGACATACAGGTGTGGAGCTGTTTGTGTTGGATGGCTGATGTCCGGGTTCACAAAGAACATAGTGTACTGCTATATTTGAGCACAGTGAAGAGAAAATGTTTTTCTGAAGGTGTTTCCTTAGTCATGCTCTACTCAATGGTGGCCAAGGACTCACCTCGGCTACATGTACCTCACAACTGGCAACATCCACAGTAAGTGTATTAAGTCCAACAGAGCTTTTTGAATGTGCGTATTTTGAGTGTCTGACCTCTGATGAGCTTGGCACTGGTGTCTTCATTGACTTTTGCCACGTTAATGATGGTGCGGGCCTGCTGGGCATAGCGCAGAGTGCTTAGGCTTTCCTCCACATTGCTGCCTGCTGGGCTCAGTGTGGCGATCATGGCCGTCTTGGAGTTGCCACCGAGGCTCTCTTTCAACAGCCTGTGGAAGAAAAAAGAAAAAGGGACTTGGTCAGGATCGTCCAATGAGAAATGAGATTTGCTCCACTATTATGGGTTAGAGAAAATTTCACATTTTCTTTGGCAAGATTGTCTTTTCAGTTATACAAAGTCTTTAAGCCCCCCATTTATAGATCAATTAATTTCAGTTAACGCATTCTATTTTCCATTTTAGTGCTGTCTGTATATGCATGGATTTTCTTGCTCATAGAAGTCTTGTGCATATAATCACACACAACTCTATATCAGAATCAGAAATACTTTATTGATCCACAGGGGGATATACTGCATGAAGCTGTGGACCAGTTTTGTTTATGTTTGTTATTAAAAAAAACAGATAAAGATAGAGTTTGCAAAAATAAACATTGTGTTCTCTAACTGCAGTGTACAAGCATTCTGATCTCTCACCAGGTCAGGACAGACTCTCTGTACGGTATGAAGACCTTCTTTCTGGTCAGTGCCTGTTCTGACAGGGCAGAGATGACCTTTCCAAGGGTAAGCAGGGATTTGTTGATGCTAGCCCCCTCCTATAATGACACAGTAAAATTGGCATTTTTTGTTTTTAATAAAAGTACATACTGTTTTATGAAAATGCAAAAAAGCATCCTCTGCTAGATAAATAGAGGAGCAAATAATGAGCACATATGTCTGAATGCAACCAGATCTTTTCAAAAGCTCAGTCTAAGAATCAACTGAGGATCCAACTAATGATTCATTGACGGTTATTGATTCATGCAGCCCATTTTTCAAGTTATTGTTTAGGTTTCAAAATGTCAGAATGAAAAATGGCCATCATAAATTGTAGGACCCAAAGTGAAGTCTTATAATGACAAATACAAATAATTGAAAATCTTTGTGTTTTTTCCTTTTGTTTATAATCAAATACCTTATGAGCAAAGTTCTTTCTTCAATTAACAATGAAATGAAATTGAGAAAAGCAAATAGTATGGTGTGTGTGTGTGTGTGTGTGTGTACCCTGAGTCGGTCTCCACTTGTCTGGGCCGATTTACAGCGCTCGCTGCCTGCCAGGTCCACCAGGTTGATCCTGCTGGTGATACTGTGATCGTGTTCCTCGCCCTCCACAAACTCAGTCTGTACACAAGCACACACACAACAGAACTGATTAGATCTTAGATCTTAAAACACATGACCCCCCACATTTATTAGTGTGTCACCGCTGAATTAACTTATTAATTTATACTCTTCACATGATTAAATACTTGTAAAAGCAAATTTGGTGCCATATCTTGTGGTAAAGGTTTTTTTTATAAATAGAAGAATGTATTGGGCAACGTTCATTTGTTTGGGGGGAAGTTGACAGGCCATACCTGAGTCTGGGTCATAACCAGGGTGAAGACAGAGTGAGATCTGGAGCTCTTGTCATTCATTCCCGTAGCTGCTGTGGCTCTCTGCTTGTTGCCCAGCTTCAGCCAACCCTAAAGAAGGACACCGTGAAGTATGACTGCATCTCGTCGTGTGAAATCTCTCTTGTGGTTATCAGCAGCATTATTGTTTTCTCTCTACACTTTGGGTGTATCTTTGATGCTCAGCACTTATCTCCATGGTGTGCCTGCACTGCACTTTCAAAACATTAATATCCATTCAAACGTTGATGATTCAACCTACCTGAATGTCATTGTAAGAGCTCACAATATTCCTGAGAAGAAATAACAAAGTGAGCAATTCTGCAAATCACACCATTCAAGAATGCTCTGATGGCCTTTATTAGGGATTTATTAAAGTAATATAGCAAAAGAAATAAAATGGTTTCTTACGCAGAAAGGTCAGCAACATAGGGGCCTTGGACTGGATGCTCCCTCACTCTCAGCTGGAAACCCAAATCAACAGGGTTATCTTGACTGTACATACTCTCAGGTTATTCTAACCTACCAATGACCATAAATGTCCCCATGGCATTATGAGGAAGTGTTCATCTCTGAAATTTCAGGAGATGTTTATTTGATAGACAATTACAGGAAAACTCCAAGAACTTTCTGTTCTCCAAAAGGCAAAATATCTGGTTTATCTGAAAATGCAGCAACCAATTTCACTAATAGAAAGCAACAATAAAAATGTTTCTACAGTGTATTTCAGTCAGTTGCAAACTACTTACGGGCATCATCCTCTGGTTTGGCTCATCTCTGGTCACCAGCAGGTCATGGATCTTCTCATTGTACACTTCAAAGAAGCTCATCTCTACATGACATTTGACCTGAAATATAACCGAAGGGATCACTTGATGATGTCTTTTAGTCTTTGGAGTGTTTTCTGGTGAAAAATTGCAGCCTTAAGACATTGTCAAACAATGAATTAACAAAAAAAGGAGTAAAAGAACATAAAATAATTACGTAGCATTTTACCAGGGAGAAATACTTTGTAAGAGAGACCCTACCTCTTCATTTTCCATGGATGCCAATCTAGAAAAAAGCTCCTGGCAGAATCGCGGGATTACCCCTTCCTCTTCTCCAAAACCCATCATCCTAAACAACAATCATTTCAAACAAATCAAATTGACAGTTGATTGATTATGATTTAAAATACACATCCCAATATTCACACTTTACGCAGTATGTGCAGAGGGGAAGAGTTTCAGTGGGGACTGTAATAAACTATATCTAAAACTACTCACGTGTAAGACTTCCCAGAGCCTGTTTGCCCATAAGCAAACAGGCAGGTGTTGAATCCTTCGAAGGCCCTCAGCAGCAGAGGTTTGGCGAGTGTCTCGTACACCATCTGCTGGCTGGTGAAGGTGGGGTCACACTCATCCACCGAGCAGAAGGAGAAGTCATAGGTGAAGGAGTAGCTCTGTTTGGAGTCTGGATGCTGGACAACAGTCTCCTGACCGTTCATGAAGATGACCTGCAATGCCTTCTCTGCCTTCTCCCTATAACAGAGCAGAAATATTTACAAACATAATTTCAGAAATGGGTTTTGTCTACCAGAAGGAAATGATTTTCCAGATTGTAAATCTGAGCACTTCCACAACCTAAAACAGTCTCTAGCTTGGTGGTCATTATCCAGCTCAAAAAAATCCTATACAGCCTGCGGTACAGGGCTGCAACGAATGATTATTTACATTATTGATGAATCTGCAGATTATTTTATCAATTAATCATTTGGTCTATAAAATGTCAAAAAACAGTGAAAAATTACAACTTTACAAATTACAAAATTACAACTGCCTAATCACAATTTCCTGAAGCTTCGCCTTCATGAGGTCATCAGATTGCTTGTTTTGTCCAATCAACGCCCCAAAACCTAAATATATTAAGTTTACTATCACATGAGGTAAAGAAAAGCAGCAAATGTTCACAACTGAGAAGCTGAAACTGGAAAATGTCAGCTTTTTTTAGCTTTTTTTTCTGTTAATTCAATTCGGTTAAATCACACAAGACCTGGTTAAACTACACCTTGGTTTATCCTTATTGGTATATACTGGTGTTTGTTTGAATTGGTCAGAAGGCTCAGAAGGAGACCCAGACCCTCAGCTGACAGACATCATTCACTCCTGCACAATCTACCCATCAATCAATTATCAATTAAGGCAAATATTGTATTACAAACCTGGCATTGAAAGGGCGCACACGGACTGCAACAGTCAATGCACTGTTTTCCATCTTAAATGAATCCTGCTGCTTCAGACCCTCACTGGTGCGGGACAGGGACTGCTCGGTAGGTGCCGGAGTGGAGGTCTTGGCCTGGGTCACGTCTCCCTTTTGACTTGAGGTGGAGGTCTTTCTAGCCTGCAGCGCGGCGTTTGGTTTGTGCACACCCGAGGGCGCCTTGCTGAGCCGAGGAGCTGGAACAGGTTTTGCGTCTTCCGCTCGCGGTGCGCGAGATTTGTGCCTCTCGAGACTTGCAGATTTGACTGCCACTGGTTTATGTGCTGCTTTCTCTGCCAGTCTCTCGAACACGTCTCTCTTGGCAGCGATTCTCTCAAACGGGGTCTTTTTGGTTGGTGTTTTAAAGGTTTGGGCCTGGTCCTCGAGGTGCCTCATTGTGGAGGAAGAGGAGCAGGGCGTCTTGTTGTGCACCGGCCTGCCCTGGGTTGCCACATGAGCAGCAGTTTCTCTTAAACTCGTAGACCTGAATAAACCAGGTGCCCTACCGTTTGGTTCACTGAGAACTTTCGGCATTGGCTGCGGGCCAGTGCCGCTGACCCCACGCTGCCCGTGAGCGCTTTTATCCATCGAGGGAGTCCTGGTCCTGCGCTGCAGGGTCAGTCTCTTCTCCGGGGCTGGTGTAGTATTCAGGCTGCTTTCAACCATCGTTTTCTCTGTTTCAGCCCCGGTCTTCCTCCGTGACCTCCTCTGCAGAGTGAGTCGTCCGCGGTAAGGAGTCTGCTGTCCGCTGCCGCTTTTAGACAACGCAGAGAGGACATACGTCCTGTTCACCTGTCGGCTTTTATCAGATGACCTGCTGTCTTCACACGCAGAGTCTCCGGATGTTATCTCACTTTTGCCTAGCGTTGTGTCTGTCGCTTTTCGCTCCGCCAGGCGCTCTCTGCCCGGTGTCCTGGGTGTTGATGTTGACATTAGATGGTCATAATAAGCTGTATGCTTCCTCGCTTTTACACTGAATAACGACATGGCAGCCGGCTAAAAACAAAAAGGTTAAAATGAGCTTAAGGGTTGGGGAGCTAACGGCGACTCCACTCCGGTTGCTCTACGGTTGCCTAAAATACACGACATAGAAAATATGTAAAACGGACTCCAGTACAGCTCGGTATGTTTAAAAGTGAATATAAATCCATTCGAATAAAATATGAGTTGTATCCAAGCGAACAGAGTTACTTTTGTTTATTATTGTCCCCTCATCTCTTCCGCCTTCGCCCGCTTCAATTTCAAACCGTCTCCGCCAGTGACAGCTGATTGGCTGAATTCTTGGAAATCGTTACGTCACGTCATAGACGAGACATGTAGACACCTGAAGCTGACGCTAGGTGGCAGCATTATCAAGGTTATCCTACTTTGTAGCCATCTAGGCACAGAATCAACTGTCATTTACTGTAACCAGCTCTGAGGTTGTATCCCAGTGGAGAAATTGCGCTACTCATGTTTTCCCTTCTAAAATTAGCACTCTACCGTTACAAAACGTGACGTAGACTCCATACTTTAAATAAAAACAAATAACTCCATCAGCTGAGGAAGCTGAAGCAACTGAAAAAGCTCCAGAAAAAGGTAGTAAGTGGACCTAAATTTAATAAAGACCTGCTGTCTAAAAACTTAATAAAACACAAAGCATTAAAGCAGTAAAGACACCACAAGTACATCACAGCAAGAAAGACTGTCCCTCAGGACCTGGGTTGATGTCTGGGTATTTGAGAGGATAATTCCTCTATTTTAATGAATTGTCTTTCATTAATAACCCAACACATTTATTTATAATACATCACAATTACATTTATTTTTCCAAGAAAACAATATACAAACTAAACATTTAGCATTTACTCAATAAATAGACTGCTCCATTGCAGGCAATGTTCGGAAGAACGTGCTACTTTTTGCGACGGTCGTGTTTCCTTATGATGTCTAATAGATTGTTCTTGGTGACCAGCACATCATCAGTTTCCTGCCTGGCTTTCTGTCTTTCCCTCCTCTGCTGCTCATGGAGGTGGGGTGAGTTGAGGAGCTGAGGGGGCAGGATGGACCCTGTAGGTTTGACCCGGTTCACCACCTCCAGGAACAGTCGCTTGTTGTTGTTGTTGAGAAAGGTGATGGCTGTTCCTCTGTGTCCCAGCCGACCTGCCCTGCCCACCTGGATGAGAAGACATGAAGGGAAAAATCTAATACTTTGCCTTCTCTAAAACTAACTATTTGTATACAATGAATTCCCTAATTTAACTGTGATTGACAAAGTATGAGATATTTATTTAAGGTTGAAAAATGGGATTCAATAACTATCACTCATTATTAATGTACTAATTAGTAAATACTAATTAATGAAGCTTCAACTCTCTGGAGTTGAACTTTACGACTTTTACACTTCCACATTTCACTTTCTACTGTGGGTAATACTAACCTGATGGACATATTCATCCATTGTGTTTGGCATGTCAAAGTTAACCACCAATCTGACGTTGACTAGGTCCAGTCCTCTGCCTAGCACACCTGTACTGATCACCACTTCAAAGTCTCCATCCAGAAGACCCTGAGGACGCAACAGAGCAAATATCACACTGTCAGACATGTTTAACATTACAAGGTGGATAAAATGTGACATAAACATTAGCATGGTTAGGACTTAAATATTGGTGAAAACAATATTTATGCTGCAGGATTTTAGCAAATGTAACTCTAATAGATCTGATGGTTGGTCCATCTTTGTAAACAATCAAACCCCAGAAACGTATTAGACATTATAGTGGAGATCCCAAAGACACCGAATATATATATTTAACCATAGCAAAATGTGTATAAAATGATGCAAAAGACCTATTATATTTCCATCTGATGTAAAGGTGCAGCCATATAAAAATGACACCAGCTTGAATATTCCCTCAGTGTAAGTATAAATAGCTTCAATGACATGTTGGAACGAGTAGAAACAGAACATATATGCAATACTTGCAATACTACTGGTGTGAGGACTTTCTTCCCTTCTAAAAATTCAAAGAAACTTAAAGGGACATATAAGAGGAAAATCAACACTTGTGGAATCCAAATATCTGGATATCTGGATCATTCTGAACCTTGTCTATTTACATCTATTAATGTTTTACTTCTCCACTTTCCTTTTTTTACCTACAGTAGTTGTGGTTTTGACAGCATCCTTCTGCATTCAATATACTGATAGAAACTGTTAATAAAAGTCTCAGCTCATGGTGTCTGTGGTCTTCCAGCTACAAGGTATTCAGTCTCTTGGACACCAAACACGGGAGAACTGCTATTTATTCACTTGACTGTGCATGTTCTGGCGGCCACTGGCCTCACCCTGAGGATGCGGTTGCGTTCCCACTGGCTCTTGTCGGAGTGGATTGCCACAGTGTTGAGGTCTGTCACCTTGGCGACTGCTTCGCACAGCAGATCAGCCCCCAGTTTACAGTCTACAAACACCACCACTGGAGGCTGGTACAGATTACTGTCCTGAAAAGCCACAAGGGAGACATAGGAGCAAGGTGAGATTTCATTTTTTACATTAGACAACATTTCTATATTTCAACATAAAGATATTTTAGAAACATTAATATATTCTCTGATGATAAAAGGGGTTTACCAGTAGATGTAACAGAGCCTGGGATTACAGATGAGTTCTTAAAAGTAGGCTATTTGCACCTTAAATCCTTATTCTCAAATCCAAATAGTTATTTTCCACATTGACAAATAAAGTGTTTCTGCCAAGAGCAGCAGGGTAGGTAAAGTGATAATGATGGGGCTTCAGCTCTAGGTCTATTGTTCTAGCTCCAGTTTGAGCAAATTTCCATGCTGTAGAGAGTTGCAACAATATGAAACAACTGTTTTGGGTCATTTCTATGTCATGTCCACTCCAAAGTTTTGGTTTTCTTGGGGTGTCTCATCCAAATAGCCTTCAAATCCCTGCAAGACCCACCACTTTTCCCTGTTCAGAGACAGCCTTATACTGTGAGCATTAAATTAAAAAAACAGCAGTCATGAATAACTTGGCTTAAAAAAAGATCGCCATCACAACCACCCTCTCCACAGATTAGTAGCTCCTGTTACTCACACAATGATCTAACAACACTTCTTCACCGGGTTAACTAAAGCAGACCCTTCCTGCCCTGCCCTGTATAAATGGTACAAGCCATTGCTGGGATTCCTGGAGCAGGGCCATGGCTCAAGGCCCACCCATTTCCTCCAGACGGGGGCCAGGACTACAGCAATGGCTGTCTAAATATGGTGTAGTGGGGAGACTGGTCCATGGAGCTTAAGGACTTACCATCTTTACAGTCAGTTAATAAAATACCAAGCTGGTACCAGTGCGTAGCGAGACTGAGTGGTAAATCCACTGTAAACTAAAACTGAGATAATAACCCACTCTCTGATTTTGTCCTTACCAAAGCACTCTCCGGTTCTCCAGAGTACAATTAGACTTAATTTTACACAAAAACTAAGAAAACTGCTGACCTCTTAAAGAAAGCCTATAATGGCAGTGGAAGTGAGCTTTAAGCGATATCATCTTTTGAGATCTTTTTAAGTGAGAACCAGACTTGCTGACAAAAAGGAGACTGTGTGCTTTTTAAAGATACCTCTTCAAATCCAAATCAAAACCTCAAGTCTATAACCTACATTGAGAATCTCAAACAGCTTCTTCTTCTTGGAGGGTTCCTCTACCCATAGCAGGATCTGCCTCACGTTGGCACAGGGCTGGTTCTTCTCTCCAATGGCAATACGGACGGGGTCACGAACCAATCGGGCAGCCAGCTCCTCAGTCCCCGTTGGGATGGTGGCCGACGCCAGCAGAGTCTGGTGTTCTTCTGGGACTTGCTCCAAAACCTCCAGCACCTGCTGCTGGAAGCCCATCTTCAACATAGTGTCGACCTACAGGATACACCACAAATACATATCAGGTTTCAGGACTTTCTCCATTTCTACACAGTACACAGCATTTAATAGAATACTTGACCACACTTACATTATCAACTATTATTATGTTGGGATATGACAAGACTTCAGTCAACATTAGCCATCATAAAATCCTCTGTTTGTTCATCATATCATAGTGAAATCATTTCAAAACGTCTGCAAAGAACTTAAAAGAGTTATAACATTACTGTCTTTGGTAGATACATTTTAATTTGACTAAAAAATTAAAATACAGGTACTTTTAATGAAATGTATTCAATTACGCTTTTAGGACCTTTTTGTTCTTTAAGCCACAACATTTTTTTTCAATGTTGGAACCCCTTTAAGTACTAAATAAATCTGAAGTGTTTGTCATACCTCATCAACCACCACAACCTTCACTTCATCCAGCTGCACTGCCTTCTGCTTCAAGATCTCAAGGAGTCGCCCAGGGGTGGCTATGATAACCTACAGGGAATTAACAGAAGAACATGAAGATGTGGAAAGTGGTAGAATGTGTTTTGACTGAGGGAGGAGGAAATGACTGTAATAACAGAGACTGTACTTTGATGCTGCTTTTGAGGCGGTGGAGTTGTGGGGGAAGCGGCATGCCGCCCACCAGCAGTGCGGTTCTCATGTTGGGGAGGCCCATCACCAGCTCCTTGGCCTGTCTCTCTATCTGAAAGGCCAGCTCCCTGGTGGGGGTCAGGATGAGAGCAACAGGGCTACCCACACCATGAGCTGGTTTCTAAAGAAAGAAAACATACAGCATCTCAATACATATGCAAGCCCAAACGCAATTAGATGAAGCAAGTAATGTTATAGAGTCCATGACGTTTCATGAATAGTTAAATACTACAAATAATGTGTTTTTGTGATAATAAGATGATGATAATTCTCTAGACTTTGTAGGTTCCTTTTGATTTTGCCCAAAAGACCAAAATGACCCGACCTGCACATTCCTTACTGTTGGTCACTTGTAATATTGGTAACCAAGGAAAATCCGATTGTAATACGTCTATAAGTTAAGAACAAGAATTAAACAGTCGCAAGAAAAAGGAAAAGGGGAAAAAAAAGTCAATGCAACATTTTGGTAGAACTTTGCATGACGACAACGTTGGTTACCACACAGCTCTTAATATAGCCAGTACATCTGCTCCAATAGATGTTTTCAAAAATTTGTTTCAGTTTAATTTAACATTTCCTCAACATAAGTCAACTTTCTGTTTGAAAAACTTTGAGGTAACATGGCCACTGATGAAATGTCTCTCCTCACTCAGTACCGCTGTTTAACAGCAGGAGAGTCAAAGGATCAAATGGTGCTAAAAACTGATCCACAAAATTGTCCATCTCCTGAAATTGTCTTTCTGCAACAAAAAACACTTCATACTGAAATACTTAAAACTCATCTCCTGGCTTTTCTGATAAAAAAAACAATATCTCTTCTTTTATTCTTTTATACTGTCCACCTCAATCATGGTGAAGTGTTCAAATGTTTACATTCCATCCAACATCAGTATGCCTGTAACTCTATTTGGTTTTTACAAGTTGTTGTTGTGAATACAGACGCATTAATTCAAACTGGCTTTAGGTTATATGACGGCCAACACATACTGTATCTCATACGTTGTGTCACACAAGTCTTTACCTTTACAATCAGCAGACATGTCAAAGGAGAAATCTGAAAGCCTCTTAAAATTAAAAAGGTGGACTTTGTTTGTATTTGTTTCCTCTATATGAGATGTCCTATAGAAGTTGCCTATAGTTTAAAAAGTAGCTTTCTCAGGGTATGAATAGGCAGTTTGAATGCAAATTTAATGAATCTAAATGAAGGAATCTGATGTTAGCCGCATTACTGTACCTCAAGTGCCCTAACTACCACTGGTAGCAGGAAGGCTACAGTCTTCCCTGAGCCTGTGTCAGCACTGGCAATCACATCCCTGCCACTGAGACCAACAGGCACCATCTGCATCTGGACCGGCGTGGGTGCCTCATAGCCGGCCTTCTTCAGGTTGCCACTCAGTGTGGCAGGGAAGCCACAGTGTTCAAACTCAATGATGGGTCTCCTGACATTGCTCCCCTGGGTTTCAATGCCCAGCTCCTGTTTAATCCGCTGCACCTGCTCGTCTGTTAGGCCTGATATGAACCGATCTTCCCTGTACGAATAGCCAGCCTCACTTTCACCCACTCCACCAGTGTCAACTGCTGGCTGTTGAGGCCTTTGGTCTCCAGTTTTATCCTTACGGTTAAACACATCGGGCCCAGTCCCCATCCCCATTTTGGCCAAATGGTTGGCTTTGCACTCAAGACTGCAAACATCATTGTCAGTGCTGTCACAGATGTACTCCCCATAGCGACCACACATCACACAGACGGGCTCGCCTGGCTCCGGCCATCTCTGGCTCTTTTTGAATGATTTGACAGGTTCCTCCTCTTCCTCGTCCTCTGTATCACTTGAGGCAGACTTATGGCGGTCTTCACTCACTGAGCTCTCTGTCAAACCTGGAGAGTCTCCGCCTGCTTGTATTGTCTCATCCTGTGTTTTGGTGTCTTCACATGTCTCCTCCTTCTGACCAGGTGTCGCTGAACTACCTTCATCTTTTCTCTCCTCCTGACCGACTTTGCTTTTCTTATTCAAAACTTGTTCTGAGCCTTGAGCAGGTCTCTTCACTTTCAGGGCTCTTGGCATAAACATTTTTTATGGACTGTTAACCTGTGAACATCAGAAAACCAGATGTAAATATTAAGTTGATGTCAAGGATTTAGGGGTCAGAGTTTTATTGGGACGGAGGAAACTCGGGCTTGAGCTTCCACAGCACTGAACTAACGTTACGTATTCCTTCTGTAAACTGACAGTCGTACAGTAACGAAATTAGTTTCAGAAAGACAAATATAACTCCTGACTGCTACTACGAACAAGTCAAAAGCTTTCACATTTCCGACTGCTTTTCAAACCAAAGTTCGGCCATAAATGCCGGGAAGTATCTTAGCTGAATGTTTCATATAAATGTAAAGCATTACACATACCTCCTCGCGTCTTCCTCCAACAGTTCAAAACAATCACCGGTGCAGACTAATGACGTAATGCTGCATTGCACGTCGGGAAACGTGGTTCGTAGAACAGCGCTTTTCTGCTATGCCTTGTGACAAGTTTAGGCTTCGTTATAACAGACGTTCTTGACGTGTTTTGACTAAATCTGCTACTATTAAACAGTTTAGCTTAATAGAAAATGAAATCTTTTAAATTGTGGGTTTGGGGGGTGACTGGAGAATTGAACTGGGCAGCCTGCAGGGCAATTAAATTACTGGAATAAACAAAGTGTCAGTAACTTAAAAACGAGGTCAGTTGAGAGCATGTTGGTATATGTAATTAAAAGCCTTCAGCTTTTTGTTTTCTAGCTAATTACATGCAGACTGCCCTCTTCTCGTGCATTCAAATGCGCATCGAAAACGCACTCGTTGTGCAGTCAAGTTGTATAAGGATATTGAATGATGAGGTTTAAATTAACCTGCTGTCATGGGGTAGATATATCACTGAGATATGATGCAGTCTTCAAGAATATAGATTTTAAACATATAGCACGTATACAATACAGGGCCAAAGCAACATACCCCTCAAACCAAAGTGTTAAAATTCCCGACAGCATTTGAAGGTATCCTCTGCGCATGCGCATTGCGCATCAAAGGTGCAGGGCTTGGAGAGCCACAGTGCGGCAGGAAAACCGCACCACAGCACCAACAGATTGAATAGAGGAGGGAACGCTACACACATAGGTCATCCATACAAGAATACGTGGACATGAAAGGGAGAGGCCATCTGCTTCCAAAGAACCCAAATCATGGAAATATTTCTGTTTTCATTCCAGCTGAAGAGCAGCTTTTCCTCTGAAATCCAAGGAAACCTTCCCAGCTTGGTCCGACGAAGCTCACTTCAACTGGTAGACAGCAGAATGGATGAAAAACGCCAAGACTAGCGACTCATTGTGTCAACGAGACTGAATAAGACGATAAATCGCAGCCAACCTAACACTGTATGACTGAAAGAACCTGTGAATAGTCTCCGGAAAGACATCGCACCTCATCATTTTATAGCCGTTTATTGTTTCCTACGAAATTCCAGTAGTGGGATGCTTTCGCGTTGTGTTGCTTCATAAGGTTCAAGAACACAATTCAGGGAGAAATATGGGTGAAGTTCAGGACGTCAGGGATGTTAAGAAGACCTTCGTTGCTCCAGCTATTAAGTCTTTTGAGCATTATGACTTCTCACGAGCCAAAATCTGTTGCAGCCTCACATGGCTGGTGGCCAAAGCATACGGGACAGGTAGGTGCATCACCTCTACATAGTTACCTGCACGCTGCATGCATAGGCTATTTAGGTTTTTCTAAATGCATGTTTGTCAGCATTTTAATTAAATACTACAGAGCTTGATGCAATAAATGAATAACATGTCTGTAGTACATTTTAAAAGGCTCGGCACCAAAACAATCCTCAAAACAAATAACCTACAAAACTGTATCTGCCTGTAGAGACATCATGCACTATAGATATTTACTATGGACTCATCATTGATGACCTGAGGCAGTATTCTCTGCTTCCCTGTAGAAATATCACAGTGATTTTCCTTCAGTTTGGTTCTCAGCCACCATTGTGTTCTGTTGCGGACCATCTTAAATGAATTGCCTATTGGAAAGACAATAAATATTATCCCACGAGGACAGAAGAAATCTGCTTCCTGTGCTGGATCAATAAATATGTTGCCCTAGTTAATTGAAAGGGAGTATTCAGTGTAGAAACATGGAGGTGTCCCAAATTATGTCACCTTCAGGGTACTGCATCCAAATTTAGACATAAATGTCAGATTTTTTTATACACTGTCAGCAGGGTATATATCACACAAAGGGTGTACTTATTAACGGTAATGAGGGGCAAATGAAAAGGTTTGTAGGCTGTAGTCAGTAACCATCATAAGACAAAAATCAACAGTACTCTTACAAATATTAGTTATTCCTCATGGGCCTCAGTTGATGTAACTTTGATTCTTATATATATATGACATGATATTCTAGATTTACCTCAGAATATCATAGCAAAAGGTAAAATCTGTTTTGCAATGAAAGAGTAAGCACCAATACATTATTTTTAGTGCAAATGAACTAACATGGTGAACACATTTATATGTTTAATGGATTTTGAAACTTAATTGAGACCTGCTGTCATCTTAGAGACAGCAGGAATGTTAATGCAGGGAATGTATGCATACGGTCTGTACCTCTGAATCACCACCCACATTTCCAACATTGCAGAGAAAACAAAATGGCAATTCAGTCTCATTATTATGGATAATACATAGACAGATAGGAGGGTTGTGACACTGTGACTTAGAGTCTCACCTTACACAAGATCAGCCTAGGGTTCAAAGTTGATTCAAAAGGACTAATGCAGTGCTGTGGTTGTTTACCTGAGATGAAATATCCTGTTCTTGTCACGACATCTAGTCGTTTTTGTTAGAATATACTGCAAAGCACTGCTGCTGAGAAACCATTCACTTCATTTGTTACATTCTGAATGATTAAAAATGATGCTTTTATGAAGTTTTACTGTACATTCACAGGAAGCCTTTTTTATATTTAACATGTAAAATGTACGTAGTATTGTATGAATTTGAACTCCGATGGATGGATGTGCTCTTTTATGAATTACCAGATGTGTTGTTTTTGGATGTCCACAAACTGGCATTTTTTCATTTTTGATTGGAGTTCATGTGAATCACCTTTATTGCTCAGAATTGATGGATTCAGGCTACTCATGCTGGGATTAAAGGTGTTTTGTGTAATGTAAAACTTTTATCACCCTCTGTTGTCCATCAGTAGGAATTACAACAACATGGATTCACAGTAACAGAAACACATCTCAGTCCACCAACATCCCTCTCACAACCCCCCTCATGTCATTATGACTTTGAGCTATGGTGGCATGTTACTGACACACACATTTAAGTCACATTATCACTATGCAAGAGATTCAACAGAAGTGTGTAGTGAAGAGGTACAGTATTACATCACCATCTAACACACTTGAGAAAGAGGATTCTTAGCCTTCACAGTGGAAATGTGCTAAATTGTGACGTCTGTCACCTGGTTATGGCAGCGTTTTTCACCCATAAGCAGTTGAAAGTGCACAAACTGAGTGGGGACTGGGAGCTTTTTTAAAATTCCAGCAAGTGTCCAGTTCTTTTACCAGACAGTCTCTTAAAACCCTGGGCAAACACCCCACTTGACATACCCACATGACATTTATGCTATGTTAGGTGACGCAGCCAGGGCTGATAAGGTGGCATCACTGAACAGAGAGGAAGAACAAGATCGCTTTTCTTCTGGACCATTAATGTGGAAAAACTTGTATGATTGGCGTCATGCTTCTACCATGCATTGCCCTAGAGCCATACTTAAGGCTGTAATGTAATGGCTCCTGGCCAAAAGAAAAACAATGCTACCCACATTTCCCACAAATGATTGAAAAGTATTTCACCGCAATTATGAATTCAAGCCACTTGTATCAAGTTGTTGGCTTCAGCAAATGCAAGCTGAATAAAAAGAGCTTTTGTGCTTCTCACATATATCTTACAGTGTAAATGTGTGTGATTTTAAACGGCAATCTTACCACTGACACAATTTCTGCTTCTTCCATTAGTTCTTATTCATTTACAATTTTCTATGTGTATGTAGGGGTGTTATAAAAGATGCTGCTCTATAAAACCTAATTTCACATTAAGTGCAATGAAATATTGAATTCTTGAAAATAAATAAATGCTCTCATAGCATCAGGAGTTGCTCAAAGAGAATATGTGTGTCACATGGAGGCTACCGTCTCTATGTTCAAACTATGACTGAGTCTCCCAGCACTGATTGTGTCCCAATTTTGCTATTTCCCATGTGACACATATCAGATCCTGAGGCATGTGACCCACACCACTGTGTATCTACGTTGCCATTACAGTAACTAAATTTACCTTTGACTTAATATAACAAAAAACATTAAAAGATTAAGATTAATCTTAAAAAGATTAAATTAAAAAAAAGAGCAGCAACTTGGGCTTAAATGACATGAATTAGGCCTTGCTCTGGTCTATAGCTAGGTTTTAGAAAATCTTAGCTCAGGATTCTGTCGCTGAGGCAGACCACGTGTCAGTTCTAAGTGTTAAATGGGAACTATGAAATATTTATTTCCTCTGCCTGAATCATTTTGTCACCTTATTCCTCTTTTGATATCAGAATTTGTTTGTGTGACCAGAATCACTTCATTCAAAAGCTTTCCCACAGGTACAGAATATATTTGAGAGGCTTGGCCCCTGTGGCAAACACCCTGTGGATGGGAAAACAGCATTACATTGAATACTTCCACAAGCTGACTCCTGATCAGGGGAGCCATTTTTCCAATCTATGGTTTATGATTGCACTCTGTATGTCCAACCAGACTTTTGAAAGGAAGAAATACAGACAAAAGATAATACAAAACTACAACACAAAAACATCTGTTTAAGCGGGCCACCCAAATAACGTAATTTTATATGAGTGAGTTGCTGCACAAAGTTAAATAAAGAACAAGGAGACTTTGCTTTTCAGTTTGATAGCATTGGTGCAAACACACTCAATAGTCAAAACCCAGTAACAGTGAAACTGTCTTCATGAATGCAAAATGCAAGGCCTCAAATAGACCCAAACAATCTGTCTATTTGATTCTTCTTCTGTGTTCTGTTCTTTCCCCTTCAAAATAATACTCATTTTCATCCCTATTATTTTAGTTATTAGAATACTATTTGCTTACTGTTCATATGGGCTTAAACACATCAATACAGCGCTGGTTGTCTGAACAGTGCAGACAATATGGTATTCTGCACACCGCTGAGCACATTAGTCCTTCCACTGTGTTGTAATAGCCCAGCAAACATGAGATTCCTTGCAGATCCTCTGTGTATTTTCAATGAGGACTGATAGAAATGGGCTGATTCCAAAAATACAGCTCTCCAGAGAGAGTGAGGGAGGGAAAGTGCAAGAAAGAGAGAGCAGGCTCATCTCCAGATCCCTGCCTACGCTGCTCTGAATACTTCACATGCATCTGCCTCATTACACCATTGCAGGAGTGCATAAAGAATATGCAGTCTAGTAGATGCAAGATGCCGCCTATGCAGCAGATCATACTTTCAAACACTGCCAGACAAACTGATACCAGTGTTTAATGTGCGATACAACTCTGGTTCCTCAGCAGAGCTCAGAGAAGATTCATTGTGACCAGAAGCTGCCCTGTTTGAATTCTGGGTAAAACATTGGTGTGAAAGTAGTTAAGTATTATTCTCTCCATATTCCCTTAACAAGTACTTAACAGATGTCCTTGTTCAATGCATTAAACTCTAAACAGCAATGGTTCTTCTCTTTCACACACAAAAATGAAAGTATTATTATAATATATATATTATTATAATATATATATATATATTAGTAGTAGTCTATATAGTGTTTGATCAAATCAAATCTGATCAAGTGATTGCGCTCTGCATTTTCTGCGACGATGACCGTGGACTGATGTGACTGAAAAATGTAATTTGTAAGTTACCTGAGCTAGATGCTGACATACTACCAGCTTCAGTGTGTGTTGCTCTGTAACTCAGCCTGACCTCTGACCTCCCTGTGGAGGATGAAGGGGGAGGACTGGAGAAAAGATTAATTTCTTTGTTGGGATCAATAGAGGAAAAGCATATAACCTAGATAGCTGCTGCTACTGCTGCTGTCTGCATTTCTGTTCCATAATAACAGAGTCCAACTGTAGATGACCTTGTTGATTACGGTCAGTCCAAGCAGGTGATGTATTGACTGTGTGTGTGGGTGTGTTGGAGGATGGGAAGCAGTGTCGGGGAGTCTAAAGCTGTCACCCCATGCCACATTTTTCTCTGCATACACGCAGGCAGTTATCAAAATTAACATCTATTCTCCTCCTGCTGACACAGTGATGAGCTCTGCATCTGGAGTGTGTGCAGATGTATTTTAATGCATTCACACAGCAGCAGCATCTCATTTAAACACAATTATTCATGATTGTATTGTTTAATCTGTTGTGGAATAAGAAGGACATGCATTGTCTCTTCCCTCACTGTTATTTTCTGTACAATAGTCACACTTTCTCTTCTCAAGAAATGGTTTCCAAGCTCTGCAAACACTGGCAAGAAAGGTGACAAAAGCAATAAAAAATGCTTTTTGAATTATTTGTAGACTGCCCCCTTGCAGTGGACTTGCTTGAGGTGATACACACACACACACATACACATGCAGGCTCTCTCTTTGATGAGGCAGGCAGTGAGAGGGGTGTTCCCAGGGAGCTGGAGGCTGCAGAGATACAGACTAGTTGAATCGATTGGGTTCCACTCTTCCTGCAGTTGCTATAGCAACGTTGAGGTCTATCCACACATAGCCATGTCAAGATATTGTCAAAGCATGGCTCTGAAAAATGAAGCAACCTTAGAAAAGTAATGGCAGAGTATATGTGCACTGAGTGGGAAACTCTTCAGTAAAGCCAAACTCTGTCACACTTTTGGAATAAAGCAGATTTATTCTTTTTTTTATTTCATAGTTTTGCTACAAATCATCGTTCCTTGTGAGAAATGGGTGAAAGGCATGGACAAAGTTCTGTTTTACATATTTTAGAACGTGAATGGCAAAGTGCTGATCCTGTTTTCCTTGCCTTTATCTTCTACTTTTTTCTTTTTTCTACCTCTTTATCTTCCTTATCTGACACTTCTCAGTGATTTGTTGATGTAGGAAATTAGAAACATACTACTGTGGTGGTCTTGGTTGCCATCATGTTAATATCTAAAGTGCAATCTCTTTATCTCTTTAATCCCACGTTCTCCCCTCCATCATGCAGACAGCATCCCGGCAGACTTAAAGGACCCGTTCTACACTGACCAGTATGAGCAAGAGCACCTGAAGCCTCCTGTAGCCAGCCTCCTGCTGTCTGCAGACCTTTACTGCAGGGCCGGCAGCCTCATCCTGAAGAGCGACGCTGCCAAGCCCCTGCTGGGCCACGATGCTGTCATTCAGGCGCTGGCTCAGCGTGGACTCTACGTCACCGACCAGGAGAGATTGGTCACTGAGAGGGACCTTCGAAAGAGGCCTCTGCAAATGGTAAGAGACATTTTAAAATCCTTTTTTTTTTTTTTTTTATGTAAACTCTTGTAGAATTTGACACCAGTCCTGTACCATACAGTGGTAGTGACTTTCCTTTTCCTCAGTCCCTGAGGCATATTTCATGCACATAATCTCTTCCTCATTCCATCACTCCATGCAGCGTGTCTTTTAAACTTCACTTAACCACGAAAGAGGACATTCTGGAGTAGCAAGGTACAAGAACAGGAAGTGGTACTCACATTTACGTATTTTTGCTTGCATGCACTCATGTACAAGTTGGTTGATCCAGTATGTTGCTGCATCCGAACTAAGTGATATGCTCCTATTGCTTGATGTATATACTGGTCAGCTAAGATTTGCACTGGAAAATCTTACAATTTTTTTGCTTCTTTGATGTTGCTTTTAGTCAAGGGATTTTATTTTGAAAAGTTTGCAAAGGTATCTGAGCTGAATAAATAGAAATAGAAAGTGAGTTGTATAAACCTTAATAAACTGACCTTCCGGCTGCACCATCAATGCAGTTGTTCTGCTGGCATAATTTGCAAAATGTTTATCCCTGCGGTAATTCAGTTAAAAGTGGCAAAAAATGAAATGAGGTTCGCATCCATATTGCACTCGCCAGAAGGCAGCCTGTGAAAAAAGTAAAAAGTACTTTAGTAGTAAGAAAATCGCATTGTCTCTTAATGGCCAATAACTGCGTATAATAACTACAATTTTTATACACACATTGATTTAAAAAGATGATACAAAACCACTACAACCCAATAAACAAGTGCATCAAACCAACACAGCAACAACGGATAACAAGTGAAAAGGGGGTGTTACTTACTCACTTCTCCCGTACTGATTTTCAAGACTGCCTGGGGATTCAAACCAACGAGTACAAGCTGACTTAGACCTCAAGGCGTCCACTGCCCTGCGTGTATCTGTCATCTCTCACCGGCTTTAGAGCTCAGCTCTATCTCCGTGTTGGAGCTCACTACACAGATGACTGCAGGCATCCTATTGAGTGAGAATGAGGGATCCTCATTATTTGGGGGCGAAGTCTCAATAGGAGGTTTTATTGCTTCAGTGAATTGCAATTGAGACACGATTAGCACACAGTTTGCCTGCAGTCTGTTTGTAGAGTCTTGCTGGTTTTAATTTCCCTTCTATGCTAATTCAAAAGTTATTTAAGTTTAGTTGGGTTGTGGGGTTTACATTTCAAGCACGTCGTTGCTGCTCACAGCAACAAACTTATAAATAGATTTAGATTATGTAATTTAAAGCTAAACTAAGTGGAATTTGATGTTGTATGTAGGTGTACTTGTTGTGTGTGTGTGTGTGTCCATGTGTGATTTCGCCACGCTTTCTAGCTTGTTAACACATCAGCACCCACAGCTTGTGCCATGAACCTGAGGGATTCTCGTGTGTTACTATCTCGTCTGCATGATTACTTATTTTTAAAATAATTTTCTCAGAGTTTTAGAGTTAATTTTCTTGTCCAGAATGGAGAGTTTTACACTTGATTTTAACCCGGCACAGTTCATGACCAAATGGTTTTCCAGAAAGCGTGTGTGTGTGTGTGTGTATGTGTGTATGTGTGTGTGTGTGTGCCTGACCGAGCAGGTTGTTGGGAATGTGAAAATGAGCTGTTAGTGGAGTGTGAAACTACCTTCTGCCATATCACTTTCCTTCTTCTCTCTATCCTCCATTGTTCCATCTTTCCTGTGTCCCTCCTTTTACTCTTCCCCTTCGCCGCCACCCGGCATCTTTCTTTCTTTTCACCCGTCTTGCCCTTCAACCCTCAACATTTCCTAAACACCGTCCTTCTTCTGTCCCTTTTCACTCACATTTCCTTACTTCGTCCCCACATCTTCCCTCCATCATTACTCAGTCCTCCTCGTCTAACATTCCTCCATTCATCTTTACTAATATGATCCTTTTCAGTCAACTCCTCTTCCGTTGTGCATTCCTCCTCGATTGCCTTGCCATCTTCCCTTCCTTCTTCACATTTCTTTACAGGTCTACAGGTCACTGCTGAATCTTTGCTATTCATAAAGCAACACGTTAAGCAACACGTTAAATGTATCTTCAGTTACATCATATAGCATGAGGTCTGCAACATCATGATTTGATAAATGGATTTGTTAGTCATTTCAATCAGAATGAGATTTAGGAAAGCAAAAAAAATGCAAGACTGCTGAATATTGATACACAAGACAGCTCATGTGGATTGCCGGCTGCACAATGGAATGACAGCTCAGGTGGGAGTTCATCTATTATTTAGAAACTGCTTCAACATCTAACAAAGGTGACCAGAAGCTGTCCAGGCTGAGCTCTGGGGTTGTGGAGAGTCTGCAAGAAGAGCAGAAAAAAATTCTTCTGGAAGTTAGAGAGGGTTGTTTGATGGCTTGATAAGTTGCCCTAAAAGGAAAACAACACTGGTTCTCCTCCTGAAGCAGAAAAAGAGAAAGAGACTGAGCACCTCCTGCACTTCTAACTGTAAGCTGCTCTGGATAAGAGCACCAGCAGTTTCATTAAATGCTGCTTCATGGCATTTTAAGTTAAGCATTTAGCTTAACTCAGCAGTTTGCATAAGGTATAAGACTTTTCAGAATAAGCAATTTTCATGGATGTTCGAGGGAGCTTTAATAGGTCAGTCAGCAGCAGAGCTAGATGCTGCTCATGTCTTGTCTGACACATGTTATTACTGAGCACGTTTACTGACATTTTCACTTGAATGCCAAACTGACTTTCTCTCTTTCTGTCACCATTCTGCCCACTCGTCCTTCTGTCTTCAGCCATGTGACGGATTCCCACATGTGAAGACGCGGGATCCAAATCGCAGTTACCGCCCACTCGGTCGCCTACACACATTCTGCATCGCTGACACTCTCCTCCACCTGTAGTGCTCACAGAGAATGAGGGAGAGATGTGGAGGTGGGCTGAGGATCTGAAAATACGATTCTAGCATTGCACGTTAAGACCCACGTGAAGCACCGCTGCGAGCAAGATAATAGCTAAACTTCATTATCAAAAGGCTTTAATTGCTAAGTTTGATAAATCTAGTTCTCGATTGTGTTCTTTTCAAAGTGTCACTGCTGTGTGATCAGTTTTGTGCATGGTAATTGAGTGGAAGCTCTGGGAAAATGGAGAATTAATTTCCAAAACGCCCAATTGCGTGTCAGTTTCCTCGGCTTGTTTCTGGGGAGCTGTGGTTAGGAAGAAAACGTAATATCGAAGGTGGACACCACAACCAACAGATACACTTATTGAATTGAAGACCAATATGTCAATATGTGGCTTGATGAATCGACATCCTGATGTGAAGTCTAAGCCTGTTGCTATGGAGACGTTACACTGAGTGGGATGAGAATGACGCCAAGAATCTAGATGATGAATGAAAATAGATTCTGTATGTTTGTGCCTGCATGTGTGTCCACACTTGAGCGTGTGTGTAGGTGTCTAAGGACCTAATTGTACACTGTAGAGTGGTACAGAAGCTCCTTACATCCCTGCAGCAAGGCTGGTGTCCAGAGAAGGTGCTTAATGTATAGAAACAGTGGTTGGTATTTAGTGTCTTGCTTTATTTGTTCTTTATTTGTCCACATTCATACAATCTGCTGGATACACAGCTGCCCCACTGGAGCACTGGTGGTTAATTGCTCAGGGCACCTCAACGTTGATAATGAGAAAGGGACAAGCACTGCTCTTTCCCTTCCCCTGATTTCAAATTACCATTGCAAAGATGCAGGATTGTTGCTTTGGATTTCAGTGGATGGTATAGGTGTTCATGAAATTTTGTCCACCCCCGCTACTTTAAGAACAACAGAGTAAATCCAGCCTTTTCTTGGAAGATCAGAGAAGGATCTCACACAGTGTTGTAATGCAGAGATGGGCCACCTCACAAGTGTGGCTATTGTGTAGGCCATCATCTACATTGATCACGTTAGGAAATGCGTCATGCCTTACACCTCTGCTTAACAATTTCTTGTGGAAAAGCCTGTAGATCATCCACAGGATAGTAACTTCTGGATGTATTAGATGGCAAAAATATATATGCCCTGCTAGAATAATCTCAAAACTCTTTACTTCCTTGACCTCATCGTGGGGAGGATCGATGTTCTTCCAAGCTGCCGAACCTTGAATGTCATCGCTTTAATATTTAATAAAGCTGTGGTAAATAGGTCACGTTGCTGCCAAGAGTTTTTAATGTACTGTATAAATCAGACTCATGGCTGTATGCTGTGAGCCGTATGCTGTGAATATTGAGAGTAAGAGGCAGAGCACCTTATATGGTTTCTGAGTTGCTTCGTTGTGCTATATGGGTGCTGTGTCTGTGACTGTATGTCAGAAAAGCCATAAAACAGACAGGTTTATTGTCACACTTATGTTGGAGAATGCTTTCAAATCCAACCTTAATGGCAAATGCACTTCTAATGTGTACATGAACATTTATTCTGCAGGTCATGTTGAAACCATGCTGCTTTAGTGTGTGGACTCTTTGTAGATGTATTGTAAGCCTTATGACAGTAACTTCAGTGTTGGCTTTGTGTTTCCCAATGATAGTACATTTAATGCACAGGTCGGATTCATACATGTTTTAAGCAAGTTATTTGAACTTGTTAATTTGGGCTCATTTGGCCTGATGAGGACCATGCCAAAAAGGAATGTGACCTGGTTAATTGTTGCTGACATATTACAACACAAGACCTTCACATTAGCTGTGCATCTAAACAGAACATGAGTATGCAAACACTGCAGCAGCTTCCCATAAGAACATCAACAAAAAATCCCTCTTGCAATTGATTATGCAGCAGTTATAATTACTGCTTAATGATGTTATTATTTGTCAATATCAGACGTCCCCCTTTATAGGTGTAATAGATGTAAATGTGAATTTCATTCATTTTTTTTAATAATGCTAAAAACAATAACAAGGAACAATGTTAATAGAAGTTTCTTAGTAAATTATATGCAAACAAATGCAGGGAAGAAAACAGTAATGCCTGTAAACTGACCACAAACCATACATTTGTTTAAAAAGATTGTGATTCCAGTGGGATCTTCGTCAGGATCAAATGTTAAAATGGTTACAACACAGATATACCAACAGTATATTAAGGAATAACAATTCAAGTAGTATACAATGAAAACTCAATCAGAAGTACTAATTAATCCAAAAGAGTAGGAGTACAAAGACAAGAATACCTAAAATATTTCAATAATATCTCAAATATATTAAAATGTCAAAAATACAGTTGAAAATTTCCACCCACATCAAGATAAATGTAAGCATCAGTCTATTTTCATCAAACATATTATGTGTTGGATATGTAAAACTGTATCTCTCACAATCACTACATATACATTTTAATATATAAAGATTATTATATTGATATTTAACATTCTATATTGACAAAAAATGTTTGTCAGCTTGTGTGACAGATTGATTCATCAGCTCATTTATAGCATAGATGAATAGAGGTGAATACACTTTCTCCTGTTAGTCTCCCTCTCCTCTGCCGCCTCCATCACAGCCCCCATTGGGCAGGCACTCCGTTTCCATGGTTACACTCCAGTAGGCAGGCTGTTGTGTGTGTGTGTGCAAGAGTGGGGGTGCTTCTCCTCGCATATGTCGTATGCACAATGTGTGCTTTTATGTGCAGTGTGTATGCGCAGCTATGCACTGTAAGAACACTGCCACGTTCTGAGGCAGAGAATACTGAAATGCTGGATTTGCACATGCAGGCACACGGCATTTCTAAGACACTTCCTCACACACAAAGATGAACACAGACAAGCTAACCTGAGTGCCAGGCAGAGAAGAAATACTCCTCAACATCAAACTAGCTTCCTCAGTCCTTATTCTGTCCTTGATCTTACGAACAAAGAAGAGCTGAAGCAGCAGGGTGGAAGGGAAGCCCATCCAAGTACTTTCTGTCCTCATGGGCTTCCGCGAAGTCACAGCCAGTGCGTTATGCTTAATGCCAGTGGCGACTCCCGGGCAGCACAATATGGATGGGTAGGCAGCGAGCACATTATGTGATGTCATGTGATGTCCTGAGCATCTTTCTGTACTAGCTAAAGTTAGACTGAGTTTTAAGCTGATATGTTTTGTCTGTTTAGTCCACATGATGAATCGAAGGGATGCTTCTCTGCTCTCAACCCTGAACACAGGAGCACATTTATCTAGAGGCCTTTGAACAGTGTAGAGAGGGAAAAACATGCTTAAGCTAATGTTCCATATCAGATGATACAACACGGGTCAATAGTCAGTGATTGTTTCTCATCTCAGTAGTTGTATGTGTTTCGTCTTTTGCACTGAAAAATGTGCTAATTCATTTGTCAATCTAGTATGTAGAAATATTTTTCCAAATGCAGTAAGTGAGAAAACTGTCTTTTGTAGTGAAGGAGATTGTGCGCCGCTGTGAGCCTGGGCTCCTTGTAGTGTTACCCAAGGCAAGTTGACCCCCAGGTGAGGAGCCAGTCTATGAATGATTCAAAGACATCTACTGTATGGATCGGCACATGCCCAGTGGCCCAGCCTGAAGAAGTGACCTGCCCTTACTGCAGTAAATACTAAACTACCTAACCAACGAACAATGACGTCTTTTTCAGTGCAAGATAGTGTTGGAAATAGGTAAGGTTATCCACATAGAAAAGGTTTATTCTTATTACTATTTTTCTGTGCAGCAGCCATGCATGAAAAAGCAGAACATTTCCCTGGTGAATGTGCAGATTTTGAACCATGTTAGTATTAAATGCTACGTCGTCTGATCTGGTGTAATGGCTCCGTAAGCTTATTATACTAATAGAGAAAAATCTGTCATTTTCTTTTTAGAATTCAGAGCAGGGGATTTTGTGACAAACCATTCTCACTTTACAGATCTTAATACATTCACCTGGTTTTCCTTATTACTAACATAACAAATGTAAGGATCAGTAAGGCTGCAATAGCACTTAATCTGTAATGAATTTATGCTGCTACAGATTTGGCCATGTGCAGAGCTTCATACAGGAATCCCATTTCCTGAGATTAAATTAAACAAGCATTGTTATTGGTTATACTATTATAGCTAATATGTTTTAATTGCACTTTCACTAAACATCAAACATGATTTCGAAACATTCTGACATGTACAATAAAGTAAACATGTAACCTTTGGAGTGCAACACAATAATGTGGCAATAATGGGTTCATAATTTACATGAATTGACTTCCATGAGAGAACAATACATTCACTGCATTAGCTTTGAAGTGTTCATAGAAAGAAACACATTGAAACTAACAATATAGAATACAACTCTCTCTCTTTCTCTCCAATTAAGTAGATATTTAGCACAGTCAGTGTACAGCCAGACAGAGAACCATTATCCTGAACTGGTAACTGGTATAATCTGGAAACGCTCTGCAGATAATTTGCAGCACTGCACTCTATTTTGTTGAAGACCCAGTTTTAGGGTGCTTGCAGTGAGATCTCATATGGTGTGAAATAGAGACTATGACATAACGAGAAAAGCAGTTTTTTTGAACAAAGACAGTATATGAGAATAACATAACTTTTAAAAATCATGAGGAATTATACATTATACCAGATTTAGCTGATAGCAAATTCCCTTCTGTGGGACGATCTACATCCTCACAGAGATTTAGTCTGAACACCAGGTAAACAGCCATCATCATGTAAAATGAGTGTTATTTCCCTTTAAATTAAGTCAAACAAACCCAGTTTCAACCCAGAGGGCCTTTTCAAACATGATGGAAGGATTTGGAGTGCAGGCATATCTCCAGGGTAGGTCAACATGGCTGGTAGCCATGATCCTGTCCCCAGATACTGTTCTAAGGTTAGCTTTGAGGTTTCCATATAATTGCTAGGTTGGGTTTGGAGCATATGGAGGGGGAAGGTATTCTGCTTAAAAGCTCCATTCCCACAACTGATGCCAGACCTCACAGTTGGTATTTTGTTCATCCAAAAGTGTGCATGGGTATGTGTGCAATGGTGTTTTTATTTCTGCTGGCAAACTGTTAAAGGAGTTCTGCCATTCTCCATTTGAAAAAGAAAGACTGCAGAGAAAAAAGTCAGAAAAAGGGAAGGTTTATATTTCCAAAGGATTTTTGGTAATTGCGAGAGAATTTGTCTAAATTCAAAATGTGTCATTCAAACAGTTTAGGGGAAATGCAGAATTACCCATGTTCACATTGAACAGTCACGATTCAGTTAGTTGAAGGGTTCAGTTCAACTCAGTTTGAATGTCACCTCGAGGGTTTTTCTCAAATCTTTCACCTCAATTTAGTTGTAATTTTGAAAGATTTAAACTTAAGCATTTTCTGCTACAGCTGGCCCATGTCACCTTGTTGCAAAGTTTAAAAAAGTAAAAAGTTTGTTTTGTCAGTAAACTGTAGGGCTACCTTGGCTTTCATTCTCTTGAAAAGAGAGTTACCTCAATCTCAATGGACTAATGGTAAAATAAAGGTAAAATAATTCTATTGATTATTCTTAAAGTAAGGTGCCACAGAACAGCGATCTCTGTTAGCTATCAAATACCTTCCCGTGATTATCTGAATTCTTTTTCTTATGTTGCCATAAATCAAACCCAATCCATCTGGCAAACAGTAAGGATGAAACTAACTATGAAAAGTTAGAATTAGCTCTTGAACTTTGCTTTATGTTATCATCTTCTTTTTCACTAAAGAAAATCATATACAGTATGTTTATAGGAAAAAAATAGAAGATATTCCACAGGTACTGCTTTTTCCTTGTGATGACCTTCAACAGAGACCAGAGAGAGGTACAGCTGAGCGCTTTTCCATGTCCGGCTGAGTTGGCGTGAAGTTACCTGAAGCAAGACAGATTCAATTTTTAGACATATGCCCCAGCATGGAGCCTCTGGGCCTGGACAGGAGAGCTGTAATACTAAAAGCAGACTGCATTTCAATATTACATCACCCCTGAGCTAATGTTGAATCACTGTGTGTGAGTGTGTGTGTGTGTGTGTGTGTGTGTGTTTCCTCAGTCCTGAGGAGGTCTAGGAGACTGCAGTGCAGAGGTTCAGTGATTTAGGTTTGTTCAGTTTTTATGGTTCTGCTTCTATTTTTTCTGATGGAAGCTTCTTTAAAAACTTTGGGGATTATCATAAATAATCAATGAAGCCTTGCACTAGAGTAAAAACAGGCACAGGCTGATCATTAGCCATGACCTTTTGAAGCCCCTTAAAGCTGTTACTGTAAGTTGTGGTAAAGACATTACTGTAGTCATTACCTCAATACAGATCATTTTGCAGTGGAATAAAGCCAGTGTGTTGATTCTAATGATTTCACAGAAACATTTAGTCAGAGGTCCTTTACCGATCAGAGGTAGTAAAATATTGTGCATCCACCTGGTTCAGGCCACAACAAGCGGCTCAGAGCTGTGACAATAGAGGTTTTAGTTTATGTACGACAGACAACGATGAGGTGAAATTCAACACACACTGTCTTTTGTAGGTCGCTGCGGTTTGTTTTTGCACTTCCTTTGTGGGATGTTAAATCAGGCTTCTACGGTGGATTTTCATCTCTCTTCTTTCACAAGCCGTATTAAAGATGAACAGCATCTCCCAGGGTGGAAATACAGCAATGTAGCAGTACAATAAAAACGGGGTGGGAAGATAGGATATTGACCGTGAAGGAGCATCTTCTTACCTCATGAGAAATAAAAACAAGATTTATAGACGTAATCAGCTTACATGAGAAAGCAAAAACTGCATGTGTGTGTGTGTGTGTGTGTGTGTGTGTGTTTGTCTTTGTGTCTACAGAATGGCCCATGACTGTATGAATGCATGCAATTCATTCATCCAAGTGTGATTAAAATAACTTAACATTGGCACAGTTTTCATAGTCCGCATATGATAAAGGCAGCATCTTCGGGGGAAGCAAGTCTTCTTAATCAGAAAGTCACCATTTTGCAGCCGTCTTGATACCCCCAAGCAAGGCATTTGATCCCTGAATGCTCCAGTGGAGCTGCTCAGTGGCCAACAGAGGAAGGCAGAAGTTGTGCTGGGCAGCCCCAAGTTATGGATATGTGCAACTGTATGAACATGAAGAAAGGCGATGCTCAAGGAAAGCATATGTGCTCAGCAAACCTAAAGGTTAGAGAACTTGACGTCATGGGAGATCACAGAGGAAACGGCCTTACTGCAAACGACAGGACTGCTCTAATGAGAAATGTTAACCCTTTCTTTGGGCAGTGAAGAATCTACCTCTCTCTGGCTTCCCTTTCTTCCTCCCTCTCTTCTTCTACTCCTTTTCTCTATCTAACCACCACCACTGCTCTGCATCCATCCAGTTACTGAAGCCTTTCTGTCCATTTCTGTGAGCGTTACACAGTACAGCAACTCTTACTCATTCAGTTGCAGCACACTATCTGCTACATGCTTCATGAGCACTGAGTGCAGAGGGCCTTTAAAATGGCATTTTCCACATTTATTCAAATGGAATGAAACAGTTATATCTATTTGGATGCAACAAGGAAACAGAAGCTCTAGTATAGGGTCAGCTGATAAACTGATGGCTATGATATCAGTTTATCAGTGTTGGTAGTCATATGATGATATCGCATATTGTTTACTTACAGACTCACAATTACATCAGATCAGTAACAGATCAGGTTGGAAGCCTTGACAATAATTTATACAGCACCACTGCTATTATAGACATTGTTAGTGAGAACATTTTAGCCTTATGATAGAGTTATGCAATGTATCCAAACTACCACTAATTGCGAACATCTCTGACTTGTAAGTGCTAATAGAAGTTGCTTTGTTACATTATAAAGTATGCATGATCCCAGTGTCAAAAACACCCGAATCCCAGATTGAGCCCATGGTCTTAGCCTCTTCCTCCCACACAATGGCCTGGTATCATTCAATATGATTAGAGACCACAGGTCTGTGGTCTAGTAAACAAGATTAGTTCTCCTTGTTGTCATTTTATCTCATCAGACCACAGCAGACCCAAATCAATATCCTCAAATTGCTCAGCAGAGGGAAGGAAACAGGAGGGAAAAGAGGCCTTTGAGGAATGACACAGGTCCCTTGGCCTTTTTAAAATTGGTCTTGCCTGGAGTTGATCATTTGTTGTGGAAATACAGGGCTGATTTGTAACTGTGCTCTGTAAACTGATAACATGATGTGTGTGTGTGTGTGTGTGTGTGTGTGTGTGTGTGTTCATTTGGTTGTTTGCGTGTCTCTGGGATAATGTTCTACAATGTTTGGACAGGCTAAATGAAGGCCAATAGGAAACATCTTGGCAGCGTGTTATTAAATGGGATTGGTTTGCTGCAGGGTTGCCAGATCAGAGATAGTGGAAATTAAGCTAATGCAATGTCACACAGCAAATTCATTTCAGAGCTAAAAATGCACTAATAGTTGCTAATGTGACTGTCATTCTTGCCAAATATCACTGTATCATACTATATTTCTGGGAAAGAAAATCTCTGCAGCATTTGTGTTGATGTTGTGGTTTTCCATCTGTCGTCACACAAAGCTTGCAATCACAACCTACCAACTGTTGTACAACAAGAGTAAAATTCCCCATAAAACCTTCAAGTGATGTTTGTAACACGTTGTTCCTGCATCATTGTGGAGCTTCAACTTTTAACTTTACTCTAACTTTGATTAATTGGGTTAGCTCATGGAAAAGCTGCTGCCCAAGTATAAACATTTATTGGTTTGATTCCTGGGAAGTGCATGGTGTATACACAAGACAGTATAGACTAATAGAGGGAGCTAAATGTAGGAGCCAAGAACTACAATACATAGATTACAGGGTTTGCACAGGCTTTACCTGTATCACCATGGTGCATTAAAGACAATGTTATATTCTACGTTAAGATTTTCCACATTTAGCTCATATTACTACCCACGTTACAAATTAAAATGGTTGATTATATGTCAGTGCAGTGCCTTGTTTAAAATATGTTCAATATGTTAACATGCTTGAGTATAAGAGGGCTGATTTCTGACTATGGTGATTTGACAGGCTCTGTACTTCCGTATTGGTCTGTTTTGACCTAGAGAAATAATGTTTTTATGCAAATTATATGTGATTTTTTGTTGCTTTGAACTTGCCTTTCATAACATAGCATCTGTTTCGTGATGTAACATAGCGAGTTAGCATTGGCTAATTAGGTGTCAGTCTTCAAAAATAAACTCACAAACAAACAAAAAGAAATCCCTTTGACTTTAACGTAGCAAATGTTCTTGCTTTGGCATTAAATGTACACACCACCATTGCTGTTCTTCTGAAGGATTCAATTATTGTTATTGTTGTTCAACTTTTTGTTAAAACTGTGATTCTGGAATAAATATACAAACTGACCCACAAATAATATATGGGTTTGAGTGCCCTAATACTGCTACCTGCTAATTAGATTTTTATTATACTTTGACCTTAGGGCAAACGCACCAACAGGTCTGACTTGTCTCATACCTGTAACGCAATACTGTAAGTAGTTTTAGATTGTTGATAATGTAGAAAGATACAGTAACATTTGTGGAATGCTACACAGGCTAGCATTGAATTTGGTTTCCTTTGCATCTTATTTTTACTAATAGGTTAATACAGTATGTCTACATGTAAACATATATGTTTAGAGGTAGTCCTTGTTTTATGTTGGAAACTAGACCAATGACATGACTAGTAATGATTGCAGGGAATATATAGTAATGACAAGAAACAAGGCCACATTGTAGATAAGGATTAAGGAATATGTGACCCCAAAACAGATATCCATTAAATAAAAAAAGTAATAGAGGCATGGCATAAGTCCGCGTACAGTTACTGCAATATTAGCTTTTCATACTAAATACCTAAAATGATTGTGTAATCATATTTGCATATTGCAGCATATAACTGGTAACCACAGCTTTCCTTGTTCAGTTCCTTGTTTTTTTTCAATGTCAGAAAAGAGATTGAAACGTAATGTTTCTAAACAGTTCCTTTTGGGATCAGAGCCAGTCTTAGATGGAGTCTTAGGTTAACTGACATACTTACAAACTGATCGATAGCACAGAACTGAATCAACCAAGTCTTACCCAATGAAAAGTAGGACACGTAAGTAAATGTGAACAATTTTCAATTTGAAAAGGTCAGAGTTACATACTGTTGTAACATTGTATGATTATGTGTCCAAAAATGGTTTCATATTTGTAGTTTTTCAAACTAAAACCCTCCAGTCAGTCAGTGATAATGATGTGTAGAGCAGCTTATAATGGACACCAGTTCTATGAATTGGACTGTGTTGTCAGGAAGATGTCTTATTCAGGCCTCTCAAAGGCTATCAGTCACTGCGGGCAAACTGGGTCTTGTAACCAGGGATGAATGCACTTGTTTCCAGGGCAACAGCCACAATATTCGACTGAAGAGAGGAGGATTTGGAGTCCTGGTCCAATCCTATAAATCACTGCTCTTTCAATGCCTTGCTCCCCGCTCACCTACAGTATTATGCTAATCTGGTGATTGTTTTGTATTTTCTGTTTAATTTTTGTAAACACTGGTACAAACTGGGACAACTCCTCTGGCAGTTTATTTACTTTGACTGATGAAAACAGAATTATAAGACTCTTTACAAGCCTTTACAAATATGTAGTTGTCTCCTTGTCACAGACTAAATAAGGTTTTAAGATTAAGTAGCCTATTTAACCTGCTCAGATACATATTTGCAGTCAAGCTCACACACTTCTTATTGGCTTGTTCATGTCTCCGTCTCAGTGGACCCGACAGGTCTTTGTCTTTGTCTAAAATCAATATCATGCAGGAAATGATATGTGTTACTGAGATTAAAATGCTGTCATGGTCAGATCTGCCTCTTTAAATGCACTGTCAAGGAAACAAACTGGGCTTATTTTCTCATCTATCACTCTCTTATCATACACCATTTTACACTAGACAAAGGTGTTGGCCATTGCCTTTGAAGCTGGTGATACAGTAGGTTTATGCTGATGCATTTATTGTACTGAGAGCATTGGCTAAAATAATTCAAATATTCAATCTGCAGGAAACAAACCACAGTTGAGCATGTGTTGGTATCACCAGCTACTTCGACCTACTCGTTTTCACCCTCTAAATCTTTCTCTGTACTGTGTCCTCCTCCAGAGCGCTCACCTGGCAATGATCGACACTCTGATGATGGCGTACACGGTGGAGACGGTGAGTGCAGAGAAGGTGATGGCCTGTGTTCGTCAGTATTCATCCTGCGACCCTGAGGTGGAAACTCCTTATGACACAGAGGATGCAGTGACCACCTGGATCAACAAGGTAGGTAATGGTATCTGTGAGTGTGTGTTTTTTTTACAAAACGTTATTGACAGCTGAAGGGTGTCCATATTCCATATTCTCAGGTAAATGGGAATCTATATATAAGTATAGGATATACAAGGACAGATTGTAAGCTGCTGGTCATTGGTGTTGTACCATATCATAAACTTAGTAAGTCACCTTGTTCAGTATCTGGTGCTCGTACTGCACACAAGTTACTGTAGATACCCTGGCTCAGGGGCATTTCACCACTGTTGTGCTCATAGAGCTTGAGCTCTGAAATTCCACAGTGCGCAGTGGGGTTGCAAGATATTACAGTCAAAAACGCTGACCTAAATACCATCAAATCTGTTACATGTACACCACTTTGTCTTCATGCCCTGAGGTTGTACCATATGACGTGTACAGGTGAACTCACAGCACACGAGAAAACATCCTCCCGGCTATAATAAAGGTGGGATTGTCCAGTTTTTTACTGCTTTCTCTGCCTTTTTAACCTGTTAGCAGAGTGTTATTGATACAAGGATTGCCATGTGTTTACATGTGTCATGTAAAGCATGTTTATAACACTGTATGTGCAAGATAATAGAAATCCAGGAAACAAGAAATATCAGAATATGGTGTCACATGAAATCTTTGTGCATAACTATTTTATCAGTATGCTCACTGTGTCCTAAACAGTCATATATTCACCACACAAACAGTATGTGGAAAGACAAAGCTTTTGGCAGAATCTTGTCATCTTGTCACCAGAGCATGTTTCCGCAATACAGAGACAGTGTGTAGCAGTGAATGCACTGCAGCCTTATGTTGACATAATTAAACATCTTTTTACGGCCCCCCTTCAAGCATACAGATGGTGGGTGGTCTGTCACTTTAATGTACAAAACACGTTCTTATATGCACCAACTAATATTTAATATTTGGGCTTAGTCTAAGTTACATATACTGTGTGTAAAGTCCCTGTAGGAGTTACATGGAAACCTTTGAACTTACATGCACTGCAAATCAGCTTTTTTACATTATTAAGTGTACGTGGTTGGCTACATGGCCTGCATGTGCAGATGGCTCTGGCTCCTCCATACAGTGCTACAGGGCCCAGTCTGTTTACATTCTTCTAGTAGGAACACTGGGCTGCTGCCAACTCTGAGCTTTACACACACACAGACTCACAATAGCTAACAGGTGTGGTTGTGGAGTCCTACTGGTCAGACATATGGCTCTCTATTGGAGTCCCATTGTGAACCAAAGATCCAAAATTCACCAGCTTAACAGCTGATTCCTGCTTTAACTTGATCCACACGAACATGAGGAGACATACTGTAAGTTGTCCAAAGTGCAGGATTGAGTGGGATTTGACTCCACTCGACTTCAGTCTGATTAAATTCAAATTACAACTGATTCAGAAAATGTTTGCCTTTAAACACAGACATCTATCATGGTCCTTTATGGAAGAGACAGTAACTTGACACAGAACACAAAACCACAATGAAATAGTTCTTTAAACCAGAATGCTAAAGTAATGATACAAAATAAAGGATTGTTGTGGTCACAGTGCAATCAAAATTGTATAATTTATAACCAAAGTAAATGAAATGCTTCAGTATTGCCCGTACGTTAATGTTCCATTGTTATTACTGTGGAAACTAAAATTATATCTATATCAACTTTCACACAATGAACTATGGAGTTTCACTTTAAGTAACAAAATAAATTACATTTTGAATTTGAGGCTATTACTCTTTATATGAGAGCAATGGGTGCAGAAGATGAAGTATTAGCCATAGTCTGTTCCACTTATTGAATTTTGCTCATTGATGCTGCTGCCGGCTCAGTGAATATTAATCTTGTTGGTCCTCTCCCTTTCAGGTAAACGAGCATCTGAAAGACGTCATGACTCAGGAGCAGAGGAAGAGGGAGACGCCGATCGCCGAGCCTGCTGGGAGTCCTCGGGTGGGTGTTTCTCTTTTCTTTTCCTCTCCCAGCGTCACTAACTACACATGAACAAACAGATGACACCAGTTTGATGGACAGTTTCAGACAAGCTAAGTGAAATCCTTGGCTCCACTTAATGGATTTACCACAACATTCTCCTTTTGACTGACACATATTTGTCCCAGACCTCTGTGTCACTTAAGTATCTGGGACCAGTTTCCTCGACAGATCTTAAGCCCTTAAAATCCAGCTACCATCGAAGAAAATCTCACTCACATATGTCTGAGCTTTAGATGAAGCTCAGTCTGTATTCATTCAATGAGATAGAGAGAAAAGGCTACGTCTTCAACATCTTAACGAGTTTATTTACCCTGACGACTGTACAAGCTTCACTCACTTCATTTGTGCCTTAAACAGCAGATCAGTCCTCTCTTGTCTAATTAGGCCAGCAGTCATTTAGTGTGAGGTCACCCATGTTCAGGGTCCTGCCCGCGGTCCAAATCTGTTATATAACTGACTCTAGTATCAGCAGTGATTTCTAGTGCCGTAAGACAGGCTGTTGTGGCCTGTGTGTTTATGTGTGTATATGTGTGTGTGTGTGTGTGTGTGTGTGTGTGTGTCTATTTATCTGTGTATGTTTTATGTATTTTGAGTAACTGGAGTAATCTGTGTTTGGATTCTGTAGTTTGACACTGCATTTGCAATAAATCATTCACTGATCCACTGAATAATGTATTCACTCACTGGTGGAAATAAATGAATTTAAGTCTCACAAAATGCAACATTAGAGCTATTTATCGACACTTATGCATTTCACAGTCAGGTCCATGTTTGTGTGTCTGTGCGAGTGCATAAGGGCTGGGTGTTTTGGATATTTCAATGGTAAAATGACATAAAACAAAGACTTAAATATGCAATTTTCCTGTGTCTTATGCTTGGCATGCTGCAGGTATAGACCATACAGATAGACTGGATTTGTTGTGTAATTATCTCTACTTTTTTTCATATTCAATAACATTACAACATGCGTAATATTAAGATATAACGTTTGTGATATTGATTGGCAATAATGTGGCTGTTCTCTTGTGCTGTTGTTGGCATAAAAAAGGATTTCTACAAAAAAAAAACAAGAAACAAATACAGATTAGACCAGCTTTTATCAAGATACATGTTAGCATTCCAGGCTAATTCAAAGAATTCCCACGCTTTGATTAGATTTGTCGTGGCTGTGGGGCTTTCACTATGAAGCAAGTATGCAGAGATGTTTGATGTAACCTAAATGCCAACTTACTGCTCGATGAAACTGAAGGTCTAAATCAGTCAATTTTGCTTTTCTGTTGAAGAATCAGTATAAAAACATTTTAGAGGAGGAACGGACCGTTCAATACAATACTGTGCCCTAACAGAGTAATTTGCTGTTCAGAGTACAGCAAAGGGCCAGCAGATACTTATAGCTTCATGGATTCAAGCTACATTTGGTATTATGGTCTGGTAGTGAGGGTCAGAGTTGACCTGGCAACCACTACCCATCACCCTGACACAGCAGAGTGACGATAGTGACAGAGTGAGTCATAATCATGTGTCCACCTCCAGTTTCATCCTTCACGCTTTGATTCTGCATCTCACTTTCTTATAATTTATTATGCACCGCCAGCAGTTTTTCAGTTTGTGTGGTTTTTGAATGATGCAGGTTTCAGTGACCCCTGAAAGTCATGAACCCCCTCAACACATGTTAGACATGTTAGGTTACAGTTCACAGTTCATCAGTTCAATATTGACTGCCCTTGATCTCTAGTCCACTCTTCCACCCAACACTCTCCATCTCCGCCTTATCAGACTCGCCCTCACCTCCTCTCCTGGGTCATGCCTCCTTCCCTAGGTTCCTCTCTGTCATAGGTTATGTCAGGCGACACACTATGACGCAACGCTGTCAGTGATGCTCCTTTGCATAAATGTTTGGAGAGTTAGACAGTTTACCTAAGGGAAAATATTACAGCCCTGTCCAATGTGGTTTAGCCTGCAGAGAGTTGAAATGGAGCACTGCAGTGTGTGTGTGTGTGTTCCCATCCCAGTCCCAGAGCTGTGCAGACTTCCACTGTGTTTGATGCTGATCTGACCAGTCAGTGTGCAGACGCAGCACTGCATGCCTCAGCTATCCCTCATGAACACACACACACACACACAAATGTGTTTAACTGGTGAAGCTGCATCCAAACTAAGTAACATCACATCATTTTATCATTAGATTTTTTATACTTGCTGAACAAGAAAACTGAATGACTAAAGCTACAACAGAGTCTTTTTTACAGTGTAGTCACCTCACTGCTCGGTGATGTGAGTGTTAACACATCCGTTTGTTTGTTTGGCCCCCAAGCCTGAGAGTTGGCACTTCAGTAACATCATCCCCAACCTCAGGGCGGCCGGGGCACGCGTGTGTGTGTGTTGTGAGAGAGTGTTTGGGTGTCCTCATGGTGACGGCCTCTCTCTCTTGCTTATGGGTGACATTGTTTCGTTCTGAACTTTGATGAACGTCTTTGGATGATGCAGTTCTACGCTTTTAGATGAATTGAAGTACACTTCAATCAGTCAGTATGTCTGCCTGCTGCTGCTGAAACAGATTCAGCTTCTGCTTCTGTTTTTATATTTTAAAGTTTATAAAATTTCAGTCATTTTTACAGATATCAGAAAGAACAGTTCAAAGAAATTTGAGCCAACTGAAGACTTGATGAAGGCCCTTTTTGAAACAACTCTGCATGTTGTTGAGTCGGGACAGTTTTTGCTGCCTCAGACAGGAGACATTGCATAACAGCTGATTGCTGTGTTGGCAGACGAAGGCACAGTCAGCGTCTTGGCTATTTGGACTTAATCATGACTTTTGCCTCCATCCTAGTGGGTTTTTTTTTGTCTAATGCCTTTCAATATTTCAGTTGATATATTTTTTACATGTGTACATCAGTTATAAAAGGGCTATTTTGAGCACAGTTTTCACTGGGTGGTCATAAAACTGACTCTCTCTGTCCTTCCTCTGCCTCTGCAATCAGACTAAAAATAAATATTTCTTCAGTTGCCAAACAAGCAAAAAAAGATGAGAAAATGATAGAAATAAAAACATTATGGTCTTCTGTATTCCTTATGACTCCTCTATCTTTTTCATTCAGACCAAACAAAGCCTCAGCATAGTCTGCTTCAAAACACTTAATTAGCACCACCCTCACAATACCATTAGTTGATTGGCCCAAAAAGAGGTGAAGAAATGGGGGTCTCAGTTACAATCAATCAATCACAACAAAGTGGGGAATGTGTCAGCAGCCAGCCTTTGTGGGAGGTGACATTTTTACAGAAGAACAGAAGAAAACAAAGTAACTCAAACTGCACACATACGCAAAAAATAGTGCACAACTGTTTTTTTGCTGATGTCTGGCAGCTCCATCTATCCTCCCTCTATCCCTCCATCACTCCCCACCTCCCCCCTTCTGTCTTTGCAGTATGACTGCAGCGTGAGTCACGCAGGCAGACCAAGAGAGACACATACCCTCCTAGGACAACACTGCAGAGCTCACCGGGGCAACAGTGTTTTTATTTTAACCTACTGTACTGTACCCCGGGGTGAGGGTGGGTGGGGTGAGTACTGCAAAGGCAACGTCAGGACAGAGAAGAGAGAACTAATCCTTTTAAGTTGCAAAAGCTGAGCTGCAGCTCAACCGGACATGTCTGGTTTCAGAGGATGAACTTTGATGGGAAGAGAGAGAGTCGCAGGATGATTGAAGTGGAGATGGGTGGGGTGCATGTGTGTTTACATGAGGGTAGTATGTGTGTGTGTGTGTGTGTGTGTGTGTGTGTGTGTGTGTGTGTGTGTGTGTGTGTGTGTGTGTCTGTAAGGAGATGATGGATGATGGATGAGGGCCTTACCTCTCCCCAGGGGTTTGATTGGTGGTTATAACAGATTTTAGACTGTTTGACCCTGCTTAGCCCACAGTTAGATCATCACTTTAGATCCAGACAGTCTTCATCTCCTCCATCTTATTCTCAGATGGAGGAGCTGTGTACTGAATAACCTGTCCTTGAAAGTTCAGGTTGACCCCTTAATAGGCGATTTTATGCCATTAGTAACCATTTGCATCACCTGCTGCTCACTCACTGTTACTGTCTCTGGATAATAAATAAAAATGTTATAAGATCCTTCATAAGCAGAAAGAATAGGATTGGAATAGAAATACAGTTTGAAAATCAACAGGGTTGCAACAAATTGTTTTATAGGTATGTGTTGAGCTCTTATCATAAATGTTTTTGTTTGACTACAACTCTTTTTGTGTAGGTA
Source organism: Enoplosus armatus (assembly GCF_043641665.1). Classification (NCBI taxonomy): domain Eukaryota; kingdom Metazoa; phylum Chordata; class Actinopteri; order Centrarchiformes; family Enoplosidae; genus Enoplosus; species Enoplosus armatus. The sequence goes on from NC_092186.1 coordinate 18,258,105, forward strand.
TTAGTCCTATATTGATATCCATCAGTTTATTTTCCTTTTGAAGAATAATTATAATATAACTAATGTATTGTAAGTGGTTTACAGACACCATATGGCATAGAAGACACAATAATCACGATGGAGAGGGAAGGCAAAGATGAAAGTCAAATACCAAGCTGAGATACTGTATATATAATTGCTCTACTAATGTTTGTTTTACATGTGGTGGGTCCTTTTAAATATATATTAGAATCTACTTCTCATTGGTATTTCTGATTATACTGGATCTATAGAAACAGAATGATCATGATGGTATACGCACAGGATCCCTCAAGATATACACTGCAGTATTTCTTCACTATCACTATCCAAATGTTATACTGAGTGGGATAGACATACACACAATATGTAGTGTTTTTGATCATGGATCTTTTCTGCAGTCCACTATCTGATCGGTCAGTGCTCTTTTGATTACATGACAGACAAGCCAAGCATGTTAGCAGTTAGAAACATTAAGATGATCTCCAACCTTTAGCAGATCTATATTTTTCTTTCCTGCAACACATCAAAAGAGTCACATCAGTGCTGTGATATCAGTTTCAAAGGCAGTCCATCCACTGGCAAATAGATACAACTGATCAACTAATAAGTTGTATATTCGATTGCATCAGTTGTGTTCCTCTGATGGCATCAGACTCTTACTGGTGATTCAAATTACCATTCAGAGAGCTGCGACATTAATCAAATCAGGAAAATCCAAGAAAGCTACAACTGATCTTTTCATCCTCTTGCTGCCTGTATTTTTTTATTTTGGGGGTTTCAGTACAAAGCGGCTGTATTTCCTCACGAGTCATGGCTCGCCATTGAAGTTGAGCACTTGCCAGCCACTTTGACTGGCACTCACATTTGGCTCTTTGATGCTTCTAGGTAGTGTGGGAATTAGCTATTAACTGAGGCAAGCCTCTCCTCTTTTGGAATCAGCTTACACCGTCAGTGGATAGCTGACAGTCTGGTCACATTTATGCAGTGGGATTGTTATTTGGTGTCTTTTGGCTACTGTAGGTTTTTAGCTGATGCTCTTCTCTTTAGCGACAATAAGATATATTTCCTGATTTTGTAAATCAGCGCAATTCACAGTTATGTTACAACACATCCACAGTGAACGATTGTGATTTAGGGACACTTTGAACATGCCTATAGAGTGCTGCAGGGACGGTGTATTTATGTAGGCCAACCCGGAAATTAGCATCGCCCTGGATCCCTCGACAAAAGGCCAATACGGTTTTTCCATTGGATTTGGGAATATTGCAGAAAATATACTCTGCGGCAAACAAAAGTTTATGATACTTAAATGTTTTGTTTAGCAAGATAATCTTCACTTATGAACACCACTTTTATGATTTTTTAAACGTAAATGCAATCGCCAGAAGTAAAAAGCTACTGTTAGGCTATAAACTGACTACAACATGGTCACATGACTTCAATGCCACCACCACTAGTAAGAGAATATAGATAGATAGATTTTAGCCATTTAGCCACTTGTTAGCAACCTTTTTAAGACCCGAAAAACCATTAAAATTCACAAGTGGTGTAATATATTTACTGACGTAGTTTATGTTGTAGAACAAAATCTCTTAAGCTTGTGTTAACCACAGACCTTATTTCAGGCATCCTACCAAAAACCCATTGACTTTGAGAGGAGTGTGAAAATGCTAACTAATTTCTGGGTTTTAGGACTCATTTCTGCTGCACTCTATTGATGCGCACATTAGAGGTTGTTAGAGGAATCAAACCTGCATACATTAAACTCTATTTCTTTAGATGAGTGACCAGCAAAAGCCTACGATACACACTCAAAACTCCACATTACACCAAACATAATTTCAGGGTTGTTTGGGCTGTGTGGGCTGCTTTTCTTGCGCTCTCGATAACACGCAGGTTCTCACACTTTGATCTCACAGCTGTCATGTCTTTCCTTGTATTACTAATCGCATTACTAACTAATCTCACTAACAGGTATGTCTTTGTTGTTGTTTTTTTCTTTTTCTGTGCTGCTGCAGTCTCCAACCAAGTGGTACATGAAGCTTGTGCCTGTAAGTCAACTAATCAGTGCTACGCTCTTTCATCCATGTATCCATAGTGACCGTCTCTACTCCCTTCTACCCCTCACTCTCTTGATTGCCATCATTTTGTCCCACATGTGCGTCAACCTGTGACTTCACTGTTACATAAACACAGCTTTTCTCTCTCTCCCCGTTTTGATGAACAAGTGTTCTCTTGTGCTCTGTCCATGTGATTTATTGTGCAGCAAAAATACGAGAAGAAATTATGAAAATGTAGCTGTAACTGTTTTTCATCAAGATAAAGCAGTAGAGTGTGGATGACAGGATAAATCAGTTCTTCTTTATTCTCTACAGTCTATGAACTGCAGTTTAGTATATGGTTAAGTTGATCTCTAACAGGCTTCCTTGTATTTGCTAATGTGAAGGTCCTTGTTAGGGGACTAGACATCCTTGGGGAATCACTGAAGGGGTCCTAAGGGATTAGTCAAAAAAATGAAAAAAGAATCATTTTATTAGAATTTAATTTCAGAGATGGGATGTCTGGGAGCGTTTGGCATGAAATTGTTTCAGAGTCCCTGTGTCAGCTACCACTGTAGACCCTTTTGTAACATTGTCTCTTTTCACCTCAACAATTGTGTGTGTTTTAGTGGAAAGTCATCTTTATATTCATGCCACTGGGCTGCACATTGATATGGCAGTTTTGACAGCTTTTCATTAAGCATGCTGTCAATATGTAGAGAATAATGATTTGGTATTATACCATTAGGACTGACAAAGATCACAACATCTGGAAAAATAATCAGTGAGTCACTTCAGTTGTATTTGTGCAGCACTGATATTTACCATAGTGGGTTTTGTTCCCTCTCAGTGAGCTCACTGTGACAACTTTTAAACCATTTTACTACACACTCTGTAAGGCTCCAGAGTCGTTCAGTTACCTTCACACATGATTAAAACTAATGAAGCCTCGCAGTGTTTGTTGCTGCTTTAAAGATACAATAAAGATACAGCTGTTGTGTGATGGTTGCACCTTTATGCATGACTAATTTTTCAGCTGTAATTAATGATTGAAAAAAGAAACAATAGTACAAGTCTGGCCCGATAGATACTGTAGATGTATGCAGGGTAGTGTTGCACAATCCAATGTGGTTTATAGGTACGTATTGTATGTTATGCAGGCTCGCTACAGGAAGGAGCAGGCCTCGACCCAGCCGGTTCCCTGGATCCCCCCGGTGGACAACCTGCTGAAAGACAGCACGGACGGCTCGGCCCTCGGTGCTCTGCTGCACTTCTACTGCCCTCAGCTGCTATCATTGGACGGTAAGGAGCTTACAGTTAGTGTGGGCTGAAGTAAGAGTTGCGTGTATTGAATTGGGGCAGGACGTCTGCAGGTCCTGCAACATAGTACAAGGTGGCCATAATTTATCAGCAGGAGTTTAAGAGCTCTGTTGATGAAGAAAATGTGCTGAATATGCTGAATGTTTCCAGCTTTTAAAAGTTTCTGGTCCTTAAACCGTTTCTTCCCATTGAAACTGAAACATCTGTTTTCAGAACATATTTCAACTACATGCTAAAAAAGCTCATTTTCAAACCAAATAAGCAAATAGCTGAGCTCTGATTCTCTCTTTTTACATACTTTGTTTTTATTCCTCACAAAATCTGAAACGATATTATAATTGAATTTTTAAAACGTGTAGTTACACTGTTTGCGGTTAGATTTGTGTACTTTTGTCCCCTGTCCCTGAATGGCTCATTCAATCGAACAGAGATCAGTCACAAACAAAAGATGCAACATAATCACATCACTTTGATGAAGTGTGTTGATAGTGGGCCCAACAATTACACCCTCATATACAACACATATCCACACACACAAGCATTCAGTTTAACTGAAACATCACAGGGACAAAAGATCAATCACTCGACACTGATTACTCTTTAAATGTGTTAAGACACAGTTCCACCCACAGTCACGATTGGTCAGTCATTCACAAACCATTGTGCTTTAACACCTCAGCAGTTCCTCACTAAAAGATCCTCAACATTGTACTTTACACACTGCACTCATCTCTGATCTGTACCCTGAAAACCACTGAGGTGTGTGTTATAACCAGAACGGGCCAGAACCCCTTCAATCATCAAATTCGTACTGACGCCACAACACACCTGATGGCTCCCTCTGCCCTCCCAGATGTCTGTCTGAAGGAGAGCATGACGTTGGCTGATCGGCTGTACAACCTGCAGCTCATACAGGACTTCTGCAAAGACAACCTGAACAGCTGCTGCCACTTCAGCCTGGAGGACATGCTCTACGCCTCCTCCACCATCAAGGTACTGCTCAAACCTGGCTGCATTCAACACAGAGGTTTGGAGTTTCACTTCCAAAATGAGACATATGCTATGACAAATGAAATACTTTGACCCTCACTTCTATATCAAACCATTTATCGTGCTTGTCAGTAAGTTACTTTAAGTCTCTGACTAACAAAACGATGGATCTTGCACAGACTGTTGCCTCTATTTTAGAGTTATTTAACGTAGCAGTTGTTTTATTTTTTCCAAATGTACAGAATGTTTTTATTGCCCGTCATGAGAGTGTGCATTTTGAGAAGCTGAGAAGTTGATTGTTGCTCGTAAATTGAGCTCAATTATCATTTTAAAGGCTTTCAGTTCTTTCTAGTCAAAAACACGCTCATGTCACAGAATAGAAATCCGTGGAGTGACTTGATGCCAGTATTGTGATACTGATCCTGTTTGGTTGGTGTCCAAAGCTTCTCCCTGCAAACCCATTCTCCCCTCTGAAATTGCTTTTGCAGTTAGTGTGTAATAGTCGTTACAGTCTTGGAGAAATATCTGTCAGAATTCAAACTGCTGAACTACTGACTTGTTGAAACTTAGTCTTTGAAATGTGTCCAGTGTGTGCCAGCAGGAAGAAGAAATGCCAGTGGTAGTTACCAGAAAAAAAAATTCAAGTGGTGGTTCTTTTTTAAGAACCTAGGAGATGTCAGGTCTTAGTTTGTACATTTACAAGATTACAGACAAATCAAGTTGTACTTAAGTAAATGATTGTTTCCATAAACTGATACAAATCCTCTATGTGTTAATTCATTCATGAGGTTTTCGACAGAACAGATTAGAAAACCATATGTTGTGGTGTCCACTGAGAAAGGCTAAATGAAACAGGAGAAATGAGCAGCTCTGTAAGCCAGTGTGGTGAGTCATGCTGTGGAAAAAGCATTTAATCCAAACTATCTGTCTTCACCAACCACAAGCCTGGAGAGCTGCTCTCACCCTGCCCTCCCAGCATGTCTGCATGTGTTTTTTCATTCTTTCCTTGTCTTTCTTTGTTAATTTCCTGTTTTAATTTCCCCTCTTTTTCATTTCTTCCTTTCCTAATTTCCTTCTCCAATTTCCTTCTCTAACTTGCTCTCCCTGTCTTTCTTTCTTTCTTTCTTTCTTTCTTTTTTCATTTTGTTCAATTTGTGTTTCATTCTGTGATTTTTCTAGTTTTCTCCCATCGTACTTTGTCTCTCTGTTTCTTGACCTCTCTCAATCAGTCGTTTTCTTTCCCTCGCTGACTCTTACTCTCGATGTTAATCAGAACCCTTAATTGTTTTCAATATAAAAGATAGAGATGACACAATGCTGGATTGCTGTCCTGTCCAAAACTGGAAGAGAGTGCTGTTCTTACAAGTACTACACAACCTTTGTGTAGGTCTACTCTTCATGTAGTTTCAGCTTCAGGTTGTGTCACTGCAGCTAGGGCTGCTAGTGGTTGTTAACAGCTCTTATTCTTGTCCTTATCGTTCTCTTATCCCGTTCTTGCTCAAAGCCAGTGTTTATAGGAAAAGCGATCTTAGAGTTTAAGAAACAGTTGCTACATTCATGCACCGTGTGGGTGTGCATGACTAATATTATATAAATGTAAAAGGTGTGTGTTGGCTCTAAAACATATCTAGTTCTAGTTTTGTTTTCTAATTGTGTTCATATATGTTTTTTTGTCGGCGCAGATTACCTTTTCTTCAAATAGCCACAGTGGCTGCTGGAGTCCACAATTCTCACAACATCCCAAAACAGCGACTCCCACTATTCTGCCACACTAAAGGCACAGTGTCTGCCACAAAAGACAGTGTACTACAATTTGTCTGGTGGTTTGGTGTAACTTTCCATCCGTGCTGTGTGTTTGTTTTTGTGTTTGTCCCTGATGTGTCCATCTCAGTGTGTTTTGCCTGAGAGCTGCATAAGCAGTAAAAAGGTTGATGTGTCTGGATGACTTTGACTCTGCCTCAGCATGTCCTCTGACGGAGAATTGTTGTTCTCAGCACAGACTGAGCACAGGTCACTATAAGGACAAACATCAGTAGTGCCCCCCAGTTTGAGAACCACTGGTCTAAACTGACTGAACATCAGCTTTCAAGCCACCTTTAACTTCAAAACATGCTGTTTGCAGGGCAGTTGTTGCTATGATTCCATCCGGCTGTTGAGAGCGTTTTACACACACTAACTTAAATATAATAGTAAGCTGACTTTCTAGACACGTGTCGTTCATCCAAAATACTTTTGTAATAGTAATGTAAATAATCTTTCAGTATATAAACAGAGTTTTTTGTTCTTGCAAATCCTATTTCTTGCTTCCATCTGAAACTAAAAGAAAGAGAAAAAGTAGAAGAATTTCATGTCATTCAGCTATGCCGAGATGTGAAAATAGCAATGCAGGTGCTCAGTAACAGAATCTCAACAGTAATAAATATTTGTAATAATATTATAGTAATATATATATAAAACATTATAAATCAGGAATACAGCACTCGTGAGATGGACAACATGAAAACGTTATCTCACACTCCAAGCCGCACAAAACTCACACACATCGACTAAACACACAGCATCAAAAAAGAAAAAACTGAGTTGTGTGAACCAGCCAGTAACAGTATTTTGCTGACACTGATTTCATGAGGGATAAAAAAAAAATCCCAGCAGGGCAGAGTTATTGCCTGAGAGCAGCGGTGCAGCCAGAAGTGCACACAGAACCAGTTAAACTCAGTAACCTTGACCCAGTTTCCAGGCAGTCACACCCTCAGTAGCTGTACGTCGTCGCCCGTCATACTAATAGAGACCTTATTATAGAGATTGAGCCGAGACATTCGAGGGGAGGGGAAGTGAGAGAGGTGTTGATGTGGAAGAAAATGGAAACAGGAGAGAAGAGACGAGAAGTAGCGATAACACCAACAGAGAGTCTGAAACGGTTAAAGAGGAGATGGAAGAGACTGTGGGGGGGGGGGGAGAGAAAGAGGGACAGCATCTGTTGGGAACTTGATAATGTGTTTAGACATGCCCATCTCTGAAGCACACACACACCCTGACACATATCATAATTAGCTGAAAGTTTTGCTGTACTAATCCTTCCACCAGATGTGATTTAGATCTGATCCATTTAGAATGAAGAACATAAAACTATACGCAGGACAATTTCTGAATTATGATTGAACCACATGGAAATGCGGCCTTGTATGTTATTAGGGCTGCAACTCATTAATATTTTTATCATTGATTAATCTGCCGATTTCTAGTCTTTTCTATAAATTGTCAAAAAATGCCTATTATAATTTCCCAGAGCCTAAGATAGCATATTCAAATGTCTTGTTTTGTCCAAACAACAGTCTAAAAACCATAGATATTTAGTTAACTATCATGTATAACAAGGAAAAGCTAGAAATCCTGGAACAAGGGAATGTTGTGTTATTTTTGCTTGAAAAATCGATTATCAAAACTACTTGCTGATTAATTTTGTGTCGATCAATGAATCAACAAATAGACAAACTGTCTCAGCTCTAATGTCAAAGTTAATAAGTAAATATTCAAATGAGATACAGGTCATAAATTTGACTGCTTGGCTGAGCAGCATTAACATGGAGGACATCAAGACACAGAAATGGAAAGAAAGACAAAACCTGACAAATAAGTGTAAAAGGAGACGCCTCAGTTCTCAGTTTAAACATGAGGGCTAGACTGTAGCTGGTGTGGGTGAAACACATTAATAGATATTATCAGACATCAAAAGAAATCAGTCTATATGTGCAGAAAATTGGAATTGGGCATGAAGCTTCACAGCCTGAACATTTGACAGCTGAGTGAGTGTCTTCATGCCTGCGCGCGTGCACGCACACACACACACACACACACACACACACACACACACACACACACACACACACACACCAGTCTGTCTGGCATCTTTGTTTCAGAATCCATGTGCTTCTTTGTGGCAGCACTGCACACAACATCACCAGAGTTAAGGGTCTGTTCTTTTTCCTCTCAAGGTACCGCAAGACTCGGGGGGGAAAGTCTACATAGAACACTACATTTTGTATGTTTGGAGAAGACAGGATCAGTCCACTTTATATTCAGTATATAGTCTCTATAAGCAACAATAGACTAGCCTTCAGTACCCAACCCCCAAAGCCATAGGATGCACACATTACTTAGGGCTATTCTTTCCTAATGGACACCAGGCTAGTAAATCACATCAACCCACTCCCATTTACTGGCTCTTCATTTAATTAATTCACAGTACATCTAAATTACCATCTGTGGATCCAAAAAGGAGAAATTAAATTCACCAGCTTTGAGCTTTTGCCAGCGTTTGCTGCTTCTTTACCAGGAGGTTTGTAGCAGACATGCTGAGGCTGCCCTGAGGAAGACAATTAACACTCTTAACTGTAATTCATAAGCTGCCTCTTTAACATGGCTTTAAGTTGATCGATCATTTGTCATCATTTGATATCAGCAATGAATGATTTATGTTTTTAATGTTTGTAAATATATTAAACACAGACTGGGTTCTCTGTTTGATTTAAAGATACTGAATTGCATTGCAGTTGAGTGATTTGCAGTGAGTGTTGCACTAGGATAAGCCTGCAGATAAGAGTGCAAGGATCATGTGACGTTCAAGTGGTGATTGTTCAGTGTCATAATTTAGCCAATTTTTGCAGTGTAGTTCTTAACTTGAAGTGTTGGTGTCTCATGTCTGTGTGGCCACTTTAGAAATGTTTGCATGGAAGTTCATTATTCTTCTTTTAGAAATATAACACAAGCCCAGGTTTTTCTTAGCAACTCTGGGCAGCCTGATAAACTTGGCTGTAAATCAAGAGAGTGGGTTTTCCAGATTGGAGTGAGTCTGTCTGGCTGCGGGACCTAGATCCTTTAATCAACCCTCTGGCCCAATGATTGTTGACATTAATGCCCAGTGAATGCTCAGTGCGTGCCTAGAGTCCTGCGGGGTTGAATGTCATTTGTAGGGTGTTTATGTGTGACCTGCTGTGTGTGTTTTTATGCATGCACACCCTTGTCATTGCAAGTGCATTTAAACGTTACACCGTTCATATGTGAGTTCATGCATGTGCAGTACATGCGGAGTGGGGGGGCTGTTTGTGCCCATCGCTGTAGAGTGGATTATCTCCCTCCACCCCCACCTCCCTCAACCCCAAGCTCTCTTCTAGTAATCACCAATCAGGTTCCTGTTTTCATCCTGAGAGTGACACACTCTGACACTCAAATCTCCAAACAGACCAATCTGGCCAACACTGCAGACCTGGCAGAGGTAGCAGTACCAGTCAGTGGGGAGTTACACGTAGTGGTGGTGGTGCGGCAGTTGGTTGTTTGGGGATCTCTGTGAGTGTGTGTGACTGCTGACTGGTGGTATTAAGCGATAACACTCACACCTGGTGTGTCAGTAGTAGTCAGACGGGCAGATGGGAAGAGAGAAGTCAGGCTGGGCTTTCTGCCACCAATCTCGGCTGGGCTCTCGGCTGGGCGGACGATAGGAGATCTTTGTCTCTCTCTATTTCTTTCCTTCTTTCTTCTTCTGCTCGTCTTAACCCACTGAGGAATGCTTCACATGCTGAACATACCTGAAGGTAACCAGCACTCTGGTATTTGACTAGCTGTTTGTTACTAATTCTATGTTAAATGCTATTTAACCCCAGTCATAAGAAGGGCAAATGAAAAGATGTCCTTTAAGAGGAAAAGATGAAAGTTTTTAATTTGCTGACAAAAAACTGTTCAGTTTGCATGTAAAGTTGATAATTCAATATTTTTCTGCTTTACTTTAATTGCTTTGGTAACCTTGTGACTACAGCGTTTCACACCTAGATTCTGTCATAGCAGCCCACCTTTTCACACGTTTGTAGCTATGCTTTCTATCATGTGAGGTAAAAACACAAAGGACTCCAAAAAAACGTAAAATGCTGCAGTAACACCCAAGAGAAACCACTGCTACTGGTGTTAATTGCCTCTGCCCCTCCTGGTGTGCTTTTGGGCTGTAGTTGGGGGGCTTAAGGGGTGTATGTATGATGTGTGTGTGTGTTTGCTGGTGTGTGCTTGGTGGAGCAAAATGTTGCTGATGAGGTGAATCAGGTATCTTTAGAGCTGATCCATGCAGCATTGTCTTTGTCTTGAGACCATAGACTGAGGGCGGGGAGGGGGCGTGTTTCCTCAAGGTCGTCCCTGCTTCACCACACTCATTTTGCATATGTATGCGTGTGCATGTGTGCATTTGTAAGTGAGTGCCGGCATGTTCACTGTAAAAGCTGCCCAATTTGGCACGATAATTGACTCAGTATTGATTCTTGAAATATGTGAAAGTGGAAAGTGTGGAGTGTTTAAAAAGTTGTTATTTAGCTGATGATGGCACAAATCTTGACCTCATTAAAAATGCAGTGTTTGGACTGAATATGAGATTGGGGTTGTTCAGTGTCAGCCATACTGGTTGAACCATGTGGTGTTTTGAGTAATGTCTGTTAAAGGCTACATGTTTTACCTCTGTTATACAGTGCAGCTCTAACAGACACATTTGTTCTTTAAGAACAAGTGTAGTAGTCATTCATAGTCCACACATTTTTCCTTTGTTGTAAGGAACATGTAACACAGGGAAATTGGATATTTTTGCAGTGCAGTGTCCTTAAGCAGTTTGACCTCCCACTGTATGGTGACCTGATTCAGACATGGACACGACCTGGCACACACACACAATCTGATTCAGGTTGACTAGTGGATTGCATGCTGGTAATTGAGATCAGAAAAAAATAGCTGACCTCTATTTTATAAATTAGGTTAATGCCTTAATCACTCCTTTCTACTACCACAGGTAATATTGACATTGTTATGTTTGTGGAATTAGCTTATCTAGCATGTGAAAAGCCATTAGCTTTGCTTAACATACATTCTTGCTGTGTGAAGAGTCTGATGAAGTCAGGAAAGATATTTTAGACCTTATTTTACTTAAATGTGACTAATGTTTGTAAAATGTCTTGCTGGAAAGGATGAATATAGATCGCCTTGTAAATTACTCCTCTGTAGGTTGAACTATGAAGCATCTTTCTCTTAAGAGGACACTCTGTAAAATGGAGCAACAGTGAATTATTTATATGCAGACTGGAAGATACAACTAATACTCATCACCTCAGGTTTCCTGTAAGGGTTAACAGAGACACCTGCTGGAGAAGAAGGCACAATGCAATTATATGGCATGTGGTATTGTAGATAAAGTGACAGCAAAAGACATCAAAGTCACTGTAACAGACATCTTTCTCTTTAAAGTACCGTTGTGCTGAGTGACTATGTCTTACCCAGTCCAATGTTTTTAATCTTAGTCTTGTTTGAATATTTCCACAGAATAACTACCTGGTGTTCATGGCAGAGCTGTTCTGGTGGTTTGAGGTGGTCAAGCCGTCATTTGTGAAACCAAGAATGCTGGACAACGAAGGCACAGGCAAGTCTTAAATTCTGAATTTACAATACCATTCATAGTAGCAAGAGCAGCTGTAGTGTCATGTGTAGAAAGAAGTGCTAGAAGTAATGGTAGTCGAATTGTAGGTACCTGAAGGTGTATTTTATCTGAAACAAAGTACAAAATACACAAAGCAAAGTAGTTATGGGGAAATTGATGTACAGTATGATGTTGCTATCCATTGTGAAACCACAGTTTGAACATTTATCACTGTTATGTCACCTCAGATCCCTCATCCTTGTTGAAGAATATGCCAGCCATCCCCATCTCCAAGGTAACCAAGAGGAGCTTCATGGAAAGATCCCCAAGTCCTGAAAGACCCAGGTACACTAGTCCAAATTATGGTATTCAATGTGAAATGTGAATTTCTTGTGATATGTGTACTTCAAAAGTGCATGAGCAAGGCATTTCATTTCTAGTCGTGTGGAGCTGCTCGTTGGCTAATAGTTTGCACTGGTTGGTGGGCAGCTTGCAGGTGTGAATATATGGTACTGAAAAAAAAATAAAAAATCTGTATCTGGACAAATTAAAGCTAAAAATGACAATGAAAATATATATTACAATGTTGAACATGTCTGACATTTTCTTTCTCTCGTTGTCTAGTTTGCCCCTCCGACCCCAGCCTCGAAACTCAGGTGATTTTTATTTTTTTTACCAAATTGATTGACTTGATAGTCATAGTATTAGGTATGAATATCAAAGTATTATTACTTATAGGTACAACAACTTCTGTTTTGGTTTTTACTTTTCTTACTTGTGTCATTCAGGAGAGATCAAGAGATCGACCTCAATGTCCTTTGTCGATGGCAACCTCGGCACCTGGCCCAAAGAGAAAAGGTTCGTGATACTGCTGTCCTGTTCATGTGCTGCTCATTTAAAATATCCAATCCTCAAATAACCTTTTAAAATGTGTTAGAATGCAAAAAATATCTGAAGATTTAATTAGAGTTTCTTTTTTGTTTGTCTGTTAAGGTCTGGGCCTTATGGAGTGTCTTTTGACATCCCCTTTGACAAAGAGGACACTGCTCTCACCCCTCTTTCCTCCACGCGTGGCATGGTCAGGTCCGTCAGCACTGACGATGGTTCTGGCTTCAAGGTCCACCACCTGCCCCGTGGAATGAAGCGTAACCTGTCCTTCCAGCCAGTGAATGGTCAGAGTGTCGGCATTGAGGAGGAAGGCTGCCCAGACAGCCTGGCTGGTATGGAGCCTGGCAGGCGAGTGTACCCCAATGGACATGGAAGTGTCATGGCAACAACTCCCTCCGTGGAGGAAGCCCTCCAGATTATCCACAGCCCAAATAGGCCCCCAGCGGAGCGGATCAACAATGGTTTCTTCCTGCACAGTCAGGACCACGGGATCACTGGTGTTGGTGGCTTGGAGCCGGTGTCAGAGATGGACTCCAAAGGGCCTCTGAGCACTACAGACACCACCGAGGTGGATACTGGTATCCATATCCGAACAGAAGACATGCTGGATGAGGATTCCTCTCTGAAAGACTGCTCTGTGAACATGGACCTGGATATGGACACGCCAAGCCCCTGCCCGAGCAATCAGAGCAAATCCCCCTCAGGAATGAAGATGACCAGCTTTGCCGAGCAGAAGATGAGGAAGCACGTTCCATCAGCTCCAGACTCAGGGAGGTGCAGTAGCAGCTCCCTCAAGACCACTCCTGAGGGCTCTGAGTTTGGCCTCCCATTATCTGTCTCCTGGGCTCCAACCCCTGAGCACAGCCCCATCCATCAACAAACCACACCACCCCTCACTGCTCAAGCATCGCCCACACCTGTACAACTTCCACCCAATGACCCCGCTCAGGTCATGGCTACGGAGATGGTACAGCTGAGGATGAGGCTTGAGGAGAAACGCAAAGCCATCGAAGCACAGAAGAAGAAAGTGGAAGCTGCTTTTACAAGGCATCGGCAAAAGATGGGTCACTCAGCATTTCTCAATGTGGTAAAGAGAAAAGGAGACGGGGCAGCCAGTGGAGAGGAAGGAGGGAAAATCGAGGGAGAAGGCAAGGCTGCAAGCCCAAGTCCCACCTTCAAATTTGGGAGGAGCAAGGCAGACACACCTGATGGGGCAGAGCAAAGCAGCACAGGCTCCTGTTGGACAAAGTTACCTGGTGGAGGAGAGGAAGTTGGGCAAAGCCATGCTCAGCTAACTGAAGTAGATCTCACAGAGTACACGCGTTCTATTGAGAAACTGAACCATTCATTAGCCTTCCTTCAGACTGAGATGCAGCGACTAGCTCAGCAGCAGGAAGTGATCATGGCCATGAGGGAGCAACAACATCAACAGGCATGGGTCATCCCTCCTCCACATACAGACCCGTCACCACAAAAACACAGTCGAGCCGGAGCTGTCACCCGATCCTCAGGACCCTCTTCTCCTGCCGACTCACCTCGTTCCACCCACCGTTCTCCAACCAGCATCAAACGCAAATCTGCCTCCTTCCACTCACGAAATCCTCGCACCACTCGTCCCAGCGAGCTCAAGCTGGCCCCTTACAATCGAATTCTAACGGCCCCGCAATCTGTCGATAGCATCCCCAGGCTACGGCGATTTTCTCCCTGCCAGCCCTTGGCAAGTTCCTTTGTTTACATGGGGGACAAACCAGCAACCGCCAATCCAGCAACAGTAGCCTCAGAAGGAGATAAAAACAAGGAGACGGAGTCACTCCTTTCCCCAGAGAGGGAGCTTGCCTGTATATGTGTAGCCAACTCACCCCCCAGCTCCCCCAACCTGCAGAACAAAAGACAACAAATATTCGAATGCCCAGGAACCCAGGAAACAGAGGTTCACAACCAATCCAAGATCACTGACATGGAAGCAGATGACCAGAACGTTCAGAAGTCAGTTCCAGATCTCAAACCTACCATAGAGTCATCATTTCCTGAGGTCCTGGCCCACCCTGTGGTAGAGACCTTCACGGTGACACCTTCAGAGATTCCTCCCCAGTCAGAAGCCTCAGGCCAAGTCAAGAGCAGTTTGATTGAGGTTCCTCTGTCAGTCATCAAGCCAATGGAGGATCTGACACTTGATGATGGTTTGGAGATGCAGCAGGGTGATGTGGAAGGCTCGGATTACGAACAGAAGATGTGTCGTGGTTTCTTCTTCAAGGTAGGCTGTTGATTCAAACTGCCATCACATAACACAAAGAATAATATTTCGTAGCACTTTTTCATAATAAATTAAAAGTGGATTTGCAATGCGTAAAGTAAATGTACCACTTAATGTTATCTTTAAGATAAGATTTACTTAATTTGTCCCCAATGGGAAATTTGGAGTCAATAAGTAAACAGCACAGAATAACAACACAGGCAATAAGATCATCAGAAAATATAACAACAAAGAACCAGCAGCATAAATCTCAAAAACCAGCAGCAGACCAGAGTCGCAACCATGTAGTGCCAATGGAAGCCTTAAAATGCAGTGGCACGTTTCTTGAAAAATAGGCAATTACATTTGAACCTGGGGCAGCCATGTTTGTTCCTAACATGAGATGATGAATGGTTCAGGAAATATGCCCACTGAGAACAGTGTCATCTTCCCATTTATGGGTTGTAAGATAGCTTTTCTAGCTGCAGTCTGGGCTTTGATGTAGGTCATAAAACTGGGGCTGTTGTGAATAATTCAAGCACAGCTGTGGAAATGTGGGGTTGGAGAAGGGTTGAATAGATTGTGAGGGTAGATGCTGAGGGATGAGCGAAGGATGTTCACATGAAATAAAACTCTAGATGAACCCAAATTTGTACTGAAAGCAACTGAATTCAAATTGAATTTGTTATTGTAAAGGTGTTATAAAAGCATAGTTTTACAATACAACACATTCAGAGTGTGTATAAGGTCTGATATGACAAACCATGTTTCCAGTAGTCTCCTGCTCTCTTGCTATAGTCAAGGTTTCATGCAAACTATCTTAACTGCAGTGTGATATTGCCACAAATATCCATTAAATAGAAATTTGTTTAAGGTTTCTTGTAGTCCCATAATACAAAGAATATGGGATGAAAAATAAATTGCATAATAAAGGTGTCTCGAAAGAAAACCTCTACTCTGTTACCTCTGCCAGCCTTTTTACTGTCTCATTTTATCACACAAAGGAGAGTCGACCTTTCACAACAACTCAGGTTTTGGATTATCTCATTATATCAGATTGGATGAATGAAAAGATTTAAGGAATATCAGACTATAATAACACTCAGCTCTGCCTCTTGATCTGTGTCACAACCATAGAAGGTCAGTTTTGCTCAATGAACAGCAGCTACAAAACATTCAACAGTGAATAATATTCACAAAATGTTCTGCTTAGAACCTACTTTACCTCTAACAGTGTGAGGGGACTGACTTTGTTTCCTTCCTGACTCAGGCGGATGGGAAGGCTGATGAGAGCATGGCTCAGAAGAGGGCTGCACTGTTGGAGAAAAGGCTGAGGAGGGAGAAGGAGAGTCAGCAGAGGAAGATGCAGCTGGAGGCTGAGCTGGAGCAGAAAAAGGAGGATGCTCGGTATGTTGACACATCTGGAAAATAAGTCTATACACATTTTCAGAGCATACAAGTATAGGAATGCAATGTTGTATGGTCTTTTCTTTATTCTGGTAAAAGTGCATTTATTTATGCAGATTGTTATTAAATGGTTGTATTTTTGTCATTTTCTTGATATGGTAACTTTATATTTTGTGGTTTAGACAGTTTAGTCTTTTCCCTCTTTTCTATTTCCAGTTTCTTTTTTTCTTTTTGTTAAAGTTCGATCACTCCACTACTGTCTTGAAAATTATTATCATGTTAATTTGCATCAGAAAGTAAAGAAAGTGTGACCTCAGTGCGATATGTTGTCATCTTTTTTTCTAAAAACGTAAGATTTAAATTTACAATTTGGTAATTACTTGTTTTATATATTTTGTGCAGTGTTAATCACCTATATTGAACAGAAAACTCTTACAGTTTTTCTCTGTTTTGCCTGTTCAGACTGAAAGCAGAGGAGGAGCGCACCAGGAAGGAGGAAGACAAGGCCAGGAGGGAGTTCATCAAGCAGGAGTATCTCAGGCGGAAGCAGCTAAAGCTGATGGAGGACATGGACACCGTCATTAAACCTCGGCCAGTCGGTGGGGCCAAGCAGAGGCGGGGCCGCCCCAAGTCCATCCATCGTGACAGCATGGATTCCCCCAAAACCCCTGTCAGAGCTGCCACAGGTAACCATGGAGATGACCCCTCCTCAGAGAGGTCAAGGTCATCCCATCTGTTGAATCTGTGACCTGCTGTCACTTTGCTTTGTGCCACAAGAATGTCTTACACACATTTTATCACATTCCTGACATCTCCTCAAATAAGTTATTATTTTTTTATATAATAAAATACAAAAATATTTATATAATTCGGTTAATTTAAGCTCATTGATATTGGCATTGATATTACATTACATAAATGTATATATTCATGGACTTACCGATATTATATCTAACAAGAAATAATAACAAGCAGCAATATTTTTGTATCTAATGTCTAACAAGTCCAAAATAATACAGTAGAACCTGAAATTGAACATGATTTACTGAAGAAGCAATGCAATACTAGTGTGTGTTGTTTTGAAGTAATTAAGCATCATATAATGTGTATTTATGCATGTATCATAGGGTGTGTCCTCATGGATTTTGTGTGTATTACTGGTTGTGAGAGTTCATTTTAGTCCTAACACTGAGGCTGCATTGCTTTGTGACAGGGCTGGCACAAAACACAGTGGACAGCAGGGTGTTGTTGTTGTTGTTGTTGTTGTTGTTGTTCATGGTGTAACTGTGTGGTGCTGTGCCACATCTCGTCTCACATCCAGGTTCACGCCAACGTGTTTTTTCAGTCTCCAGCTTGTCCCTCGCTTCCCTCAACCAGGGAGACAGCGACAGTGTTCACTCTGAGAAGAGAGCGCCAAGGTGAGATGTTTTTACAAGTCTATAACTGCCGGTGTATCATGTCATGTGAAATGCAATAAAAAGGGTGGGATTTTTCACAAGATGTCATACTTTCGGATACATAACTCTTGATTAATTAAGGAATAAAGCTGTCGGATATGTTTAGTAAAACATGACGAGTGTGAAAACCTCTGTGCAGTTTGTTGTTTGCTGTATGATCAAAGATAGGAATCAAAAAATCTGAAACAAGTCCTAAAACAGAAGAAAACACCCTGCATTTTAACCTGGTTCACTTGCTTTAAGATTTACAATTACTAA
Source organism: Enoplosus armatus (assembly GCF_043641665.1). NCBI lineage: Eukaryota > Metazoa > Chordata > Actinopteri > Centrarchiformes > Enoplosidae > Enoplosus > Enoplosus armatus. The sequence continues at coordinate 18,276,156 of NC_092186.1, forward strand.
GCTACTGTATATGAGCATTAAAGCCATGCATAATAAACAGAGTAAATGCACACTGAATTACACAGGGCAGAAAATTGCAATGCTCTTGAATTCTCGAGCTTGTTGTACTTCTGGCCACACAGGTTCCCGGAAACATTTCATGTGAAACCTAAAAAATAAAAACGTTGACTTTGGAGTGAATGTTTAACATAAGTTTTTAACTCTTCAATGTGTGCAAGAATGGTGATATTTTCTGATCTTTGTTGTTCTTTTGCTCTCCAAACTAACTCCAGTTGTCAGGTCTAACATTTCTTCTGTATTCTTCTATCTTCTTTCTTTTAATACTTTCTTTCCTGCTGTTTCACATCTGTCAGAAGTACTAGTTTAGCCTCTGGCAGTCTCTTCTACTTTCTGAGCTCTCCTAAACTGAGAAGGAGAAGGTTAGTTTCTTCTTGGCAGTTAAACCTTAAGGCGCTTCATGCTGTCCCAAGCCCAATCCTGCACTGAAACCCTGTTCCCACACTGGGTTTTATTATGGATTGATCGAGCAGTTATGGGAAAGGCAACACATTTCCTTGATCAACTTCAAAGCACTATTCTAATGCTATGCTTTTAGCAGCATCTCCACTACAAAACAATCGCTTCTCTCTTTCCACTTACCTCTCTGCTGTGCCCTCCTCACCAATTTACACTCCTGCTCTGGCTTTTTCACACCTGATAAAAACATCAAAGTGAATTGTTTAGTTTTGTTCACAGACCAGTTTTGTAGAACACACCCTGCATAAAACATCCATTTTATCAAGTCATTTAACATTCATTTAATATCATTTTTTCTTGAAACGTGAGAATATATATTTAATCCAAATTTGACTTTTATTTGTAAGATTAGGCCATTTTGAGAAGTTAAAGAAAGCTCAAGATGACTTGCTAAGGTGGGCAGTTTACGTTCACAAGAAAAAGCACTACAAGCACGTTTCAGCTAAGTTTAAGGCTTCAGTTGCTCATTGATTTTCACATAATTACAGAGGCCGAATAGTGTATTTTATAAATGCATTACAATCCCAATGGAATAAGTGGTATTCACTCTGTATATTTGGAAATCACTTGTTTAAGAGAGTGTAGAGGGGACACATAATGTAGTTGCAGTCCAGAAAAATAGCAAGTAAGTACCAAGTGCTGCACTGTAATTAATTGACCCCTTTTATTGACCTTAAACGCGCCAGACTGCTTCACATCACTGCACTCACTGCCTGTGCATGCAAGCTTTGCTTCTTTACTAGTTACTGTAAGGATGTACAACAGACACCCAAAGCAAGACACTAAAGTAGTACACACAGTTACACACAGTTACACACAGTAAAGGATAAATCTATACAAACGTGATGTAGACAGGGTGGGAAAATGACGCCATCCTAATACCGCCGCTTTGTAATGGCTGGAAGGATTCATTTTTGGAGACGGCACTGTATTTCTGTATCTAGTTGCTTTGTATAATAGTACAGTAGTTTCCTGCCCTGCCTACAGTGTAATTTGCTGAGTGTTGTGAAGCAGCACCCATGCAGAAAGGTGATCTAATACTCTGCGTGTATATGTGTGTGTGTGTGTGTGTGTGTGTGTGTGTTCTAGGCCAGATTCTGCAGATGGCTTCCTGTCCCCGAGTCGCTCGAGCAGCAGGAATGGAGAAAAGGACTGGGAATGTGGATCCACAACCTCCTCTGTTACATCTAACACAGAGTACACTGGTACGACACACATCTGTAGCGTTCAATGCAAATGATAAAACTAGCTGTCAATTTCTACAGCTACATTTGTAGTTTAGCCTAAATATTTTAGAGAATAAACAGGAGCTAATGTTGTGGAATAACATCATAAACCTAGATATCAATTTCTGAAGTGTTTAATTTAGACATTCTGGGTACTTGTTTGTATCCAGTGCAGCTAATATTCTAATACGGTGTTTTTATCTTTTTAATACTGTAATTTTTATCCAAAGTTAAGTCATCCTCTTGTCTCACTGCCTTTGGAAGGCTGTCCCACCTCAGTGGATTTAAAATGTGAATCAAATATATCAGCTGTGTGAACAACTGTTAGTAATCTAAATGCTGCATTCATAGCTCACATTCCTTTGTCAGTCTACCCACTAACACATAGATATGCTACCAGTGGAAATCTTCATACATGATTTATCAAAAGAGAGAGTAAAAATAGGGCGGGAAGTCTTTTCTTTGACATAACTGGAGGAGTTGCCATGACAACAGTCTCATCCTGATGTTCCCTCCTCTGTTCTCATTCAGGACCAAAGCTATACAAGGAGCCCAGTGCCAAATCTAACAAGCACATCATCCAGAACGCTCTGGCCCACTGCTGCCTCGCAGGCAAAGTTAATGAGGGGCCAAAGAACAAGATCCTGGAGGTAACAGCATGGAGCTTTTACGACATTGTTTTATACACTTGCAGGGGACGGGGTGTCCTGGTGGCTCTATTGATGACCTGCCTCCAACATTGTGGATTAAAAGCTGACATTGGACCTTTGTCTCTCTTCCTGTTTTATCGTCTGTCTTTACTGGGATGAAATAAAGGCACATATTAATTAATGAGTTAATGAGTTTGCATTAACCGGGGAACAGGAGTAATTTAAGGCCTGGTTCTCAGTCATTGAAGTAAATAAAAGGGGTTTGAGGGATTTAATTTCAAAACCCTTCCATCACAGTCATTTATAATATTATTCTAAGAGAATTGTATGCTTTGGCATAAGAAGGACAGACACACTTTTAAATAGCTAAACTTGTGCTTGAGCAAGTCCAAAGAATGAGTCAAATAGAAGCAAAAACTTTTCCTTTAGCATACACGATCTTCATACTGTATCTAATGAGTGTTTCTCCTCTGACCTTAACAGCAAATGGAGAAATCAGAGGCCAACAACTTCCTGGTTTTGTTCCGAGATGCTGGCTGCCAGTTCCGCTCTCTTTACACTTACTGCCCCGAGACGGAGGAGATCAACAAGCTGACAGGCATCGGCCCCAAGAGCATCACACGCAAGATGATCGACGGCCTCTACAAGTACAACTCAGACAAGAAGCAGTTCAGCCAGATACCAGCCAAGACCATGTCGGCCAGCGTGGACGCGGTGACGATCCACAGCCATCTCTGGCAAACCAAGAAGCCAGCCACCCCTAAAAAAGTAGTGCCTGCCCAGTCCTAATGGAACTTGATACCGCGAACGTCATCATTTTCCCCCTCAAATGGAACATACCCATTTCAATTTGCACTTCACTGTACATATCCATGAAGATTCAAGCACCTGCAATGCCAGTTAGATGAATGCATATTTGTCTTTTTTTATGTTTGTTCGTTTTTTCCTCTCATTGCATTCCTGTCCTTGTTTTTCCTACTTACTCTGGACTGGACATGATAGGACTCAAAGATTATGAACAACTGGAATGTATGCCACATGTATGTTGAAGAAAGATGTAAATGCTTATCACTTCTGTGTTTTTAGAGACTGTCATGTTCGAGTTAGTTTTCGAAGGCAATGTGTGAGTGTTGTTTCCTATGTGCCAAACGTCAAAAAAAAAAGAGACAGTATGAATGCTAGGACATTTTATTGGGTACACTGAAGCACTGAATGTTTTTAATTCATGTACAGATTGATTTGTGTTTGCATTATCCTGTTAATGTGTGGCCTTATGCTCGTTTTGTTTTAGCGTGTGAGTGCAATGAGGTGATTGTAAAACAACATATACAGATGGGTTTTTTTCTTTTTGTATTTGGAAGAACACTTTTTTTCTTCATCTCTGTGGGTAAAACAGTTTGTATATTAAGGTACGTAAAACTACAAAGGGCCAAAAAAACTAATTGCATACAGCTAGTGTTAGCCACACAGTACATGTGTGTTCAGCTCAACAAAGCCAAGCGGTTTCAGCTTTTTCAGAACCCTTTTTGAGAAAGTGATTTTAAAGAATGCAGGACGTTACTCTAGATCACTGGTTCTCAACCTGTGGGTCAGGACACCTGCAGACGATTTGAGCTGTAATGTATGACGTGTGAAAAAATATATTTCTAATATACAAACATGCCGTCATGTTTGTAATTGTTGTGTCAAATTCCCTTTTGTCGCAATATACAGAGGTAGTTGCAACTTCAAGACGTGTTCCAATAATTAAGTCAAATTGATGAAAGTTGTTGACAGTGAAAATAAAAATCATCCCCTCGGGGTCGAAGTGAACCCTCTGGTTTGTTTACACTTTGATTTTACATGGAGGCATTGCTTCAGCAGGTTGAGAACCAGTGTTGTAGATCACTTTGCTGCTGGTTCACAGTAGATTTGTGAACAAATAAACAGCTCAGTATTATTTTCTTTTGATTTAGAAATGCTGCCTACTGCACCGATGTAGGTCTTTGCAGTATATTAATATAATGCTTACACTCTCACCCACTGGTATCAGGAATCTGACTGAACAAGTCATAATGACACCTAAGAAGTATTCCTCTTTATATCAATATCAGGATTTCACATTAAATTGTTGTACTAGTACTTTCCTGAGAGTATTAAATTCTTCAGATTCACACCGGGCTTACTCATCTTAACAGTCTGCACTTATGATACTCTAAGGCACTTCTGGTAAAAGCATACACCAAACATGAAATGTAGTGAACATAGTGCATATACAAAGTTTAGATTAGTTAAAAAATCAATTGCTCTGTTATTTAAGGAAATACATTAAAATGGCCACGCTGTTGCTATGGTTGTGTCATTTTCAACACATCTGTGCATCTGTGCTCTTACGTGACACAAATGTGTGTTGACCCAAACTAAGATTACATTATAAGAGTATGTATTAGCAGCATATTTGTCTGTTGCCAATAGATGTAACATGTCACACAGTCATTTTGTTCATTCAGATTTATATTCTTTTTTTTTTTCTATTATTAGGAGAATGAATTTCACAAAATAATGCAAGGCAGGATAGGGCAGATCCGTGTTGCTGCATACGGGTAGAGACTCGCCACAGAGTTTCATTGGTGTCAGTGTCGCGTTCCTTTTGCCACCGAATGTCAAATCAACATCATTTGCAGGAAGGATTTCCAACAAAAACAACATCTGCGAACATGGTGCGTTGTTTTCAACTGGGGGGATATTTATGACCAAACGAGAGCATGTACATGTCTTTGAAAATGTAATCGAGTATGACAGAGTGAAGAAATGTTTCTCTGCTGTTTATTGGAAGGATTTGCCCACTGAAGCTCTGTCCACCTGCTTTTGGCTGCTTAAGGCCAAGGTAAATGATTATTTAAACTATAATGATATTGTACAGTGTGTTTATGTGAGCTCATACCTATTCACTGATGACTTTGATTTGTTCGTCAGACGCTGTGCTGTCATTCAACATATTGCTGAACATGTAGTTTCATTTTTGTTGTTTTCTTTTTTCTTTTTTGCATTTAATAAAACTAAGCATGGCCTCAGCATTTATATGGTGTTCATTATAAAACAAAATGTCTATTTTAAAGGAGGAAAGGGTATCAATCAATCTGGTCAATCTCCAGAAAAGTCAGGAGGGTTTTAGTTTTACAGTAGACCTTTTATAGAGACAATATATCAGAGCTTTTGTGTGAGGCAATAGTATCAAATTCAAGGCATTTTGTTGTTAAAGCTCAGTCTTATCCTGATTGGGCTGGAAAATTATACTTTTGGCAAATAAATCTCTTAAGAGTAATCAGGCTTACAATGCATTTTTGAGTATCATCCCCATACAAATTGAAAAAAATGGCTATATCCTGAGGAAAGAGGAGGCCTTGGGGTACGCCCTAGCAGAGTTTGAGCAGGAGATGAAGCTACCCTATGTGGAGATATAACTGGTCAAAAAGTTACATTTTAAAGCTATTAATGGCCAAGCCAGATATTCCAAGGTATAGTAGTTCTTTAATACGATCAAAAGCTCATCACTTTCAATTACCAAATTATTGTGGAGTGTGGAGTACAGTGAAGTATGAATCCACTCAAACTCAGTATGTAGTTGAACCAGCAAGGCTGCATTTCCAATCAGCCAAAGCTAGCAACTGACCCAGGGCCCCAGACCCTCAGAGCCCCAAAAGCCCCAGGTTCTCTGGAGGTCAAATGGTTGCACAGATTTTGATTATTGCAGAATTGTTAAGGAATTTGTACCACAAACACACAACATGCAACAAAGAAGTAAGAGGGTCTTGTGGCCCTGTTTTGCATAGGGGTTGAGACCGTTTGGGGTGGTTTTTCATGATTTTGATTTTTGACTGACCAGAATTCAGAGTTTAACATGGGATATCAACCATTAGCTATATGCTAACATTCAGGCTAAACGCTGCACGATGTACTAGCATAACTACCTTTATATTTTTGCCAAATCCATTGATAATGTAGTCAGATGTCTGAAGAGAAAACAGAATACACTCGTTATTAGTATGTTTCCATTAATGTTTTACTGACATTTTGTGACATTCAGTTGGTTTTTAATTCCCCTCTTCCTCAGTTGAAAGTTGTTGTTTTTTTTTATCGCTGCCGGTTGTAGGTGTGACCACCGGGCGTCATCGCTGCAGTTGATTGGTGGTTTGCGGCTGCGTCCGCATGGCAACCGCGAGCTGTGTACAAGAAAGAAGACACAAGTGACCCTTTCTGGAGACGCTGGCTGGTATTTCAACATCCACGACACCGTCACTGCGCTCTTCTTCGTAGATACTGTCACATTTGGACACTGCGGACGGATCGGAGCGTCTTTAATGCGGCGTGTTGTTGGCGCAGACTGACAGGTGAGGAGTTGGCACGGATTCACGGTGGCGCGTTAGCCTGTTACCACCGGTGTAGTGTTGCACGATAGCCTGCACGTTAGAGGGAAAACGAGTGACATTGTTTGCTTCTGTTGTTCTGCGTACTAGTCCGCTCGTCGGCTGCGTGCCTGTGTGTGTGTGTGAGAGAGTGTGCGCTATGTGCTGCCATGCTCAAGTAAACAAGGTGTGTCTGAGCGCAGATAAAGTGCTGAGGCTGTCCGGTTTGGGCCGCAGACCTGCTGTCACATCCAGGACCTGGAGCTGGATGTGGTTGCTGTGTGCAGGGAGGCACAGGGCGGTGTCACCGGCTGCTCTGCCTCAGCACAGACACCCGGAGGCATCACTGCTCTCTCAGCCTCTTGCTGCACTTACATACACAGGGCGACTGGATCATGCGAAATGAAAGACCCCTTTACGTCTTGCTATAGCTGCCTATGTGGTGCTGCTGTGATTAACCATTTACAGCCCGACCTTAAAGAACTGCATCCTAAGATAGTTCTCATGACGATCGTAGGAAATGTATCCACCCTATATGAATATTATTGTGCAATAAGGTCATTTTTAAATGTTTACTATGGAATAGACTCTGCAAGTACCCATAACAGTGTTAGGGGTGCTGCAGCACCATATCAGATCACTTAAAGGAGTTGAAATAAACTCACTTTAAAATAACTCTTTAGAAGCACAGGCACACCAGAAGCTCCTGTAGGAATATATTGTAATTGCTCCTTAGTGTGTAAACCAGTAGGCGTCTCAGTGTGGAATAGAAGCGTGCATGAGTGTTAACATCATTAACATTGATCTTAAACTGTTAAGCTGTCTGGGCACAATCTCCTCTTGTTTCACACACATCTACTCAATGACAGATAATGCTGTATTATTAAGTGCTGTATATAAATAAAATTAACTATATATTATTCTTTGGTCAGCAAATAACTTATCTACCATGTCTCTTATATCCTATAAGAAGCTTAAGTTATTACCTTTTACACAATGTGTCAGCAGAACATCTCAAAAAACAGCTTGCATGTTGATAATGATTTCTGCAATTTGAAAACTGTCTTTAAGCAAGAACTATGACAGTCACACTGAGACGAAATACTGATGAAATCTTTGTTGGTTCAACAAATCAGTGTAATCTTTTTTGGGTACAACATCAAGTAATTTAATTAAATTGTGGATATGTACGGTCATATTATAATGAAACTCTGAATTGAGGTTATGAACCATAAGCATTTTTCCTCATGTCTATCTCCTCTTCCTTCTGTCTGTATTCCAGCCAGCTGTAAGCTGCCACCACAGACCTGTAATCATGACGGCAGAGGAGACAATCAGCATCAAGGAGGCGGAGGTGATCAAGGTGATGCTGGACTTCCTGAACTCCAGGAAGCTGCACATCAGCATGCTGGCCTTAGAGAAGGAGAGCGGCGTCATTAATGGGCTCTACTCTGATGACATGCTCTTCCTCAGGTATGACTGTACAGCAGACTCGTGTGGTAGATAGGAGAAGACATAGAGCTGCGCCAGGGGCACAAGTATTTGTTAGGACCTGGGTTTATACATGTCTCAGTTTCCACAGGGGCATGTCTCCACCATTTTGTTTTCTTATGTTAAATTATTTAGGCCTGTTGCCAGTGTTATCTTATTTCAGATTGTCGGGGTTGATCGCACCACTGTGATGGGAACAAGGTTTTCAGAGGCCTCTTAAATTGGTCATTTGCTGCTTTCAACAGGCAACTCATTCTGGACGGCCAGTGGGAGGAGGTGATGCAGTTCATTCAGCCTCTGGAAGCAATGGACAAGTTTGACAAGAAAAGGTGAGAGAAATACTGTGCGGGATTAATCTAACCTGACGCATCAAATCATAATGATTTTTGTATTTTTAAATGTAATTGCTTTACATCAACCAGAGTGATTTTGATTTATTGTTGAGGCATTATGAGAACATGAGGCCTAAGATGCCTGCAGCTGGACAGTGTCTTAACCTGAGTACAGTTGTATAGTTTGTTTGTCTGTATTTTGAGTATGATATTAAGAACAGTACTGATGATGTCTCCCTACACTGGTGACTGGGTTGGACTTGCCAGTAAAGCAGTAGACTGGTAGCCTAAATTAGGTCAAGTCCCAGTGCTGTGGTGGCATGATCATGTCATATTACCGACAGCCTCTGTTTCTAACTAACAACTCAACACAGATGAAGAACATTTTCAAACACAGTTTTAAGGAAATGTGTCACACATGAGGTTAATCAATTCATGTCCTATAAAGTATATTTCTTAATACTGAGATTTGTGTTTCCAGGTTCCGCTACATCATTCTGAAGCAGAAGTTTCTAGAGGCTCTGTGTGTGAATAACGCCATGTCTGCTGCTGAAGACCCTCAGAATGTATGTTAATATGTAATTAGGAAATTAGCATTAATATTGGCAGTTTGAAAATAGACCCACTAGATAAGATAAACAAATATACAGTACAACAACAACTATAAGGCCACTAGCTGGGAAACCAAATACACTCAAAATACCCTCGAGCATGGCAACCTAATATCTCCCTGCTCCAATGGAGCTGCTCAGTGGTCACTAGAAGAAGCTTGTGAGTGAACTGAGATGATAAAGCTCTTTGTGGATATGAAGCTTCTTCTAAAACTTCTTAAAACATTAGACTATCATGGAGCACACGAACTCTCCACTTCAACCCAAATAAATACAATTGTAAAGTAGGTTGGCAGCTCCTCAAGCCAATGTGAAGCACGTTTCACAGCAGGTTTTATGGCCTGATATGCTACATTTTTATTGAACAGCTTATGTCGTCCTTTAGCATCAAACGCATACCAGAGGGGTTCTACGAAGAACAGAGAGCTCAGATTCAGAGAAAGCATCTTAACCACATACTCCCTTGTCCTCTCTGAATGTTCTGTCAACTACAGCTGGAGCTCTCCATGCAGGAGGCAGTCAAGTGCCTCCACAATCTGGAGGAGTTCTGTCCGACCAAGGAGGACTACAGCAAGCTGTGTCTCCTCCTCACCCTGCCACGCCTCACCCACCACGCAGAGTTCAAAGACTGGAACCCGAGCACGGCACGTGTCCATTGCTTCGAGGAAGCCTGTGCCATGGTAGCCGAGTTCATCCCAGCGGACAGGAAACTGAGTGAGGCAGGCTTCAGGGCGAGCGGGAACCGTCTCTTCCAGCTGCTCATCAAAGGGATCCTTTACGAGTGCTGTGTCGAGTTCTGTCAGGTAATATGATACCCAAAAAATTAAAATGGTTCCAAGGGTTAAAAGGCTGTAGAGATACTCGAAAATCCATTTAAAGGCATTTAATGCAAAGTACCCCATTGTGACTGCTTTTAGCTATATTGTTTCATCTAATGTAATCTGAAGTGTGTATTAGGTCCTATTTGAAAGTTTTAAAACACGGTAGGTCTGATTGCACTCTTACATTTCTTTTTAAATCAAAGCTTACACAAAAACTCAACTATTTCAGTCATGGTTGATGGTCAAACCCCTCTGTTTCTGTTTTCCAGAGTAAAGCAACTGGTGAAGAGATCACAGAGGGTGAGGTGTTGCTCGGCGTGGATTTGCTTTGTGGGAATGGCTGTGATGAACTAGACTTGTCACTGCTCTCCTGGCTGCAGAACCTCTCCCCAGGTGCCTTCTCCTGCGCCTTCCAGCAGAAGACCCTCAGCATCCACGTGGACCGGCTGGTGAAGCCCAGCAAGGCCGGCCACGCAGACCTCCTCACTCCTTTAATCAATCGCCTGTCCCCCTGCCCTACCTCACCCTTCCGCCAGAGGCCTCATTCAGCTGACACCTATATGTCCAGATCCCTCAACCCGGCTTTGGATGGCCTATCCCATGGCCTGGCAGCCCAGGACAAGAGAGGCATGGAGGCGAACATGAAGTCTGCCCTCAGTCGGAGCCTAGTGGAGAATAATGTGCATCAGCAGGACGATTCACCTGAAAGGTAAGGATTAAAGCTTTAGCACACCCGGGAAAAATGATTTTGACCAGATGGGTGGAGTTTAACACTACAGACGTCTGCTTTACAAAACTATTATGTGCCTCTAACACTGCAAAACAAATTGTCCTCTGTAGCATTAACACATTTTATTGTCATCTAATAGAAAAAGTATTCACATATTTTCCTGTAATTATTGCCATGTTCTGACAATCATTTATCTTTCACAAACCATGAGTCTTAAAACACACAAGAAAAGACAACTTTATTTGTTGCAGTTTAGCAGATGTTACCTCTGTTTTAAATACTTGAACCAGGATTTTCAACGGGTTTGTTCTTTAACCTTTAAGTATCTTTAATATAAATATGCAGCATGCTTTAATCAAATCTAATCAAATCAAAAGAGATCCTGACAAATAAATTGAGCTACACATATTGTCAGCTTATAGCTGCACTTTTAAGATTAAATATGATATTCTTATATAATATAATAATGTTATAGTCTAACCCATAAAACAATCCATCTTGACCTGGCAGCAGTCTTGAAAAGTGGTTTATTTAGCAATCACATGTATTACTTTGGCCCTAACAAGAGAACAAAATTCTGACGTGCACTTGAAACTATTCTGGTGAAATCCTCTCAATGTAAAATTAAACCACGTGTCAATTCAGAATGAAAAGTTGACTATCATCATGGGCGTTGGAACGGGAGAAAGAACATAAATACAAGATTAGAACTTAACACAATGAGTCAAATTAGTCTCACATGTCCATCTTAAAGAAATAAGAATAAATACAATTCTCAGTTGAATTAACATTGTGTAGAATTGAATACATTTTTTAATATTGATACATGCCATCTGTTTTTGTTTTAGCTCTCCTGGAGCTTTCTTACAAAGCTTTGTGCCTTAGCATGTGCACTTACTAAAACCAGTGGCAGATGTTGCTGTATGACAAAATCTGTAACTCCAATAATCCCATTAGCGCTGCTTTAACAAAGACATACTGCCGGTCTGTCATCTCCTACAGTGCTACACACACACACATTACACTGCAGCTTGTGTTGATGGATGCAATATCATCTAAAGACTTATGGAAATCATAGTACTGAGCCTTGTACTAAATTAAGGCGGCTCAGTTACTTTTCCTTATGGAAACTCAGATATTTTAGACTGAGATGGAATGAAGAGCAGGTTTTTACGGCTTACATATTATTTTATAAGGGTCTCCATGGCTCATTTGGCCATTACTGCAGCCTCCTGGGTTCATGTCTAGCTCAGAGCCTTAGTCATGTCAGAGCCTTAGTCATCCCTCACTCTTTCTTGCAAAAAATACCCCCCCCCCCCAAACTATGGCCTTTATAACTGCATCAAGGAACCTAAAAACACTCATTTTTCCCCCTCTGTTTCCTTGATCCACACGTGGTCCCCCTGCAGAGACAGGGCAGCATACAGCTACAGTAAAAGAAGCTAATACAGTACAGGTACAGTGTATTATATGTGTGGTGAAAACACTAAGGAAGTAAAGCAAGATGTGTCCATAAAATCATTGGAGGTGAGCTGACAGGTTTGATTAACAAGGTCACTGCAAATAAAGGTTACTGTACTGTTACCACAATGTAAAAGGCAGAGACACAAGGCTTTGAGGTATCAAATGAAAGAACTGCTGCAAACTGAGCAGTTTGTCTGACTGTTTGATGTTGTCAGGCTCTCTCTGGCTCCACCTGCTGGATGCAATTAATGTGCACAACTGGTACATTGTGTGATTGCTACAATCTGTTGCAAGTTCAAGAGTTCATTTGTCTTGCAGTATGGTATTCTTTAAGTTATAACAAATATAAACATGTCATTTTATTGAAGTGCTGTGGCGTTGGCATTTGACCTTTTTACTGTTGTTTGCTAATAAGTAATGACACTTTGTAACAAAAGGAGCAGTCCACATTAATACAGTTAATTTCCTTTTATTACATACAGTATAATACTCAAGTTTAATATGCATGAACTGTTTCTCTTCAACTTGCATTGTATGGTTTTATTTTCTCCTTCAGCTCAAATCAATTTGAAGTAAAAAAAAAAAAAAATGTGTGTATATTTTCCTGACTATAGGAAGCACCCACAAGGGCTGGATGGACACCACACCACACGCACACCTCTGACTCCTGGAAAAGATGGTGGGCCACCCTGCAGCACAGAAACAAATGAGGTAATAAGAACAGCAGACTATAGACTTTACATAGACCATAGATCAGTGATAAGCACAGAGACAATTCAGATATGGAGGAGCGGAGTGTTTCACCTTTGGTTGCTCAGGCTGAATTGGTTTCATGACTCTTGTGACAACTGTAAAAAGAAATGCTTGTCTGTCTGGTCTCTTGAGTCAAAGTGAGATTTTCAGTCTGTCTTCCATCCACAGTCATTACTCCAGATTTAAGAGATTTAGAATAGATTCCCCCTGAACCCCTGAAGCATCTCATCTTCACACCGCCACTGCCTCATAAATCCTTCCCCAATTTTCCACCACACCTGCTAGGGGCACTAGCGCCCTCTGGCCCCCTGTCCCAGTGAGGAGGGTGGAGGTCATGGAGACTGGAGGCAGATAATCTGGTTTGATGTGCGGTCACATCCAAGATGGCCTGCTGCTTCCATCATCGCTCATCTTTATGCATTCCAGGTCCCATCTAGAGGAGCAAAGTAGCTTGAGATTGGATTGTTTTGTGTGTGTGTGTGTGTGTGTGTGTGTGTGTGTGTGTGTGTGTGTGTGTGTGTGTGTGTGTGTGTGTGTGTGTGTGTGTGTGTGTGTGTGTGTGTGTGTGTATATGAGAAGTGGTGAGAGAGATAAAGGGGAATATACTGTAGACCCGCTGGACATGATGAGTTCCTTGAAAACTTTTTATGGGATGGATGATGGAGGACAAGGCCTTGGAAGTTGAAGAGTTGTCAGTAGTGGCTCTTGGGAGAGAGTTTGTCTATTACAATCTGGTGTGTGTGTGTTGTGGCAATGAGCACTGCCAAGCGTTGAAGCAGAGAATACTGAAAGGCACTAATAAATCTGTCATCCTGGTTACAGAGCATGTTTAGGTAAAACAAATCCTGTCGAAATATTGCTTCAGTTTTCTACATCTTCTGCAAAAACAAACCACACAGTGTGTTTATTTTTTCATGTTGACTCACTGTGTGCATGTGTGCGTGTGTTTGCCCAGCATCTTGACTCCACAGAGCACATCCAGGAGTATCACAGGCAGCGTCTCCGCGTGCAGCAGCATCTGGAGCAGAAGCAGCAGCAGAGACAGCTTTACCAGCAGATGCTGCTGGAGGGAGGGGTGAAGCCACTGGACGGAGCCCAAAACAACCTCACTGAGACCTTCCTCAGCAGGTGAGGAAGTCATAGATTCAACATCACTGATCCAATGAGTGAAACATAACCTTAGTGCTACCCTGTGGAGACAAAGAGATCTTGTTTTTGTCTAGATCCATTCAGAAGCTGGAGGAGATGAATGTAGGCATTGACCACAGAGGAGATGAAGTGATGACACATCTGGGCCAGCAGTGGAACGGACTGACAGGGGACACCAGGACCTCCAGTCCCATAACCACCAACACCCACCACACCCCAGACACCGGGCCGCCATTAGACAAGCCAGGTGGGGGGGTCAGCAGCACCCCGTTGAGGACCGGAAGCCCTGGCTTGCCTTCCCTCAGCGAGTCCCCAGTTCCTGCCAGTCAGAGGTATGAGCCTGCCGAGTTCCTGATCATGTCAAACATCAACTCCTAAGAACAAGTGTCATATTTGGCTTAATTTTTGATTTGATTTTTTTCCCCATCACAATCATGCTTGAGTAATTTGATGTTGACCAACATTTCATATTTAATATTGATCAGTAAGCAGCTAACTGAAATTCCTGCAGCATTTCAGAAGGCTGGTATTCATTAAGCAATCACGATCAATTATGAAATAATAACAGTGTACAAAATAAATGACACTGGTATAGAATGAATTGACCTTGTGTGTGTGTGTGTGTGTGTGTGTGTGTGTGTGTGTGTGTGTGTGTGTGTGTGCATTTTTATTACCAGTGCTGAGAGGATCAGAGGGTCTTTTCCAACAGTCCAAGATGATTCTGGCTGTTCTGCGACACGCAACTCTCAAGAGGTACAGCAAACTGCCAACAAACTGTACCATAACAAAAAGTATTATATTTATATTATTTTCTTAGTTATTTTAGTATCAGTAGGTCCATTGCATCTTCTATTGTGTCCTGCATTGTTTGTCTTTGTAACCACCTAAACCTTTGACTGTCCAAATCAGTCAAAATAAATACCATAAGATATCTATACATTTTTTTGACCTGTTTTCTGAAGATTAGTCTGAAGGGTATTTGTGTTTAAAAAAAAATAATAATAAAAATCTATGTACGTGTAGATTATAGATTTTTTCTGACCTTGTACAGCCGGGGAAGTCCAAAACACAGTTTGTTAAGGTGAGCCAGCTCGAGGACACACAGGCGGTGCGTGCAGTGGCCTTCCATCCCTCTGGAGCGCTCTATGCTGTTGGCTCCAACTCAAAAACTCTGAGAGTCTGTGCCTACTCAGAAACACTGACCACCAGGTAGGAACCATTCACAGGTACCTACATATCCAAAATATGAGACATTCTTACAAGATGATGGATTATTTATGTACTAGGAAAATAGATAATGGGAGCGCCTTGGTAGCCGAATGGTTACAGCGCATGCCACGTGTCTGTATGGTCACAACAGCCACCGGTTCGATTACAGACTACATTCAGACCAAAGAGGCTTTGAGAAGAAATTTGGTTGTTCACGCATAAAAAATATTTAAATCCAAGTCTTTCTTGTATTTTCTTGGCTCGTTCAGTGGTTCTGGTGCAGTCAAGCAGCCGGTGGTGCGCTTCAGGAGGAACAAACACCACAAGGGCTCCATCTACTGTGTAGCCTGGAGCCACTGTGGACAACTGTTGGCTACTGGCTCCAATGATAAATATGTCAAAGTCTTGCCTTTCAATGCAGACAGCTGCAATGCAACAGGTACTGTTTTATGTGTTTTAGTATGTTTGTGATAAGTAATGTCCATTTTCACAGACTTTGACCTATGTTGGAAGGATCACCTCTCTTCCTATGAGCATTTTTCTAGCACGGAAAAATTGTCAAGTTGCTGCTGTTGTGGTCAGAGTGATTTGGTAAATTCATCTTTCTCCTAATATTGAGGTAACTCTGTGTTTCCATCCCAAATGTATGCCTCGGATTCAGGCCCAGACCTGGAGTTCAGCATGCATGACGGTACCATTAGGGACCTGGCCTTCATGGAGGGCCCTGAGAGTGGAGGATCCATCTTGATCAGTGCCGGGGCTGGAGACTGCAACATCTACACGACAGACTGTCAGAGAGGACAGGGCCTTCACGCCCTGAGTGGACACACAGGTACGTTAGCAAGACCTCTTCCTCTGCAATTGTGAAAGAAAACCTGAGGAAAGATCTTTTATTTCAAAATTGTTCCCTCATGAGAAACCAATAAACTCTTAGGAACAGGACCACAAGATAGTTATAATCACATAAACCCAACAAGTCAGTACAACAAGGTAAAGATACAGCATGTACAGTATTTAAGACTTCAGCATTTTGTCTGAACAGGTCACATTCTGACTCTGTACACGTGGGGAGGCTGGATGATCGCCTCTGGCTCCCAGGACAAGACAGTCCGGTTCTGGGACCTGCGGGTGCCCAGCTGTGTCCGGGTGGTGGGCACAACTCTGCACGGCTCAGGTGAGTCACATCATGACATTCTTTGGAGCAGATCCTTTATGCTGCTAAACAAATCCCCAGTACTTCTGTTTTAGAGTTTAAATCTTGATAAAGAAAAAAACAAATAGCAAGCGGGTGGTTTTAAGCTGCAGCCAATCACAGCAAACATCGTACTTGTTACCACTCTTGTCTCACACAGGAAGTGCAGTTGCTTCGGTGGCAGTGGATCCCAGCGGCCGCCTGCTGGCCACAGGTCAGGAGGACAGTACCTGCATGTTGTATGACATCAGAGGAGGGCGCATAGTCCAGACGTACCGCCCCCACGGCAGTGACATTCGCTCAGTGCGCTTCTCACCCGGGGCCCATAATCTCCTCACCGGGTCTTACGACAACAAAATCATCATCAGTGACCTTCAAGGTAGCAACACTCCAAACTAACTGACAGTACAGTATGTGTAACAAAATACGCGCACTGTACACAAAGGGTTAAAAAAGAGGAATCATTTGTGTAAAAGTTTTGATTATAAAATCCAATTTGAAAAGGTTAAACTTACTTGATCCCCATTATTTCATGTTTCAAGAATTTCCCCTTTTTAAAGAACAAATATAATTTTTTTTTTTTTGTCAAAATGGTGCCTACAGTTACAAGACAACAGTGATTTTTTTCCAAGTCATGAGAAACGTTGCTTTCAAGTCTCACTTACTGTCATATTTGATCATTTGGCCCCCATATCGATGTGACACAAGACTGGTGTGTGATCCCACTGTTTCGACTGTTTCTTTCCTCTGACCCCAGGTGACCTAACGAAGCCCCTCCCTCAGACGGTGGCAGGAGAGCACTGGGACAAGGTGATCCAGTGTAGGTGGCACCCCCATGACAGGACCTTCCTCTCCTCCTCTGCAGATCGAACTGTCGTCCTCTGGGCACCAGGCCCCTGAGCTCTTCACAGAGAAACACTGGTTAACAGCAGCAGCAGCAGCAGCAGAAAGCACAAGAGCACAGTGTGCACATACATCCCAGCATGGGATCTCTAACTGCTGCAGGGTGTGTGTGTGTGTGTGTGTATGTGTGTGTGTGTGTGTGTGTGTGTGTGTGTGTGTGTGTGTGTGTGTGTTCGTGTGCATGGATATGCATACATACTGTGAGCATCAAGCTGTTTTACATGCTGCTCAGTTTAGAGTTAAGTGTGTGTGTTGTGTCTGCATATGTGTGTGTATATAAATTGTGCAACAGATACGTTTTTGATGTCACTTTAAAGATGACAGTCTTGGTTGTGCTTGTGTGTGTCTTTGCATACTACTGTGTATGTCTTTGTGAGTATGTGCCAGTGTGTGTGCAAGCAGACGCAGCATTCTGGATATATGTGTGTGTGTATTTGGCTTTGCAGTTTGAGTGTAATTAAAGTAAAACAAATTAAATGAGACTAATAAGAACATTTTGCAAATGCCGTAAAAAGAGGAAACATGGCGCGTCAATGTTTCTATTCAGAATTCATGTGAGATTCAGTACCTATTTAGGGTGTGTGTGTGTCTGTTCACTTAATACCTTTCTGCTTTTGGCTTTTGTAAGTAGAGCATAAAGATTAAGAGCCTACGAACATGTAGTTAGAATATAGATGACTGATAATGCCTGTATTGAAAGGCATAACTAAGTTCACTGCGAGCACACAAGTTAGATTAGTTCTTTTCTCACGATGCCAAACTACATTTTAGTCAACCATAGTGAGAACGTGGTACATTAAGGTCACTTTAGAGGGGATGTTGGTGCAACGTAAATCACTGCTGTTTCTGTAGGAAGCAGTGATCTGGACTCTATGTTGTGGAAAGAAGCCACTTTTGGTTATGCATATCATAATGTGCCTTTTTGTAACATAAAGAGGTTTTTGGATGTGTGGATTGACTGAGATTTATTTATTTGCAGCTTTACTTTTGGTATTTTCTCATATGCCTTGTCATCTGTAAATTCTTGTAACGTCACTTTAATGCAGAAAATGTGTGCACACTTGTGTAAATTAAGTGTTTTTCTGTCTATAGTCTTACTATTGAAAAAGTGAGAGTAACTAATGCTTTACACAAATGTTGAAAATACAAGATGTTCAGGTTTGGAATTTCAGTGGTGAAATTTGTAAATGTGTCTCAGACAAAAAACTTTTATTTCAATGTTGTGTTCCAGGCAGACTAAATAGATAAGTTACAACATAGGAATAAGTACATTTTGGGTCTGAAGTTTTAGAAACCTGTCTTTTGTGGATTCTGGCATTTGTTGTGTAAGTTCACAGTGCTGCTCAGGTGGTCATTAATAAGCAGATTCAAGATCATTTCAAAAGATGAGCACAGTAAAAGCCAAATTTAGTGCAGTTGTAAAAGGGAATTGGGTGAAGAGAACTGAGATCAATCACTGATCAGTTCCTCGTATCACATCAAAAAATAGGTGATGAGGTTTGTAGTTTTTACTCCCAAAACGACCCAGATTTTTTAAACAAAGATGGAGGATGAGAGGTGATAGGAACTGGTGGTCTTGAGGAAGTCTAGGGATATCGAGTAAACTTTAAAATGGATCGTATTGCAAACAGAATGCCATCATCTATCTCCGATACAAAACAACCAAAGAAAATGAGAGAAAATGTTGGCAGGCTAAAGTCAAGACAATGGTAATGTGGCACTTGAAAGATATGACTGCTGCTTCACTGCACAATGTCAAATGACACATGTGGTCACATCTTTCATTTTTACAAATGAGGATCTGATTTTATCTTCACTTTTATTGAGCAGCTATGGAGAAACCTGATGGATGTGGGAGAGAATGTATGTCATGGGTTATCCTATTATACATCATATTTTACGTTGTCTGTGGCTCACAGTGGCACATTCAGTGTCATCTAAAGCCTGTGTGGTTTTAAAAACGAATGCACACAAATGTGTCATGACGGAACTGCCAAGGGGGTCATTGGGGTTCTAACTGTTAAAATGATAAAATAGTGGCTGTCTAATACCACATGTTCCTGCTTTTGAATAAATAAAGGTATTTTTAAGTTACACTTAAGAGTTGTAAGTTTAACTAATAGAATACAAAGATACAAGATACAAAGTGCCATCATACTGCCAGTTAATGTGTTGAGTCATTGTGTGGGTTGTTTTTCCACATAGAACACGCAAAATAAAATGAAAAATAATATGTTTTTTTTTATTGTACTATCAGTGTTTTAAAAGCATGGCCACACACACATGCCTCGCCTGCACACAGGTTGCAGGTGTATGCAAGGCGCAGGGTGCACACGCTTACTTTCTGCTTTAGGCAATTGCCTGTGTTGCTTTTGCATAGAAGGGCTGCTAATGCCTGTCCTGCACACTCCCATCACTGGGGTGGCTAAACTGTGGGGGTTGGGAAATGTTCATGGCCTTTGGCAGAAAATAATCTCATGGTGCACTTACTGTAGGTGCCAGGTATGATCAGCTACGTTTGAGAAAACACTGAGAAAGAAATTGAAAAAGAAAAAGAAGAGGTGGATTGCAAAGTGCAAGAGGTTAGAGAGACAGAGGGGTGATAGAGGGATGGAGGTAACTGCAGAGAAGAGAGCAAGGGGGGGATTTACCATCACTCACATGCTGCGCTCGATCATTCGCTCTTTTGTGAGGTGGACAATGAGAGCCATGGGTACAGGGCTTAAAAAGGATACGCACACTGTTAGAGCCAGCAACCCTGGAGAGACACCAGCCAACCCAGAGGTATCAGAAAAAAAAACGTGGACTTACACAGAACCTGTTTTTACTGCACTTTCCAGGAAGATACTACTTTCTTTGAGGGGTTTAAAAGGCAATCAACAACTAAGAACCTGCTTTTGGAGAACAAGCGGAACTACTACAACAGAAGAGATGAAGTCTGGAGACCTCTGTCTATGGAAAAGATCTTTACAGCTAACAAACTGGGCCTGAGACCCTAATGTTTGTCATGTGGCTTGACAGAAATTAACAATATTGTCAGACACATTTGGGATTCAGGTGTATTGATCTAATTTAGATGTGATTTTTCAATTTGTATTTGTTTTTTTTAAGAGCTGCAGTGAGGAGTACGGGAGTTGTAATCAGTGTATGAAATCATTGGTTTGCTGGCTGTGTGACAGCGAGCAACACTGCTGACAGTTCAGTTGCTCAGTGCTGAAAGATTAGTTTGTGTTGCATAGAGGGGAATTAGTGGTGAACAATGGCTCTGAACTGCCTGATAGACAAGCTTATTGTCATACAGCGGTTTGGCTCAAGTGCTTTGCTGGCCATGACCAATTCGACAGCATCACTGAAGAATGGCTCCCTTTCTTGCCTAATGTGCGGGCATGTTAATTTCAAATCTCTCTCTTTTTTTTTATCATAAATGGTTAATAAGGATCATCTGGTTTCAAAACCAGAAAAGGAATTGGTTTCTTCTTGGACACTTAGTTTTGGCACGTTTAGTATAAAATATCAATCTTTTCTGTCTGATTTGCATAAGGAAGGATGAGAGAGGGTAGTATATAGGAATGTGGAACTGGCAGAGAAACGCAACTTTTATCTTGAGCGGACATAGATACTGATGTATAATGAATATTTTTGCGTCTGATGCAGACTCTCAAATCGGTGTACTGTATTATAGTTTGATGCATTTCTAGTTCAGCATTTGCACTCAAGAATCCACAGCAGAGAGAACTTTGAAAATCACAGACAAAACAGTCAATTAGCTTGATGAACAGAATACAATTCTTCTAAAACAGGATGGGAAACAGTTGACAATAAAATTTACATGGTAACTAATAAGTAAATCACTGAGTATGAGGTCTAAATGATGCCCCTTTCTCCACCCTGTCCCATCTTCCCTGAACAGTTGCTGAATGTTTAGGAGGACAGCGCTTCCCCCAGCTTCTCCACGATGCTGTATACTTTGGCGGGAGGAGGCACGCTCTGTGGAGTGGCTGCCCTCGTGCTTCTCATTGTTTCCACGGCGACAGACTTCTGGATGCAGTATCGATACTCGGGTAGCTCTGCCAATCAGGGGCTTTGGAGGTTCTGCATCAACCACAAATGCCATGCCCACACCATAACTGTAGGTGAGTACTTCAGAGGTGGCATCTGGACAAGACAAGGGTTCCAAAACGTATGACTTCGACTCAAGCTGCTGCCAACTGATATTTTTTAATATCTAGCCATGTTCAACACTACAAGTAACCAGGTGGATGTTTCTGGGGTAATTATTCTTTCAGAATGTTAATGACTTACAATCATAACAACACATTCATTCATACAATCTAATGAAATCCAGTGCCCCATTGATCAATTACACCATAGATACGAAATCAATTCATATCAAACACATTGACAGCATAGCCAATTTGAAATTGAAGACCAATATCATGCAGATTTGTCAGCAAACTAGTCTATCCAGACAACAATGTCTGCAAAACAAATCACATTACACTTCTAGTGTCATGTATTAGGCTGTCTCAAGACATGACAACCTCATTTTTTTATTGATGGAAAAAACAATAGTGTTTGAAAGAAAAGAATAAGGAAAAGATGAGCAGATTGAAGGAAGACCCAGCAGAAAATTCACCATAATTAATCAAATTAAAATAAAAAAAACCCTGCATACTGGTTTCTCTCTTGGCATAAACATAAAAATGCCAGCATGCAAACTAAAACATCAATTTTTCTGGCAAATTCAAGTGTAAGTATCTATTGATGTGTATGTGGTCCTGACCTCTTTGTGTCCAGCCTTCTGGGATGCCACACGGGCCTTTATGTTGCTGGCGGTGCTGAGCTGCTTCGCCGGTGTGGTGCTCGGCCTGAGCGCCTTCACTAATGGCACCAAGAACAGAAGGGTCCGTACTGGCGGCATCGCCCTGGTCCTGTCAGGTAACGCACAGAATCACAGGGTGACCTGGTGGTTCGAGAGACTGTCCTGCAAATGTATCCTGTAGGTTTGTTCAATGTAGCAAGTTCATCTGATTGTAAACCTGACTGTACTTCTTCGAGGCAGAGTGAGTATAAGATTGCAGAGTAGTTGCAGTGAAATCAACAGTCCGTTCCAAAAACATGTTGCTATGGTTGCCATTACACTTAAGTGGGACCTTTTTTGGTCGGCTGGTCTTAGGTCAGTGGATACTCAGGGTTTAGGTCAAAAAACTGTGTGATTTAATGGAAAACTCATGTTAAGTGCAATATGGTGCACTTTAAATATGTGTTGACAGGTTATATAGGTTGGAGTTTCTTACATGTATCGGCTTTTTTTTCATGTTTTACTAGCCGACGTGGACTTTAATAATTTCCTCTCACCCTCCATTCTCAGGTTTTCTTGCTCTGCTGGCTTTGGCAATTTACACCGGAGTGACTGTCACTTTCTTTGGCAAACGCTTCTTGGACTGGCGCTTTTCCTGGTCCTATATCATTGGCTGGGTGGCCATCATTTTGGCTTTTGCAGCTGGTATTTACCTCTTTATTCACTGATTTTATTGATTTATTTTGTATAAAATGTTTATTGTGAGTGAACTGCAGGGACAGCAATCATTGTCAGCAGCCTGGACGGGAGACTATTCATAGATGTGCAACACAGAAATGTGCAGTGTTATAAAACTGCACAATAAGCACACACTTCAAGTGGTCGTGCCACTGTATTGTGCTTCTGGGATCTATCAAAACTTTATGTTGTGCAGTAGCAAAATTACCTCAAGCTAAATTAAACTATATTACTACATTTGGATATTATGACATGACTTAACTTTCTGACAAGATAAAGACTTCTATCTTCTATCTTCTTCTATCTTTGGTTTCTTTCAGGCGTGTTTCAGCTCTGTGCTTACCAGCGGACCACTGCAGAACCTGCTCCTTCAAATAACCCGGACAGCTGAACAAGACGAACACACTGATTAGCTCGGGGACTGCTGCTATGGATGTCACTGCTGCTTTTGAGTACCTAGAATGGAATAAATAGAAATCATAGACTCCTGTGTGGTTTCGCTGCAGCTCTAATTCACTGACAATCTTCTTTTTTTTTTTTTTTAAATCTTGACCCCAACATTAAGAAAGCGTCTCACCTTTTTTCAGGGGTAATTGGAAGGCCAGCTAATTTGACACCATACATCCCCTAGAACAATCTCTCTCACACCTTATAATGCCGTGGACCATCGGACCCAACAATCCTAAAAAAAAAAAGGTTAGGCCACTGATAATTTTTATTCTACTTTAAAACATTTTTATTGTCTCTAGGTATAGCAAAACAAAGGCAAGTAAGAAACATTTTGTCATAATGCCGCTTTTAATCTATAAATGAGATAATACA
Source organism: Enoplosus armatus (assembly GCF_043641665.1). NCBI lineage: Eukaryota > Metazoa > Chordata > Actinopteri > Centrarchiformes > Enoplosidae > Enoplosus > Enoplosus armatus. Next base: position 18,299,949 of record NC_092186.1, read on the forward strand.
TGAACTGTCACTGATTTTTCTAAAACACACCAGGACATCTTGTAAGATTTCTTTGGTGGTGTGCGCCTCGGGGTGGGGGCCACTGATGAGAATTAAAATTCTAAATGTAGTGTAGTTTTCTACAGCGATGTCTGTATAAGAGATTCTCCACTAGATGGTGGTCTTACGCCACAGACAGGAGGCACGAAACACCACTGGTGCAAGATAAGGCCTGTATCACAAAGTGAGTTCACCTTACTTGCGCTCGCTCAGTTATCTGGTTTCACTTATTCACCCAACAATGAAAAGTGTGGCTGTCTGGTTTTAAAAAACTGGTTACCAGTTGGCTCTGTTGACCCAGTACTTACCAACCCGACTATGAGCTCATTTACATGAGTGAGGTGGGGTTTGGAACACATAGCCAATTGTGAGCATTATCAACAGCTCAGCAGCAGCAGGTTTAATAGTAGGTGAAGTTGAACTGTTGATCCCACTAGGCCATTGATAGAATTCAAGTATTCCTTTAGAATAAAAAAGCAAAAGAAATTGGTAATAATACAATATTGAGAAGTCCAAAGGCAACTGGACATGCTGCAGATTGCTTGAAGATGTAAAATTATCTTTTTGCATTAGAGGAGAAATGTCTGCAATAGTGTATAAATTAGTATTTAAGTATTTACTAGATTTTTGTATGTGGTCAGTAGATGCAGGCAGGGGTGAATGAATGATATATTCAGCAAAGTCTTATTGTTTAGACTGGGCTGATTCGCAGTTTTAATGCTCCCTACAATCATCAAATTAGACATTCAACACTATTAACAGGTTTCTGTCAAACCATGGATAATCTGCACTGGAAACACTTTGCTGCAATTGTATTTTTTTCAGTGTCAAAATGTATTGAATATGAAGATTTGAAGTTTCTTTTTGTGTATGTATGACCTCACAGATATTGGTGTAAAAAAGTCTTATGTAGGAACAGTAACAGCAAATACACAAAACATAATTTACTTCGCAACATTTGATTTATTTTTCAACAATAGCAAAGCCATCTCACAGAGACTACTTTGAATTACACAGAATGCAAATAAATATATAGGACCATAGTAGAATTAAGGACATTAACAATTGATACAAAATTATTTACAACACTTTGAATAGTGCAAAACCACACAAATACTGCCCTCATCATTGAGATTCTTGCATTGAGTCCATTCAAGGACAGTGGATGTGTGTGCTGCCCCCTGGTGGGGGGTTATAAGAACTGACAGTACTGTATATGGCATGTTGACAAAAACCTTAGCTTAACATAAGAAGATGACTTTCTTGAAAAAGGGTGTGGCAAACGTAAAACCACTCGCTGCACCTCGTCAAGAAGAGCTTCCACAACAAGGGTGATGTTAAATCATTAAGATGTGGTGTGGATATGCATCGCTAGGTTAGTTTATAAGGGTCATGAGGGGGGGGGGGTACAGAATGTCAACTCCGTCACGAGTACTGGACTTTGAAATGACAAAGGAAAAGATGACAACCTAAAACCACGTGGCAGGTAGTGCCCACCACCCCTGAGTGAAAACAATTAAAAAAAAAAAAAAAAAAAAAAGGTCTTAGCACCGTCGGATACCACATAACGCCAGCTTTGCCATTTCTTCTCAATCTAAACACGGAGTCTTGGATTGTGACAGGCACAACACATTTGTTAAAGTGCACTCGCTCGCTTGAGCCGTTCCCTTCACTCACTTCGTCTGTCTTTTTTTAAATTTTTTTTCTTCTTTCTTCTGAGATAATTTCTTCCCCACAAACATCAAGCTCAATTTAAAAACAGCACAAAAAAAGATAAATTACATTTTGCCATGCATAATAACTTGTTGCATATTGAAATTTTCTTTTTGGGACCACTTGTTTCGCTGTTGAAAACTTGGACCTTACAGCGTGGTGTGGTTGTGAATTCTCCGCGGGTGACAAGAGTGAGAATGCACATACAGCATCAGTCAAGTGTCAATATTGCAGACACATGCATGAACATTAGAAATACATTATTGGTGCTACTTTAAATAACCTGAAAATTCTAGAAATGCCACTTGGTCTTCAAGAGGCCTGTCAAAGAGAGAGAGGTTTGTACTGAACAATGCGTCCTGGTAGACAGAACATCAACAGACATCTGAACCACAGACTTTAAATCTACTTCTGAAGACCAAAGTCATAGAAAAGTCGTACACAAAATCACATGGATGCCTCTGAGACAACCTCTTCGTGTCCTATTGTACTAAATATTTGTGCATTGATGATGCATTCATCCAGTTGAGACTGCAGGGAAAAATAACCTCAGAGCATTGATCATTAAACTGATTTAAATCATGCCAAAGACGAGGAAAGTAATACCGCAATCATTGCTGGTTAGAGAAAGAGAGAAAGGATAAGACCATCAGGAGAGCATCAAGCCTCCGTGGGCTGATCTGATTTTGAGATTTCAGCAATCATCATTTCAACCCACAGCTGATTAGGAAGTTAATTCAAAGAGAAATACCCGACAGTTACTGAACTGAAGGACAGAGACAGATTTGTATATACCGCTGATAGATGGAAGGGTAAATAAGAGATAGAAAATCATTTAAGTCATCTCCGTGCAGTTACGCAAAAGACGTGCACTGTGTGCATCTTTGGCTATGCATAGTCTCAGGTGTTGAGGTGCAATAATACAGCAGGCCAATGCTGATTGGTATAGCCCTATTCAGACTGCATGCTCAGGGAGAAGAGCGTGTATATGAAGGACAATGGATAACACAAGTTCACAGATGTGGAACAGCTTGTCAGTAAAGTGACCGTCAACTCGGCTAGTGTGGCACAATGCTAAGTTAGAGCTGTTTGGCTTTGGTTTGAATGACACGACACGCTGCAAACAGGCAGTGTGTGCACGCATTTTGGCTCGGCTCTGTGTGACTAAGTCGTGGCATGTCCGTTTGTCTACTGCACTAGAGAAAGTATAGCCCTTCAAGTTAACAAGTTGTCTCTGAAATTGCACAGGTTGGCCATTTTTCCTCCAGCCAACAGCAGAGGCCATGTTGGGAGCACAGTCTGAGGACATGAAATTTCTCCCACACTTGTCTTGAGCTGGAAGAGGCCAAAAATAAATCCTCCAGTCATGAGTCAACCGATCTCTCCTTCAGTCGCTGAGTGTTATGTGTCTTGGTGGTACCTATGAAAAGATAAGAGGGAACCAGTTGAGAGCGGCATATTGAAAGCAAACTAAATACACACGTAACAATACTCAAGAAATTAGTTACTTGGCAACGAGGCTACACCTATTACAGGAATTCATTTGCCTGTTTCCTTGAAAGAGAACAAAGCAAATTATGCAACAGACTAAACACCAGATTAAAAAGGGAATATTAATGTCAATAATCATGTTCTGCAAACATACACGCTTTATTGCAACATTCCTATTGGCATGAAAACCTCTCAAGCTTGTTTTTTATTTTTTTCTTACGAGGCACACAACACTGACCACTAAGAGGCAGTAATGTGTAATAACTGACTTTACTGAATTTGTCTTTAATGGCACAGTGTAGTTGTCAGGCAGAACTGCTGTACTGGGTAGATATAAACTTCTCACTCAAACTTTTCAAGCTCTTTGGCAACCATCCTGTAAAGGGGTGTTTATGTCTGTTCATATTCAGAGAAAGCAGACCATGAAAAATAAAAGACTAAAATTGAAAGAGAAGACTTCTTACCCGCTCTGTAAAGTGAACTCAGGCAATGCCCCTAGGGATGTCAGCTGTTCTTCTAGGGCTACAATACGTAAACCAATGTAGCCGGAAGACAGCAGCAGCAGCACAACCCTGTAACATACAAAAAAAATGACACATTTACTGCCTTTTTCCTGCCTATTTATTCACTGTGATAGAGGTTAATGGTACAATGACAACCAACAACAGCTAAATACTTGATTAACAGCTATATTTTGTATAGTCCTTTTAGCGGGCACTAAAAGGACTCCATGTCATACTCGCATATCAATACATTGCACTACAGGGCTACTTATTTTGATCAGGCAGCCTTAGGCTTAATTAATGGGGTTTTCAAGAAATGCAGTACAAAATCTTTTGCAAAGATTTTTGCTTCCAATTTTCTATTACATAATGTGATCTTACAAGATCATCTAGTTTGTAACTAACAGAGCAGGTTTCTGAAATACCTCAGCCTTTCCTTTAAGGAGTGTGGCTTCGACAGTGAGCAGATTTTGATCATCACATTAAAAAGGAAGAAGGGAGAGGGAGAAGAGAGAAGACACAACATACTACAGAGAGGAAGTACTACTCACAAAATCAAGTAAATGAAGAGTAGAGTGTTGAGGGTGCTGGCCTCTCTCTGAACCAGCAGGGACTTGGCCTTTTCAGTCACATTCCAAACCCACGATCCACCTGAACCTGGAAAAGGACATTTAAAGATAGCATTAATATCAAGGTTCTCATGGTAGGTCGTACCTGTATTTTTTGTGGAGAGTGAGATGCAAAATGAGGCAAAGAGCAAACAGAAAAATTCTCTCAATATAAAACCTTTATGATTAAAAAGGAAATGAGTTTCTCTGTGACTATGAAATGTTTCAAACAGAAACATTTCTAAATGTATGTGGTGTCTGTCTATCTGGGGATCACAAGCAACTTTTTATCGCAGGCACCTAAAGTGCCTAAAATGATGGACAGTCGTCTACTCTCCCAGCCACTTTGACTGACTGTGATTGGCTAGTTTATTTATCAGAGTTTTCCAGGACTTAGCTGGTAACTAATGTTAAATAGCAATCTGTATGTGTGTCTTACCAGATACTGACAGCTCCTCTGAGGACGAGCTATCACTCTGCTGCATGTGTAGACTTCTGAAAGCCGAGCCATTGTCATTAGGCACTGCCTCTGAAGAGGGAAGAGAGATGTGGGAAAAGAAAATCAGTGTTAGCCTGCTATTTGACCTTGGACTTTGTATGTCAACTAGCTAGAACAGAAATGAGATTACGGCACCAAAACAAACTGTCAACAGTTTTTGTCCATCAACGCATGTCTGTTGTCAGCTGAAGATTAGCATTACCATCAACTCCCAGAAAAACACAATGATACTACATGACGAGTCCAGGTACAGGTAACATTTGTTATATATATATATATATATATATATTTGTTGGTTTGCTGTTTAGCATGTAAACACAATGTAAAGGATTAACAACTGGTGTTGACCTCTCACCTCTGTGTGGTCTGTGCAGAGGCTGGTCCTGTAAAGATTGTGACTCAGAGCCATCCAATTGGTCGAAGCTGTCGTCCAGACTGGACAGGCTGGAGTTCTGTGGAGATAAGGGAGAAAAGAATACCATCACAAACTGGTCTATCCTATAATTCAGCCATATCCATACTTCGGTGCTCCAAGACGGTTGAAAATAGGGACATTATGTGCTAATTGAAAAAAATGCGACCATTCAGACCTATGACATTTCCAATATTAAGAAAAGGTCTCTTACCACAAGTTTGCTCTTATCGAAGCTGTTCTCAGCTGAGGAGAAGACAGGGCTACTATTTGTGCTGCCATCCTGTAAGAGAGAGAAATGTTTAGATTTTACATAAAAGTGAAATAAAAGTATCATCATACGTATTATCATGAAGTGAATGGATTTGATAGTCTGCATGTTTTAACTGGATATATATATATAAAAGAAATTAGATATGCAACAAGGTTACAATAGCAGGGTTGCTGTCCTCTTTCCATAGTAAAATTTCTATGGAAAATCAATAGATTTCCAGAACTCAATTTGTGACTGAATTTAAGAGTCTGTTGTGACCAATGCACACTATTACAATACATCCACAGTTAAGGACATGAAGCAATGGGATTTTTGGGGTTTTTTTGTAATTTACTTTTAAAAAAATTTTAACAAGTTTTAAAAATGTTTTTTTGCAACTCACCTCTATCTGAGGACATACTGAACGCAGCAGCTGATAACAGGATTCTCTGTTCCGCAGCGACACAAACAGGTACTAAACAATGACAGGGAATATAAAAAAAAGTTTTTAAAAAAAGGTGTGAATATTAGCCATCTGCCCTGCTGGCAAACCTGAACGATAAAACACACTCAGTCATTGATTAGATTACATCTAAAGCAGAGTTCAATGTGGTTGAGCAAGGCTTACGTTTGACTTTGAACATCTCTAGTTATTAAAAAGAAGTGTATGACCTTATCAAGAGTCTATTAAGATGGCTGTGTGGGGCTGGAGTTGAGAAACTGACCTTGTCTCCTTCTGAGGTGCGGATCGACAAGGCGTTGGGTACCAGCAAAGCTGTGTTCTGCTTCTTCACAATGTGGATGCAAGAAACTGGAATTACTACCTGCAATCAAGCCCACAGACACAAAGAGAAAAAAGTCAAATCAGTGGTGAAATACCAACAAGAAATAGATTAAAATTGAGATTTTACATTACTATCCTGTGGGTATATAAAAACACATTAGGAAGGGAGGAAGCCAGGGCAGAGCTGCAGCCTACCTTAGTGTCCTTGAGTAGAACTGAGGAGTAGAAACAGGCATTGGTGTCAGTGATGTACAGCCGACCATGGTAGGGCACTTCCTTCTGCAGCGCACAGATGTATGCTGGGAGACGAGAGGAGCACAAAACACTTTTAGTTTTATGTGGTTCATTCTTTAAGTAATCCATTCTCCCTTTCATTTTTGTTGACCTACCATGTATCAAGTCTTCACTCTTGGGAATGTCTGGAAACAACTTGTGGAATGTCTTGTTGTGCTTTATGAAACTCTGAGAGAAGAAAAAATGTACAGTAAAAATCAAGACACTTCAAATGATTAGCAGAAAATTGGCTGTCTTGGCTTAAGAGCAGCTCTCAACACTGGTCCAGTTTGAGGCCAAACACCCATTCACCAAACAACATTAATAATATGAAGCACTAAAAGTACCACAAATGTCTGTACTTCCACCTGACAAGCATAATAATTTACTTCTTCAAATGTTTAAATTCAAAGTTATGGTGGACTTACACTTTGTGTGCCAGTGCCCTCCGTCCTCTCAAAGCCACTGCTGTCAACATCGAATGTCTGCGACCTGCAGGAACAAAGAACACAGCGGTCAATTTAGAAAGAAAGTCTGTGGCTTCAGCAGGTTAAAATTAATGTGAGAAGATACAGAGACACTACATGACTGCACACTTTAATGCTATGAAAGAAATAAGAGACATGTATTTTCATCACAACTCTCTGTAACCCCCTCTGAGTTCATAATGAATCCAAGGCATGATTTTAATTGGAAATGTACCCAACAAACATACCCAAAACAAAATATCAACATATCATATGTTCTTGACAGGGAAGGATGAGTATTTAATGATAAAATAATTTCATGTAAAATAGAGTTTGTTTTGTAATTCGGTTTTCTCAGACATTGGTGGCAGGTGTTTTGCAATCGGTGCTCATCGTGCCCACTGTAAAATTCCAGTTGTATAAATAGACCTATTCCTTGACTGAACTTTGGTTAGTGTTGATGTTCCTCATTCCAAAGTGATATATGTTGAAAGAAGCTGGGTAATCACCCTGCTGCATGGGCAGCAGCAGGGATGAAGACTGTTCTTCACACCAACAAATATCACAAATCTACATCAAACATTTGAATCATGTGAGAACACAGTCAGTCGACAACGGCTGTGCAGTCATGTGTGTGTCACGACTGAACAGCAGCTGAGAGTAAGCTCAGGTCTTGTGATGCATGTTCAGAATAGCTGCGAGTCACCACTACATCCAATGTAAGATTTTATGCATTTCAAGACAGAGATAATATTTCCCCCACATCTAATACCAATTTAAGAGTCTGCAAGATGACTCACTTAAATTTTCAGTTTTTAAAACAATTATAAAAATAGAAATAAGTGTGACAGTAAGACGATCTGTGTTTTACATAAAAGGTGGCTCATCATGAAACTGCAAAAAGCTTAGCCTCTGTATGTGTATTTACACGCACCTCTGTATGTGCGTGTAAATAATTATATTTAACATCATTTACTGCAGACAACTTATGGCATTTTGCATAATTCCCAGTCTTTCCCCATCAGTCTTACCTGACGGCCACTTGTCTTGTGAGGGTTTTGTGCTGTTGCTGGATCTCGAGCTGGGCCGCCTCCAAGCTCAAGGCTTTCCTGGACTCAGCCTTCTTGACGCTGCCATTGCTTAGACTGCTCCTGCTTTTCTTCAGTTTGGCTGGCAGCCCGCCACCACTGCTCTCTACTGGGTAGCTGCTGGATATGGGGGGGGGGGGGGGGGGGGGGGATTTAGAAACATGCAAAATGTTGTTTTACAATCATTTTCATGTGCATATACAATTGGAAGAGTTACAGCAAGGACATTACACAGCACGATTATCTGCCACTTCACAGCCAAAAAAACACACTGATAAAACTCTTCACCTTGTGAGACGCCTGTCACAATCTCCTGTACGCTACAGAGCGTCATCATCCAGCAAGAACAACATAATTAAATACTCCACATTTTAACAGCATACATCAGGCTTTACATTGACTTGGGTTTAAGATTTGGTTTGTTATCAAACATTGTTTAGAGATTTTATTAACTAAATCACTTCATTTCTACTCAAATTAGAGGTTATGTGATGACTGGACTGACATTTGGCAGACGACGGGCTTATCTTTACGATGTGATGGGAAAGGTTACTTTTTTCCAAATCAGAAAGTTTTATTGATATATGTTGCGTCAGCGCCGTACACCTCCTGGCTGCTTTACAAGCTGATCAACGTATGCTCATGCTCTAAAACTGACAAGCCTCTGAAAATATGCCAATTCAATAAACTGTAAAAGAACCAAACTGTTATGTAAAAGAAAGGTTGCAGGATTTACTAGAGCCAATGTACTCTACAAAAGCTATGGCCGTGCCACAAATTCATTGAAAGACTGAGAAGCCTGCTCAACGCTAATGACACAAATCTGAACCTGTAAATGATATTAACAATGATAATACAGGACAAATAGACTACACAAAACAAGCTGACTGTTTGAGTGAAGCCTAAAAAAAAAAACTAACAAAGACAATTTCAACTTAACACAACTAATAAGAAGACAAACAACAACAAAGACCACCTTACCTGGTCAATTTAAATCGCTTTGATGAACGAAAACTCATATACCTACTGACAGTAGGCATTTCCTTTTCGTATAGAAAAAACAAATAAACTCAAAACGCTATTGTCTGTAAGCTACACTCACTGGCCAAAGCTAAGACGTAAAAAAATAAAAAGACACTAAGATAATAAAATGCCCCAAAAAGATTGTTATAGCTCCTCTTAATGTTCTAAATGTGTGGTCCAAGAGTTGTAGTTCTAATTAAGTCAGGGTCCTTCACCACATCCTGCCAGAAAAAACTGTTGGGGAGTTGAAGAGTGAATGTGCTAGTAAGAGGAAGCCACTTTGTGTTGAGAATGGTGTGACACTCCGTAGTGAGTGACGTCAAACTCAACCACTCCCCCAGAGCAACATACCCACAATCTCACTCACACACACACACACACACACACACACACACACACACACACACACACACACACACACACACACACACACACACACACACACACACACACACACACACACACACACACACACACACACACACACACACACACACACACACACACTGCACTGACATGTTTAAGAAAACAAGCCCTATCCCATAAAATCTTCCACTGACAAACATTATCCAAAATCAAAATCCTGTCTTGTTGGGATTTGTTCTGGTAGGGCAAAACAGGATCAGAGTTCGAAAAAAAAAAAAACCAGCTCTGTGAGTGAGAAAGTAAAATACTTGTGAGTTGCTCAGACTGGCCCATCTAGGAGTGGTGTGTTATCCATGTCTCCCCTCAGGTAATGAACCATACCATGGAGATAGACTAACAACACAACCTCAAAATTCCTCCTTAAACTCGCTCAGTATGCTAACAACTTATTTAAAAGAAGTCAGACATTTGTAGAAAAGTGACACCGACTCTCAACAACTGGCAGCACAATATTAAAATAAATATGAATTATAGTACATAGGGTGTTGCACTGCTAAAGTCCTGACATTTAACCTTTTTTCAGACTGGATCCTTGATGAAGGAGTTTGTGCAACTTTCTTTTACCCTGTCAATAACCCCCCGTCTCATAAATGAGCTGAATATCTCTACCGTGTCACCTGAGTAATACAAGGTCAGACAGAAAAAGAAAAACAAGAAAATGCAGCTTCAGCTGGATGTCTACCCTGTAATTGGTCTCAACTGACTATCAAATGGTGACCGGCAACACTTAACCTCATATCAGTGCAAAAAGAGCTTTAAAAACCATTCTAGATGTTTTCCTGTATATTTTTTTACATACATTCTTTAGTGTCATGAAAGCTTATGTTTTTCTGTACTGTTTTTGACTGTTCAGTAATTAACCATGTTAAGTAAGACCCATTGTGGTAGGTTCATTGTCGAATGTACATTGCTCTACTCCATAAACTTGAAGGAAATAACCAACCATTAAACAGATGTCCTGTGTTCTATAAAGAAAATCCAAAGCAGATAATAAAGTTTATAGCAAGTAAGCTACTGTAGATGGTGTCCAAACAAAGGCAACACACAACTGACCAGGTGTTCAAATATGCTCACCTGAGCCTGGGGGGTTAATGCAGCAGGGCAATATAGGCAGTATTAAGAGAGTGTTTGAATTTCTCAACAACTTCCTCTCTTTAGCTCAGGTCTAACCGTAACCATTAACAAGTTCACGCTGAAGTTGCTTCCTGTAACTCTTGGGAAGCCACAACACTGGCTTTAGTAGGACGTGTTAAAAAACAGAACAAAACCTCAGTTTAACGTTTGTGTTTTTTTCACAGATGCTGTGAATGTAGAAAATTTAAATACTTGGTAATGTTGTCAATTATCTGTACCCATATTAACATCATGTTAATAGACACAACCAGACTGGCAGACAGCCACTCAATTCTACTCTGTGTCTAATGTTTATTGCAGAGGTTCCAGGAAATACTGCCATTGTCTTTATACTGGCACGTTGAAACAGTACTGTTAAGAAACATCAGGCAGAAAACCCCCACTAATCTAATAATCTAATACCTATCCATGCAACATTCAGGTTTCTGTGAAAAGTACATTTCATGCCAAGCCTGTCTCAATGGAGGAAATGGAGTCAGCTTAATAGCATATAAAAGTGTTCAAGGCCAAGGCCAAAGCCATCAGGGGTGATCAGGTGCATGAAAAAAAACAACAATCACCAAAAGGAAAAAAACCTTGTTAAAAAATGACCTATGTACTGCATAAAAGCGGTGTTTCTTAATGATCACTTTGGATTTACGAAGCAGGAGGTGGCCTACCTGAAATGGGTGTGTAAAGGCCTTGACCTCTGACCTACTTCCTTGTTGTTGGAGCTATGTCATACCACCTGACAAAATCAATGTTGGGCTTAGCACGCCTGACATTTCAAACCAATCATATGAAATTCTCAGCAGCAGCAGATTAAAATGGACATGCACGAGTTTATAGGGGCATATTTATCTGGACTCAAAAACAGCAACCTCACATGATGACATGTTCTGTGAAATAGAGATTACACATTACAGTTTGATTCATTTCTTTATCTGCATTTGCGCTAATATTATCTTAGGACACCAGACAAAATCACTTCATCAGAGAGCCTCGATGGTCATTAGCTCAGATATGTGACCACTATGCTAGCATCTTAGGATTTACAGAGGATCCATTGAGGGAAAAAAAACAAATCAGTTCAACTTTTTCAGGGAAACGGGCTGTTCAGAAAAATAATTCATAATTCAGATATGAGACTGATGACCACATGATATAAGTGCAACTAAAGGTTTTACAAACTCAATATTCTTTCCCACAAACATGCAGCCAGCCTTAGTTTTAAAGTAAGGAGAAAATATAGCCAAACAATTAGCCTACAGTTACTCAGTGTTGCTCAAGTCAGCCCTGCCTCATCTCAAACAGTTTAAGAAGTACTGGCTGGGATCAGAAACTGGATACAATTGCTCGTCTTACCTTCCCAGATCCTCAGAGCAATGAGGATCGGCCACAGCAGCCTGTTTGTTCAAAGAGCCTTTCCCTCTCTCCATGACCAACAGAGTTTTCCCTCCACGTTTCCCACGATCTCTAAATGCTTGTAGCCACTACTGGTCGAGGCAGCCAAATGAAGTATGGCAGCTGAATCTTTTGCACTTAGACCCTGAGCATCGACAGCCAAATCGAAAGGGTGTAAAGGTCTGTTTTAGAGTGACAAAGAGTTTAACATGCAGATAATACCAGAAAGACACAACAGGATAGAGACGAGAAAGAGGAGGGGAAAGAGAAACAAAAAAGACTGGTTGGGGTTAAAGCTTTGAAATGACCTCCCAAGCTTTGTCCTCTCTGAGGCAGTCTCAGGCTGTGTTGTCGTGGAAACAGCTATAACAGTAGGGGGTCAATGGTGGAAATGTGGGGGTGAGAGGAACATTGCCAGGCTATTCTCAGTTTAGAAGGCCTAACAACAACATTCAATAGCCCGTTCTCAATAACAACAAGGAGATGGCTTTAAAAGCAGCCAGTGATCAATGTGCATGACAATAGTTAGCTCATGCTCTTTGTGGATGATGTAAATGTGCCACCACACACGAGAATATTTGTGTTTGAGTGGAGGGGAAAAAGGAGAAGATCAGAATATATAATGAGGAAACAGGCAATAGACTAATGTGGTGTACTGTAAATGTAGCAAACTCTTGTTTGTTTCATTCACAAACCTCAGCTGAGAGCCACCGTTCATCAATAGTCCACATATCACTCTCTAACTCTCCCGTCTAACCACCACCTGCCATGTTTTCACTGTAAACCTCTTGCCGTTGACCTGCAGGATGAATGCTGTGTTATAAATAGATTTTACCATAATCAAAATGGCACAGGTTTGATCCTTGCTACAGCCATGTGGCCTCTCTGAGTTATTGACTCTGAAACTGAACCTTCTGCTTGCTCCCCAGCAGACTACACATTTGTCCTGTGTGCCAACAATATAAGCTGTCAATGTTGGATTGCAGGCTATCTATTGATGTCAAAGGTTCAACGGAGCAATGGGCCACTGTTTTATCATTTAACACTGCTACCCCTGATTGTACAAGGTCACTTCCTAAATCTCTTCAGCCATAGTGCAAACGTTCCACAACATTCAACTTAAAAGCTGCACAATGCTTGTGAGGAGGTGCAAGGGCTCTTCCTAATTGGACAACTAACTTCACCACTTGTGTTACTGACAGTTTGATGGAATTATATATTTGTTGTGCTATAAATGTTAGTAAACTGAAATGTTGCTGTGGTGAGTCTAAAGATAATGAACTGCACAAATCAAAATGCATGTGTACAAGGCTGACACTTGCCCCTTTATGATATAAAACAGGGCAGGATTTTTCCAGCACAGGACATTCCAGCTAGCAAAATAACTCCTCTGGGTACAGAGTTATGCTGCTTTTATTTGCTGTTCCGAGATGAGACGGATGATCCCAGGAGTCCTGCTGCAGACGTCAGCCATACGTCAGCTGGTCTTCAGTGCTAGTGCCCCAAAGACAAAATTGCTTCTGTACATCATGCTCATGTCAAAGCTTTCCTACAGCCAACATTGCTGCTGTAACAACACGAGCCCCGCGTTCACATGTGAAGCTGACAAACATTTTACATCTATGTCATCTCTCAGATCAGCTGAGAATTTGCAGAACCAGATAGTGTGAGAGCACCATCTTCTGGAGAGCCTTGGATAATTTCCATCACGTGAGCTGCTGATTCGTCGTCATCCAATCAAAACCGGTTTAGTCGAAAGCATAACAGATTGTTGCAGCTGTGTTTTGTTGAGCCAAATGGGACAGTTGAGATGTTGACGTTTTTGCAAACCAAACCAGACCAATGACTTCAAAACCAACCATGCAGCACAGAGTCCTAATATGTGATAATCTAGTTTGAGCAGTGTGCCACAACAAAAAACAAATTTCACTGTGCAGCAGGGTTTAAATTTGGCCTACTTTATGACAAACAAAAAAATGCCAAATGAGAAAATTAAAGACAACCCAAAATATTATTCTGGGTAGAACTGAAAGGGATTATGTGTCTGTGCATGTATGTGTTTGAGCTTCAATAGAGCACTCAGGAGGGGCAGGGAAGTGAGCCAGTGGTCATGGCAAAATAATATGCAGTCTGTGGCGCCCTGCCAGGGCTCAGTCTGCAGGAAAACTGTGTGTGTGTGTGTGTGTGTGTGTGTGCCAAGTGGAACAGAGTGTGTCTGTGTGCATGCGTTACAGTATGTGTGTTTGAGTGGGAAGTCATGTGGCCTTGTGCACGCAGCATCTCTCTTCACTTCCTCTGTGCTAACTGGGCACAGAGACAGAGAGGGTCTTTCTTCAAGGCGACTCAGAGTACTTTCAGGGACCCGGCATGTGAGCAGGGGGGATGGAAAATTCCACCTGAATTTAAAATCGTTAAATGTAAAAGTAGGCCACTCTACTGTATACAAGGGGGGCTTGGATTTAATCTACAGTAGAATTTTGTTGATCTCAGCTCCTCAGAACAGCAGGCTGTCTGGGTGAATAGTCATATCCAAAATTATTACATGTGCCACAGCCATTTCAAGTCAAAAATTACAGGTCAGTTTCGGCTGAAATACCATCCATCTTAAAATGTCAAAATATCTTGAATAACAGAGCAGGAGGGTTCATATATGTATCATGGAGGGCAAAGTCTACAACAGGCGATGATTTCACTGATTAATGATTTCACTGATTAATAACAACCTGCTGAATACCTCCTGCACATGAGTATACTTCTGAGGCAATATATGTAAATATATATATTGTATCCACACTGAGTTTTTGCTGTGCTAGGAATGTACAAAAATATCCATGGCATTCTTCACATGAAAAAAAAAAGGCTAATGCAGATACTACAGTCTTCAATGAGCATCTTACCTTGACACAGTGATGTCAAGGCAGTGTTGCCACTTTTCAAAAGGGACTAGGTTTCTCTTGAAATCAAGGTACTATTAAAACAAAGCTGACTTGCACAGTCTTTTATGACCAATGAAAGGACATTTTATCAGCAAGGTATCATACCAATGGTTATTCTGCTAGTCAAAGCTGAGCAGAGCACTGACAAGCTTCACATGTACAGATAAGCTTGTATAAAGCCTCATGTGTCTAAAATTAGACTGACCTATGACAACTACTTTAGGTGGAATTCACCAGGCTACTGCGAGTACCAAAAGGTGAAACAGCTGAGAAGAATATAGCCTTTTTCTTGGCTCTGTGCAGAGGAGTGGTCATTAGCACTAGCCTGACAGAGGCAACACATAATTTCAACCGTGACCGGCTGGTTAGTACGAAACCCTTCATTTAGTGATAAACAGTCCTGCAGATGTGGTTTTCATCCTCTAACTTGGGCTTTTCCTCTACGCCTGCAGCACATCTCATAATTTAGACCTATACGGTCTTCACTACCCACAGAGGCAAGGAAGCTCTGTCCTGGGAACATCTTCCAGGAGCCAACAGAACGCCTGCAAAGCTGCCCCACCCAGCCTATTCCAGGCTCCTCCATCTCAACAAGCTTTGCAGCTATACCAGGTTCTTCCCTATTGAAACAAGGCTATTCATATTTTGCCACTGTGTGCATTGCAAACCTGTATGCAGAGCGACTAACAATGAGCTAGCAAGTAGGTGCTCAGTGTTAAGGCGTTTGGTGTATTTGCTACCTTGAACTGCTTGGTTACTCTGTAACAATTCCTTTTGGCATTTTCACCTTCATACGGAAGATTTAAGTGTATGAAGATGAAACAGACTACAGACTACATGGTCAGAGCCTCACTAAGGCCTGACACTGCCACAACACTCTCATATGCATGTGTGTGTTGTGGAAACAGATAATCACCCCACATACCAAACTACAGACACATCATAGCTATGCTGATAACCAGAGGGCCACGTCTGATTGATAGGGCTCTTGTACTCAAATGGCTATCTATGGTGAGGAAAGTGACAGGCAAAGCTCAGAGGACGAGGAGTACTAACAGCGAGAAACAGGGAGCATTTATATAACACCATGTACCACCTGTGGTCGACACATGGGAGCTAAAAATAGGCTTTTCTGAGAAAACATAGGCTTGCTCGTCCCATGTGTGACAAGCGTGTGTGCATGTTCCCTTGGGGTAGACGGAAACACAATATGTGGGTGCATGCTTATAAGAGTGTGTGAGGTTGTGTATAAATGTGCCTCTGCCAGGCTGGTCTGCTCTGGATCTCAACGGGGCTAGATCATCCATGATCATGATGGAGGGACAATACGTGATGGCAGTCTGATCCACATAGGCCAGTGGATGAAGTCATGATTTCCGAGCAGGAGGCACAAGCGAGATTAAGAACCGACCAAATCTGGACCTTCTTTCCTTTATGTCACTCTACCACATGTAATGCTGTTTATTTACCCTGCCTGGAATAGATTAGCCAGCTACTAGACACAAACAACACACACATATAACACCACAGCAATGTGGGTCAATCATTATGTTCCTGGAAAAGGTTCAATGAGAAAACAAACAAAAGATAACAAATTAAACCCTCTTCACTGTGTCTGTACAAACATTTCACAGCAAAGTCTGATATTAAACTTGACAATCCTAACCTATGAACATATTTCCCTGATAATGTTTACCAGAAAATGGCCCTAATTCTGCTAACGAGTAATTACATTTAACCACCGCAGCTTACTTAAGCAAGCTATATCAACGATGTCAGGTGCTTCGGTCACGAACAGCTCAATCAATGACTAACGTTAGCTAAGCCAACGACGTAACGGTAATCTTATGCTAAAACACAGTGTAGATTCTCCAGTATTGGTGGTGCTACTGTACACTAATATTGCCAAGATGCTCGCAACAGCCACCGTGCACAATTACGGACTGCTTTTTAATTCAGAGGCCAACAATAACTGCTTTTACTGTTTAATTTCAGTATCAGTGAGTGACTGATTTAGTCACTGTAACGTTAGCTTAAGTTAATTTAAATGCCAACACATCTTCAGTCAGGCGGATGGCTAGCCTGCTAGCATTATCTTACCACTGACTGAACGTATTCTCCCCATACGTACATTTCAGTTAAAATCAACTACTAAATCATATCTCCCAGTTCTGTGTCAAATAGTACATTAAGATGAGATAAAACCATCCAACCGTATCGGACAGGTTGTTGTCATTAAATAAATGCTAACCGTTAGCATCCACCCTGTTGATGTTGCTCACCGGCAGATAGCGGTTCAGCTAGCCACATTAATTCTGCTCACCTCTCTTTCATGAAGTGCTTGATTCTGACTATGGCCTTCTCGTCGATCTTCCGGAGGAAGGTTTTCAATCTCTCCCTCTTATTTTCAAGCATCCTTCCCTCAGCCAGTGGTCGTCGGTTCGAGCAGAAACGACCCTCCACGCCAAACTCCACCGTTCTTGTTTGGCTTCTGCTTTTTTTTTCTTCTCACATCATCTACGGCTGATTAAGATAATGAGTTTAAATCGGACCAAGTCAGCCGACCAATCAGCATCGGCGACGACTTGGGAAAAACCGGTCATGTCAGACCGGTTCCCCAATCAGAACGGGGTAGTTGGTTTACACCGACCGCCCATTACCTTATAGGGTAGTCGGGTTGTCCCTTTCTTGAGACCTATATAAGGGAGGGCCTGCGTTATCATTGTCCTAGTGTAGTCTTTTTAATCAATAATCTACATGTGGATTTAACATTTCACGTGTGAATAACATGGTGAATACACATTGTGGTTTAACAACAGTGTCATGTGCCATGTGCCACATCACACTTAACTTTCCTGTAATCTCACAGAGAAAATTACTCTTTCTGGTACACCAGGGTGGGGCAATAGCCAGTACTCTTTTATATACTGCTTTACATCCACAGACAGAAAGTTGAATTTTATTGTATGAAGGTAAACCTATACCCTAAATATAATGCTATACCCTAATATTATTAGTAGTAACAGAAAATAGCACACATGTTCATCTGATTAAGGTATACTGCTATTGTCAGTTATCTTTAATAAATAACATTTAGGCTTTTAAACCACAATAATAATCCTTTATTATTGAGTATTGAGTACTGAGTATTTTGGTTTGATGAACTACAAAGGCACCCATAAAGTTAAAAAGTGAGATCACTTTAATCTCATGAATCATAATGAGCATGTTCATATGAATTGAAGTGGACAAGGCTGGTCAATTGCTCAGTTGGTGGCTTTTATTCAAATGCCACACCATGAAACACTTCATTTGGCCCAGTATTGTGCATGAAGCTAATGAAGTGCCAAGTCTCTTACCTCCCCCCTTACTGGAGAAAAAGGTAACAACTGCAGCAACAAATGCCGAAGTCATGCACCTACTGTACAATCAACAGACCAAGGCCACAAGACCAAAGTTTAAATAGTCATTGTAGTCACACTGGATGACTGAGTGTGTTACTTGTGACCTTATGTACTAAGAATATGGAATATGCTCCAGAGGGGTAGTGTATCTTTTTATGTTAAAAGCTTGGGTTTGAGCCTCCTGTTACAGCAATTATTTGGAGTGTCTTTGAGCAAGTTGTATGAAGGTTTTCTGTAGCTGCCCCCGAACAATGACGTCTGTGAGGAGCACCCCCCACCCCCCAATTAAAGGTAAAAATACATAACATAGATCATGGCATTGGTGCTGCTTTTCTCAGTTCTTCAGTACATTTTTTGTACTCTAAATATTCTATATATATAATATATATGTTATCTAACACTGATATTTTAGGAATGACATTCTTATAATCACTTATAATAATCTTTCTTGATGTCATTGACACGTCACGTCATGACAAATCAGTAAAACACAGTTCACACTGTTTACAACACAGCTTAGTCAAGCTCATTCTTGACTCACTCTCTCTCTCTATTGATAGAGACCTTGAATCATAATAAGAAAACCAATCATAATCAAGTAGCAGTTTAGAGAAATGCACACAGATCTTAGCATTGAAAGCCCTTTTTTTACACTAGGCAGCTCAGGCACCGCCATGCCACCAGGAACAGAGGAGGCAGTGTACTGCCACATGACACAGCAAACACACCACCCTCACACAATCTGGCCTCCACCAACCAGCCCCCGGTCTTCCCTTCCGTCTCCTCTGCCAGGAAACAAAGCAGATAGAGAGGAGGAAATCACGCTTCATAAGGAAGTATGTGATGCAATGAGGGGGTGTTGATGCAGCGTAGGCAGTAAGAGGCTTCTCTGCGTTGATTCATCAGTGTGACAGTTGGATTAAGAATTGGGCAAAATGGGGAACCACGCAAGGACCCAGGATTCACAAAAGCCCCAGCTTCACAGTGTGTCAGTTTGTTTGAGGTCTTTTGATTAATCCCAAATTTGTTTGGGAATACAAAATATGCACAATATCATGACCTTGAGGCCCAGTCTTGTAGAGAGGCACTGTGTGTCAGTGAGACGTGAAATTGACATGAAATTCACATTCAGCACAGGAGACCATCACTGCCGAATGAAAACTGTATTTCCAAATGTAAAAAAACCCTAAACAAAGAAAATAAGAAAAAATTATAAAAAAACAACATGTTTATTCTTCACAGCGTCTCAGTCCTTCAAGACCACACATTTTGCTAATATTAAAAGTATTATAAATTATATAATATTAGTATATTAAGAGTCCTTAAGCTTGAATTGTACACCCTTGGTCAATATTTGTAAATGACTTTAACATTAGTGAAAAAAAAGTTTAACAAAACGCACCATCTTTTCAGAGCCAATGAGCTGAGAGTCACATAAGAAGCATACGCATATTTAAAATATGCTTTTGTAAACAGGAGAAATCCTTTTCTTTTAGCTTTCATTTTCTGGTTCTTATTATTCTCTTTTGTATGTCTATAATACATAATCACTGAGTCAGGAAGCTTTGGCAGGCTGTGAATCTTGCACGTGTCATTATTGTTTGCATCTAAAGTTGCTGAGCTGTTAATATAAAGTTTCATTTTTATATGCATTAATCTCCACAGACTAGACTTTGTCTTTCAGTTACCTACAAAATTAGGAAGCAAAGGCTTTGTCTTAACCTATACTGAATCAGTAGCTGCAAATGACATATGAAGAAGGGTACACCTTTTTGAAAAGTATTGGTATAAGAGTGTAAACAAATTACAAATCAAATATTTCAGCAAATGCAGAATAGGGATTTCACACTTCCAGATACAACTGTGAACTCATTCAACTTTTGTCCTTGATGAGCCAGTGAACGATGAAGACCTTTATGTTAAGATCTTGGAGAGTAGATGTCCTTCAACAGCCAATTAAACACATTAAAGGTCCTCTCCTGTTCAGCAAATCTGATGCTAGCTGAGTTTCAACAAACTATTTGTACTTGTACTGCCAGTTACACATCTGGGAAATCAGAGCCAGTCTGTTATCTCTAATGTTGTAAGTCAGACATCTGTTTGCTTTAAAGGAATATAAATAGAGGCTATCATGTATGACTCTGCAAGAAAGCAAGCAAGATGTCTTTTGCTTAGAGGAATGCCTATATTATCTGTTGCAAAAGGAATGTTTTGCCAGAGAGCTCCTCATTATCAGCTGCTGGAGTAAACACTGACCTTGGGAGGCTAGCAACACCTTGGCCTGGAAAAACGAGGCTATGACGCACAGACAGCTGCAGCCATGCACGTTAGAGCACAGGTGTGCAGGAATGCTTATGAAGCAGGATTAAAAAGCACATCACAGGCTGTACCCCAACTGCACAAAGATGAAATGTAAAATTTGGGGGCATACATGTCAAAAAATATTTTCTATTTCCAAACGAAGCCCAATATACGACAGTATTACTCAGAACTATACATGTCAGAAATAAAATGATATAAATGTCTGACAGAAATCCACAGAACATATATTAAAAACAGTGAAGCATTATGTTATGGCAGCATAAATTGCCATGTGACTGCCATTCAAATAGGAAAGATTTTAAATCTAAATTTAAAAAATAAATTGAGGCATTTAAATCAGTTAACTATTATATAACTGAGCATCTCAAACCTTGTTTTACTATATACCCATACTAAAAGAACCTTTGTCTGAGGAGACACAATGGGATCACAATGCTGTTGACACATTCCCAGCTGGCATTTTAGAATGTGATTTTTGTGGAATTTCCAAATCCAGAGAGAGAGATAAATAGCTTTTTGTACCCTGACACCCTTGGAATATGTTGATCAAATCATGGCTCTCTGTCCAGGCATCCGTTCAAGCTTCGGGTCAGCTGATGAGTGGAAATCCCTAGCTATCCAAGCAATCGAAGTCTTTATCTGTTTCAATCTGTCTCAGACACACAG
Organism: Enoplosus armatus; assembly: GCF_043641665.1. Taxonomy (NCBI): domain Eukaryota; kingdom Metazoa; phylum Chordata; class Actinopteri; order Centrarchiformes; family Enoplosidae; genus Enoplosus; species Enoplosus armatus. The sequence continues at coordinate 18,321,373 of NC_092186.1, forward strand.
AAACATGGAGAAAATGTGTGTCTCATCATACATTACACAGTACCATAGATGTGTTTCCATCATATGTCATACTCCAGAATTTCACAAAAGGGATGTTTCTTTTTCATAATTAATTAGGGCATAATTACATCAAATTTAATTTAGGATTTAGGATACTGAGTGACTTATATCTCGTATTATTTACTATTATCTTAAGGGCTTTTCTGCCATGTGTACACACATTTTGCTAAAGTGAGGTAGGAAACTGATATTTATAAAACTTGCCAGTATAAGAAGCACAAAACACCTACGTGAATTAAACATCTGTCATCTTCTGTATCTGTGGGGTCAGAAAGGTCAGTGCATCACCAAGGATTCACCCCAGCAACAGCTTATTTCATTCAATGAGGCCAGCGAAGGGGGGGGCAAACTTACTCCCTACCCAGTGATATCATCTTACCTGTAACACTGGGACATTGTCTGTGGCCTTTTAACGAGTGGCCCACTTTGGCAACCATTTTGCAGATATGGGGGAATTTTCACACTTCAGAGGGATGTTCACACATTCAGGGTCATGTGTGTGCAACATGTCTCGCAGCCAGACTGATATGGGGGATCAGAGTCTTAACCGTGTCATGTGTACGAAGAAACCTTTACCTGATGTGTTTTGTTTGTGTTCTCTATGCGTGAGCTGCCAGAGGCTCAGGTGTAACACATTCAATCCTCAACTCAAAGGGTGTTGGGTTTCGACCCAGCAGGGTCTGGCTGGCCTCTACCAGCTACTGTTACCAGGCTACTCTCATCACTAATTCATCAGCGCTCCTCACCCCAAAGCTCTGTGTGGCTGGTTGGTTGGGTGGCTGGTTAGTTAAGTGGGGGGAAGGACAAAGTTTCTCTCTTTGCCAGAGCAGTGCACCACCAGGGCTCCCAGAAGAGGACCATACCTGAGCTGGGGCCCGATGCAGAACGGGGAGGCTATGAGCCCGCAGGACTCCAAGGCAACGGGGGCCGAGGCCATGGAGGAGCAGAAGGCCCAGAACCAGAGCCAGAATCAGGGGTGTATGGAGCCCACAGCGCCCCCGCTACCTCCTCCTTCACCGCCACCACCAGGGCCACCAGAATACCCGAGACCTAGGCTCATCTTCCACACCCAGCTGGCTCACGGAAGTCCCACAGGCCGCATCCACGGATTCACCAACGTCAAGGAGCTGTACGCCAAGATCGCTGAAGTGTTCAACATCTCTCCCTCAGAGGTACTAAACAAACTCCACTATGAATGTAAACATGATTAGGCTAATTAGTTGCATTTCCAGTTTTAGTTGAAAATTATCAAGATAAAAAAAATGGTGCTTTTCCTTTCTTGAATTTTTTGGTCTGGCAGGCCAGCTGCAAGTAGGTGTTAGGTTTCTATTCTAGGCTTTTTTCCATGATGCACTATTGAAGATCATTTGGCCTCACTACTGTCTGCCAGACTTTGTACTCGTCTGGGCCTTGACCAGGATCAATAATAAAAAACAAATAACCTGATAATGTTATCACACCACCATATTAACACGTTAAAGGAATGGAAGAGACTTTAGAGCAAAAAAAAATACCTTGGAAAGTTATTCAAATAACAGAATAGATAATAGGTGCTTAGTCACATTGATGTAAATATCCTCAAAATTCCAACCTGTTACAGACAATTACTGCACCTATTTTGCCTAATTTATTGGAAATAATCTGAAAGATTATCAGCAAGTCCAGCTGTGCTTAATTTCAGCTCATATAGAAACCAAGGCAAAATGGTCAAATACTCAAGTGAAAACAACCTTTGGGGCACTCCAGTAGAAGTAGAAGCAGCAGAGGCAGAGATAGTCCCAAGTATGGATGAAGCTCTAAAAACACTGGATCCTACATTTTCCATAATGCAAACATTAGAAACTTTTAATTAGACCCTTTCTGTCTTTCAAACTCAGTTTGAAACACAGGCTTTCTTTCATAATGTGGTAGTGTTCAAACCCAATCCAAGATAATCACCAATGTCATCACAAGGGTTATTTTCTCAGACCTGATGAAGCTCCTCCAAAGCCACATAAGACATTAGAGAACAACTGTTTTTATAGTCTGACTAGTACTCCACATGACTAGTAAAGTGACATTTGTGTGTAAAAATGGTGGAGTTCCCATTCAAAATATTCCTAGACGTAACATTACCCTAAATATATACTCAAATGCTGTAGTGCAGCTGTAACAAGTGATGATGATGATGATGAATTGTCTGTGTTTTTAGAGATATCAAATAGTACATTTCAGATAATCAGTATTTACAACATTATGGGACTAAACAGTTAATTCATAGCACTCTAAGGGATCGAATGTGTGGTTAAATTACAGCAGGCAGCTGCTCACAAGGCCAGAATCCTTGAGAAGAAGACAAGTCACTAAAGCTTCAGTAGGCTAGGTCAGGGCCGGCCAAACATGCTGCTCTTAATACTCAACACAACCGAAGGCCACAGGCTGTCTGAGGTAAAGACTTCCATGTGGATATCACAGAAAGACACTTCACATTTGCACTTTAGATTACATTCATCCAGAGCAGCTGGAGGTAGATGCAACAGGAGAGTGGTCAAACAGGAAGGAAACTGATAGTTGAAGAAAGACTGTAGCAGCTTTGGGTGTAGGCAACCGATTTTGTGTCTTGTGCTTATGCACATTTTGAACAGAACAATAAACATTCAACATTATCTAATACTTATCAGTAGAAGGCCACCATGAAGGCTTTTCCTATCTGTTGGACATAAATGACTGGAGATGTACATTTCATAGGAGCTAACCTTGATGATCTTATCAGGCAACTACCAGCCATGATTGTGTCAAATGTGTTGGCCTGTTTCCTTATGTTACACAAGTTTATATTCCTAATATTTTTAGGAATATTTATATTCTTTCTATTTTAGGAAAGAAGAAACTGTCAATTGATGTTCATTAACACAGGATATCACACCACATTAAAAAAGTGCACCTACATGCCTCAATTTAATCATTTTCACTGTTAACATTTAGCTGACAACCTTACACAGAATAATTTATGATTTGATATTGTTAGATTACCCACAGGGCAGCATGGTGTCTGGCTGTTTCCTCACAGCATGGAGGTCCTGGGCATCTGCCCGTTGTGTGCAGTCTGCATGGAGTTTGTATGCTCTGTATGTAACTCTCAGGGATTTTTGTCCAATTGAATTTGAAACTCTAAATTCCTGCACGTCTTCGTCTATATGTAAGCCATAGGTAGCTTGGTTTAGCTGTCTAGGGTATACTCTGCCCAGTGTGCGCTGGGACAATCTCCATCTATCCTGAAAGAATAAATAAAGGTTGGATAGATTACCATTAATAGTAAGCAATGCAAGGGTTGGAGTATTACATTGTAACAAATAAATGTCAATAAATTATAAAAATCAATCATTAAACCATGAGCCTTTTAACAGTTTATATCTAATTCAACTATCCACGTAAGTCTAGAATTATTAATAAACAGCCAGACTGTCTCCTTGGACTTTTCTGGTCTTGCATGCTTTATTGTTAAATCAAGAAATTACCCTATAATTGAATGGTTTTGTTCCAAAATAATATTCCAAATGTTCCAAATATTTAATTAATGGTTGATTTAACAACCTGTATATCTACAAGACCTTGAACTGCAGTCAGACTTCTACATATAAGACTTTCTATGGGAATTATTGGGCAGTTCGTTGGTGATAGTGAGAAGTACAGCAGTCTCCTTGACCTCTTGTAGACTGAGCAGCAGCAGAAGCAGCAGCATAAAGTTACAGTACAGCGAGATGCCAAAGAAGACCTTGGACTACAGTCAGACTGTTTCACTTGCCAAGAGAATTACTATGAGCTATATCTAACAGGAAATTCAAGATAAAAGTTCACTCAGGTTATCTTAAATTTCCGTTACGGATTACAAAGTCAAACTTGAACTTTAACTTCAGTTTCACCTTCATATTTTTAAAAAACAAAGACAATTACAGTTTTAGACCATAAATAAACTATAAGAAAGGCCTTATTGTACTTATACTACTACTATACTACTATCATTCTGTGACACACTCTTAATTCAACCACTAACCTTTGAAAACAACTACGATTTAAGCAATCAACTCCTAAAACAAATAGTCTGTGTGCTGAGATCGTCACTTTTAGGCTTAAACATTAATTTTAAAATAAACAAAGGCACTTAATGAGTCTTCACACTCATGGCTCATAACAAAATGGCCACAACAGCTAAATTAAAATGTTTGACTCTACTGCCCTCTGCTGTTTAACCTCCATACAGCACAGCTAAAGACATTCTGATGAAGAAAATGAAACACCAGGAAATACCACAGGATTACCATAGAAACCAGAATAACATGTGTTGTAAACACGTAGAAAATGATTGTTGTTTTCCAAAACATATATCATAGATGATCACTACATCCAGTTGAAGTATTCACCAAAAGCAAGTTGAAGCTGAAGTAAATTCTTTGGCTATGTCACTGACATTATTTAAAAAGTAAAATAGTGTCCTTTCTTTCTATTTCAACAATGTGCTATCAAAGAGTTAGGGGCCACTTTAAAATTTATTTAACTTAAAAATCAAACTTAGTTTGAAAACAATGTTTGTAGTGTTGATTGCAACTGCTAGTCAATGTTTACCTCTGTGAGCTCCTTAAATTGCACATTATTACTAAAATGTACCCCTCTTTGCCTTTTTCCTTTATTCAGATTCTAAACTGCCACTTACATAATCATTTTAGAGACAATGGAATATGTTTTATTTGGCTTTTGTTCCTACAACACAAATTGCTTGCACTTCAAGTGTCCAGTTTAAAGATATATTGGAAATATTCATATTTTTCTAAATAGTTTCACAACAAATGTTCTCATAGAATAATATGGCTAAAAAGAAGACTTGTTTACTACGGAGTGTGTACATCATATAGTAAACAGTCCAATTATTATTATTATATCTTTACAAAACTCATAATGTTACATTTTCATGTGCTGTTGATTCAACTAATTTTGAAGCTGCAGTTTGTGGTGTTGTTGTTTTGGATTACTTGTATTGCAGGTTATTGGGTTTCATTTTTGTGTGGGTGTTCAAGTCATTAACAGAAGCAATTAACCTTTTGGTCCATTTTCTCCCCTTAGATCCTGTTCTGCACCCTCAACTCTCATAAAGTGGACATGCAGAAGCTGCTGGGGGGGCAGATCGGACTGGAAGACTTCATCTTTGCTCACGTCAGAGGGGAGACCAAGGAGGTGGAGGTGACAAAGACGGAAGACGCATTGGGCCTCACTATCACAGACAATGGAGCTGGATATGCTTTCATCAAGGTGAACAAATGGAAGAGCAAAACAGGCTGAAGGACAGTAAACTGAGATTTCTTATTGAGTTTTATTGTAGATGAATAACAAAGACGACCTTGTGAAATAGCTCAAGCGTCTTCAGTTGGTCAGTCTAACCTTTCAGTCTGGAGCTATATGTTTAATAATGTAAACCTTCTTTTACTAAGAGGCTAGGTTGTTCTTCATCATTTATTGGCACATAAAACTTTGAGGGTTTAATGTGTTACATTCTTATTTTGTTAAACAAGGATTTAGGTTACATATGCACCACCATGAAAGTTTTATTGCTCGTTTAATATGAGTAGATTATTACAAGCAATTTCAGTCCTTGGTTGACAACACCTGCACATGAATCTCTACATTAAAGAAACATTAAACAAATAACTTCTCTTTGTTTTTCATATTTCTTAAAACAAATATTACTAATACTAATTTGAAAGGAAGCCTTGTTATCTCCATTTGTAGACGTCTCCTGGGCATGTACGTTAAAAAATTCAATTTGCTTCTTTCAGAGGATAAAGGAAGGCAGCACCATAGACCAGCTGAAGACAGTATGTGTTGGTGACCACATCGAGGCCATCAATGACCAGAGCATCGTAGGGTGTCGACACTACGAGGTGGCTAAGATGCTGAAAGAGCAACCGAGAGGCATACCCTTCACTCTCCGCCTGGTGGGGCCCAAGAAGGCCTTTGGTGAGTGGAAAGTGTTTTGCGTTGACTGGGCTTCACTGTCATGCACAGAACAGACACACACTCCTAAATAAGTCAAAAATAGTGGTTGAAAATCGAACACAATACTATCTACAGTTGGGGTTGACCTTGCAGTGCATTTTGGCAGGTTACTCTGAAAAAAGCTTTACAAGGGCTTTCAAGTTACATGATCTGGTAGGATGAATTTGGTTTGATGCTAAATATCATTAGCCTACATGAGTCAAATACTATTTCACACATGTCTGGAGTAAGACACTGCTGTCCCTGTACCTTGTATGCCTATATGTACTGGTGTTACTGCATACACACTGGGCACGATACTATTAATCCTCAGTAGTCTTTGTACACATTTGGACAAGAAATGTCAGTATCCATACCTTTCAAATGCTGGACCTTGTAATTGCTTGCATTCCACAGAGTGTAAATCCATTCCTAAATTTATTGTAGAATAAAAACCAGCAGGGCTCTTGATACTGAGAACCAGGAAGTAAAAGCGCAGGAATAAGGAGTGGGGAAAAAGAAACATTGCTGTTTCTCATATCATTGCTATCCTGAGCTCTCAGCACACATGGGAAGCACAAGTGTGTGTTGGTGTATGTGATTCATAACACTGACATTTAATATCATGAGCACCAGAAGCTGCCCCAAGGGTATATTTTTTTTATGATAGGACTATCCATGCAAGGTGTAGCACCACCAGCTGATTCCCACAGTTGGCCCCAGTGGTTGCCAAACAGGAAAAGGAGTCAGTAACATTTTAGAGGTTACTGGCTATCTGCCAATGAGCCTGGAAAACTTATAAAACTTAGCAGCTACGATTAATTGACCGGTGTTATGGCAGTGGCTGTTTGGCCTCAGCCTGAAGGATCTTGTGTGACAGTTGCTGCTCTTAGCAGGATTCGATTTTGATAATCAAATAAAATAAACTATAAAACAAGATATTCACTGTTTGAAAAACTGTTAGCAAAACAGAAACAAAATAAATTGAAAATTAAATTAAAAACTGAGTCAATATTGGTCATAGTTTTTGTCAATGAATATGCAGTTCATTGGAAATCAACTCTTTAAATTCAGTTACTGGAATACATTTTCATTCTCAATCATGTACAGACAAAATTAAAAAGTGTTTTGTGGGTTATTTTATCGCATCGCAACCACAAGAGAAATCAAGGCTCTTCAAAAGCAATGTATGTATGTATTTAAATATTTAAGGTTTGTTTTTGGTTTACAATTTAACTGCAAGCACAAGACATGTAGAACAGAAATGAAACAAAAACTTTCATCGGGATACAGTAACAACCTAGAAGCAACCTGTTTGTACTTTTTGACATAATACCTTCCCTATCCCCCTAATCCTAACCTTAAGGATCAAAACTACATACCTAACCTATAAATGCCCACCTGATGTAACCTTAACCTTAACCCAATTCCAACCTTAATGCTAAAAATGTCTCAACCCCTTAAAAAGCTGGCCAAAAAGTCCTCACTCTCAAATTTTAAAACTCACAAATATAGGAGCAGACATACACATTTATACAAATACTGGACTTGTGAGAACACTGTATGGGCTTACACTTGTTCCCTGGAGGCTTACACTAACCTCACCCATCACTGTTGCATTCCTAACCCCAACATCTACTCTTTAACCCCAAAAGTCCCGAAAATAAACAGTCATCCTTATGTGGACCGTATTTTTGTGGACAGATGAGAAGGGAGTCCCCACAGTGTGAGCAGTGCTTAGTCCAATGGGATGAAAACACTCACACACACAGAGAGAGAGAGAGAGAGAGAGAGAGAGAGAGAGTGAGAGAGAGCACAGTACGTCAGTTTTTCATACGCTTAAGTCACAGAGCAGTCAGTGCCAAATAAACTGTAAATATTTGATCTAAATGTACTTGCAAATTCCCTGTTGCTAGAGAACCTGAAAGGCAGTTTTCATTTACATTTAAGTCAGTCAATTTCTGACAGGAATAAAAACGGGTAAACAAATTCATTGGGTTACAGTGACTTGGTTTTAAGCCTATTAATTATTAATTAGTTTGGCCTCTTTTTCTGACTTTTGCTGTATTTATTATTGTGTTTATATCTCAAGTTACACTGAGAAAAGATTAGTAATGACATGAGAAGTTTATTTGACATCAGCTTCTTGTAGATGACCAAAATCTGCTCTCACACGGAGCAAACTTTTGTGCACTTTGAACTTTTTTCTCTTTCACCATGAGGTCGTACTTCTCCCTTTTCCCTTGCAAGAAATATTTTACCTGTCAAAAGTATAACAACTGGCTTATTTCTTGCATCTGGTTTAGAACAGAGACGAAGGAAGGAAGTCCACTTTTTTTAAGTGGATATGTCAGACTGAGCTGGAGCCCGGCTGTCCACAACCGCACTTATTAGACAGGAAACTAAATCCATAGTCAATGGGCTGACTTCCTGATAACAATCAGTCTATCTTAGTATATTGTTATCATGCCTACATATTTGACAAAACACTCTCAACTCAAGGTCCACTTTCTCGCTCCCTTGCTCTGGAGCTTTCCGCTGTATGAGTCAGTCTTCATCAGCAGATTGAGTTAGCCAACTTAAAACATGTCAACTTAAAAGTGTTTTTCTGTGAACTGCTGTGTATAAGATCAATAATGAACTGTCAAGCTCAACAGAAATCTAGTTTTGCGAAAGAATTGCATATTGTACTGTTTGTGGGACATTTTTTTGCATCATCTGGCAGGGTAAATTGTCCTTGGGCCTACAGTAGCTTTGTAGCTTTGTCTACAATTAAACGAGAGTATCTGGTATAAGTGATGATCAGAGCACAAACACATCCCCTTTATTTCATTGTATAAACCTGCCAATCACAATTTTCATGGAATTCAATTAAATTTCTTAATGATTGAAACACACACACACGATGGCTGGCTGCCAAATCTGAACACGAAGGATTAGATTTCATGAGTAAAATGATTTATTACACTAATTAGAATCCTGAATGTAACAGAGCTGGGACTTCATTATGGCCCTAAATGTCAGAGAGAGAATACTAGGCGGTGCACAGAGTGAGAGTAATTCACATGAAAGTAAATTCAAGACTCAAGAGAACCTTATTGTCATTGTCTCCAACAACTGAAATGTCATACTGTTGAAAAACAGTAAAAAGTTTTAACCCTCGACTGAACCAAGCAAGACTCAGTTAGCGTGACATAGCTGATGCAGACCTCTGACATCCCTCAGGAAAGAGTTTAATTCCCCTTTGGAATCAGTGACATATAATACTGCATACAGATGTGCGTTGTCACGCAGACCCTGGGGCGCGTGTGTTCAACATAACTATTTGAGAAACACAGTTGAGTTCAACATGTCATAACAGGACTATGAGCTACAGCTATGCTAGTGGCTCTGTGAGGTGGTACTTTGAGCTAAATGCTAGCATTAGCATGATAACATGCTCACAATTCAGTATAACATGTATAAAATTAACCACGTTCTCCATCTTAGTTTAGGCAGCTAGCATGCTAGAAGAAATGTTATGGGATCAGTAGAATACATTGTCTGCGAAACATTTTGTTCCAATCCATGTAGATGCTGAGACATTTCATTGAATGTGAAAGCTTCGATCTGCTAGAAGCGCTGGATTAAAAGTCAGAGGTTCAGTAAAGTCAGAAGGATTCATTCTCAGATATTTCAGTCTGGACCAAAGTAGTGAAACGACCGACCAACAGACTGACAGTGCCATCCCGAGAGCCACGGCACCAGCGTGGCTACAAAGAACATGATAATGGGATAATATCTTCCTGTAGATGTCAGGAGCTGATTCACAGTCAGCAACTTTATTGATGACACAAACAAAGTCCTTAGGATCAGTTAAACCGGTCACTTTCACTCTATTACAGGAACTCTTCCTTTACTGGAACTTCGGAAACATGGTAATAACAACACATGACTGGCTTTAACACTGGTCTTCCTGTAGAAAGGGTCACAACAAACTACGCACTGAAACTTGATTTGAAACTTGCTCACAGGCAACATACATCTTTAAAAGTGGCTTCTCATTTCATCGTACACCACGAGTTACTTATTAAAACAATATTTCATGTTTTGAAACTAGCAACAGTAGTGGGATGAATTACAGTCTGTCCAGTTAAAATTTGTTGAACAGTTTGTCATTTATGAGACAAGAAGTACACATCAGAATAAGGGACTGTGAATTATGTTGTCTTTCCTGGGAAAAATATACTGTTCTGAGTTTTGGTTTCTGGCAAACAGACACAGGAAATGTTGAAAGTTGAAAGGAAAAGACAGGTGACCACTGAGACAAACAGTGCTGTGCAAAAGAAATATCATATCACTACTAAATAAATTAATAAAAAAATCCCACAGATTCTCTCTTTAATTTGATTAATGGTTATCATCTTTTTTGTGTGTGTGTTGTTAGACATGATTGGAATGAGGACCAGAGCGCCGAAATCTAATGAAGGAAAGATGGTGAACGGTAGGGAGACGCTGCGTCTTCGCTCCAAGGGTGCCGCTACAGTTCAGGAAGTGGTGAGTTACACACACTCAGCTGGACAATGACTGCTGAACTTCCTAGTGAACTCAGACATGTAAACAGCTGATTAGATTGATTTTTTTAAAATCTTTTTTATCTGGTCTTATCTTGTAACACCCATAAACACACACATAAACTAGCAAGCACACACACACACACACACACACACACACACACACACACACAGTCACACAATATCTGTCATTCCGTAGCGAACAATGTCTCAGCTTTGTCAGACGTGATCTCTGTAAACAAAGAGATTCTTCTTCAATGGAGGATATTTCACATTACTCTAAACTATTAAGTGAATCCACAGACAATATCCCTTGGAGAAAGCTTGGAGGCTGAAAAGGCTCACTGGTTTTCAATAAGCGACACATTTAGAACACTTGACAGGCAGTTAAACAAACAGTTAACGCCTACCAGTAATACTCGATTTCATCATCTATACACTTTGATATATTTATATAACATTAAGATGGGTGACAAACAATAGCCCAAGATATTCTTGGCTCTTACACGTTTTGGCATTAGAAGGTAAGCTCTCACAGAGTTTGTATCACCATATTTAGAGCACAAACACCACTAAATCACACCTTTGTATTTTGCTGTCCGCTCTGCCAGCAGGATGAGTTTGAAGAACAGGCCACCAAGAAAGTGGACGACCTGCTGGAGAGCTACATGGGAATCAGAGATCTGGAGCTGGGTAAGACCACCCACGTAACACTTGTGTCCTTAAAATAAACATTACATTTGAGTCCACGTTTGGATGTAAGGAAGCGAGTCATCGCTGAATGGATGTTCTCACACAAACCAAGGAGTCAGTGGTTGTTGTGGGCTGTAATAGACTGGCAAATAGTCCATGGTGCTTCACTGCCTCTCTGGCATGCTGGGATAGACCAGCCCACTTCAGCGCTTAGACGGATTAAAGGAAAATTCCTCCTCAGATTTTATACTCATCATAAACCTATCTATGATGATGAAATGTGGCTCCAGGGAGCTGCTGTTTGTGGTTTTTCTATGTAAGGTAGTTTAGTATTTTTGGAGTACCTATAGTCCCTTTAATTAGACTTCGGCTGGTGAGTTCCTGCATTTTTGAGACTGCCCCCTGAAAACCCCCAGAGAATATGTCTGAGTCTTTAGCATGCAGTGCTTTGTGGTGGAGGAAGCAATAACGAAAGCAGTTTGACAAGAATATTTCCATCGCTTTCATCTGCAACCTCACAGTCATGTTCTTCTTTTGTGGATGAAGTTTGCTCAGTTGTCATGGAGATGTCATGCATGCTATCTCATGCTCAATTGAGCAAACTGCTGAGGAAGACCATAAGAAAGTGGACCTTGAGTTAAGATTTTTTTGTGAAGGTCAAGAATAATCTTTTACACTCAATATCAATAGTGTAAGCAGAAAAAAATGCAATTGGCAGCATCATTATTGGACTATTTGAATTCATCCTAAATATCGTTACTGAAAAGAAGAATTGTAGTTTATTGTGTTGTCAGCACAGGAGAGAGGCTTCTCTATGCTGAAGGTCCTTGGAAGAATCTGGAATTTGAGTTGAACACATACTCACTGATATGCTTTTGCCCTTTCCCAGACCTTCAAGGCCAACGGCCTGTCAAGGCATTTGGCTGTTTAGACCTAATTTAAAATGGGTTAATGATTTCTCAATCCACTCTCCCCCCTGTTTTTTACTTTAATTTGATCCTATAAAAGTATGTTTTGTTGCATATTTTGGTCATATTCAGAATAATGGTGAGAAAAGTACTTGAAAAAAAATGATTTACTCTCATAGACATTTTGGAGAGACAAGACATTTCATTTTGCTTGCTGATTAACTGATTTGGTTTGCGATGTCATTCAAACATCAACATAATATCAAGATACACAGTTTTGGGGAGAAATATTTTTTCCTGCCATGGAGGAGTGTGCTGTGCATGCAAAGATATTCTAGAAATTGTTTATATTGGAAGATACTATGTGATCTAATATTCACGGTCAGTGTTTCCCACACATAAGCTTCACTTAAATATTAAAGCCTGTCTCAGAATATTTTGATCCATATTAACAATGGACAACAATTCATAAATACAATTTGACATCATCAAGGCTGCTCCTGAATCCCCAGACCCATCCAACTGAACAGCCAATGTATTTGTTAACTTAAACAGAATAGCAGTGTGGGTGTTTCTTGTGAACACTCAAATAAACAGGATTGCACTGTATGTTACAGTAACATTGGGATTAAAAATAAAACCTTAAAAGGAGATATTGCATCACACAATTAATTGGCCAATTTTATGAGGTAAAAGACTACAACAGCACCTCTAAATTGATTTTTTTGGTGCCTGTTGTTTTGGCTTTGGCTGCTGAGAAAGAAAACATACTAGCCACAATCAAAGCCTACCAACATGTGACAGAAGTTATCAACAGTTAACCCTGGGTTGATTCAAATCTGTCCCATCCCTTCTTTTCTGCAGCAACCACCATCGTGGAAGCGGGCAAAGACAAGAAGAACCCTGATGACTTTGCAGAGGCCTTGGACTCAGTTCTGGGAGATTTTGCTTTCCCTGATGTGTTTTTGTTTGATGTATGGGGAGCTATTGGAGACGTCAAGAATGGTAGAATTTAGACATTTCAGAGAGAGAGAAAGAGCTCTGTTCTCTGGTGCATTCAAATGGAAAAGCAAGAAGGTGTAGAAGCAATTAATGTTGCCTTCCCAGTCCTTGCATACATTTTGAATCACTTCCTTTAAAACCATGACAGGGACCACAATTAATCCAACCATTTCCCTTTGAACAGTCAAAGCAGATCATCACTCTTAATGTTTTCCTGAATTTTGGCAAATCTCATCAAATCTTTTGGCAAACAAACACAAAACACAGACATTCATATTGAAATCAGAGATTAAAAATAACCTTTACAGTGTAGGCATTTAACGGGTGATCTCGTTCGGGGTGGGAAGCAGTGGCAGTAAATTTTGCTGGTTCAACAAAATAAAGGCGCATTCCCATTTTGATTAAAGATAAAAGTTTACGGGATGTTTTGGGGGCTCTCTCCCCTACATATAGACCATTATGTAAAGGGTATGAAAACAACATGTCAGGAAACACAACTGCAAAACAGTGGATAATCCAGCCATCTGAGAATCAAGGAAGTTAGATAAGCTACAGTAAACCTTTTTTCCTCTGATGAAGACCCACTGGGAAAAACAGTAGAGGAACAAAGAGACATTTTTGGGTCATCTCAAACTCAGAACGTATTAGTCTACTTCTCCATTACCAATAACCCATACAGAGATCTACAGAGATCTACCTGCATGATTTGTAAGTTATAAAATAAATACATAAATAAAGCTAGCTTGTGTGCATGTAAACTATTTCCTTGGCATTCCCTGCATCAATTTTGCCTTAAAAAAATGAAGGTCTTCATGCTCACTAATATTTAAGATAACATTCTATCACATATTCACTTGCTTCCCACTTCACAGGAAACTTTTCTGGTTTGTTTCAAAGAGGGAATGTAAATATACTGGATCCGTTTGTTGCAGTATTTATACTTCAGTATCACTGTTCTTAGTTTCAACGTGCTGCTCTCTCTTTCTGTCTCTGCATTGGAGAGTATTTACTGTGAAAAGAAGGAAGCATCAAACTACATATTAGAGTTGACAGTTATATGTTTTCTGGCTCACCAAACAATGTGAACAAGGATAAAGTCATATTCTTTGCATACATGCGAGCAAGCACACACCAAACTGTCAACTTTCAAAATGCAGTTTGACTTCATTCTGGCTTCACTGTTTCAGCTAGTCAGTCAGTATTCGTCTGATAGTGATGTTTTGTTGTAACACTTTGTATATGATTACACCTCTTTATGAAGACCTGAACATGTATGGCACATTTCACATGTTTACATTGTAAGTAAAAAGGTTGAAATCATAGTTGTCAAGCCTGTGTGTGTTTAACAGAAAAGCCCATTTAAAAGATTTTAGATTTTCTGCTTTTTACTAATCCTTTATTGATACGCACAATCACATGCCATTTCTATCAAGCACATTCAACATTTACATTTCATTTTCACTGGATGATACCGCTATGGAGTTAAAGCGAGACACATCTAAGCCATTTCCAGTGATTGGTTATGTGATTTGTTTGGTAACACTCTGACTGATATGAGCGATAATACAATGTTCAAACCAAATGATGTGCAAGACCAGTGTGAATAGCTGGGTGACTGAGTAATGAAGTAGAGCAAGATGACAGTTTCAGTGTCATTATATTATATATTATATATCATAATATAATTCTAATATTATAACACAATACTAGCTACAATAACATTACACTGCCCAAATTATCAAACTGAATTATCCAACAACTAAATCATTTCCCACTCACTGTTATCATAAACATCTTATCAGTCGACAGCAACAAATGTGAGTTAAACATCTCGGAGAGGCAGAGATACTCTATGTAAAAATAATCTACTCGCACTGGATGGAGGAAAGAGAGGGGGATATTGATATTATGAACCCATACTAAGATTTTGTATTGGTCTGAGAAGGTGAGCGAAGCTGATTCTTATTCCAATTTGCCCTGAAAGCCATTCACTATTTAGAATTTTGCTACCTCCTGAGCACCTCTGGGTCTAAGAATTATTTGCATTTTCTAAATCTAAAACCGAGGTAGGCACACACACACATATACTAGTAGACAAGTAAGACAACTGAATAAACTTGTTTTAAAGGGTCAGTTCACCCAAATGGCATAATATGTATTTTCCCACTTACCCTCACTTACACTTGCACTTAACCTTCTGCACTAACATTTTAGTGTATGTTAAAGACATGTTTCTGTTGGATGCTTTAAATACAATTTCTTCATCAGTATGAGCAGCACAAATTAATTTACTTTTACAGCGGTAGGTGGAATTTGGGTGATCTGACAGTTTAAGATGGGAGAGTTTGAAATTATGAGAGCCAAACCACACCAGTGATGCAGCGAGTAATAAGTGGTAACATTATCAAGTAAAATATCACTATAATAATATGATATATTTATGTAACACTGTCAAAGATCAGTGATACTCAATAGCTAACATTAAGCATTGTATTTATATAGCAGTTCAGGATTTCTAACTATTTATTTAAATACTATGACCTTTCATGCAGCGTAATGCAATATTTGTTACAATAATCATACTCTCATTGACATCCACTTTATTTTCCAAGCATGAGGACTGAACCAGAGGATTTACAGATTCTGAAAAAGTTAATAACTGATCATCTCAAGGTTTGGTTTGATTCACATTCATTGTCAAAACATAGAAACACATGGAAACACAGGCAATTCATGCATTGTAACTTATTGTATAAACTCTTGGACAATGCATGGGAGGCGTCTGGCAGTATAAGTAAAATATAATGATATTTCATTTTAGTCAAAGCATTTTCACTTTTAAGCACCTAGTGCCCCTATCCACTGTCACAAGATGTTAAACTCAAATATCCTAGAAGCACTTGATGGAGCAGTTAATCTAGAAAGAGCGGTGTATGTAGAAAGCTTTAAATCTGCAGACTGCAGTCTTCTATATAGTAGTTAAAGAGACTGTATTTCATTCATAGATTACAGGTTTGATCCATAGTAAGTGTCCAATCAGCACCTTTACTGTAATATAAAGTGCCATTGCTAATACTGCTAAACATTTCAATAGTATGCAATAAAATAACAAGATTCAGTCCTTTCAGATGCAATCCTGCTTCTTATACTGGTCACAGTTAACATGAAAACTCATCAGAGCTTGAAAAGACAAACACATACTGTAATCCCAATGATGTCACTCAGTCTGCTATGACAACAACTCAGACCCAACCAATCACAGAGAAGGTGGTGGTGGCTTCAGTATAGATGTGGCCATTACATTTGATTTCCCCGTCTCTTCTGCTTCATCTGAGGTCAGGGTGCTCCCAAGTGAAGCACGTGTGAACCGGCGGACGGTGTTGCTTATAGATGGGTACAAGGTCATGATGGAGCCCCGAGACCAGTCGAGGCGGGGGTAGATTCTCTTAAGAACTGACCTACGGAACAGGATGTATACCCACGGATCCAAGATCTGGTTCCAGGTGGCGAAGCGTAGCCATAGCAGTAGGTATTTGATCTGGAGAGGACCTCCGGACAGCACAGTTTGTGCAATAAAGACCTGGTGGTGGAGGGATGGAAGTGGGGATAAGGATAGAGACAGAGGGATGAAGCAAAGAAGAGGCAATTTTCTTCATTTTCAAGAGCAGTTTAATTAACTTTTTTGATGTTTAACTCTTATCTGTAAAGGTTTCTGCAGCTCTGTTTCAAAGAAATGTTTGAGTAACTAAATAAAACTACAGTCTGCAGATTGCTAAGCTATGTGGGTTTTGATGACAAACCATCTGTGTTAGTTTCAGGGGATGAAAGCAGACACAGGGACAATAAACAAACATGGCAAGAGGTTGAAACTATTTGAGTGAAATATTTATTAATACTAAGAAAGGAATGAAGTGTACACAGCAGCAGCCAAGCCAAGATGGGACACTGACTGCACTATGAAGCATGCTCCCAACGATACTTTGAGGTTATACGTAATTTGTATGGAAAACTGCAAGGCATGGAGTAAACAGTGATCTAAGAGTGATTCCATCCATGAGTTTCAGTGGCAGTATTTAGGACATGCTGAGGTAGAAGTTATGACCAGTTTTACTTTTTACTCGCCTTAGTCGGGTCACTTGACACATGATGTATATCCAGGGGTCAAATATCTGATTGCAGGTGGCCATTCGTATGTAGAACAAAACATGTTCATCTCTTACAGGATCAGCAGTCGCTGCGCTCATCAGAATATATATCTGTGCAGGGTGTCACACATCTGAGGTTAGACAGGACTGCAGAAAAATGTTCATGTCAGGTGGCTTTGACCCCTCTGTTCCTTACTCTGATATGCTCAATTTAAAGTCCCTATGTTTAGAACTGAAGTTCTGACTTTGGGAACTCCTAGTGGTGATATCAAAAACAAACATGAGTGGTCAGGCAATCATACAGGTTGTGAACAAGCTGACAGCAAAAACCATAATGTTGCAAATAATCCCCCCAGTTTTCAACTGGTATGATCATTTCTTGTATTTGTCGCCCTGTTGGACCTATTTTTAGTGATGTTGCCATGTTATCAGCAATGACAGTGGTGAGTGCAATGTTATAACAGAGAGGACCAACAGCTGGAACCACAAAAGTAAAATCCAAGTTGTAACAAACTGGAGTTTTCCTTTAAAGGCAATGATTTCACCCATGCCCTAAAGCCGAGATGTGATGATTAAGGGGCTCTCTGATCCAGTGCAAGACCAGGGGGCTTTTAGATCAACCAGTTAGGAAGCTGCATTACAAACGAGAAATGAAGCATAAAGAGGGGAAGTGGAGAAAAGGAGCTTAGGACCTTGTGATGCCCCGTTATGGTTGCATCACAAGTTAAGGTATGATAACATCAAGAGCTGGATAGATAGGGTCTGGGTTAGGTGCTTTCAGATACCTGAGAAACCCATAATGTGGTGGGCACTATTACTGAAAGTGCTTTTGAGTAATAGACCCGCATTCATTCACACAGGTTGAAAGGCCCTTCCTGTGGAGTGCTGGCCCATAGCAGTTAAACAATAATCTCTGCAACTAAGGGGGCCCTCAAAAAAAAGAGGGGTGATCCACATAAATTTGTTTTGTATAAGAATTACAATCGAGTATTACTGTATATGACTGACTGCAGAACTCTTTAATGTGCAAAGATGAAATATTTGTTTTATTGACTGAATTCAGCTGGAAAAAGTCAACATGTAAGTGTGAGGTTGGCTAATGCTACTCAAGGAATCAGGAATTCACATTTCTACACTTTTACATTAAAGTGTACTGCTTAAACAGGAATTTGCTTTTCATTTCACACATTTCACATGCACACATATAGGGCTTATTTATTTAAAATGGGCAAACTCACCAGGAGGGGGCACCAGCAGATCGAAGCAATGACCATGATGAGGATGAGCTGAACCATCATCTCTACTTCGTGGTCTCGGCGACGCTGGGTCCTGTCCTGTCCACAGCACACCTTAATCAGGGTCACGACGCTCACCGTGTTCAGCAGAAATGACGCAGCGATGCACATCAACCCGACCAGAGAGAAGAGCAGGGAGAAGACCAGGTCATTTCCCTCAGAGCTGATGTTGAAAAAACACCAGGAGCCGGGCATCTGCATGTGGTAGCTCCCAATGCCCGTTAGGGGCAACAAAGCTATGCAGCTGGCAATCAACCACACCATCAGCACCATGGAGACTGTCCGGCTCTTGGGCATGCTGGTGGAGCGGGCAAATGGATGGTTGATGCCAATGAAGCGCTCCACAGCCATGGCAGCACCAAGCAGCAGTGGGCACAGTCCATAGAAGACCATGGACATGCCCATGAAGTTGCAAAAGTGGCAGTTTGGATCTAACTGGCGCCAATTAAAGTGCGTAACATGGAAGGAGATAACGATGGAGCTGGTGACCAGGAGACCCATGAAGTCAGTGACCACCAGGCCACCCAGGAAGATCAGGAAGAACGAGCGTGAGCGGCTATGTGTCTGCCGGAAGGACTTTAAGAGAACCACGAAGGCGATGAGATTGGAGATGAGACCCAAAGTGCCGAATATGGATGAGAAGTAGGCCGAGGCGATGGTGGGGTGGTACTTGAATGGAGGGCTGTTGATGGAGTAGCAGAGTGGGGTGTTGTTGGCGGCTGGCAGGGCTGAGACATTCATGGTGGTCAGCTGGTGTGGGGTCGTTGATTTCAGGTGACTCAGAGATGGACAGACCATACAGCTGTGAAGAATTTAATGTCTCTCTTCAACCTCAAAAGTAAAAAGAGAAAAGTTAAATGTCAAGACATTTTTCAATAAGTATGGCCTGCAGCAAGACAAAGAACACTTAAAATATTAAAACTGCATTGAAATATACAACACAAATGAAATGAGCAGAGGGAAAGAGCAACACAAAAAAACTGTCCAGCTACTGTAAGAGTTGGGCTGGTTTTGTTGCATTTCAAATGCGCCTAGCTTCATGGCAAAGCCTATGTCAAACAGTACATTTTTGTTCACTCTTGTGAATACAATGCTAAATGGTACTTATCCAACTCTTTAGTCAGGCTGTGTATGTTGTAAAACTGCTGGTGCTGACAATTGGTTTCTATTCACCCATTTTCTATACATGCCTATTCCTATTTAGAGCCATGTGAGGATTGGCAGTCCATCACACTGTATTCACCAAAGTATTTGCTGAGATCTCTCTAATGTTCCTAGGTCTCAGCAATTTACTTGGCAGGTACAATATTGTTGTTACCAACAAGAATGATCGGTAAAACTACAAAAATAAGACCAAATTCTAATAAACCAGAATGATCCTTTTTGAGGATTATCTTTGTTTTAATCCAAAGCATCTTGGAGTACAGTGAGTGCATTTTTAGGATGGCCATATAAACCATACAAAGTCAATGTAACAGCTCAGATACAGCACGTACAAAACACCCACACAAACACATGCAGACAGTGACAGCATGGGACAGAGATGGACAGAGTGACACAGAGACCGGAATAGACAGAGAGTAGGAGAGCTGGCATATCCTGGCAGGAAATGCAGTTATATGAACAGTACTGACAGAGTCACCAACAGGAAATAAACACATAGTGTTACAGTTAGTCTATGATGTTGTCCCTAGTGGTCTATACCCAATATACTGTCCGTCATAGTCAGATTGTATGAGACTGGCTTCAAGCAGAGTGGAGGTACACGTTAGGCCGGATAGTCAAGTGGAATCAAACATCATCATCATTTTCCTTAAAGAAAATATTTGTTTGATGACATACCATGTGAGTATTGGTGTCATCCTGAAATAAGATAAGGGAATGAACAAGAAATGTAAATATTATCTTTCATAAATTAACCATGTTCACATAAACCCTTACAATGTATGTATACTACTTGCATGTACCAGCTATCTCTTTGCTCACTATTCCTGTACCCTCCCAGTACATCCTGTAAGATATACGTACCATTGTGTTGGTGGATCAACAAAGCTACTAACACTGATCATATCAAACTGTGGGTTTAACTACCTCTGAGCATCCTGACACTGATTTTAATCCGTGTACAGCAGGTGTAAAGTCAGTAAACTGTAGGCATTGTGTCTGTGTAGATGTTATGTCTTTCAAGATATGATAAAACTTTAAGGACGAAGGAGATTGGGTCAGAAAAGAAGAAAAAAACGAAAGGCAATACACAGAATTCAGCTTAAGTTACCAAGATAAATAAACAAATTAAAGGAGTCTGTTTCCATTAATCAACTGTTCTGATAGTGAAGCAAATATGAATCAGAATAAAACTGAAAGCTGTATAGAGTTTGCATGTTGGTGGC
Source organism: Enoplosus armatus (assembly GCF_043641665.1). Lineage (NCBI taxonomy): Eukaryota > Metazoa > Chordata > Actinopteri > Centrarchiformes > Enoplosidae > Enoplosus > Enoplosus armatus. The sequence continues at coordinate 18,342,425 of NC_092186.1, forward strand.
AGTAAGTTTGGAAACTATTAAAGTCATTACCCAGAAATCATGTTACTTGTCCAGGCATTTTCCTGTAGTTTATTGTTCAGGCTTCATACTTTAACCCAGCACTGCACAGGATGTTAAACAGAGAAGTAAACAAGTTTAGCAACTAAAAATGTTTAGATGGATGCACATGCGGCACAGACTTTATTTCACTAGTTGACTTTTCGCCAACACCATCTGTCATTTTAATGTGCTCCTGCTTTTTGCATCAAGTTCCTACACTTATTATTGCTCTCATATTTTTTAATATTAGTGTTAAACTTAAACTGAAGAACAAACTGGACAAGAAAAAACTTTTGGCACAATGCACAATGATGTTTGAAGATGTAATTGTTCATTGATGCATTGTCCACTTTCACATGCCTGATGTAGGGCACGCTGATAGTTTGCTCGGAAAAAAACAAAAACATCTGACGGTTCAACTGCACAACAAAAAAAGCAACAAACAGATGTCTTTTTTTTTTTTTAGCCTGCCTCACCCTGGAATTAAGTCTCCAAAGTGAGAAACAACAAATCTACTAACACTGGAGAAAAATGTGTTGAATCCCATTCATCATTTCCAGATTGTTAAACAAATGTCTTTATATTACCTTAAATTGAAAAAGTGAAATCTTTCTCATGGAGAAACAACAAAATGAGATGTAACTTGTATGCAACACACAAATTACAGCGGAAATTGATTTAGTTGTGTTACAAAGACATCTTTTTTCTTTCTAACTCAATTTTTTACTGTCGTTTTACTTCACATTCATATTGTATGCTGTGGCAGATTAACACCTGGGTTCAAGTCTTGGAATTTTTTGCAAATCACTGGACATCATCCTGACCAGATGACAAAACGCCCTTGCAGTTGAGACTTGGGTCCTTTAGGAAGTGTTTTTTTCTAACTATGACACATTGTTCAGATGGTATTATTTTGTAAATACAATACCCAACAGCCACAACAGCAGTTTTTTTATCTGTCTAATTGTCAAATATTCCCAAAAGGCAGAAAACATAAAGATACATGAATTGAGAAACCTTTGTATCTTCCGCGAAAAGCTAATTACACTATTATCAAGTCCTTCCATCCCTCTGGGAATACTAGAATGAGACTGAGACGGTGCTTGGCGCCAGCTCTTGTGTGACCCTGAAAACCTTTTGAGTGTACCATTACTCAAAAGTGCCTGTTAGTGTCTAAAATCAATATGTTATATTCAAAACTGCTTCACTGTGGCAGTTCAATGGTTTCCTATTCAAACTAATGGGAAACCACATAAACTTAATTGTGAGGTGTGTGTACTGTATGGCCTGGAGAATGCTGAGTGTGTTCAAAATCATATTTTTTCAAATGCTAAACAGATTGGCTACAGAAATGTGGTGCGAAGCAAATATTAGTTACTGAAGTTGTGGTTGCTTGAAATGAAAACGTCCAGCTCAGTCCATCAGCACTGTGTATGATGATTGTTTTCCATGTTGGGAGACAATAAAAAGTAAGAAGATCAGTGATGATCAACTCAAAGTAATCTGGCTCTCTGCACCAGTATCACCAAGCCAAATTCCTTTGCATTTAGTCTACTTGGCCAATATAGTGGTTTTGGCATTGTGCTCTGAAATTTTCACATTTGAGTTTGAATGTTCTCTCTTTAAAATGGTGAAACTATCTTCTGTGTTTGTCCATATTAAATCAGCACTGAGTTAGTGCAGCTTTCTCTCAATGGAAGGCTACTGAAAGTCTAAATATGACTTCTTACAAATTACATAATAACAAATGATGAAGATGAAAAGTTAACCTTTTGTGGAAACTATGCATAATACTTCTAAACTAGGGTACACTTCAAATCAACAGCAACAAAACAAAACTAAACAATTAAAGTTAACAAAATGCAACTTCTTCCTATTTGCCCTGACAAATAGGAATTCTGGAATAGCTCTTTTTATTTTGATGTACGGTAACAACATTTGTAATAATAAATATACAAGGGAAGTGTAACATACAAATATCATATCAAAGTCCCTACAACCAGTCCACATTACACATTTTTTGGGTTAATCTAGTTTAGATATGCCAAATGATACATCTCAGGTATAATTTAATCTTGTTCCCAAACTTTATATGAAGTGTCAAAAACATGGCCTAAAAGGGTTGCTGTGGACAAAAGGTATGCACGTTTACTAAGTAATGAAAATTTGTCTTACCTCCAGAGAAGTACTTTCAAGACAAACTCTCAGTTGGGAAGTTTGCACTACTCCATCCAAACCATCGTTCTGCACATGCAGGATTAATAAATATAAAACGAACCAGGAAGGAAGCGGTGGGAAACATGCCACATACACCCATCTGATGGAAATATAGTCCTACATGAAGTCCTGCAGCAGGCTCTTAGCACTAACCCCCGATCATCTCCACTCCCTTCCCCCGCAGCTTAGATACTCATCTCTGCCCCTCCAGTCGCTCTTCCTTTTGCTCAATTCACCCCTCCCCGGAAGACAAAGGGGACGGGCTTTGGAAAGAAACCACATAGTATTTTAGGCAGAAGAATGAGTAACAGAGAAAAGTCGTAAAGCATCAAACTGGATATAGTAAACGGTGCACAGTGGGGGGAAATGGCATTTGTCTCATGTTCAGTTTTAAATTCTAATTACTCTTGTACATGTGTGAGTGTGTATGATGGGGAGGAGGAGGCAGGGGCTGTGAATGTTAATAATGTTGCTGTCCCTGAAGGCTGGTTTTTTTTTTTTGTTGCCCTGAACACATATGGAACAGCTACACTTGTCAATAAAGATAAAGTTGGTAGGACATCCAATCAGTGAAAAAAGCTGTATGACAATCATTTTTTTGTGGCTTTTGTTGACTTGAGACTTTTAAAATTAAGTAATCAACCTCATTTGAGGATACTGACATTCGATTGAAGTCAGTTGAACAAGTTGGAAAAAGCTGGACATTCCATCAGCAGATGTTTTATTTTCTGGTTTCAGGTTTTATATAGAATCTGACAGAATCTTTTACACAGTTTACATAACTGAATGACTTGTTCAGATACACATATGCAGTGCAGATGTGGCCCACGGCTGGCAAATACAAGTCTGTAAAGCACAAGTCTGTAAATCAGTTACAAGAAGACTCTAGCAGGTATAAAAGTAAAAGACAGACACTGATGATAAAAGTTATATTGCTGCCATTTTCTTGACTGTTGAATATGCACAGTCTACAAATGTGTATTGAATCTGTGGACAATAGTCTTCTAACTGCAACTTTTGTTGGCAAAATATGCATTAGTAGACATTAAGTACTGCCTAACAGCAGCTCTATGTCTGACTATTTATTTATTGATGAACAACAGCAACATCACGGTGAGGTTGTAATTCAACCAGCACTATAGCCAGACAAGCTCAGTACAAGGTGTGTGTATTATCTAATTTCTACCCACAAAGGTCTAACACATGCATACACTTACACACACACACACTCACCAACGCATGTTAAAAGGAAGCAAATAGACTATTATGGTCAATATCTTCCATTTTGTCAATTGTGATGAAGAAAATGTGGGAGGAGATTAATCACAGTCTACAATACATTTGCATCACAAGTTACAAGAACTCCTCATTTATTAGCTGGTCCATCTACAGGACAGTCTAAACAACTGAAGACAGTTTGGCCAGCCTCTCAAGGATCAGCATCCTCAGAAGTTCTCCCTGATAAGAGTCTGGGAATAAGGCGGGCACTAGATCAATACTGATCCTGTGGGGACAAACATGAGAGTCTATAAACAGCAAAAATGTAAATAAGAATAACAGTGATGGAGTACGGTATCATTATCAGTCAAACATTTCTGTAATTTCTCCTCCCATATCCATCACTAGCACTTTGGGCGATCTTACTTCTAGTTTGGGCTGCCTTTTGCCAATTCGAAGCCAGAGGCCGGTGATCTTGGTGTGATCTCTGACACAGACCTGTCATTTAATGCTCAAGTAGCAAAAGTGGTGCGATCATCTTCAGCTGAGGCACATTACTAAGATTGAGGTGTTTTCTTTTATTTGCTGACCTGGAGACGTGTCATGCTTTTATTCATTCCAGGCTCAGTTATAATAACTTCCTTTATTCAGAAATAGATTGAAATCAGCAGCACTGTCTGTAACACACTGTAAAAGAAAACCATGTTACACCTGTCAATACTGCCTTCACTGGTTTTTAAGGTCTGCTGCTTCGGTGTTTGAATGTGCGTCATATGCAGTTGGCGTGTGTTGGTGGTCAGGATTACGATTAGGGTTAAGGTCAAATTCTTGTACTGCTATGCCTAAAATTAGGACCAGCATGCATCACAGAGAATATTTGGGGCATATTCTTTGGCTGGAGGCTACCAACCAAAGAATATGGTGCATTAATGATGGCGGGTTGGGGGTTCGATCCCCGGCTGCCCCTGTCATGTCAAAGTGTCCTTGAGCAAGACACTGAACCCTAAGTTGCTCCCGATGGAGACCAGCACCTTGCATGGCAGCTCGTCGCCATTGGTGTGTGAATGTGTGAGTGAATGAGACTTGTCTGTAAAGTGCTTTGGGAACTGTGAAGGTTGAGTGAGATCATGTACCATTTGAGATCATTTATCATGGGAAGTCTCCTGGCAGTCTAGGCCTATAGCAGCATAACTAAGGGTCTATGTAGGGTCCTATAAGCTTTATCAAAGAGGAAAGTCTTAAGCCCACTCTTAAATGTGGGGAGGGTGTCTGCCTCCAATTTGAATAAAGCACGCAATCTGAAGCACTGACGTACAACACAGTGGATGCATTGACTTTACCAAGCTATGGCCAAGCTTTAGGGCTGTGTGGATGTTTTCCTCCTACAAGAGTGCTACTGATATTCCCTCATCTATTCCCCATGCTGCAGATGAAAGGGTTTGCGATAAGGAATGAAATGGTGGGTGTCGAATAGCAAAAATGTATTCCACTTAAGCAGTCCTTTGGGCTTTATACAGAGTACAGAGAGGGTACGTGAATGAAGACTTTTGGGAGAAAACAGATGGAATGCAGAGAAAACCAGATTAGAGACATAACGTTAAAGCAGCTAGCAGACCAAACACCATTTTTCTCTTTTTATCATATACATGGATTTAATGTATTGGATACCATTTCAAGCTTATAGTGCTTAGGTGACATATAATGTTTTGTGAATTTTATGACCTCTGAAACCATGTTCACAGCAAGCTGGTTAAATCTAAATGTTGCATCTTATCCGTGTTTGACCATCCTTCCACACTAAGCTGGCATTTCTCACACCTAAAACATAGTGGATAAATCAGAAAATACCTGCCTCATGTTTTATTGTACAAGGACAACTGATCTTTTTCCAAATTTTGATGTAGGCCTGCTCAGACAGTCACACAACATCTCCGTCAATTTCACAACAGACACGCACCATTAGAAAAAAATGCTGCAAAGTGAGAAAACACACAACCAAATACAGAAATGCACTGCAAGTAACTATCCATTTTTATTTATTTCTGATTGCATTCAGATATTCAGATATTATTGCAGATATTCCCTGTTTGCCTACTGTTAGCCTTTTACTGACTAGCTTACTAGTTTAAATAATGGTACATAATATCTGAATCATGCAATCAGAAAGTTAACACAGCAACAAGAACAAAAAAATATATATATTGTTAGCTCATTTCTATTACATTACATTAAATTGTTTCAATTATTCAGCATTTGTTTTTCTAGTGCTGCACATGTGTTGTAAAGTTGATGAAGATGTTTTATTAATTTGCTTTTGCTTTGTCTATTTGCATGTGTTTTCTTAGGTTGCAGTGCGTTGAGCTCTCAGGGCCACCGTATACATGGCTGGCTTGGGATCAAATCCTAGCAGAGCATTCGCTCCTGTGCCTCCCTCATGTTGTCTCCTTATTGTTAAACTCTGTCTGAACCAAGAAAAAAAATGCTGGAGAGCCTTGTCATGTTAAAAACAAAGAAGGAAGAAGACAAAACAAGAATCGCCTCTGTATGAAGCGTCCAGCTGCTGGGAACAAACAGACAGGTTCTGCTTAGTTGAACTCCAGACTGGTCAATTTAGCAGCTAATTGCATTAGCTCAGGGTCAGGTGCTAATGTCCTCAGGTGTCCACTCCAGTTCCTCAACTCAGAGCTAGTTGGCAAGCAAGGTGTGGTTCCTGAAGCACACAGTGGTGGAGGTTAAAGGTTATAGACCCATCTGTGATTTCAAGACTTCAAGATGGTCTTATTTGAGACAATAAATTTGTATACTTTTTTGTATACAGATTAAATTTTAGAAATAACATTCTGTACATGTAATCTGTATCTGAATACTAAAATATATAAAGCTGAGTTGAAAAAGTGAGGTGCCTGTTAAGAACAAACGGGCAGGAGAAGTGCACTCTTGACTATTTGAGGTGCAGACATGCAGACCATTAAAGCTAAAACATTTATACACTACAATCAGAAGGCAAACACAAAACAAATTACATGTATGTTTCAAAACCACATTGCAAGGTCTATCAAACATCAAGGGATCAGCCGATATAAAAATGGTCATGTAGATGTAAAAGAAGGTTGAAGTCCCGAGGAGAGAGGAAGGCATTAAACAGCCTGAGCATCACTTGATGCACAAAAAGCTTTTGACAAAGTGAACTGAAAATATCTGATGGAGTTTCACCATGCACACTGGGACCAGGCAAATGTCTCCGGTTTCTCTGTCCCTGTTTGATATTTGCATTGAGCCATTAGCCACTACAATTTTACAAAACACCAATACAGAAGGAACCCTAATTCTTAACACTAACCACAGAATCAGCCAAAATTCAGATGATATATTACTTTATTTAGAAAATCCAATACTGTCACTATAAGAAGCGACTTAAACCCTTAACATCTTTCCAAAACTCTCAGACTTCCCAATAAACTGGTCTAAATATATTACCATCTTTCATTGGGGATTGAGATTCAAACTGAATCACTGTTATTATGTTAATCCACAAGCAAATTAATTTGGCATCTGTCTATCCCATCCAACACCTTATTACACTGAATGGAAAAATGCAAAAAATGCATAAATATCACCATACCCCCCATAAGTATACCTTACCTGAATCTGACATCTATTCGCAATGCACACAGAAAAACTCCCATTGCTATCTCAACACCACATGAACTCCATTACCGCTCCATAGATTACAGTGACTTGGCACTTATGTACCCTACCTGTACAATCTGCTGGAAAATACAACACATACAACTATATGCACATGAACATATGTTCTGCTGTATTAAATAATTAATTACTCAAATTATCCAACACTTCTTTTCTAACTTTTTTCTTTAGATGATATTACTTTAGCCAAGTGCCAAAAATGTGACAAATGGGCAAAAATGATAAAAGGGAGGCTTCCTGTTTTCATTTCCTTAATACTCTTATTGCATCAATTTTTTATTTCATCTGAGACCACTACTGTAGATATTGTGCTTTACGGTCTATTTAAACACAATATCGGACTGACCTCAAGCTACCACAGACTTTGCACAGTTGCCAGACACAAAGCTATAACTCACTGACTGACAGGAGACCTTTTCTGAAACCATGCCCCAATAAAATCCTTCCTCAGACTTAAAACTTTCCATTCTTGATTCCAGAATTACATTTTATTGAAGTCTCTACAAAAAGAGCAAGGAACAGCTCCCCAAACTCACTGAACAAAACCTCAGCAAAATATAACAAGGAAAAGAAGCAGAGAGATCTTGGGGCAGGCAGAACCTTACTTTCTATTCCCCAAACAGGAGTCAGTACATGTGATGAAGAAAGAAAAAGGCACCGAGTAGCCGCAGACTCATCAGAGACACCTTGAAGCGTACTATCCTCTGCTTTTGTGATTTCAGACCTGCAATCTAACTCTCTCTGATCTCATCACGTCGACTTCATTACTCTCTTTGTCATTGTTAACTGAATATTGGATCCATTATTTTACTACAGACCAGCCTGAAACTCTTATTAACATTACAATTTAGTTTGCATGTATCACTTTTGTTCACAGTATAAATTAGCTGCTCTCCTCCATTGTTCTCTTTGTAGCTTACCTACTCAGAGCCACTCTGTGAGTCTGAAAGCTCACCGTATCCTAGTAAATAAATTATATTACGCTCCACTCTGGCTAACACCTTAAAAGGATTCTGAATGATTTCCTCAACATTATGCAGAATCAGGCCTGACCATAGTAGGACAATTGGCACCCAATGTCGTATCTCTCTTATCTGTCCTAATTTTTTAACTCCCCCACAAACACAAACACATGCTCTCCCTCTGCGTCCATAAGACTACTTGCTCACACCCACACAGACGGACACTCACTCACATTCACACACCCCACCTCTCTATTTGTTTTATTATTGTATTTATTTACATGACTACACACACACACACACACACACACACACACACAGCCATCCATACTGTATATACTGTAGGTATGTCCATACACACAATACATATGTTATATATATTTCACATCTCTGTAAATGAATATCCATAACACTCACAAGCCACAAGAAAGTATTTTATTAATCCACAAACTTTAAGCTTTAAAGATTAATTATCATTAATGCTACCATATTTGACACTTATAGACCAAATTTAGATGATCACTCTATTTTCCATAACTTTTCTCTCTCCTAATTTCTAAAATCCTAATTGAAGACTTTAAGTTATTAACACCTCATTGGACAGACAAGGCACTTTAAGAAAATGGATATCCACTGAAAATGAAGCAACACCAATATTAAATGCTGATACTGACTGACCAAAAATGTTCTTTTTTTCACCACATCATCACTCTTGGTCTTTTTACCAACTTGCCTAAAGAATATTCATCGAATATTCATCGTCTATGTGTTGCAAATTTGGGCCATGATTCTGATGCTGTGCCACATGAGCCCACAGATACATACAGCCGTAGTACACAAGCACATATATTCTGCTGCATTTAAATGATGTTATTTTAACCAGTGTGGACAACGTGCAAAAATTGTGCACCAACTCTCTAAAAATCAAGGCATTTTAACTTTGTATCCAGTGAAGCCGCTCAGCGGTAAACCAGGAGAGTTTCTCAGCTGTTGGAACAGAAGACCACAAACAGACATAAATGTCTACAAATTCATAAGTGTAAAGCAAGACAGAAGTGATTAATGCTAAGTTCTCTTTGGGTAAACTTAGTGTAAAATAAACACACAGAGAATTCAGAAACAAACAAACACACATACGCCCACACACACAAATAGTCAGTCAGTCTACTATCATTTTCTGTAGCTGACATACATCCATCTATGAATACCAGCCCCAAGAATGCTGTTTTGTTTTTACCCTAATGAGCTGTAAAAGTGTAGCGGAAACATGCAGTGCACCAAAGCTGCCCAAGAAAACAACTAACTGAACTTTGCCTGAACTCAGCCAGAGGGTCATACCGGTGGCAAATGTTTCCATGGATGCAGCGCTGACACAACAAATCTCTTGTCTGGTTCTGCTACTAAAAACTTGAAGCAAAACATTTGACAATACATTACCTGGGAAATGCTGAGGGAGTTTTAGCAGATGATTTCTTTCGGTCTCCTTGTAGACAAACACACCTTGAAATATAGCTGAAGAAGAAGGTCTCCTCTCGCTTCATCTCCATCCGTCTGTGCAGACTTGTTGAAACAGAAGTGTATGGAGGGCAATTACTCAAGGTGAAAGGTGTGACTCATGCTGCCAATACATGGTGATGAAGCCCTGCCCCATTGGTGGGGAACCTTTAAATTAGTATCTCTGGATATGTGACACACGTAATACATCTGACAGAGTTTCTATTTTGCTAATGCTTGTGATTTGGACACATTGACAGGTTGCATGGTTGTTGTGTACTTCCTGAACCTGATAACCTTCAAAATCAAGGCTTTATGTTGATGCTTTTATAAAAATTGGTTTAAAAAAGAGGTCATCACTGACATGACACAAATAAATGTTAATGGTTATTGACTGTGTTACCCTTAAATTAGGAGCCTGGTGGTAGAAACAGCCGTCCAAACTTCAAAGATTAAATCAGCCGTGTGCCCAGCCACATGCTCTCCAAGTAAGTAGTATTTCATCCTACTTGCTGAGTGCTCGAATTATACTGTGGATAAGAACTAAACCTAATAGAGTGACTGAAGAGTACCTGTCTCTCTCATGACAGTGATCCAATTCATCTTTCCAGAATACGGTTAACTTTACTTTAGATCCTGGAGTAAAACAACTCCCAGGCAAAAACAACTGGGTTCAAAGTTCCTTTGAGCCATTCTTGCACTCATATTAATCCAACAGCTCAACTTTTCAGCTACTTTACTGGAACTTATATACACTAATAATGTTACTGTCATTTTAAAATAACTTTGACGGCCCACTGGAGAGCTGCTCATTTTGGTCACCCCCAAATAATCCCACGCTCTCACAGTTCCACAGTAACACAATTAAGGAGTCCACATGGTCATTGTAACAGAGGAGAGTGAGCGAGTAGTGTGAGCCCACACATGGAACATGGCCAAACTGTGCTCTCCCTATCTCGCAGTGCCTTAAAAGGCCTAGTGTACTTAATTATAAATGAAGCATATCAGCCCACACAAATAACTAGACAGAAAGGCAGACAACTCGGTGCCCATGCAAACATATGAAGTCAATGAGATCAATGTGGAGTTCGAAGGCAAACAATAAAGTCATAACCCAAACTGTGTATTGTAAACATCAATTGCAGTTTACAGACTGACTTCCTGCTTCAACTTTGGCCTACCGTACTTACCACCTAATTGTTAGCACTCACGGTTTTTATGTGCAAAGAGGGATTATTAGTGACATTACAGGTGGGCTCACCTTTGTTTTCACTTCCAAATAAAGTGGTAGTTACTGTAATGTGGCAAAACATGTGGCTTGTTTACAATCTGTATGATTGTCTGGTGAGTGTAATATAAAATTGCTAAAAATAGGTCCAATAGGTTTAAGTACAAGAAAGGCCAAAGTAATTAATTTGTGAAGCACAATATTATCTAGACTGAAAGAACCGAGTGCCTGAGCTACAAAAATAAAATCATACTAGTAATAAACCATAGCTTTTCTTTTGGAATATAACCAGCCTCCATATGACTTGACCCCAACATAGTACACCTTCTTGAAGATGCAATGGAGCAGCTGGGACACTAGGGGGAGAGAGATTTCTTCTCTTTGGATTACCTTATCCTCACCGCCCAGCCTCAGAAGTTGGCGTGGCCCATCTGTGCAAACAGGTTCTCTCACTTTGCCTCGGCATGACTGTCTTAAGCCAGACAGACAGATATTGTTAAACAGGAGGACACATTTGCCAAGACAGAGGTCCCGTCCAGAATGGTAGGTAAGCTTAGTTCATAGCCATAAACCCATGAAGTTGACATAAAGAACATAGGCAGAGAGCCCTCTCCATTACATGGTGAACTTCAGTGGATACGGTCGTGAGGGAACGCCCTCTTTTTACAGGGCTCATATTTGTGGGTTCAGGCAGGAATGGCTGACTGAGCATTATGCAAATTGCAGAGTGTGGATGAGAGGTCGGACACGTAGAGCCCTGTTAGAGGGCTCCGCCTTTGTTAGTAAAACCAGAATTATAATATAACATCATCATTTTTCAGCCGAAACTCAATTCTGTAGCTCCCCACTCTGCTGGAATGTGATTTAATTGTGCTCAAATGGACATGTTTACAGGGAGGCTTTAGTGGTTCCACCGCTGATGTGGTTTCATATATCCTTAATCATTACTGTAAAATTCACTTGAGAGCATCACAGAGCAGATAGCACTGTAGGGTTTTATTCTCAGCCATCATTTTTATGCTCTGTTTCCCATTACAGAACCATTATCTCTACAGTACTGAGCCTATTTTGTGATGAACTGAGTGTTTTAGCTGACATTCGAGACCAGAGTCCAAATGAGTTTTTAGAAACAACTGTGGAAGAACAGTTTTCTTGAAATATATATATATATTTCAAGAAAGACGTTTCTTAATCCAAGTCAAATCATTATCTAACAGTAATTCTTACCAGAAACATTATTTGTCCTTGTGTGGGCATATGTAGAAAAAACGATGTGGCTTTCTCGTCAGCCACAGCCAAAATGTTTTATTCAGATGCTTAAAGACCACAGCAGGGAGGAAAAGAAAAGCAGCACTCAACATACTCAAAACGATGTTTTATACGTAAGGGTATATGGCTGTAGAGTGAAGCTCCTTTTGATGTGGTCAAAGCCATTTTTTTCCAAGCCAAGTATTTGTCTAAATGCACAGATTCCATGTGTTTGTGTATCAAAACTAAATGTGTAAGTCCCTGCTAAACAACATCACGAAGCATATCTAAGCAAAGATGTGAAAGCAAGAGCCTCTGGAGAAGACAATACATTTTCGACACATCATCTATGATAATCTTTAATTTAACTGAATGGAAATTGCTCTTCAGTGTGGTTATCACAACAATGACATACCATATATTGTCCTGCAGATGGCAGCAAAGCCTTTTGACAAAAGGAAGAATTCAGCAAAAATACAGTTTAGACAGAATAGATTTGCAGTGCAATGTTACGAGCTGTACTTCTATCTATCTATCTATCTATCTATCTATCTATCTATCTATCTATCTATCTGCATGTCTTTGTCCATCAATGTCATATAGTGCTTCTTCTTCCCTGCGCGACATTCAGAGACCATGATTTGACAAGTAGATGGAGTAGATCCATGACTTCTACTTGGAACACCCTGAGGTAAGAAGAGATCCTGCTGCCTCTACATTTTATTTATTTATTATTGCTCCTTGGCTGCTTATTTACATCATCACGATCTCAAAGCAGAGCTTCCCTTCCTCTGAATCAGTAGGCATGTGGTATGGTACCCCCCTTTACTATTCTGGCTGGAGTTCAAATGTCGGTAAATCTCTTATTATAAAAGGCGGCCATAAACACCTAATGGTCTGTCATGAATATTTTACAGCCTTGAATATCATACAGAAATGACCTCTGGAAACCACAACCTTAACAAGGCACATCTCAGACAGATAACCTCCACAGCGGGTGCAACACAGGGCCCCTTTTTCTGGTTCTTTTGGCTTTTTTCATGGCATGATTAGATTGATTTGTCATTTTCAACAGAAAGAGCTTGGCCACGGGGCTGTGGATAATCCAATTTATCTCTTTGCCATTTATTACAAATTTCTGTGGCTTTTGGGTCCACTGTCACATCGATTCGTTGATTGCTTGCTTAGCTGGGTCCTAATGAGCTGCTGTCTGAATCACTGCATAATCACCGCCCTAATTCACTTCCTCGCCTGCCCTCACACTCGGTCTGTCGGCTTGCCACTATTAGAAAAGAATGGACTGAAACACAGCTCTCTGAACAGACAATTAGTAACATCATCCTTGAAACGGGGTGTCATTCTGCGTGTATTACCCTTTAATAAATGACAATCCTCTCACGATTTACCAGAATATTGTCACAGATTGCTGTTTCAGGTGACAAGGAGCTCGTAGGCACATCATCTGCAGCTGATACACGTATGAATGAAGTGGTCATGAACATTGAGGTCTTAGGAGAGACAGTTTTTGAGGACTTGAAATATTGCAATGATTCACCAAACCACCTCTCGATTCTTTAGTCTAAATGTTTATAATTGAAGTTCAGAAAACACTTTAGATTACAGTCCTAAAATTACAGTGCAAATATTTTGTACATATGGGGTACCAATTAAATAATTACTGGGTAGTTACTGGTGGGTACAAGGGAAAAAGTACAGGAAATTAGTGAATAAGTGCAAGCAAATATGCTCTTAGGCAGTACCTAGAAATAACTGTAAGTACTTTTTTTAAATGAAAACCTGCACACCCAATACATACTGTACTTGGTAATTACATTAAAAGAGTGGTAAACAAGGGACTGCTTTATTTTCCAGTCTGTAACTACACTATAACTAGAAAGAGGGGTGAACATGAAACTACTTTACTTTATAGCTTGTGTACCCTGGACTTACACTGTAATAACGTTTTTCTCTCTTTCGTCTTAATTGTTGTGTACTGTGACTAAACATTACCTCATGTATGCTTTTCAGAAGATAAAAACACCCTCTTACATTCTAAGTTGTTACCCCCTTTACTACTGAACTTTTTTCTTGTCCCCCTGTACTTACATGTTTGTCTTGGTATAGGTACCCAGCAAGTGTTTTATTGATACCCTGTATATACTAAATAATCCCACTGTAATTTGTGGGCTGTAACCTAAACATTTTCCTTTCATTTGCAGACATTTTACTTCGAGGTTATCAGCTATCCGAAGAGCCTCACTTGAGGATAGATGGGAGAGCAAATACCACCACATGAAGGTTTACCTCTGCACCAATATCAGCCTGTCTGGGGGACATTTATCAAGCTTGAAGAGGGGGCTTAAAGATACTTGGGGATATGTTTGTAAAGGGGCTGGTGAACAAATATAGGAGGAAACTAATCAAGCTATCTATCAACAAAATAAGTGCACCATCTGTGTGCTTCATCACTTGTCCTGCGAGCTCTTCTAGAATAGATTTTTCAATTCAGGTTCCAGCGTAATGAATTATGTACAAATAAGTGCTTCTGCAATTGAAGTATTGTAGTTAAAGAACTCTTACCAGCTGTTTGCATATCAAACGGAGATAGGGACTATGGGTAGGCAGACAATCATACACATATATCACACTGTATCAGCAAAAAAAGTATTACAACAAAATGGTTTTCAGACAACATTTCTTTAATACAAAGTCAACATATCTACATACACAGTGGCTTTAAACCAATTATTGTTTCAGTTAGAAGTAACAGTTTGAAAGTGATAGCACTTGGCCCTCATACAAAGGAAAAACTATTTTGCTGAGTTTGGGTTCTTTTTCATGTTGTTGGTATGTACTGTATATGTTCTATTCTTTTTGATGTCATTTTTTGTTAGTGTTGTTTTTTTTGTTAGTCCCCCCCCCCCCATCTCCCAAATATTCTGCGACATATTCCAGTAAATTTGGCGGCTGTTTTCAAAAAGCCTAGCATCTTTACATGAAGTCAAAAGAGTAACACATTGCACAAGCTTCCAAAGACTTCCATGGTTTCAGTTTTGGCATGGGCCCATTTTTGAGTTCCAAAAGACTTCAGTTCAGGATTTTCAGTTCATTATGAAACATCTCAAGGTTCCCACTGTTCAGAAATGACATGCTGGAAATGTGAATTTGCAGCAAGTTTTTGGTTGTCTTGGTCTTCCCTTGGTTGCATCGCACTGCTCTCTGTTTCATCGAGTCCTGATTTCTTTCTGCATCCCACAACAAAACATGGCTGAACAGAAACACAGAGTATGGTTCTATACAAAGCTTAAAAATGCAATACAGAGGAAATAAATCAACATGTCATGGTGCAGCTGAACTATGTATGGCCTTTAGCATGGCTGCATTTGTCCATCAGCCATTGACATATTTATGGATAACACCTTTGGATAGCTGGGGACCTCGTGGGGATTTGTGGGAGTCTTTTAAGAAACGAAGAGCAACTTTAGATACCATTGTTTCTCACAGTAGCGGATACATTAAGAATCTTCACTTTTGTAGATTTTTTTGTTGGAATTTGAGACTTTAGAGGTCGAAACATTTAATAAAAAGCAGTTTTTAAACCCCTCTAGTTGCTTTAGTTCCATGGTGTGAAAGAGAAAAGTCCATGTTATCTCTAGTGGACCTGTGCTAATGCCAGGGCAGCAAAAAGTCCTTGTCTACATTGAGAATGAGAATGTAAAAGGATCTTGAATCGATTATTCATTACCACTTCAAATGGTTAGTTGGTAGAGTGGACTAACTTCCCATCCTCAGCTAAATTATACTAGCAGATCACTGATGCTGATTTCATGCCCTCATTGAGGCTATAGGTGTGAGAACAGGAGCTGGCTTGTTTCCCAGTTTAACTGCTAGCAGGGGAAATTAAAGGCAGTAAAAAAAAAGCGAGTGGTAATTAAAGACCAGGGAGCAGGGCTGGAGAAAGAACATTTCAGAAGGAGAGAAAACAGGCTTTACAAACACCAGGAAGTCGGATATGAGCAGAATCTCGATCTTTGTAATTCTGTTCCCACTTAAAGTATGAGATCTTGAGGGTCAAATGATACAAATACATATAATCTATATATTTGTTTATTTACAGGTATATTCTAGATCATAGTGGATATCTAACAAAATGAATGACTACATTATGTCTGAAAATAATAAAAGTAAAAAAAGAGAAATAACTTTTTTCTTAAGAACTGTGAGGGTCATAGTCTGTACATGATCATAGAAGGTACAGTATGTCAAGTTGGGCTGACACAGGTAACAAAAATTATGACATTTTTGATTGATTAGATATTTTGTAGACCAGTTCACTATTCAATAGTCGCTCAAAAAAAAAGAAATGAATAAAAACAATACTAATGCCTACAAGTTAATGATAATAAAGAATCTCAGGTTTAAGGTTTAAAAATGGCATCTCCTCATCGGCACAGGATCTACCCAGCGGTAGAAGTTAAATTGGTGAGTGGAGGCAGAGGATTCAGGCATAGCGCTGACATCACCTCGGCTTTTTCTTAAGAAACACGCAATGTTTCTAAGATTACAGAAAACAAACGCACAAACAAAAAGAAACTAATAAAAAGTCATCGTATTTTCATACATGAGCACTGGCTGGTATAAAAAAAAGATGATGAGGAGAAAATTTGAATTAATACTAAGTGTTTGGATATATCTTTATATTCTGCATTTAAATATATATGCATGTGTGAGTGTGCAGTATATATATACATAAATACATATATGCACACGTACACACAGACATGTTATACTTAACATTTCTACAGTGAAAAAATAGAATGTCTTTAAACGTAATATGAACAAATAAGCATTTCTCTTTTCCTGCTAATTTTAAAAAAATGTGATACAACATCTCTGTTAAAAAACTAAACCAAAAAGAAAATAAAAAGTCAACTATGTAATGTAAAATAAGTCGTCATAATACAACATTAATGTTTTTCATAATGTTACAATAACAATAAGGCTTTTTTGGAAATAAGAAAAGATTACACACAGTTCTGTCCATCGCTCTGGTTTTTGTGCACACCCATCAGAAACCTTCACAGAATCCGTACACTCATCTCAAAATGAAAACCTGGTGATTTCAAAAGCTGGATTTTTTTTTTTTTTTTTAAATCAGACACCTATACATTAGTGCGTCCAACCTGCAGTTGTTTTTGGAGTATTTGTTTCAAGTTTTTTTTCTTTTTTTCTTAGGGATGTGCAAGTAACTTGTACCGAAGAATTTCATTATCACATCATGGCGTTGAGATCCAACATGGCTGCCTGGTCTGGCTGTGGCACCCACAGAGACATCATCTATAAAACGGAGGACAAAAACCAAAGCAACTACTTTGTTTATCCACCTGTTACCAAACACACATACAGTGGAACTAAAGGCCAATTTTTCAACCACACGAACGTACATCTTTGTAATTGCAACAGGCCTCTGCCACTCTTGAGTGTCTTGTACAATGAAATAGATGATTATACAGGAGGCAGGGAAAAAAAGGAGAGGTTGGAAAAGAACGGTGGTCGATCATGTGGATGCGCTTTCAGTCATGCCCGCATGGGCGTGAGCGGTTAGCAGAGCTGGCATCTTTTGCTCATCAGTTTCCTCTCTCTCAAGAGTCACATGTACAGCATACACGAGATAAGCAGCATGTTTGGTTTTGACAGAAAATAAAAAGAAAAAAAGGAAAAAAAGTTAATTCCTCATAAGACAAACAAGTTCGAACAATGATGATGAGCGTTGGTCACTGTACACAAAGAAAGCCCAGACTTTACGGCAATCCTTGTTTGGTTGTTCGGTTTGTTCCACAGCTTCTCGTCCACCAGATTTTTCTCTTGTTCCAAATGGTGGATGTTAACACCGAAGCCCCATGATGCAATGGTTCCAAAGAGAGGAGTGATTGTAAAAAAAAATCATGGGACACGGTTGCCATTCCTCCCACCTTGACCATCCGCAAGACGACCCAGCCGCATCTTCTTGCAACAGCTGACGTTTCCCCCGACTTCTCTGGTGACTGAGACACGAGCCTCCTGGGGCACTTCTTAAATACACCGTGGTACGTTTTAACATCACTGTGGTTACCTGGTTTGGGATACTGATTCATAATTCATGAAACTAACTGATCTTAAGATATATGTTTGCTGCTTTCTTCCAGACAACTGCTGACAGTACCTTCTCTAAGCTCTTAGCGCTTGAGAACAGGAAGTTATGTGATGTATACTTTAATAGTTGAGTGTTTATTATGCATATCATTTGTGGGACAGTGTAAAAAAGCTCAAGGTCTATTTGATGCCAGATGGTGTTGTTCTCGTGCTTTTTACGTTTCCACTGTTTAGATTTCTTTTTTGTCTGACCAGAGTTTGGGGAAAACCATTTGTATTCACACAGGCAACCACAATTTGGTCATTTCTCTGGATATCATTCACAAAATGTGCTGATAGAAATACTCGAACCCCCTTTTACACCCAGGCATATCAAAAAAAAGTCACCCCGTCTTGGCTACATCCATCTGCCTCTCATTGATTTTTGCTGTTGCCTTCTCCTTCATTATCTGTTGCCTGTCACCGTTGTATCACGAAGATATTTTTGAGAAGAGAAATGTCCACGAATGTTTACAATGTCCTCCACATTGAAACACTTGAGGTAAGGTAAGCAGTCTGACACTTTGATCGATTCCCGCCCCACAGCTTGAGCCACAGCGTCTGGTTCCTCTCCTGATGAGGATTTTCTTTTCTTTTCTTTTCTTAGTCGAATTGGAATTATTCTAAACTGGTTGGTTGGGCGTCGTCTTCTAAAAATCTACAATAGGATCCTGTTTGGCGTGTCTGAATTAGGGATGGTGTTGTCGTCGTCTGCTGTCGTTTAAAATTTCAAAGTTTCTATGGCTCAGGAGACTGTTGAGGGGGGCGGCAGGATTCTGGGGGGAAGAGATGGCTTTTTACGTTGCATAGTGATCAAAGCTTCCTAAATACTCCAGAGCTGCGTGGTAGCAGAATTGGTACTCGTCCTGTCAGGAAGAAACACACACATACACGAAAAAATACATCAGAAATTAATCTCACCAGCAGTTTAAAGAGTTTGCAATGATAATGAGAGATTACCAATTTCTGGCAACTTCTAATTATAACAAATTACAGTACTTACTAGTACATATCATATATCAGATAACTATATTTCAAACACACATTACACACAGAGATTTGGAAAATGGATTGAATTAACTTGTTGCCGGTCTTTTACCATATTTATGGCATTTGACCTCTAAATTACATTAAACTTAAATTAATTTTTCCCCAAAACTAGAAGCAATTTATGTTTTTGCGTGTGTCCTGTGACCTCTGACCTCAGTCTGAACCATGGCTGGCCTCTGTGTCCGGAGCATCTTCACTGTCTGGAAGATATCAACCACACCTTCATAGCGCATTCGCTCCAGGACGATGCTGAGGGTGATGAAGACTCCGGTCCTGCCCACGCCAGCACTAGACACAAATAACGACAAAGTGAATTAATAAGGTCTTGCATTGCACTTGTGTCTTGCATACACACAGTGACTGAATGGTGAATGTTTATTTGTGCTGTTGTGTCTTGAACTGCCTGAGGTCCCTCGTTCCTAACCACTTTGTTACTTTATGACTCGACATCTACATCTCTGCATTAGCTGCAAAATAACAGTCACCTTAATAAGTCAATGCGAAATTTCCTCTAAAATGCATGCTACGTCTACAATGGGATATTTGTTGTAATGCCACACTGGGCAACTTTGCCTGTCTGTAGATCTGACTGCCTGAAAGACTCTAACTAACCCGTTCGAAAACTGTGATAGCAAGAAATCACCTGGCTGGGTAATGCAACAGTGACGATGGCGTGCTTCCACAATCTCGTTAAACACAAAATGAGCCCTCAAGGACACACACACAAATCACGCACACAAACAACCAAAACATTTAGTCTCATTAAGCCCCTCCCATGTGTCGAAAAAGTCAGCCTGCTGCTGCTCTCCAGAAATACAGTCTGAGTCTTAACTCCGATCCTGAAATACTTGAGAGCTGCCTCTCTAAGCTGCTTTGCTGTGAAATGACTTCCACTTCACCAATGGAACAATAATTGATATGACAACAGATTTATTTGGGCTTCTTCCAGCCTCTGATGCTATTTTGTTGAGTGAAGAGTGAAAGCAACGGCTGCTAGCAGACCCTTTTTGTTGGTGTGTGTGTGTATGCTGGGGGACAAAGCAAGACTTAGGACAAAAGGTGGCTTGTATCATTTGACAATAAATTAAACGATATCGAACGCAGTAGTTATTGAGCCTAATCATGCAGAACATGCGACCACCCACTACCAACCCCCACGCTGAAGTATCTCTCAGCCCACCCAAAGCCTCTTCCTGGGAGTCGGTCACAGCTTGTCACATGGACTCTTAAACTCACTCAGAGCTCCTCTCTCTCTCTCTCTCTCTCTCTCTCTCTCTCTCTCCTCTCTCCAGGAAGATCGACTCTTCAAATCTGAAGGCTTGCCGAGCCGCAGCAGACTGAGAGGATTTGGTGTCCCCATTCACAGGAAGTAATCAGGCAATTAATGACAAAAAGCACGTGGGTCTATTAGATAGTGGCTGAGGAGGGGAGAGGAGGAGGAAGAAGAAAGAGGGTGGGAGTGGAAGAAAGGAGAGCCGGGAGAATGGATGGATGGAGAGGAAAAAAGAGAGAGAGAGAGAGAGAGAGGATTAAGAAATAGACAGAAGGATGAGAGACGGGGAAGGCCAGTGACAGAAGACGAAAGAGTAAGAGAAAAGGAAGGCATAAGCTCTCCACTCGGAGATGAAAAGCCTGAAGGAGAAGGGAGGGAGGAAGAGGAGGAGGATGATGATGATGAGGAGCAGGAGGTGGCTGTGGTAGTGACAGAGAAAGAAACCAACCAAAGCTTAACTTTTTTTTTTTTTTTTTTAACAACACTACTCAAGAGAAATTTCTTTCCAAAATGATCTGCCTTTAGACAAAGTGACACCTACTCTTGAAAAATGACTTGATAAAAAGTACAAAATGAACACAAACTATTTAAAAAGGACTGCAGGTAACTCAAGTACCTGATTAACGGCACAAACTTTGAATGATTTACTGCACAGTTCTTTGTTAATCCTTTTATGATGCTACAAAAATCAAGTTCACTGAGACATGTCAAGGATGCCTTAACTATGCATTTGGCAGCTGAATACAACATGGCCATACGACTCCAGTTTATTAGGCTGTGTGCCTTTTCATCCATTACTCCAGTCCCACAATTCCTTCCTTTTGCTTTAAGACAGCTCTCTCCACCTCCAATAAAGGCCTCATAGAATGGAGGAATAACTCAGTCTTACTGGAGCTTCCCCGACACATCTTACAACCCCCTGGGGGCCATTCGATGGCTGGTGACATCATGCTTTTTAACACAGGGGAGGTGATGTTATGTTCGGTGATGTCATGGCGCCTGTGCGATAGAAATGTGGAGAAAAAGTGACACCTACTCTGTTCCAAAAGTAAACCATGTTTATGAGACAGCAAGGAAATGATTCAGTGTGTTAACACCTTTGTTTGTTAACATTCAAAGGAACAGTAGTATCCTTAAAGCTTAAACCATGAAAAACATGTATAATGGATCACATACAGGTAAATGTCTTTCTTAAAGGAACGTCTAGACATTTCTTTTTTTCTTTACTAGTCTTCAGAGAATACAAAAACAGGCCTTTCAAAGATATCCATTGTCCAGCAACAAAAGGTAACAACTCATTCAGATGGATCCCACTCAAGGTCTATCAGTGAATAAGAAGAATTGCAGGTCTGGGTGGTGACCACTACCAAATATCCAGCATGTCAAGTTAATGATGAAGGTTACCTTGGAAGCTACACCTGAGGTGATGAAAAATGCATCACGGAGCTATCATAAAAACCAAAAAGAATGGCTGTATCATTTCATGTGCCTCCTCTTTGCAAATGCCAAGCCGCATCTCAGCCTTATCAATTATGGAGGAGATGGGCTGTGGATGTGCAGAGGTAGTGTACTGCGGTGGCAAAAAGGAGAGGAGGGATCGTATCTGATGATGCTGTTAGAGCTGCACAGCAGGAGGTGCTGCGCAGCAAAACAATAACCACCTTAAGGAGTGATTTAATCTTGTCTTGATACTTAAAGCCTTATACCTCTTTCAAGAAGGAAAGCGTGTCTTTGGACTGCAGTTTGAGACAGAAATCTTGCAGTACCTGGAAACACGGCTTATCACGTCCCTCTTTTCAATTAAACCTTTATTATAATATATAATTTTTAAAGAAAAGTGTATGCATTTTGGATATTTAATGCTGTGCGGTAGAGAAAATATGGTGCAACATGACAGTGAGACCCTTTACCTGCAGTGGACAGAGATTGGTCCATCCTGTCCAAACTGCTCCTTGGTTTTATGCACCTGGCCAATGAAATCAATGAATCCCTCCCCAGATTTGGGCACGCCCTGCTCCGGCCAATCAGTAAACTGGAACTGCCTTACTGTCCTGGACTGGCCATCCTGCAAATACAGAGAAAAGAAAGTGAGGATAGAAGATGGAGATAGTAGATCATGTAGAGGCATAGAGAAGAGAGGCGAGAAGGAGGAAAAGAAGCACAAAACACGCACAAATCTTTGCTATTTTTTTTATTGGGAACCTTGATGCACAGAGTAAGGCATCATTACTGTCAGAGATTGGGGCTCAAATCCCACCCAACCAACCAATACTCTGAATCCTTCTAAGAACATAATGCAAATGAAGCGACACGGTCTATAAGGCAGTAACATCTTACTAATTGTCCCTTTAAAATGAAATAGTATTTGTTGCTTTTTACTCCACAACAGTAATATAGCACAGATGAATAAATGTACAATGACACACACATCTCACCACAGAGGGAGTGTGTCTTCTCCTGTCCCACCCCGCTCCTCTACCTCCAACCCAGTTGTCTCCATTTTCTCCCCTTGTGTTTTGTGTGTGTGTGTGTGTGTGTGTGTGTGTGTGTGTGTATGTGAGGCACGAGTAGGTGCTAGTTAAAGCTAATCAATAGTGTATCAGCCATGACAAGCGTCTTCTCCCAGACACCATGTTGAATAGGATAATCCTGCGATGCGATCGATAGAGTGACCTGATGGATGAGCGGAGCGATGGAGGTAAGACGCAAGAACGGAGGACTAACGGAGCAGAAGGTGGGATTGGACGATGAAAATTGAAAACAAAAACCCGACACACTGACAAGCCTGCAAGACAAAATGTCAATATTAACAATTTAATCTTAGATTGATCCTTGTTTTAGTGGTGCTTCCAAACAAAAACATTTAAATACATTTTCTACAATCAGCACACTAGGACAGGTGATCTGCTTTATTTTGAGAGAGCTGATCATCAAGTCTGATAATGCACAGTCAACACTTGTGTCCTTGATAAGAAGGTTATTTTCAAGTTGTCTTTGAGAGAATACATTTGACAGAGGTATTTTTGCATTTTGAGACGAGCTGTCTGCTTGATGCCACCAGCAGTTAAGATAACTGGGTGTTTTTTCTCCAGTTGTGTCTCACTTCTCTGTGCAACAGTAATTTCTCACACATTCTCTTCCCATTTGTTCACACCGCAAAGGCATAATTTGATCAATACTACGTTTGGCGAGTAAACCGGGATCTATTTGTCCTTTTTTAAAATCCTGCTATTAGATGGTGCATAATTATAGACTATTAAATTAGGTTTAGAGTAATTTTGTATAAATTGTGTAACAGAATCAATGTAATATATTCACCTGATAACAATTGTGAAACAGGTAAAATGAATTATGTTGCCCCGATAGCAAATGATCTGCTACTTGTTTGAGTAGCTTGATAATGATAAAGAAATCACATTTATGCAAAGAGCTGGTGAATTGGTAAATAGACAGAAAGGTAACAATCAATGTGTATGTAATTGGCTACAACCTTGAGATAGCCAGAAGGTATGCTGTGTGTAACGGGCTACTACAAGCAGCTGTCCACATTGACTCTAATGCTAGACAGGTCAAAAAAACACGTAACAAAGGACTGCATACACTTATGGTGAGATTACATGCCTCTGATCAAAGCATACTGCTAAAAATGTGGATTATAGCAGTTACTTTTATCTTCTGAAGGAGATGCTTTGTCAAGTAACCATCAAGCAAATTGAGGTTCTCTTCTATTCTAAAAGAATTAATCACTCAACTGAGGATTACTAACTGCCCACACAGGCTACGGGATAATAATAGCTAATAGTTCATTTTCTCTGGTTTCAAGGTATCATCCAGCCCAGCAAGCACTTACACAATGGATGGGATAAAAATAGCATCATGTCAGGATGGTGTAAGCAGAAAACACTACAAAAAAATGGATTTTGTCATTTCATTTGGCAGTGACAGTAGAAAAGGTTACAACAATGACTAAATGACCTTGTAAAACTAACAATGGATTTCCCTAAGAGCTTTTTTCATCTGTTGCTCTGTGTCAAAACTGACATCATATTGAGTTAATAGTAAAATGTGAAAATATGTTGATGGAAACAAGTACCTTAGGCTCTATAATCAACATGGGTGTTGCTGCGCTACATTTTTATTCATTCTGATTTTTGCCATGAGCTAACCATCCCCCTCTACAGCTAGTATGCTAAATGAAGATAATGACTGAAGGCTGAATGTACAACATATGAAGCTATTCTATATAAAAGGATATACATAATCTGCTCTGAATGTGAAGTCCTGTTGTCCTGTGTGCCAGTGTGCACTGTGTTGCTATCTTAGCTGTTGCTATCTTTCTGCACCGATGCCGCCAAGATGTATTCTCAGATATTTATTATACTTGACAAATACAGTGATTTGGATTCTAATAAGTTAAGCTCCGTGTACCGACTCTCTTTGTACGACGTCTCATGTCCCTTTCCCTGTTTTATGACGCATTGCATGTTTTCTTTCTTTCGTTGCCTTTGTTTTTCATCTCGAAAACATTTTGCCTCAGCAGGAGGATTAAAAGTGAAAGAGGGGCAAAGACAACAACACAATAAACCAAGCACGCCGAAGAAAGAGAGGAGAGGAAAAAAAAAGGGAGGAAAATTTAACACACAACCTGAGGGCCCACGTGGCGTGTCAAATTGTGTGATTAAATACGTGACTGGCTCGCTAGATGTGAGTGTTGAGGCGTTGAGTCTATGCTATTACTGTGCAGAGGCATGCGACGTGCACGCGAACACACACACACACACACACACACACACACACACACACACACACACACACACACACTCTCTTAGTTACACGTATACAAACATATAAACATGTACATCTACATAATCTATGGAATGTGGGGTTAAACCCAGTTTACATACACTCTCTCATGCATACACTATCAGTAACATGGGGTTAAAAACTACAAATCTACACACACAGCTGCACATGCAATACTTATTAACAACTTCTTAACAACTCCTTATACTGAATCTGTACTTGCATCTTCTCTCTCTCTGCGTTTTGTTTCCGTAACTCTGCTTAGCGTTCACGGAAGGTTAAAATATACATTCTGTAAAATCTTGTGTGTTGCCTTGTGCGTTCAAAAATAAAAAATACAAAAAATAATAACAAAGGTGTGTGTGTGTGTGTGTGTGTATGCATGGGTGTGTACATTTGTGCTGAGAATAGCAAATCAGCATGGAGATAAGTATGTGGCAGAAAGTGAGCCTGTGTACACATTTGTGTGTGTGTGTGTGTGTGTGTGTTTGGGCCTGTTAAGAGGGGCATTTTGCACACTGCACAGGGTTAGGTATAAAGAAAAAAGTGTGTGTGTGTGTGTGTGTGTGTGTGGCGATGGCATACCAGCTTAAACAGCATTTATATCTGATTTCCACACTGTGGATAGTGTGTCTGCTTGTGTTTAAGTGTATGTGTGTATATGTGTGTATGTATGTGGTGAGATATAATGTATTCATTTCTTTAATACCAACAGGATGACTGCTAACTAGCTGCCACACCGCCTGGGAAATCACTGGATATGTCAGCCTGTTTGGCAAAGAGAGGGAGCAGTTTTATTTCTGCGCCACGGTTCTGCTGCTGCTTCAAACTGTCCGGCCTAATTGGACCAAAAAAAAGAAATCCTGAGGTAAAAGATAACTATAGTAGTGTAGAGTAGGTCATAAACAGTTCAGGGCAAGAAAAGTCACTTTGGTTGTGAACTCTCATTAATATTTGAATCTTGTTGCATGTGGAAACTCATCTAACTATGGAGGGAAATTATAATATCAAAGCCATTTTTGGGACTTTTGAGGAAGAAAAAGATTTACTTGTGATGTTTCTGTGTTTATGTGACCTACTTTCCTTAACCTGCTTAATCTGCTACATTTCCCACACTTCAGTGCAGGGTGGGTCTCCAGTGCAATTGGGGAAATTACTGTGTAATTTGGTACTGCATTGCATTCTGGTCTTTCAGGGCAACTGAGAAAGTGGTGTCTCTGAATATTGCATGATTACTCACAAACAATATACTGGTCCTGTATTGCTATTGAATGTCAGTATGAAATGGAGAATTCGTTAAGTGCCGCTTGCTCTTTGAATCTGAGAGACTGGTATTGAAAGCTTCATATTTACTACTGATGTTTAAGATTGCTAACAACAATCTAATACAAACTTACTTTTAGTTGTGATGGGAAATATTATAAGTTGAAATCATGGTGTCAAGTGCTTGACTGGATATATCTACACCACCAAACAACAGAAGTTACCCAGCAATACATTGTTTTCATCTCATTGCCATGTGCTCTCCCAAACTTTCTGAACAAAATGCTGTACTTGCTATTTACTACTTGTTAAAAACTGTTAATGATTATGTTGGTCTTAATTTGTTGCTTGTTCCCACCTTGTAACATACTCAATCCACATCCAAAACTCCCAAGCATGTCTTACCCTGGCATCTGTGACCTTGAACTCTCGGAGGATGTACTGGGGCATGTTGTACTCTGCCATGGGATCAACCACAAAGTACTGGTACCTGGCAGAGCGCTCTGCTGGCCAGTACTGGTGACACTTTTCCTGTTTGAGCAAAAGGTGAGACAAATTTATATTTAGACAATTCATTTTTTCATTTTATTCTCCTTTGACTCTTTGAAACCTTCCATCAATAAAGGCTAAGAAATAACATAAATCGAATGTGTTTATGTCCTACCCGTCCCATCTCTCTCAGTTTGGTCAACATGACTACAATAGTAGAGTTGTTCTCCCAGAGCATTCTCCAGAAGTCTTCTGTAGTCTCTGCCAGAGGGCCCTGCGTTGCAATGTAGGCCTTCTGTTGTCTGCACACAGTAAAACCACATTAAAACCATTTACGTTTGGCTGGTAATATTAATCAGTATCATTTTAGAGTAAAATGACGGAGTGATTGCTTTTAACGAGTACCTTGGGGATCGCAAAGACAAAAAAGCAATGTATATAAATTTGCTGTTTAAATTTTAAAGTGAAGTTTAACCTCTCAGAGAACTAAACAAAGATGTTTCGGGGCAATAGAAAAAAACAGTTATGGCATCACTGCACGCACGCCTCCTGCTGGCATGTTTCCCACCATCTCGCCCCTCTTCCTACCTGTATCCATCAATGAAGCTTGAATTGATGTAGTCAGATCCTTCCAGGCCTCTGATTGGCTGCAGGCAGACACGTGTGGTCTCGTAGGGCATGATGTTGACCAGCCGATTCTTGAACTTGTTGCAGGGAAGGTTGGCACTGATGAAGCGCGACGTGTGGGCTTTGGAGTTGGCCAAACGCTGGAGAGGAAAGATGGAGGAATGGAGGGAAGAAATGCACAGAAAGAGAGTGAGTTAAAATATACAGAAGGAAAACATTTTACACATCGAGTGTGGAATGAAAGGTGTGGAGGAGGAAGAAGATGAGAAGAAGACGAAAAGAAAGTACAGTGGTGAGGGGAAGAGGGAATGAATTGGCGGAAGCCATGGTAGTTACAAAAAGAAAAGAAGAAGCATGAAAACAGAAGAGAGAGGAAGGAAGAGCAGGAAGGGATGATAAAAGGAGGAGAGACAAGGAGGGAGGGGCGGACAGGTGCGAGACAGATCAAGAAAGGAGTATATCAATGACAGAAAGTAATAAAGCAAGCCCAATCTAATCTGTTTTACCGATGATGGCACAGCTTCAAAGAGACATTGTTTTTCAAGAATACATTTATTGGAGAGCAATTCAAAAACTTTATCCCCTTTTGCAACTTGTGGGGTCCTGCAGGGTCAGATGCAACGGTGGAAAATATGCCACACACCCAGACTAACAAGCCTCTGGATCAAGTCTGTACGAAACAGAAAACTCGTCTAAAAGTGGGTCACCAGTGCCTTTGATAATGGCAGTGTGGTGTGTGTGCATAAAACATAGACTCAAACAAGAAGGTTCAGAAAGACAAACACACACACACACGCACACACACACACTGCATAATGATCAAAATGAAAAGCTCTTCTGCTACATCATCATTGTGATAGGGACCTCAGTGGGAGTTTGTGGTTCAGCAAGTCTTGTGATCGCTTCCTCTTGGCTTCAATGTCTCAACAAAGCATCTGTGTGTGTGTGTGTGTGGTTGTGTTCTTGCTTGCTAGTTAGTGTTTGCCTGCAAATGTGAGACACCCTAATCAGATTTTTAGGGCCTCTTTCAAACAGAGAAAAGCTTGGCACACTGAAGACACTAGCAGCATCGCAAAAGGGAGGAGAGAGAGATGAGTTGCAACTGACCCCACTAAAAAGTAGGCGGGAATGCAGATTTATTTCCCGGACTCCTTGTCTCTCAATGGTTGTTGAATGACAAAGTGTTTCTCTTTGAATCTCAGTGTGAACAAGGCTTTACGTACCATTTCTCTCTTTTTCCCATTAGAGTGTCCTATCTTTCTCTCTAATTCCCTTATAGCCACCAGTATCTCTGCGTCAGTGGCCACTTGGAGTTCGTCCAGCCCTTCTCCTCCTCCCTTGCTACTGTCCTGCCTTTGATCTGTGTTTCACAAAAGGCACCTGGAATGGCTTGAGGTGGCCTGGCAGCGCTAAAGAGGCCCTCGGCTACACCACCAAACGCCGCAGAGGGTGCAGGGAGCGGAGCCAAACCTGGCATCCTGTCAGCCAACAGGGCAGAGAAGCACCTAGGGTACCTCTGGTCACGGTTGCCAGTTCCTTTGCCATTTATAGTGCAGTGTATCTTTTCACTTGGAAGGTAAGAGCTGATGTACTTTAAGCATGTTTCACAACAACAGGGATAATCATATTATGTTATATGTCAGAAAATGGGGCTTACAAAATTGTGATTATCCTAATCCTAACCTGCCCTAGCCAAACCCTAATAAACAATTAAACAATAAATGTTTAATAAAACAGTCACCCCAGTAAACTGTATTAATTATGCTTATGATGTGGCTACAATGCCACACAATGCATTGAGAATTTCTTGTAAACTGTCACCATCATTTTCATTTAAAACCAAAGACCATTTTTGTCTCCTTGTTTGTATTTGAATCCCAATTAAAACTCTGCTGCTGCTGAATTCCAAATCATTCCTTCGCTATTTAATTTCAAATGGATCCCAGTAGCCCAGTAGCTCTTTGTTTTTTGGTTCGTGTTGTGATTTGTGTACTGTATGTTGCTGAATACTTCTCTTTTAAGTGGGTTATGTGCACAAACGTCTTCTGCGCATAAATCTTTCCCTGAACATGCTTGTTATTCATGCACATGCCAGAAAGCACTAGTCTAACAACTTCACGACAAGTCCCTCTTCTCGCTTCATTTCCCCTGCTGAACTCCTGTGAATCCCACCAGCTTAACTCTGTACGACGCTGTTTCCCACCTGAGAATGACAATACCCTCCCATCCGCCCCGAAAGTGCGGCATTCTGTCGAATCACTTCCTTAGTGCCAAGTTAGCATACAGTCGTCCCTTTGTTCATTAGCCAAACGTTCCTCCCTCCACTTGCCCTGCCATCCACCTCCATTTGTCATCATCAAGTATTAATTACTTAGCTCCCCCACCCCTCTTCACACACACCTCTCTTCTCTATCCTGACTGTAGTGTGGACGTTATTAATCCCCGTTTGACTCCTGACGCCAGCTCAGCATTATCCCTGTTACAGATGGCGATGGAGATTCCATCACCGTTGTGCGCCAGTGAGTTAAAAAAAAGGTCGAAACACACCAGCACTATTATTGTATCTTGGCAGGGGGGCCGCGTTGGTGAATGACGATGGGAAGATGATGGATGATTTGAGAGTGAGCGTGTGCGCAATTCAAGGTCAGCAGTTACTGACTGGAGCGTTGAAGCTGAGGTGAGTTTATAAGTTGATGATTGTTAAGATCTTTAATGGAGATCTATGTAAACACTGTGCCTCGCTGTCTATCCTCACCTACTGCTTCGTCATGAATTTCTCCAGGAAAGCAGACACTCTCTCTTTCTGGAAAGCTAAACTCAATTCTGTGCTGCTTTCAGCTAAAATCCTTTGTCTTGTGCCTACTAGATTAAACACAATGTCTTTGCTTAAGCATATTATTCCAAATCCTCCAAAATGAACATTGTGGCCAAACAGCGAAAGGCTTCAATATTTCCATTTTCTAGCTTTGCAACAAATACAATAATAATTCAAATAGTGTGTATCCAAGTGATTCAAATATTGAAGTGCGGCTCAAGAAAGTAAAGGAGAGTGACTGTCCATCTGAGATCCTATTACTGGGACAGCAGGTTCAGTATAAACTGACACTGAAAAGCTGCCATGTAAATAAGCCTGCTTTAATCTACATTCTACTTACCTGGGGCTGACAGGTATTACATCTTCAAGAGAAGTGTCGTCATCTCAGACTCTTTAAGCTTACTGTGTTATACACATTGTTCATTCTATTTCCATTATGTCTGTGTGAGCAACAAGCTGCCTCTTGTCTAACTCCTAACTCCAGGATTTGCTGTAAACTGCATCTTCACTTGACTGAAATGTTCTCGCAGTTTCCCCAATCAGCTACCGTAATCATCCATTTTATGTCTTCCCCTGTCTCCTCATTTAGTTTCACAGTTTCTTGCCAGAAAGTTGGCACAGTTGCTGGTCAAGAACCACTACATGTTTTGTTCAAATATCAAAATGCACAGAAATGATATGATCACAAAAAGCTGTTATTGCAACCAAGAATTAAGCACACCACAAATAATGATTAAGAGAATATATGAAAGGCAAAGAAATTGGACTTGCATCCAAAATAACATCCGGGAAGATAAAGCTGGCAGCGAGCCTCATTTAAAAGGCTTAGAGTTTCTTAAGAAAAGGTGACAGAACTCACAAAACTTAGTGTTTATGTCTTCGTTATTTAGTTATGATGAAGTCCAAAGAGTGGTAAGTTAATACAGACGCTGATCTAACATGTCTGCTGTCTCTGATGTCATTTGCACGTTGTTTGTAACCGTCTTGGCTTCAGGTCAGCTCAATCTGCCAGGTGAGTTTTTGAGATGAGATTTGTAATTATATTTGGTGCCTGTATTTGTAAAAACTCACCTAAATGGGGTCACCTGAGGAAAACTACAGGCAGTCTGTCCTATAATTTACATGTCAGGCCTCAGTAGTAGTTACAGTTATTCTGAAACATTTTGTCATACACAATCATGGTTTATTAGTGAAACACATAAAGTGCATAAAACCCTGCAATTTCACTTGTGGCAATGTACTTAAAAAATGGCCACCATGTTATTAGGGAAATTGCTCCATGTCCTGTACCTTGAACTCTAGCTCCATGCCAGTGACGTGCTCGCCACTCTCCACCTGGGCCAGCTTCTGGATGTAGGAATAGAGGCTCCGGGCAGCCACTTCAGTGTTGCCGCAGGCCACTGCCTCCAGCAGTGCATCGTGAATGAAGCTGTACTGGTCTTCTGTCTGCACCATGTAGTTCCGCTGCGAGCGCATCAGCGTCACGTGGCCGTAAATGTCGACCGTCTTCTCGTGCTTGATACGCTCAAGCATGGCATCGATGACGATGAAGCAACCTGTCCGGCCGACGCCCGCACTGTAGGAGGAGGGAAAGGAATGAGGAGAAAAAGGTTGGTTAATAGAAATTAATTACTCCCTTGCTCTTCTTTCTAGGATCTTATCTCCTGTGGTGGCTTGGTGCTTGTCACATTTGTGTTTTAGGAATTTAACTGTATTTATAGTTATTCTCCTAAAATATCAAAATATGAGGCACTTTTGTATTTCCAGTAGGAGAGGAGAACAGAGAGATATAGAACAGATAGAGAGGGAATACAGAAACAACTAAAAATGACAGATAGAACAACAAGAGGACTGTGATGGAGACTGAGTGAAGCAAGCTGTCAAATTTCCGTTTTATTGTTTAGTGCTTTGGACTCACTGAAGTCTTCTTATCTTGACAAAAAGGAAGGTTTCAATTTGAATAAGCCATTTGAGAAAGATCACTTGTAAAAGGAGGAAGGGCTAAGGAGCAAAAAGGGAGAAGCAAGAAAGATGGGAAGGGATTACTGTGAGGCTTTTCACAGAGAGGGAAAAAAAGAGACAGAGGTGGGGAGAATAAAAGCACAGAGGGTTGCCTTAAAAAGAAAGATGATGTGACCAATGGAGAAAAGAAAAGATGGTAAGAAAGAGAGCATGTGTTTGTATAATGTGTGTTATGTAATGAATAATAGCAGTTACAGAGGAGCTCTGCCATACTGTTTGCTCTTGGGCACACACCTCTTCCCTGTGTAGGGTTAGGCTACATTTTTGCTCTATGGTCGCACCAGAGTGGCATCAAGCTAACCACAAGGACACATAAAACTGTCCCCCACATTCCAGTTGCATAATAGTTTAAAAACAGAGCGCTTTGGACCTCAGAAAAGACTATTTTAAACAACCCTAACAATAAAACGTTGCTACTGACCTGCAGTGGGCGATGATGGGTCCGGCGTCAGGCGGGTTGCAGGTCTTCACCCTACGGAGGAAGGCCAGGAAGGGGGTGGGGTACTCTGGTACGCCATGGTCAGGCCACGCTGTGAACTGGAACTGACGAACCTCCCGCTTCTCACTAGAGCCATTCTGGAAAGAACAGAGAGGTGGGTTGGACACGGTAGTGGAGTGTTTGGAGTGACTTGTGTCATAACAAAAATAAACCAAAATGGAGTGTGTGCTGCTTTGGCAACATGGCCGGTGTAGACATGGTGCGCTGTTCAAGGCATTTCATAGATTATTGTATAATGATTGTTTTAATCAGCGTTATAAGTATAACCACTTGCCATCAACCCACCATTCTCATGTGTAGACAGGCAGGTGTCTTGGTTTGCACAAGTTACCCTCCACTGTGTTGGTTTGAGCAACTGATTCACATTCAAACTATCAAGCTTGACAGGGTTGTGTGGTAGGATTAAAAGAAATTGTGCATTTAGCAATATTTTGATTAAATATCATGTTTGGATCATTCATACTGATATTATATTCCCACTGTGAAAAAGTTCATAACCTATAGGAATGAAAGCAAAAACTACCACCTTTGTATATCTACCTTTAAAGGGGGTGAGTGATTCAGACTTAAAATAGATGTTTGGTGCAGTATCGCTTAAGAGGGTGTCATTTTCCTCTGGGAAACACATTCACACATATAGAGCTTATCAGATGGACTCATCATAATATAACGATCATTTCTATACCGAACAGTACAGATATACGTGCTCTCACGTTGCATCAACACAACATCTGCAGACACATGCAGCAAACACCCACATTACACAGCCGTCTGTCAGCTCCCGCCTCAAACTCAACTCTCGACGCATCAAAGATACGAGCTGAGATCCAGAGGAAGATTTTTGAAAAGGATAAGAAGAGGGGAAAAAAAATCTGTCTTGCATCTTTCTATCCTCCTCTCCTCTCAGAAGATCCTCTAATGGAGTTACTGTTTGCATTTCAATGCAATGCTTCTGCTTCTGACAGAGAGAATTTTTTCCTTGCTGAATAAATGAATAAATGAGTGTGGTAATTAAAAGTAAACTGACCTAAATCTTATTTTCCTTCTTTTTTTTGGACATTCCTTGTTTCTGCAGTTGAGTCAAGCTGCATGGATGTGATCAGTGTTGGCTGCTGGTTTTCTTTAAATGTAAATTTTTTTTTGTTAAGGATTTATCAGTAGACACAATTCTGCATCACTGCAGGACACACATACATATGGATAGGTACCACGGTGGCTGCTTTGTAGAGGCACTGTGTGTGTATGATAGTGTGCCTTCTGCCAGCTTCTGCTATCTTATACTTCACACAGATCCAACAACATAACGAGATATAAAGTGAAAACAGCTCCGTGAGAAATCACAGCAATGGCTGGAAGGAAAGGATGGACAGAAAAAGAATCACATTGGTAGGTTTGATGGAGGCTGAGAGTGGCAGTATGTAAATGGCCCTGAATGTCAACCAGCAAGCTTTAAAGTACCGTGGCTGCTGATATCTTGCTATCTTTGCCATCACTGGTGCTCATTTTTCCACTGACACTCTAGCTAAAAAGTCAGCTGTGACTTAAGTGTAGTGCTATTTGGCTAAGAGGAAAATTCTGAAAATGTCTAATCCTTCCAATGGCAGGTTCTCCGCTATATGTCTTCTCACATGACCATGAGGTGTGTGACACTGTGAGTGAGAGTGAGTGGGCATGTTGATGTGCTGGTGTTTCTTTTTCTTTCTGTGTCTATGTGTGAGTGTCTGTATCTAAATGCACTTTAATGTGTGTTATTCATGTCTGCAGGTGTGGCATCATATTGATGCACATGTGTAAAGGTATATATTTGGGTTTTGTTGGGGGTGTTTGTGTGCGACCTGCACTATGTGTTTGTGTATGAGTGTGCATGTGAGCTTGCATGTACAAATGCTTCATCTTAAGATTTCTTTCATTTGCGTGGAGACTCTCTATCTGCCTGTGTGCTTCATTGTCTAAATTTGTGTGTGTGTGTGTGTGTGTGCGTGTGCGCATGCAAGCATGAAAGCAGTCTGCCAATTATGTATATTGAGTTTCTCTTCTGCTCACTTTACCTAAGTGCTACAATTTGGCAGATGCACATAAACAGATGATCTATTGAGGAGAGAGCGAGCTGAACAAGGTAAAAGGGGGTGGACTGGTAGGACAATGCGGACGAAGGGTTATATATGTATAGACCTTTATATTGAATGGAAAAACAGCACATGGTTTATGCCTGTGTAAACACTGTGTCTATATTTTAACAAGTTCTATCCCTCTGTTTACTGGATAGACATTGAATGAGGACATTGTTATTAATTGTTATCCAACCTCATAAGAAATATAATGGCTATATTTTATTTGTGTACATTCTGTATGTGTGTGTTTGTATGTGTGTGGGAGAGAGAAATCATCCTACCTTGTGCAAGGAGAAAGTGCGGACACAGAAAGTGGCCAATTCTATGGTGTCCAACAGGGTCACTTGGGTCATCCCATAGGTTTCTGTGCCACGACTGGGCCAGTACTGGTCACACTTAATCTGGAAGTGAGAGAGAGACAGATAGAGGTATTAGTTGCAATATCTATGTCCCATTTTATTAAATGGTGTCTCCACTTATGAATAAGATCATGCACATGTACAGAACAGTTCAAATCATGTTCGCTCTCACATGGATACATGCACTCACGCACCACTCCTAAAGCAAACCCTCTTGTGGATTAAAACACCAGGCAGTGTTGACAGAAACACCAGGGTAGCTTCTCTCTATTTCAAATCTGAGAAACAACACCATGCAGACTGAACAGATGTGACCAGGCGGTGACAGCAACTTCGCTCGTATAGCTTAACTTCACCCACCAACACAAATCCTGCCTGCATCCTTCCCTAAATCTGATAACAAAAATGTTATCCCCGTAATGCAAAACATCAGCGTGCAGGACTGTGAAATTTACGGAACATAATCACAATCAATTCTTAAATCAATATCTGTCAAAATAAAAGCCTGATGAAGTGTTATCATTTCAGATTCTCACATAAAATACCTCCTACTCTTCTAAATGTTTTAGTGCGAATAAAATGCCAGTTTAAAAAAACAAAAAACAAATCCTGGACAGATATCTCATTTTGACTCAGAGTTTTTTGGGCTGTTTTCTGTCCAGTGGTTCTACAGGAAATCTGTAAAACGCAACACCTGCTTCCCCCCGGCCGTCCCCTGTCAGCCCACTTAATAAAGATTCATTCAATATGGGGTGTGACGCGCCAGTGGACATCAGATGAGAGGTGACAGCTAGTGAGGGAGACACGCTGCTCTCCAGCTTTCTCTCCCATTTCCTGCTCGAACTGACACTCAAGTTCTTCCGCCCGCTAATCCTGATCACGTTTGACAGGAGTGGAACGTGCATGTCAGTATGGAGGATAGGTAAACAATTGAAAAGGGATGGAGGGAGGGAAAATGAGGGGAGACACCTGGGGTGAGTGAGCCTGATGTTGACACAGGTTTCAGCTGACAGGATGAAACATTGCGGTTGGCTTTTTGACATTTAGACAAGTGCATTCCTTGATAGCAAAGAATAATACAATCTTCTTAGATCCATCCTGAGGTGGACCCTCAGGATGGATCATACAATTTCATACAATTTGCCTTAATTGTATATCTTTTTTTGTAGCCCTCACCTGTATTTTCAGCTCATAATTCAGAAAAATGGGTCATACGACAAGCGCTTTGTTTACATAACGACTAGCTGTCACCGTGGGCAAACAGAACTCATATCCAACTGTCAAACACTCAAAAGACTTCCTTGACAGAGCCAACGTGCTTTCTACTGATTCACTATGATCACAGAAACAGCTGCCAATTTTTCTCATACATTTTCCGTTTTTAAGCTGATAGTTTGTGGTTATAAATTGCTGCTGTTGCATTCTTACTATGAAACCTTCTCAGCTCTTTGCTAGAGTTAGTTGGCTAACAGAAAAGTGTGAACATCATAGGCACAACTCAAAAAAAGTTGGACTGTTGGTAACTATAGAAAGTGCTTCTTTCCCTCTCAAGGACACCAGGCTGAGCACATATACACTTCCTGCACACTTTCTGGCCATTTTCCATGTATATAAATGTATAAAACTAGTGTGATCACATCCTGGCATCTCATTCCTCCCTTGTGGAAAGCCACTGTGTCCTCCATGCACTTTTTTCTCTAAGTTCCACTATCAACAGATGGTTGTGGAAGGCACTGGTCACAGGTACTGCAAAATCTCCATGGCAATCTGTTACTTAAAATGTAATTTTAGCTTCCTGCACTGTGCACACTGAATGCTAAAACTTGCTAAGCTCTCACCACTGTAGGGAACATGCAACAGCTTGTTGTTTCCAGTGAAAATAAGAGAGAAAACTGAGCCAAGTCTGTGAGGGTACTCCCAGAGGATGTGCAGCCTAACTTAGATGTGCATAGATAGGCCATCTTTGAGTTAACTTGGTTTTATCACCCTCCCCTGCTGCTTTCACCACCCCATTCAAATTTCTACACTTCTATGAAAGCAATCCATCTCAAGAAAATGAAGTCTGATTACCTCCCAGTGACATTCAGGTGTGCAACTGGGAAATTACTGTAAAGCTGTGCCATTTCCAGCAGCTGGTTCTTGTTCTTGGTCTTGTGAACAAGTGATTTGATTTTGAGCTTTATTTAAAAAAAAAAAAAAAAAAACTAATTTAAAAAGGGGTTTGTGAGGTCACTGGAGGGGAGCTTTAAAAAGAAACCTGCCAAAAACAGTGTCCAGCATCAGTCAAAAAAATGGGTTGAGTGGACTTACCCGTGACTTCTCCTCTAGCCTGGTCATCATGACTACAGTGGCGGCTCTCTGTTCCCACACCATCCTCCAGAAGTCCCCGAACGTCTCTGGTAATGGACCCTGGGTGGCGATGTAAGCATTCTGCTTCCTGTAGCCATCAATGTAGTTGGCGTTGATATAGTCGCTACCTGTGATGCCTAGATACAGACGCCAGCAAAAAAATATTAAGAGATGGAACATTGTACTTTTGACAGCTTTTTCTCTTTTAATCAATTTTCTCCCTTAAATCTATCTGACTTTCTCATTATTTTACTTTACTTGTTATTTGCACCCTTTTGTTTTGAGCCATCTGCCTCGATAATTCCCAGTTTTCACACACACTGACCCTGTTTCCCAATCAATGAAGGTGTAAAGATTCTAGACTGGAAAAAAGAAAACAAGTAAATTACTTACGTAATGAGTTCTCACACCTCTTATTGTTGAAACAAGTGAAAATTGGCTGAGATCAGTGGAAATTTGGGAATTGTCCAGAGAGAAGTGGCAGTGTCTTAAGATTTGGCCGATCACGTCAGCTTTTGGGACTTCAAATATTCAAGGTATTGTTCTTGCCTAATAGATCATGTTTTGATAACAGTATTTTAGGACATAATACAAGTTTAAATGAGATGTTAAAACCTCAGGAGACCTCAGTTGTTGTTCCATTTGAACGGATTCAAATGCAGCAACTCTTTCACTGTCACAGCGTCCTGTACTGCTCTTTTATCATTTTCTTTTCCTACGCCTGTGGTTCTGCCTAGGTTTCTGTAGCAGCCTACATCTGATTTACCACCACCACAGATGGAGTGTGCTTGAAGATGGAGGAGAGCGAGGAGTAAATCAGCCACTCAGCCACCACAGCCGGGAGGTAGATCCAGCTACCATCCCTCTCAGCCCGCTACCATGCTCTGTTGCACACCGGTCCCACTAAATCTAGCCGTAAGGAAACCCTCCACATGGCTGGGTAGACGAATGTGTACTGGCAACATTTTAATGCAAGGATGGTGTATATAGCACTTGTAAGCCCTATCGCAAAATCCTGCTTCCACTGACTGCATGTAACTATCAAAGTATTCTGTGACATCTTTTAATGTGTCTGCAGAAGTAACAGCACACTTCAAAGCTCAAAATGTAGCTCACTGCAAGGCTTCATCAGGACTGCTCATGATACCAAGTTGTGTAACTAATAAGCCACAAGCCTCTAGTCTCATCATGTGTGGTACAAAACCATCATCATGCTCGGATCTGAGAAATCAGGGTGTGGTGGTGGTGTGGATTGAAAAAGTCCATCTCAAGAAGCACCTCAAGGAATAACTCCAGGCAAGATTTAAGCCAATATGTCATAAATGTAAGCAAGATAAGAAGAGAACATCTGACAGTGATAAGACAGAACGTTACCCATCTTCATTTACCCAACTTCTACAATAATCCTGTCATTTGAAAAGAGACTCCAGTGTGGCGGAATCTGTGTTGGAGAGTCACGTCTCTTTGACTGACGTCTCATCACTCAAGCGACAAACAATAAAACACTCGACTGGGCTAATTTAAGAGAGGAGACACAGTGAGGACAACAACCAGGGTGGAGAGGAAGAATAACATAAAGAAAGAAGGGAAGAGAGAGAGAGAGAGAGAGAGAGAGAGAGAGAGAGAGAACAAAGATTAAAAGTCAAGAAAGAAAAAAGAATGAACAAAAGACTGGAAAAAAGGATGAAAAAGAAAGGAAAAGAAAGGCAAATGTCATTAAAACGGATACCACGTCGCACAATCTGACTGTGGTGTCTTGGCTTTAGTCATAGCTAAGTGAACAGAGAATGGCAGCGTGCATGAATTGTTCTACTGCTGCGACTAATGGCAAAATCACTGCAGTGTAAAATAGAAATTTCAGACTTGATTAATTTATGTATTTATGGACGAGGCATTTTTTCCCTGGGATAATTTTGTTATGCATGTTGTCGCACCCTCAAATTGGCCTGACTATTGCGAGATGTCGAAAACCTAGTCGGAGCAGTTAGCTCACACAAAAGGAGAGTACTGTGGAGTAGGGAGTTTGGCACTACTGTGAGGAGTCGGGAGCTCTTCTGGTGATGCAACGCCAGAACAATGTCAGCGGTGAAGGGTGACTACCTCCGACAATGTCCACTGAGATTTAGGAGTCAGAGGAAGAGTTTTTCTGGCTCAGAGATTCTCAGTACTGTGTCTGTGGGCAGTTAGAGGGAAGTCATGAGAGCGGGGCAGATCTGATGAGACAAATGGGACGGTGAAAACACTGGCTAAATCCTGGGTCGCCGAGTGTGAGATCTGACTGAGTGCTGGGCCCAGAGATGAGCTGAAACAAGTCCTTGCCTAACCCCCCCCCCCCAAATAATATGATTCCATAAACTGCTTAGCTGCTAAGGACAAAGTTGAGCTGAAACAAGTCCTCCGTTTAGCCTCCAACAAAATACAGTATTGTTCTATAAATTCACTGATTATTCACATACTACAAATTATTTCTTTGTATTTCACTTCATGCTACTGCCTTCAAGCCCAATTTATTCCTTCTTTTTGTTTTTGCATTTCTCAATTTTTTTCTGATTAAGTACAAATTCTACTATAATACTACAATTTTATGCTACTTTATTCTACAGTACAGTTTAACACAATATTTCATGTTGTTCATTGTATTTAATGGCTTCTCTTATGATCTGCTATGCACTGTTCTAATTTAGTCTTGACTGTCTAGTCCCATCTGTACTACTGTATATCCACTACAAATTCCTAATTACTTAAACTGACTGTAATTATGAAGATTTCCCAAATGATCTGCAATGAGCTGATCTCATCTCTGAGGTGGTGTTGGTGCAGCGTGTGAGGATGGGTGAGCCTTACCCTCGATGGGAGCCAAGATGACGCGGGAGTGGTCGTAGGCGATGACGTTGGCGTAACGATTTTTGGGCTTGTTCACCTCCAGGTTGGAGTGTTCCCAGGTGAACTGCTGGCCTGGATCGATAGACTGACGGAGGGCAGAGACAGGCAGAACATGCATACACAAAGAAGAAATCAGAAGGGCCTTGAGAGGAGCTGAGCAACAACAATACAACCTGAGTGTTATCACAGGAAGAAGAGAGGGAGGGGGAGAGGGAAAGAGATGGAGAGGGGTGATTTCCCCAAAGGAAAAAAGAACATGGTATCATGACAATCTGCTCATTGCCTGCTTTAAATACTTACAGCAGCTGCACACAGTAGTTTATCAAGATCATTAATGTAGAGGGTGCATAATGACAAATAACAATATTGATGAAGGCGGTGGCGGCTCGTGGAGCGAGGCCCTATACTCGGGGGAAAGACAAATTCAGCCGTCTTTTTAAAATACGAGAATTCCAGATAAATATTCTGTTCCCTTGTCAGGATAATTAAGTATTCCATTACGATTCGTTGTTTGCTTATAGGCGTCTGGCGCTCTGTTGGTGTGGGGACGGAGGCTTGAAGGATATTTGCAGTTAGGGCTTCAGCATGTAGGGTGCCGGGCTGGAGAGAGACTGAGGCTGAATGAAGTCCAACTGGAAACCTGATCTAACAATGTCCATGCAATCATTACAGCAATCAGAGCTTCTCTCCCTTGTTTTAGCCTCTTTCCATCTCTTTTTTTCCTTTCTTTCTACCCTCTCATCTTTATCCCTCTTTCTTTGTCCCTGTTTTCTTTATCTGCATCACTCCATCTTCAAAGTCTTCCACTTTTTTGTTCGGATTTCTTTCTCTCTTTATCTCTTTCTACATCTCCCGTCTCCTCTCTGATGTTTACACTCCCTCTCTAGCAGTCGCCCTTCTGCTATTTTCCCCGTACTTTCTAGATTACCTTAAGGCTGACTATGTGTGTGTATCTGTGTGTGTGCGTATAAAGATTGGGGTCACTTCCCTGAAACATCGCTCCATTTAAAAAATTGAAAACCACATCTGTGTAGTCCAAACTTCAATATTGTTTTTCAGAAATTACATTTAGGAAGCATGTATGGCAAAAATCCAGTACTGGTGGAATAACTACTTGCAGAAATGATTTAAAAACTGATTGAATAATAATTACTCAAATTCTGCAATAACACACTCCAGGACTTTCCAGGACATGGCTGCTAAGTGCCTGACAGTAGAGAGGAACTCTATGGCTTCAGTATCGTCAGGTAAAACTGCGGCTGCCTTTTCATTTCCAGTTGTACGTCCGATCATCTCCTCTTCATCTCTGCTCTCCAGCTGAGATGCCCTGCTCTCTCTCCCCCCTCACTGAATCCTCATCATTAACCCAGCCTCCCCACCTCATCTCTCTCTCCTTTCTCCTCTCTCCCCTCCATTTTCTCCTCCCTCACATCCCGCCTAGCTAAAAACCAATCAGTCAAAGCCCCGTAGAGCTGCGCTTGGCAAGCCAGGGCGCCCGGACGAGCAGCCATTCATCAAGAAAATAACAAAATTAAAATTACACTTCTCTATTTAATTTGGTCATTTATTTTTCCTGGGGGGTGGCTGTGTGAAGGGGCAGGGGGACAGAGAGAGAGAGGGTGAAAGAGACAGAGCGGGAGAAGAGACGAGCGGGCGGTTTAATGCTCTCTCAAAGCCAAGTAATTAGAAGTTGTAGTTGCAGCAAAGCGTCAACTCTGGCATCACGTCCCTCGTCTCTCTTCCCCTCCGAATGGAACGAGCTCGTCCATTTGGTACACAGCCCGGATGTGGATTTATGAATAATAGATACCAAAGAAATACTGGATCGCTATGAGAAGTCATTATCCACCAACATTCACCGGCAGGCATGATGACAGCAATCTATGCTGGTACCTGCTTCCTATGTTAGGCTGGCGTGCAGCGAGGCGACAGGCACGGTGATTTAGGGATGGCGAGGAGGGGATATTGCTTGTATGCAAACGAGAGCTGATTCAGCACTCCTGATTTCTAATCAACTCTGGTGTCATTTATAACCGCCACGGTCTCAGAGCTCAGACAGCTCAGTTACCCCCTCTTCACACACACACACACACACACACACACACACACACACACACACACACACACACACTATGTTAAAGCCTGACCGCTCGTGTGCTTTTCCCCCAAAAGACATTAATGAAGTTCTGTGTACACCAGACTATATCTTTATTTTGGAAGAAAGAACATCTTTACTTAAGTTCATTGGTGTGTGTGATGAATTTTAAAACACTTATCCTGTTATTGAGCCATTACTTTTATTCTTAGGTAAATGTTATAAATATAAGATCTGGTCTTCAATTTAGGTAAACTCAACAAGTGTTTCTATTTTCCTCAGTTGAAGGCAGTTACCCAATGTCGTAAGTAAGCAGGCCCATTTTGGATGTCACAAAAGAACATGTTTCGTTTTGCAGCAGAAATATTCAACCTCTTTCTTTTTTTTACCCATGTTTCCTGATGTACAACTGGATGCATTACAGAAGACTGATTCTTTTATTTAGCCAAGAATTGGAGGAAATTGCATTTGGGAGTTCAAGAGTTGCAACAAGCTGCCAAGGGAAATTTTATATAATTGAAAATGACAATTGTGTCGTTTTTGCCATGTTGAGGCTGCAAATATATCTGAGGAAATAAGCAGCTAAAAACAACTGGTATTTCATAAATTGCTGAAGCTACAGCATTGTCAACAAGCAGGAAAAGAAGACTTAAAAAAAGAGAAACAGCCATTTTCCTGGAGGAAAGAAGGGACTCTTGTGTCCCTTTCCAATGAAAACACAATCAGACAGAAATCAATTCTCAGAAGAAACTTTTACCTTTGAACCTTCAGCCCACTCACCTCATATTCCTGGGAAAGCTTGAGGTTGTCGTTGGCCTTGAGAAGCTCCGTGTGTTCGGCCAGCTCTGAGATAGGGATGGGAGGATGATTCATCATACCTGCTTGCCAAAACATTGAGAGAGAAATTCCACACAGGGGAAGAGAGAGCAGAAACTTCATGAGTACAGTAGATTGGACACAAGT
Organism: Enoplosus armatus; assembly: GCF_043641665.1. Taxonomy (NCBI): domain Eukaryota; kingdom Metazoa; phylum Chordata; class Actinopteri; order Centrarchiformes; family Enoplosidae; genus Enoplosus; species Enoplosus armatus. The sequence continues at coordinate 18,386,311 of NC_092186.1, forward strand.
TAAAAACTTAAATATCACACAACACGCTATTTATGGGTGAGGATTTGTTGGCTACAAAACAATGGAAGTTGGGTTTTAGTGGTGAGGAAGCTTGTGCAGAACATGGTGAATGTCACACACAGCAAAAATGTATTGACTGGTGATGTTATGGGCACTTGATTGGACCAGGCCAGAGCTCAACCACAGCTAGGTTTGTCGAGCAGGGCTGATTGATTATTTGCCAAAGAAGCTGGTAGCATGGTAGCGTTGGACCAATAGGACCAATGTTGCCAGAAAAAAACCCAGACCAATTATGTCTCAAACATTCGGGGGCGTCTATAATTTTGAATAGCTTGGGAAATGAGTTAAAAATGACACAAGATGAAAAATATAAGGTTTTGATGGTGAAATCACAGACAAGAAACATGACAGCACTTTTTACTCTTGGAATCAATGGGATGCTTATGTTGACAGAAATCCCTTGTACTCCTCATTGAAGATAATCAAAAGTAAAATTTGCTTTCAGCATGGCCGCTATCAACAAAAAACAAGGAGAATTCAATACTGGATCACTAGCTGGTGGAAAAAAACAACTTTGAATGGAAATATGTCTTTGAGGATGGCTTTACTTCAAGCAGATCAAACTAATTCAAGGTGACAAGGTTATTTCTCATTACATATACATGAATACTATTATTAATATTATTTTATAATTATTATTTTCAACATTTAGACTTTGTTACTTTCAGCACCATCCTCAATCAAAAAGAAAGATGAGAGAGACTTCTGATCTGGATCCGATCTAACATATCCCACAGGCTTGCTACGACTGTATCCTCAATCTATAATGCTCTTGTTGTGCTGAGTTGTTAGCATGGTGACAATTTTGACTGTTGCCTCCATAAAAAGGAGCTTATTCTAGAACGGAGCCCTGACCTGGGGGCTCATGGGAGGGGAGGTGGGAGGGGGAATAAGGAGGTTTAGGAGTGTGAGTGATGCTGAGTGACACAGTGAGCTGCTTCATTCCAGTCAGCCAGTGCGAAGCAAGCAAGCTCCCATTTCTACCCTTTCCTCCATGTGCTGGTTTCCTCAACCATGTGTACATTGGCTCTAAGATGAACACCCATTACCTTCCAAAATCACAAAAAAAGCCTTCTCAGTTTTCCAATACATTCTCTTCCCAAATCCTTCTGCTATTTATCCAAAGGAATTCCCAGAAAGAACTAGCTTTTCAGTTGGGTGGGAATGTTCTTTTGGCTTGCTCCGATGTCCACTGAATATTGTGTTTCTGCTGCTACAATATTATCGGCACTGCTGTGCACTCCAGTCACTAATCCATTTAGGAGCATAATGCTGAGGCCATGTAATGGAATATGGAGTAGCCATTGAATGTGGCTCCGTCTCCGCATGCGGGCTGGGAATACTTAACGCTTTCATATTTTTAGTAAGAGGTCTCTTTTCCTGCCGAGTGATGAGGTCAAAAGTCGACAAAATGTTGAAATCTCTTCACAAAAAAAGCTACAGAGGCTTAATTGGGCGTGCAAATCGGCATAATCACATTAACCATCCTTAATTTTCCTTTTCTCACAATGCTTAATATCCCTCCAATGTCAAGGGGGTCACTGGTGTTTTGGCTGCTTTTGTTGCGCTTAAGAGAGGGAGCCCAACTCTTTGAGCTGACAATCTTCATTAGTAATGGTAATTTATTTTACACTGAGAGAACAATGCAGCAGCGTCAATTACATGAAGATTAACAAAGATTACAATGCATATGTGAGACAAATGGAGATGACACTGGATGCCGTGACATCCTCCGGAAAATGAATGGACACACTGCATTAACAGCCTACTTGACAAGAGTTGTGCAACAAACACCCACGCCCTTCTTAAATGATGTTTACTTCATTAATCGTTTTCTTCTATATTTTAAAGTCTATGTTAAATTTCCTTTTCTCTTCAATATATTAATATAAACCCAAACAAAGCCTTGTAAGGTAATAGGAGAACTAATATTAATGTATTTGGACAACGCTGCGTGTTTACGGGTTTCTCAATGAGCTGGCGAGGCATGCGAATCGCGGTGACATCACTTGAGATTGAGTTATTAATCACTTCTGGAGTGGAAATTCATTGAGATGAGCATCAAGAAAAAGAGGAAATATTGCAAACTAAATTTGGTTATCACTTTACTTGCCTCAAATTCAAAGGGAAAAGGTATCAGAAGCTATGAGCGAAATAAGTAAATACGTATGCAGATGAGGGGCCCTCACTTCTCCTTGAGAGAACAAGAGTGGGTTGTTTGAGGGGAGATCAAAGAATGTTTGTGTGAGTGTGTGTGTGTCTGTGGTTGTGTAGTTTACTCTGTGTGTGTCTCTGTGTGTATTTGGGAGTGTGTGTGAGTTACTGACACACTCACAACTCCATCAGTTCCTTTCAGTTTGTGTTTACTGCCCACATTACTGTCTGCATGTATAAGTGCCTGCTACAGTTCGAGAGATATATCAGGCCAAAATGTTTACATATACATCCAAATCAAGCATGATGCGCTGCCAGAGAGATAGGCTGAAGCTTCTACATGCCAGTGTTTGTTTATTCCCTCAAACTTTGGCAGAATGTTTTGGGAAAACTTGCACGAAAACAACCTGAATATTTAAAAAGAGGCTTAAATCCATTGCTTTACCTTTATCCCACTTTGCCCTGTGCCAACATAACCACTCGCTATATGTTGTTATGTTCACACAGATGAACCTCACAGCTAAACCAATCTGTTTGTGCATCTGCGCCTGATTTGTTCTCTTATTCCTTTTGTCATTTATACACTGAACGACACATTGTGGTGTTTATCCAAGAAAACGTTTACTTTCAAAACTAGGCTTTGCTGTGACCCGTACTCGAGCAAAGTCACTCAAGGACAAATTGTTGTTATTCCCTACCCCCACTCCAAAGCTCACATGCTTCTCTTCAACACAACCCACAGCTTTTTGCTATCCACGTAGACTCTTCCATTTTTTCCCCCCACTGCAATCAACAGCATGATCAATGAACACAGAAAAACAAACTAGCGTCTAATTACACATTTCCAATCTCCCGATTCGGTGTCAATGCGCCTGAGAAATATAATGATTCTTTTTGATAAGCCAACGCAGTCTCTCTCCAAAAGCCTATTTATGATGTTGCGTATTTCCATATAAAAGGGAAGACGTCTGTCTGTGGGTAAGCAAGGAGAATAGAGGGGAAAAAGGGGAGAAGAGGAAAACCAGAAACTCTGCTTTTTCTCTCGGATGATCCTTTTGCAGTGAGCAGGGAGAGGGGGTGATCAAATGTCGAGCCATTGTTTGCCACCACTTTAATTAATCCTGCTCGTTATCTCTGAGCGCAGAAAAGACCCTGTTACTTCAGAATGGAAATGGAGCAGTGGTGGTGAAGGAGGAGGAGGAAGCAGAAGGGAGAACAACAACAAGGAGGTGAGGAAGGGGAGGAAGAGAAAAAGTGATAACAGAGATTGTACTCCTGTTAAAAAACACCTCTCAACCATCTCTACATCAGCAGAAGTGATCGCATAGGTTATTTATGCATGGTGGATTAATGCTCAGCCAACAGCCCAAGTGAATATCGTGACTGACATCCAATTAAAGAAAAAGAAAATAGCCCAGTATACCAATAGAAATCAACATCAAATTAATTAGTGCTGAAATTTTGCTGCATAATGTGAAAAAACAAACAAATGCAAATTATGTATTTGTAAATGGAGGCAAGCGGTGCTCGAAAAAAAAAAGGATAAAGAAAGCTGGTACGCAAATGCTGAAACCATAGAGACTAACTTTCATAGTCAAAATCTGCTTCACTCTGAGGACTGCTTAGACCAGAATCTGTAAAGAACAGCAAACATAAGGGAAATGGTTTCAAAAGGCTGCAATGCAACAGAAAAGGCTATGTAAAAAGAAAACATAAAAATGTGCAAAATGATAAAAAGGCCAAGAAATAAAACACAAAGGTAATAGTACATTTTTATTTACCAGCAGTTTACCATCAGTACATTCGGGCCTTCTCAGGGTGGCCTGAATGACAGATTTGAGGCCAGACTGCCACACAGACATGAAAAAGTAGGGCAAACATGATCAGATCAGATCAGCTCAGCTACAGTCCTCCACAGGAGCCGACTAGTTAGCCATGGGCGTCATCCTCTGATGCCCCTGCTGAGAAAACCCTTCTGCCAAGCCCCATATCAACGGTCATCAGATCAGGGATAAGAAAATTGATTTGCAATCTCGAAGCTTTCATGAACACCAGTTGGAAGGGCCCATTGACAGGAATGAGAAAGAGATAGAGAGGGGGAAAGACCAGCTTAGGTTTCCTGGTGAAAACTAACTCTGAAAGTTTCCTTTGTCCACAACTTGGTGCTGAGGCATTGGGAGTGAAAGGTGTGGAAAAGTGTCTGCATTCTTGGCTGACAGCTGTGGAGCCAGAGCTGATGGGAGCCAGAGCTCTGAGGAGTGCGGAGATGGTTCGCAGTCTTATCTGCTTCAGAGGACAAGTCCTCTGAGGCCGCAGCCAGCGATGCTATGTCCTGGTAGACTCAGGTCTCCTCAACTGTTCAAGCAGAAAGGAGCCATCTGCGACAACATCAACTGGACATGTGGCTAAGAGATGCAGCTTGATGGGATGCTGCCAACCTGCCCATCAAGTGAAGGGAAATGAATTTTGCCAGGTCTGAAAGCTGAAATCAGATCAACAGGGTTGCTCAGTGATAAGAAAGGATCACATCACCCGAAGATGGCAACATTGATCCATAGCAAACAGACAATTTGTTCCAGAGCATGTAAGATGTGACAAATGGAAGGCAAGGAAATCGGACTTGTGGGCAAAATGAAAAATGTTTATCTAAAAGAAACTTTTTTTCCCAAAAAGTCTGGTCCCCAAAACATAAAACACTTCCTCTTTGATATAGTAAAAAGGCAGGTGGGTCATTAATCCCAATGGGGAGCCAAAATTAGCTGTATTTTCCATAAAAGGAAAAAAAAGCTGAACATGATTAGGATGTATGTCAGCCTTAAAACAGTGCTAGGCTCAATTCTGCAAAATAAAAGATGCTAAACTGAGTAAACACAGTTTTGCTGGGTTTACCTTGCACTGACGTCTTAACAAGAGGACGTCAGGCCGGTGGCGCCAAATGAGTGCAGAGACATGAAGACATCGAAAGTCCCCGTCTCCCTAATTGATTAGTGACAATGACTAATTAAACCTAGCGGGGAGTTCTCTGATCCACTGTCTCCAAACGTCATTCATCACAGCAGGGGGGAGGTACAGGCATGTCTGATTATGTTTATGTGTAAGTGTGTGCTGTGTGAGTGTGTTTGTTAGGAGGAGGGCACGGCTGTTGCAGTCGTTGCCGTAATCTGGAGAAACAAGTAGGTTGTTGATGCATGCGAGCGATTGGCTGTGTGATGCCGTCTGCAAGAAAATGTTTGATTTTTACATGCTCAAATGTGGAAGTCACTTCTCCTGGCAGAATTGTGGGGGCGTGAAATGCCATATGCAATGCTGTATTGGAGGGGGGAGATAAAGAAAAACACAGATGGAGATGGCATAAATAGAAAAAATATCAGAGATATGTTGAAGAATAAACCACCTGTCACCTGTCTTTTAATTCGCAGGAGGAGAGTTTTTATTTTTTATTTTTGCCTGAACAGTGATGATGCGCATTCATATTACTTAGCACAGTAGGGAATGTCAAACTTATGATGTGAAGATATTTTGAGATAAGATATATATATTTATATATTTATCACCAACTGTTATGGTTTACCAGCTTTTAAACTGCAATACTGGGAAGACAAGAGTAAAATGAGAAACAGACAGAAAGGAGAAAAGAGTGAGTACTAATAGCAAAGGGGGAGATAGGCAATAGATATCCACTGAGTCGTGCTGCTTCATTACTTTGGCCCCATTTGCCAATTAAACCCCAGGCACCAATGAAGATAATGACAAAACGAGCCACTCTTCGCCCCAAGGAGTTGTGGGATGTCACTGTGAGGCTGTCACATGACCTACAGGCTTTAAAGCACAAATGCACAAGCACACACACAATGTACACACATTAGCTTAGCTTATAGGAAGCCTAATCAAAAACATATTTTTTGTTCCCCAGCACTAGGGGTCACTGAGTAGACATTGCCAATGCGGCATATGCTCTGCTGGATTGGAGAGGCCTTGGATAAGCGCACTGGGAGTATGCTCATTTGAACAATGGTCGCTATTAGCTGATGGGGATGTTCACAAATGCTCACCGGCCCACTTAATTGGGCTAAAATGTCCATTCAAATTAAATTCCCCGGGTGCGGAGATAACGACATCGCCCAATCCCTCGGAACAACGGCAGGGCTGTCGAATGAGAATGCTTGTCATATATAAAGAGAGGTCTCAGCATGTATTGGTGAATGTTATGTAAAAGAGAGCAAGAGATTGTGACAAGAGTTTCTTTTATTTAAGGAAGGGAGGAGGACAGTTGAGGGCACGGTGGAAAACGCAGGAAGTCAGAGAGACAAATAACAGGAATGGCTATCATAACCTTGTCATTACAGAACCGCTGATAGGGCTCTGAATACCAAGCAAGATAAAGATGACGACAGTTAATTGAACTTCCACATTTTTGTGTATAAGTGGGTTTGTGCACCTCCTTTCATCCTCGTATCTCTCTTCTCTGGTGTAAAAAAGTCTTTTTTTTTTCCAAAATACAAACTCAGGCAGCATTACTGGGCTCCCAAAGAAGCTGAAGAGAAACACTCCATTTTGAAATCTGAGCCTTTTGATGGAGCAGAGACTGGCTGTGGATGACAGATGGATGGCTGAGAGAGACAACTAGGCTAGGAGACAGAAAGGCGAGAGGCAAAAACAGGGACGTGAAATGAGGGAGCACACGGAACAAAGGGTGGATGTGTTTATTCCGCCTCTGGAGGATTTACTCTTTTTCTGCCATTTGCTTGGGCAGGTGAGAACAATGCATTTGAAATACAGTGCAAGTTCCTCAAAATGTAGGTCTCAGTCCTCTGTCAAATAAACAGCTTGGAGAGACAATACAATTAAACCATCAGGTGGAAAACCCACGATGATCCATGATGCTTAGTAAGAGGTAACTTTCGGTACCGCAATCAGATTTCTTTGAACTTTCTTTCACCAAAACCTCTAACCTGGCAGGATGAGATGAGAAATCTACTTGTATATCCATGCGACTAATCAAGCAGTGGAAACTTCACCGAACCAAATACAACAAACACAAAAGCAAACTGGGTTCCACTATGATTCAGACCAATAAAAACAAACCGTAGCCTAAATCGCAGGAGGCAACCCCCCCCCCCCAAAAAAAGACAGACCGATAGATAATGGGTCTGAAAAAGAGGCAGGAGGAGAAGCCTTAGAGGATGAGTCTGGGATCGAATGTGCTCTGTTAACACCAGACTTTAGCTCGGATGAACACCAGGCAGAAAGTGAGACAAAAGAGGAAACAGGTAAAAAGCCAAGGAGAACTTCAGAACAGGATTTGTTTCCAACATATAAACATTAAGTCCAACAACAGACATTCTTTTTTCAGACTATCTGCTATTCATAAATGGCTAATTGTTACATGGGGACATGGCAAACACATAAATATGGCTTGCAGGAAGTTATGAAGGCACATAATGTCAAACAGAATGATGTGGGAACACTTCATGGACATCATTCATGCTGCAGCATAACTTTAACTTTAAGTTGCATCACTTGTGAATAGTTCAACTCTGTGTAGGCTGTGTGCATGTGTGAGCCAATGTTATAACCTGCTGTCACTACACATGTAAGTTATGCGTATATTAAAACACATAACTGCACATTTATGTTTTCTCTTACATGAATAAAAGGCTTTCACTGTAGATGAATACTTTGGTGTCAAGAAAGAAGGTCTTCTACAGGTGTGTGTCTTTATTTGCCCATAGTAATGTAACATAGAGGTTAGCTAATGTGAGTTTATGGCAGCCAAGAACTGTATTTTTGGATTAGAGATGCTGCTTATCGACATTTTTGCACTTTTTGTCTCTTTTACAGGTTGTCACACTTAAAGCTGGAAAAGTAAACTTCCTTCTTCATGTTTTGCATTGTCAGTAAAAATGGAAATAATCTTTTTCTACTGAAAGGTCAGTATGGATATTGTATATACAGTATATCAACTATACCTATATCTGTTGTTCAATTTTACATTTCTTTGTTCCTCAATGTAGGTGTTGTGTGTCCTTCCTGTACCTGGAGTTTGGAAGTTGATGCGTCTCATCTCCACAGGGTCTGTAGGGTGGTGGGGTGTGATGTCTGCGTTGTTCAGCAGACATTTTGTGCGTGGCTCTGACTCTTTTCTTTTGCGGCTAGAGAGTGAGACAAACAAACAGTAGAAAGAGGGGAGACGTACAACAAAAACAACAGATTAACTTTAAGTGAGCAAGAACTTTGGAGCTGAGAACGCGTATCAAGTACGCAAAATTCTCCTTCACCCTCACTAATTAAAGGCATCTGTTTTTGCTGAGGCAGGCTATTTTGTCTTCCCCTGTAAAATGCAATAAAGTACGGCTAAACCTTACCTGTCAGGTTTGCTGTTTCCAGAGAAAGCAATAGGAGTCAAATAAATATATAAAGATGGTGAAAACACAACACACAAGGAGAAAGGGAGAGGGGGGAGGCAAGAAGAGAGATAAATCAATAGAGAGCAGTTTAGAATTCACAGGGGTCGCTGCTGGGCTCGCAAAAAGCGAGATAAAGCTCATCAGCATTTGGAGGAGATGTCTGCATGCGTGTGCATGTGTGCAGGTGTATCAGTGTATGAGAACAAGTGAGTATTCAATGAAATGTACAAGTAAGTGCATACATTCGTGAGCCTGTGTCTGCGTGTCTATGTACTTGTGTGTGTGCTAATGTGTGTACACGAGGGTGCAGATACAGATGGGGAAGGGGAATGTCAGGGCCAAGGGCAGACCCAGGAAACACTATTCACCAGGGAGAGATGGAGGGGCAGATGGGAGAGCGAGGGAGAGAGAAAGAGAAGAGAGAAAAAAGAGAGAGATCCAAGGAGAGATGTTACTCTCCCTAACCACCAAGACGGAGGTAAGGCAAGGTCAGACAGTCAGGGATCATCTGACAGTAGCAAGCTTTATTTGTGTTGCTCACACCAGCCCTGGCCTCCTTAAAATAATTCAGGGATCTTCCCTGGTATGTAGGGCGACCTCTTACACCACTGTTGTGTTGGGACTTGCAGTCACTGAGACTAAAAGCTACAACTAACTGTAAAACAAGGGGGAAATATTGACTGTTTACGTATGTCCCAATGCCCCAGGAAGCAGAAGAATAGCAGATTAATTTAGACTTGTTACAGGAAGAGAGCTGCCTCCTGCAAGGTTCATTAAGCATAAAAGAAGAGTTTGATGTCCACCACTAGAAAATAGGTTCACTCACTCCTGAAAAATTATTAATAGCATACATTTCAAACTGATGGTGGCCAATGGTTAATGGTTAAAACCACTTGTAAATAACTTGGGGCAACAGTGGAATAACATATACCTCTTTAAATATAGATCTATGACATCTCTTGATTGGTAGCACCATCTCAAAGAATCTCCTCCTCTCTCCTTTCTCCGGCCCCTTCACTTCCCACAACCATCTTTTTCACAAGAGAAGCTCTTACATATTTACATGCAACAATGTTGGTGGGTCTTTGAATATCATGCTGCTATGAATACAAAATAGGCCCCCCTTTCAACATGCTCCCTAACATGCAATTATTTCCCAATAGCCCAATTCCCCAGTAACACTCCAAATAACTGGTTCAACATCAAATGAAGAGGACATCTTCATTGTATGCTGCTGGATAAGACAAAACCCTGAGATTTCCAGCACATTTATCATAATTCAGTAAAAACATGGATCATAGTTATATTGCTTGTGTAGACCAGTGGATGGAGCAAGGCACTAACAATGCAAAGCTAAAGAGTTAAATTTCCTGTGTATCTTATTGATAAGAGGATGGTTATTAGGGTGGAAAGATCAGATTTTAAATTTCTTTCCAGAATAAAGTATTTTACACTGGCTACTCAGTACAAAATATCAATATCTTGTATATTAACCATAACCCGAGTATTATTTTCTATCATTTGAGGTTGAACAGTGTTATTTCACACTGTAAAGTTCAAATGCAGGTCCATCTGTATTCTCCACAAAAAACAAACCAACAAACAACTCACTTTTTATACAGGAGAATGGCAATGACGATGCAGATGATGAAGACCACAGCCAGGACAGGGCCCACCACCCATATGAGTCCGTCACCAGTTTCTACTGGCAGGGGGTCCACCACCAGCTCAGGAGTCATCACTGTGTCAGTATAAGGGCTGGTGGCAAACATTTTCTGAACAGAAAAATCAGATAGAAGGTAACATAGCACATGAAACACAATTCAGGTTACAGCATGGATGCATTTTAAATATACCTGAAATGTGTTCAGATGAGCAACACTGAAGTGACCACAATTAAATGAACAGAACTGAATTATTAAATCCATTCTGACAAAAAGAAATTGACTAAAAGTAAGCCAACTGAACTGTGCTGAATTAATAGTAACTCACCCCGGCGGTGGCATTGAGTTCAGCCAGCAGGAAAAAGACATACTCCTGGCCAGGTTCAAGAGGTTTGTTCTCACAGCTGCTGTGGCGGTGGTCAGATCCCACCGTGAAGCTGGAGGGCAGCTGCCTGAAGCACGCCGTGATGTAGGGCTTCCTCTGGTCCAGCTGAGCCAGCTGACGGCGTGAACGACGCTTTGGGCTCACCTCCCGCAAAAGCTGATTGATGCAAAAGGGTATTAGTTTACTTCTGCTTTTTTCTTTTGATTTTGCAGTTCCAACAACATCAGTTCCAAATTAATTGACAGATCTTTTTCAAGAATTAAAACTAGAGAACAACTAAGTTTTGGATAAGCATTTCTGATGCTGTCAAAGGTTTGTTTTTGATATGCAGTGTTAGTAAACACACTGGGCCAAGAGAGGCAGACAGATGCTGATCAAAACAGTAAGTCAAACTCTTCAATATTGAGAACAAGGACAATATATCTATATGGCATGGTCAATAAAATGATGGGAACACCCAACCCCCACATTTGGCAGGATTACAGGTTATTACATTTTTCCAATAAATAAGTTACTTGTGGATTTAAGTGGCTGTTCTGTACAAGAACAAGATCCCTTTCAGTGAACTGACTGAGACCAAAGGAAAGTAATTGTAGGTGTAACTGCACCCTTGTATTCAAAAAGCTGCTAACTGTCTGGCAATGTTCCATGTAACCAGGCTCCAACCCCCCCCCCAAACACCCAACCCCTCTCATTCATTTCAAACTGCAGACAGAGGCAGGCACTAAGCAGAGGGAATGTGTGTAATCCCCAATCCAATAGGGAGGGTTGCTGTCGATCTGGCACTCAAGGTGACCCTGAGCTATGGGAAGAGTGGGAGAAGACTGTGTAATTCTCTCTTCTGCATGCTTGGGGGGATAAATTAGCATAGCTGAGATGTACTTACATCTGTGTTGTGTGTGCTCATGTCTGGTACATGGTGTGTACAATACAATTTGCCTAGCACATGCAACTGTTAATAACAAAAACATTTGCCTCTGGAATCCCTCCCTAACAACATACGTTGGCCAGTTAAGAGAAAAAAGGTCTCTTCAAAAGAGAATGCTACTGAAGTTTTGAAGTTGCCTCTTCCTATTACACATGATCAATTATTTTCAACCCAGTGGACCCAATTGGCCCTACACCCTTCAGAATAGCCTTACACCTTTTGCTTTCAAAATATCCTACCTCCTCCATATCCATCTCATCAGGGTTCTTCAGGTTTTTGACAGTTCCTAAGGTCCTCTTAAGTGGCACCACAACCACATAGAAGTTCCTGGAAACATGGCACCAAAGTAAATTACCAAAAATCATAATTATATTATATATATCTTATATTCTCATTCTCATATTGTACAGTATTTTAGGTGAAAACATTCACCACAGGGTTGACAGAAAATTTAAGTGATAATTGTCTAGCAATGGTCCTAAACCTAAACACTCATTTCAACACATCTCAGGCATCCTGAACTCTCAATCCATATCACATCAGTAAAGCATCTTGGGACCTAAATACCCCAACCCTCAAAGATAATTCAGACAGAGCTTGCAGAACCCATCTTTCAGCACGCTATACTCACTTGACATCCTTGTTATCGAGCGGAGGGAAGGACATGGTGAGTATATTGTCAGCCTCAGCGTAGATGTCCAGCTTGGGTTTCTTGACCAGAATGAGTGGTGCGGTCCTGGCAACCACACGGTGTCTTGGCCCACCATCCATGCTTTCTTGGCAGGTCACCCTGAACTCATAGGTGGTATTGTGCCTTAGCCCAGTGACGAGCACCCTCATCTGCCTGGCATCCACGTCCATCTTCTGACGGTTGTACTCAATCTAGAGTTCAAAAGATGGTCCAGAAGTTTAATCGATAATTAGTAAGAGGGATAGTTGGATGTATGATCATTTTGGTAGGTCAATATTGGATTGGTGATTGAAATGACATGGATGGGTAGGTAAGGGAGGTGGATTTACGCAAGAATGTATGTAGGTAAGAATGGATGTGCATTTTGATGATTGAGTGACTGATGGAAATGAGTTCTAAATTTCATAAAGAGATTTTCAAAAAACATTTTTTTATATTAAAATGTAACACAGCTGACAGTTCTTTTTTGCCTTACATTAAACTCACCGTGCATTTGTATGGAAACCTGCTTTCAGAAAACTTCCATGCAAGGACCACTGTGGTCTTGGTGGCCCACTTGACAGTGAAATTCTTTGGAACGTCTGTTGAGCGCACAAATGCAAGAAAAACAAAGACAGTGCATCTTCAGTGACTCGAATATATATAAAGACCAAAGAAAGAGAAACAAATGAAGAACCTTTGGTTTAAAAAAAACTGTTGTTCCCCTGCAACGTTCCTCTGGGTTGGAGAATCAGTGTAACGGTGAGCTGTGATTGGCTGTGAGAAGGGCAACGCCATTGGTTAAGACACACAGCACGTAAGACTCATGGATGACAAACCCATGGAGCACAAGGGTGCGCCCACTGGCTAGCCATCGTGGGTAGTGCCAACCCGTCTCACCACTGTCTTTGAACCCATGACCACTTGAGTAACTGACCCATGTGGTCCCATTGCCAACTGTTCCTACGCCTCTAATGAGTCTGGGTTGGCACTGCCAACGTGCTGCCAGGCGGGCATGGAGACAGACCCAAAACACAGCATGCCAACAGTCCTCAGCAGTGCATCTGGGGGATGCCATGCCACAAGCTGTCCCATTAAGGGACAGGGAAAGGGGAAGGGAGGAATTAGGAGAGGAAGGGGGTTAGGAAGGTATATCTCAAAACAAACCCAAAACCAAAAATAAAATAAAATAAAGAACCAAAATCTGCTTCCTGTCATCTTGGAATAGACATACTCTTGGCGTGACTGGGTTTGACTGAGGTCCTACCTTTGAAAACTGGGGATGTGAGATGGCATTAACTGTGTGAGTGTGCTTGGCAAAGGGTTGCAAGGATGACTGACAGGAGTGTCTGACCAAACAGCACTTACCTTGAAATTCTAGGCTGCTTTCCTCTTTCTCAAAATGACTGACTATAACTTACTGACTTGGGTTTTACCTGGTTTGGGTTAGTGAAGTGAGTATCCCACGGCAAACAATTTTAATATCAATCTTTTCTCTTTCTTGAGGAGAAGTGGAGGTGGCTGAAGGAGGGGGTGGGGCAGTTTTCATTTTTGTGTTGTTGCAGATTGTTTTTAGCCAATTTCCAACCCCCTACTAACCGGGTTGGGAAAGAAACAGGCAAGCCCTACCTGTTGCATCAAAGGCCACCGTCCGATACTGGATAGGCGGGCTGTAGGGCCCTGGACCTACACTGGTGTGTGCACGTATTTTTACATCGTACGCCGAGTTCGGTTTGAGGCTGTTGAGCACATAGCTGGACAGGCTGGGAGGCAAGCGGAGCTCCAGTGGTGCTCCTCCGCTACCGGCTTCCTTATAGGCCAAAGTGTACTCTGTGATTACCCCGTTCCTCTCCGCCAGCACGGGTGGAGACCAGGACAGCTGCACTGAGCAACATGTCACGTTGGAGCCCTCATCAATTTGAGGGTACCCCCCTGGCGTATTCTCAGGCACACCGATTTCTACCACAGCCTCTTCCCCAAATCCCCCCCTGCTCTTGGCTGAGATTTTAAAGAGATATGTGGCGCCTCGGTGAATGTTGCCCACAGAGTACTGTCGTTCTTGGGGAGCAAATTCCAGTGTGGCCAAAGGAGAGACATCTTTCCGGCCAAACTGGAGGCGGTAACCCTGCAGGTCCATGCCATTGGTTAGGTCTGGAGGGTCCCAGCGAACCACAGCTAATGTCTCTGACTCCTGAGACACTGACAGATAGGGTGGACCAGGCACTGCACAGACAAAGAAATAAAACAAATGTAGATGTTAATCACAAGGATATATAAGGACACGGATCATACAGTAGCTATATTGAGGAAATTGAGGGAGAGCTTTTTTACAAGGAAAACAACACTTTTGTTATCCCATTCATATCATGGTCACTTGCCAACAATCAGAAATGACATCAAATTAAAGATAAGACTCATTCATTTTTTATAAACTTTTCTTTAATGATGAAGTTTCTGTTCCTTCTTATGTTACTAGGCAAAATATAGGTCAGAACCAGGTAATAGCAGAAGTTCACGTTTCACAAGTTCAGCAATGCTAAAGTGCATTGAGTTTAAGCATACCATTTCAATGCTCTTTAGCTAAATCATAAGGCATTGAAGCCCCAGCACTGTTTCTATTGATACCTACAGTATACTACTGAAGCACTGTAAGGTACAATGAAAGAACAGACATGGACTGCCAACCAATGTGAATCAAGAATTCTCAGTGACTATCGTAAAACATAAACAGATTATAGAATCTACTCTTACAGTAATCATTTTTATTTCGCCATTCATCAGATTGCATCCTAACAAATGGAGACAGGTTGTGTTGTATAGAGATCCTCAGAGCCTCTAAATTCTTGAGTGATCGCTGTACCCATTACCATTTCATGATACATGTAAGCTCCAGCCAAAATCATTTCTGTAGTGCAAAGCATCACTAAAACTTTAAGCAGAGAACAGTGCCTCTTTCAGTTGTAAGAGTCATCTCTTGTTGTAAAATGGATGATCTATGCTTGGGGTCTAGACACCATTCTTCAGAGTGGCCCAGTTTTGCTGCTCTTATGGATGACACACGTCTCATCTTAACTCTCCTTTTAAGGCCCCATCAGTGTGACAGAGGCAGGAGCAGTTATGGGAAGCCTTCAGTTCTCAAGTTGCCGTCAAAGCTTTGTGAGAGATGAGTGTGGCTGATTCGCACTTGAGCCAGATCTCTCTGTAAATAGATTCTATCTTGACCCACTCATCTACGTCCCCTCTTTTTCAGAAATACAAGGCAGTGGCAGCACAGATAACTGGCAAATATAAGTGAGGTTACAATTGTGGACATACACATGGTTAGTGATGTACTCAATCACAAGTCAATCACTAGTTATTTTTGCATTATAAAACGGACTAGATAAATAATGTAAAGCAAGTCAGTTTATTTACCATTATGAATTTTATTTTATTTTATTCATGAGATTGTGAGACGATTGGTGAGAATATTGGCTCTCTCTGTATATTTCTGTTCAAAAAGCCAACTGGGTCTGCAAACTGGGTCGACAGCAAAATTCTTTGGTCCTGGCACTGAGAGCATTCTCAGCATAAATTTAAAACGCTGAATAAGCTGAATACAAATTATTAACTCTGGTTTAATGTGTAACATACATTTCATCATTATCTTAACCAGCCACAATTATGGATACATTTGCCTTCTTCATCACTATAAAGCCAAAGTTTGCTAACTGTAACATTACATACATTTAAATTAAAACAGCATTTATTTGAGCCATTTTCTGTACACTTTATGTCGTCTTACGTACATCTGTTTGTGTGTATCTTTGTGCATATATGTGTTTATGTATGTACAGGCCCTGCTTAGCAGCCAGCTCCAGCTCCTATCGCATATCACCATTCCACCTGCATACAGAGATATTTGGCTTGTTGCCCAGTATGGACTTAAGGTAATTTGGAGAAGCTAACATTAGTCTGAGGCAAAAGTACTCCCTCTCAGTGGAACAAGTATTATTGTGTGCCTACATATAGTATATTTCTGTGCCAAGATGCAGGTCTTAATGTGTGCGTAGTAAAAACATACACACAACGTAATCCACTCTACACAGTCCCTCCCTCTGCTCGTATTATTCATTTCCGTTTGCTAATGGTCGTCTTTCTGAGGGTTGTTGCTAGAGGAGGGTTGGTGGGTGGATGGTGGCTAGTCAGCTGAGCCTTTGCCGGTAATGGAAAGGCGGGGGCACCGAGTGTTGGGTGAGACGAATGCTCCTAATACTCCTCGGCTACATACTATATCTCAGCTTGGTGTCATTTAAAAGCCCACTCTGCCTTCATGCTCACCGCTAATCAAGGAAATAGAATCAGAGATAATGATCCTGTGATGACTCTGTGTGTGTGTTTTCCATTCTGAATTTCTGTGCTTCGCTTCTAACCTCAACAAACCTTGGCCTGAAACTATTTCATTATTTGTAAATTTAAAACAGTGGCCTGTGCAATAGACCACTGGGGAGAAGGATGACAGGTACTGAGCCTGCAGATTGGTGTTGGGAGGAGGTGGGTTTTGTTCATGGTGTGTACAGTGTGTGTATTTAAGTGTGTGTGTGTGTGTGTGTGGCGCTACAGGGTGATGAGAGAGACCAAGGGCATAGTGAGGGGGTGAAAGATGAGTGAATGAGGGATGATGAAGGTGACTGGGGACAAGGAGCAATCTGCTGCAAAGAGGGCCCAACAGGCATATGAGGAGGCAGACGTGTGTATGTGTGTGTTTGTATATGAGTGATTCTGGGGTTCTTGGACACCTTGATTGTCCCTCTCTTCTCCTTAGTGTTCCTCTCTCTCTCCCCCTAACACTCCCGTTTTCTTTCCCCATCTCTCCACTCCCCTTGCACACTGCCCAATCCCCCCTTTCATTTCCTAACCTCCTCCCCCATCCCTCATCCCCCCTACCCCCTCCATCCCTCTCTCTCTGCGTCCATTTCAGGGCCAACCCTGGTTCAATCCCTCCTTGTGGGCCTCCCGGCACGTTTCCCATCAGGCCACAGTATTAACAGGCTGCTGTTGACACTCACTCAGTCTGACTGAGAAAGGGGCGATCAGGTTTCCTTCTCATTTCCTCCCTCTCTAGTGCACACATGCACACTCACACCAATATGTACGTAGAAACAAAGATATTACCTGCAAATAACATGATGCACGTCTATGCACTTTTTAATCATCTGTTGCCACGGATGTAAGGTTCTCTGCTTTGAGCTCCTTCATAATAGAAAAAAATCTCCCACTGATTAACCTGTAGCAATAGCCTCACTATAGAGACTTAACATATCTAAGGACATGGGGGGGTAAGAGTTTTTTTTTAACCTTAAAGCTCATGTCAAGTCCATCACTCTCCATCTTCGTTTCCCTCTGCTTTTAACATAGTCTGCTTACTGAAGGAGTGTATGTGGCAGGGGTTCATAGAGGGAAGTAATTGGTAGGGTAGGAAATGCCACGGAGTCAAATCTGCAACAAATTTCATACGGCCCATTTGGAGTGCAAGAGCTATTAAGGAAGCAAGAGAGAGAGAGAGAGAAGAGAAAGAGAGAGGGCCAATCAGTTACTAAACAAGTTACTAAACAAGCAATGATGGAATCAGGGCTGATTCAAGTCAGCTGTCTGCAGTCACCTTTTTAAACACGCACACTTGCATCCCTCAGCATCCTGTCACAGGATGCAACAATAGAAATGACGTGCTGTGAGGCTGGGGGATGGGAGTTTGTAAGCCACGAAGATACCACAAGGGCAGGATACCCTACTAATGTCTTCAGTGCCTGTCTAACAACAGTATGACGCAGTTCATTTGAATCTATATCCACTCTGACTTGCAGTACAATTAATGAATAATGCAAACCACTTCCAATAATTACAAACAGCACACATAAAAGGTCCTCTGCAAGCTTTACATCATTGCCTGGGGGTACAAAATGATACACAGTAAAACTTAAATACTAACTGCCAAAATAGAGCGCTATCAACATTAATACAGGACTGCATATAGGGTACACAATCAGCAAGTATAGAACTGAAACAGCTTAACAATTAATTTCATGACTTCTGGGATTTTAAATCTTCAACTTTCAGCTACCCCTGTGTGTGAAGTTGCCATATGCAGCTTTGAAGAACTATGGGTGTAGGCTATATTGTTGGAACTTTTGTTTTCCCTTATTAGCCTTTATTTTATGTTCATAAAAGATGGTCAGTCCTTCCTCCCTCATATGAGGATCTACACACACATCAGTCATCCTCCTGAGGCATCCCTCTCCCGCCCCAAATATTCCATTTTTATTGTTATAAGATTTCTTTAGGATTTTTTCTTTGTACTGTGGGCTCAGAGGGTCTCAAGTTAGGGGTCCGAGGACCTCCTGCATACTGTATGTCTTTGTAAAATGTTGTTACATTTTGCTTTGAGTTTTGTTGATTGGTTAGCTCTACTTAAACTTTCTTATAATAGGGAACAACATATCTTTTCCACTTGAACCAAGATAAAAAAAGGATGGTCATTGATTACTGCTCCTTTCAGCCGCCCAGTGAAAAACACTTCCACATGAAGATGGGATGGCAGAATAACACTTTCAGACACAAACATTTAAATCTTTTGTCAATAAAGACTCCCTTTGGCCCCTTCAAAAACCTTCTCTCACGTTGGCCATGGTTAAGTTTGTTCCTCAAAGCAAGAGTTTGGAAAGTATAAATGAATGAAATGAAAAGGCACTTTTCAAACCTGGCTTTCATTCAGCAAACAAAGACAGTTCCAGCCACAGAATGAATGTTGTTTGTCTGTGACTCACAAATAGGTGCACAGTTCTACTTGTTTTTATATCCACAAAATCCTGAAATTGTTTTAGATACTTTCTGATACACCAAACTACCAGAGAGGCTTGTTGGAATGTCTGGAAGATGAAAAGACTGATGTGAAGTGGCTTTGAAGTGGTACGGAAAAATACTCATAATGTTCAGTATTGATGTTGCATTTCAGGCCTTTATGTTTCCTGAAAAGAACAAGACTATGACATCATAGTTTCTGGGGGTAATTGCTCACTTTAAGTCTGTAAAAAGAATATTTTAAGAGCTGTTGTGTGTTTTAAAAATGCATACAAGAAAAAGCATGCATGAGTAAAATATTTCATTTATTTGCATCAGACTATGAATGAGTTTACACAAAACCACTTGAAAGAGCGGTTTTGCAACATCAGTTTGTATGGTGAAGAACACAGATGACAAAACATCATATATATAGAGGGGCTTGTAAGAAGGGGAGACTGGTCTTTGTAATCATTTGGTCCTAATGTATAGTTCAATGATTTTGTCCTTGTTTGTCACAAGGAAGCCATTTGTTAAACTCTCTGACATTTCATTAAGTCCCCGGAAAAGAAAAAAAAATCCTTTTGTTCCTTGCATGATACAGACCTCAGGAAATCCCACGGTATATCAGAAACCATAACCATAACCAGTGGGAACCCAGCCATCCATGTCATCCTAACATCCTCCAGAACAAGGAGGACAACCACTTTACCTCCGAAAAAGGCTGCTGAGGCTCGTCTTCTCCCCACCTCTCACCCCTTCGCCATTTCTATTTATTCTGGCCCCCTGGCATAAACCATTTCTTTACACTTCAATAATAAAAAAGGAGAGGCTTTCCCTCTGAGGGACAGACAGAGTGCGCTAGACTGGCATATCTGTCAGCCGGCCCTGACAGGAGGATGGAGAGTGACAGCACTCACTCAAGCCCCTTCGGCAGCGTCACACTCCTTCACGCCTGTAACACACACACCTGTCAGGATCTGGCGGGTTGTGAGGATGTGTCGTGTGTGTGTATCTATTTGTATGTTTTGTTTTATGACCGTGTGTGCACATTGCTGCATGCAATACCACAGCATAGGTCTGCATGTATGTCTGTGATCAGTAGTGGGGACTGTATGCACTCATGAGTATGTGTGAGTGACAATGTATGTATGCAGTTGTGTACATATTGGCTCTTTGAAGCCTCCCAAAGCCGACTGGCACAGATGCTCACATAAAAGGACGCTCCTATCTTGGCTTGATGCCTTAAATTCTCTCAAAGAAGGCTTTCACACTCTCAAGCAGCCAGCCTCACAGGTTAAGATCATGTTCATGGTAACTAAGCTGCTAGCTTCCAAACAGGCTCAAGCGGTCCAGTAAAACTGGTGTGCCTACCAGTGGTCACAGGGAAAAATTCTGAAGAAGACAAGGCTTTGTACAGTAGTGTGCAGGCATTAGCCTCTAGTATTTTATCCTTAGAGCTCAAACCAATAACCCAACAGGCATTTTCAAGCTGTCTGCGGATAGCCTTCTGAACATGATTCAAATGATAAATACTGCCCTGATAGAAGCAAACATCAACTTAACTGACTGAACTGTTCTTGAATCCAGATATACCTCAGAATGTTTCATGTGGAAAAAAATGTCTTCGATAAAATTCAGTAGTGCTGCAAAATTAAATGAATGCAAAAGTCTTAACATGAGACATACCTTTAATAAGGACGCCTAATGCACTTAATACAATGTCTAGAATTCTTGCATTTGTTCATGTATGCTTTTCCAGATCTTCCGAATAGATTTGGATCAGTTAACGCACCAGATTGTGGCTGTAAATGAAGGTCCCTTCAATGTTGTTAATCAAACAGAGAGATGGTAGCTTTGCAGTAACAGCTGGATGGAAAAGATGAGGAACCTGTAGGCAAGGTACCCCTCAGCCAGGTGGAAAAAGAATACACTACCTTTACTGCTGCATGAAGAAAGGTTCTGTAAACAAACCAACAAATAAATGACTTATCCTTGTACTGACCTGCCCCTTTGGTCACCACCAGTTTGGGTTTGCTCCGGGCTCCATCTCCCTTGGTGGTGTATGCCGCCACCGTGATGGAGTAAGTGGTGTCTGGCTTGAGTCCTCCAATGACCATTTCCTATGGGAGACAGGGAAGAGACAGGAACAGGAAAATGTCAAAATGTGTCTTGAATTTTGATGATTTCACCCCCCTTCATGCAGCTCAAACTGCCTTATGCAGAATGTTAATCTGAGTGAAGTGTCCTGGTCCTCTTTATTCATTTTCAAGAGGTATGCATTAAATGTAACGTTTTCCCGCAGTGTAATGGGAGACCATTCCATTAAGTAAATCCTTAGAAATGTCAAGGTGGAGGAGGGACATTAGGCATGTAAATGGGAAAGCACCCCCCCCCCCCTCCCCTTACTCCTTTAGCAAAAAATCAACAACTTAAATTTGTGAAAAATGCATAAATGCATGCTGAATACTTCCTGCCCATTCGCTGGCAATTTTTACCTCAGCCATTAAGTTTCCTTGAGTCCTCTTCAAAGAGAGGCTTCCGATCAA
The DNA here is from genome assembly GCF_043641665.1 of Enoplosus armatus. NCBI lineage: Eukaryota > Metazoa > Chordata > Actinopteri > Centrarchiformes > Enoplosidae > Enoplosus > Enoplosus armatus. The sequence continues at coordinate 18,407,944 of NC_092186.1, forward strand.
TTCTAATGAATCTTTCAAGGGAGCAGGTTTGAACGAATGCAGAATGAGGTTTTTAACAGGCTGGTTGGCAGAGGGATGGGAGAGGTCAATAAAGGTAAATGAGCTATAAGTACTGTCTTGCACTTGAGATGGTATTCACGTAATGCAGATGGACTGGGGTTTCAAATCTGGGTTCAAAATAAGTGTAGAATTTGTTGAAAAAATAAAATCTGCAGTTGTGAATGATCATCAGAGATGTGATAAGGATTTTAGAGTAGGTTTCAAGGGTCATATATGGATGTTATGTAAACTACTGTCTCAATATTTAGATACAAAAAAAGGGTGTGAACTTAGGGTACCACATAGAAAATTAAATAATATGGTTTAAAAATCACGCACACAAAAAAGAAAAAAAACACACACCACCAGAGCACGAGACAAAACATACTGTATCAACACACAGCATGACACAAGTAGCGTTAGCATTCCAGGCACATTGGGCAGTGGATATTGCATCAGCCATCATTTTGTAGAAGCTAGCTGGCAATAGAGGTTTGTCCTTTTTTTCTTAGTGGCGTAGACATAGTGTAGTGGATGGTTGGCCAGAAAGCAGAGGTGAAACCTCTGAGCCACTTTGTTATCCAAAGTTGTTGAATAAAGATTGGAGGGGTTGTGTAAACTGTGAATCCAACCAGGTTGATGCAATACCCACTGTTTATACCCTTTCAGCTACACAAAGCACTCAGGCGAAACGTCGTACTCACATATTCAGCTGTATCGTCCGTTTCCCACTAACCCCCCCCCCGCCAAAGAGGAGAGTGCAGCAGAGAGAATTTTTTTTTTTTTTCAAAGAAAGAGAGAGAAAAGAAAGGGAAGAAATAGGATTGTGAGAGACAGGGGCATTAGAGGTTGGGAGCAGAGGTTTGGTATCAGAAATAGGTCACTGGTTTTGTGAGGTCAGGAGAGAGAGAAGCTGTTTGAAGCTTATGTTATGAGAAGCAGCTGAAACAAGACTGAGAGTCATATAGGTCTGCCTGTGGGGCCTGGAGCTGTTTAACCATGTTACTGTGCAGCTAACAATAAGCTACCTTATTGTTAAATCATTGATGGCTTCAGCCAGTAGTGACATTAAGATGTGGCTTTGAAAGGATTAATGATGAGGTCATTTTAGAATATACTAACAAAAAAATGACACTAAAACATTTTTTTTGCCTAGCATTCTTTGTATACTACTGGGTGCATTACTTGGATCTTATAATTTAAGTTATTTGAGCTCATTCTACTCTGGGATTTGTGGGTCAGCTAAATGCCAAGAATGCCAATGTGACGCTGGTGGCATTTGGCCTGAATGGACCCTTCATTCATGTGGAAAAAAATAGATTTGGATTCATTCATTCCCAAAATATGTTGAATTGCTTACAATAATTTCCCGTGTTGTTTACCCTATTGCTTCAAGGCTATAATTTCCATTTGGATGATTGCTACTGTGCACAAAAGTCTCACGTTGGCAGGATTCCTCCAACACTGTGTTGACAGAAGTTTTGTAAAAAGAAAAAAAAAGAAAAACAGGCCATTATGCAGGGCTCTATTACAATTCTAGCTGTCACTGGAGGCTGATTTTTGGTGAAATGTTTTCATGCCAATTTTACTTTTGCCCCCTCTTTGCGTTTGATACAAGCACACAATCAGACATTTCATGGCAGATGTTGCCATAAAGCAGGGGTCTAGACATTCCTAATAAAAGCCATGGAGGCAGAAGAAGGGGGGACAAGATGAGTGAAGCTTTGATTACAGTTCTTGTTGTGGGCTGAGGGGGGAAGAATATTACAGCAATATGAAATGAAATTCAAGAGGGAAGAGCACCCATATCGCTTCCCATACTCCTGCAATATTTGCAAAGCCACAACGGCAAGGATGAAGTACACAATTTGCAGTCTGTGTGATATAAAAAGTTTGGCAAAGTTTCTTTGAGATGAGGTTTTAATCATTGCATCAGTAACTGTAGTTTTAACCTGCTTAACTGGTCTTAAAGTCTCTTTGTATCAGAAATTTAGGTATTTAAAATGTTTAAGACATAACTGATTTTCGCTGAGGAAACTGTGAGATGGTCATACCTGGGCATCAGCCAGCATGACGTCCTTGATGAGGGGCAGGCCCCGTGACTCGCCATTTTCCACTCGTACATAGTGAACCTGGTAGCCACGGATCTGACCGTGCTGCTTGCCTGGCGTCAGGGAACGCCACATCACCTTTAATGCTGTGGCGTTGAGGACCTCCACCTCCACTCGCCTTGGAGGAGCCCCAGGAACTGTGGGTAACAAAACAAAGACTCAAATCAGAATCATTTTATTGCTGAAAAAATGTGTTTCTGATCTTCTAGTTTCAACACATAAAACTGTGTCATGACCATTAATGACCCCCGTACACACACACTCCAGTGTCAGTCCTCTCGCAGTACAATATCCCTCAACACACATGCAACCACACACACACACCACCACGACTTTCTATTGCCTCCTCCACCTTTTCAATATGTGTCTGCCGTGTCTGTCTACCATCAGTGGGAAGCTCTCAGTCATAATGACAAGCCTTTATGGAAGGCCTCGCTTCCAGGCCTTTCGGTGTGCCATGGACTGGCCCTTTCTGAGATGGATGTGCCATTAATAGAGCTCTTCCACTAAAACTGCTTCCATTTGCTCATCCACAAACACTTCAAGTCCCCTTCTTCCCCCCTAAATCACAACCCCATTTCCCCCATCTTCCCCAGGATCATGCACCACTGTTGTTTATTACCAAAATATTTTCCACCTTTTTGCCCTGGCTCCTATTTCTTTACCTGGTACTTCTCTGTCACACGTTATTATCGTAATGACACCAGGAAATTTGTTATAGCTATTGTCAGTGCAATGTGGCGTTCACCCCTGCAATTCCTGATGCTGGTGTCTTTTAAAACAGGTAAGGTAAGGATTCAAGCTCATCTCTACTGTTACGCTCGTTGTTCATCAGTGTCAGAAAAAATGCTTAAAATGCTGTGGTAATGGATGTGAAATGGATCGTGGAGAACAGAAGTCAATGTCAGCCATCCGTCAATGATTCAGATGTGCTGTGACATACCCTCATCTTTACCTGTCAGTTTATATATTTTATTGCTCAACTGCTTTTCTCCTTTGTCATTTAGTTTCTGCTATCCAACTTAGCTGTATCATGTTTATTGTTTTGCTTGAGATGTTGAGATGTTTTTGCAAGCATCTTGGCTTTTCTGTCTTTTCCAATCACAATCTTTAGTTTGAGGTACACAGTGGTTGCACATGAAGAGGAAAGTGTATCAAATGGCCAGCAGTGCATACAACCAAACATCTATCTATTTGAACATTTTCTGCATCCAAAACTTGTCAACTGAGCATTTGCTCTTTTTCAATAACAACTTGCTTTATGCCCATATAGTCACGCCTAATGCACTCAGCATTTTTGTTTCAGTGGAGCAGGTCAGGCTTGACTACCATGCTCAAGGGCACCATAAGAGTAGTTGCTGGGGACAGGGAGGATGTTATTAATTCCTTTTCCTCAACTAAATTTTAAAGTAAGGGGATTTGACTTGCAACGTTAGTGGACACACACCTGCTGGTTTGACCAGCAGGTGGTTCGCCATAAATGCACAGACAGATATGGCCTTGCAGTGTAAAGCCCTCATAAATGCTTATGGCTCTCTGCTGAGCAATGGGACACTGTTAAAAGCCTACAGATAGAGACAGGATATGGGATGTGGTAGCTATTATGAACTACATTTGGTTAGTTATGTTTTAATAGCAACACGCTTGATTTCCCAAGTGTGTTATCTATTTTAAGTGTTTTCCTTTCATATGGTTTACACAACTGTACGTGGTCCTGTTACTTATGGACAAAGACATTGGTATGCTTCTGAAACCTTTCTACCAAGACAAATTCTTATTTATTTTCACTTAGCGATGACAATAATCATTACACAGGACAGTGTTATAGCATATCAGCTTCCCAGGACCCCTTCTCCATATTCAACCGTCTGATATTGACCAAACAAAAAAACTTTTGGTATTGGTAAGTATTGGTACAAAAAAGTCATTTTCGCCCTTAAGAATGTAGGTTATCTTTTCCATTGAAAGACAGAAGGACATTTTTCTCAGCCATTGACCTACTCGAGGTCTGTTAACATTTTTTCAGGAGATGCTTGCTTAAAGTAAGCACATATCAAGAAGAATTTGTTTAACTCTCTGTGTTTATGGGGTACCTGGGTGCAATTCCAAAATAAAAACGGTCAAGGGGTAGAGATACAATCTTAGCAGTAACATTGTTAACTTTCCCCCAAAACTCACTTATTTTAGCACAGTCCCAGAGACAGTGGACTAAAGTCTGGATTATTGCTGTCAAATTTATATTTCATTGTATATCTATATGTATGTGTTCTATATTCCAAACACTGGGGTTGGCTGTTTGAGTTTCTCAATACCTGCAGAGTCCATACACACTCGTCGGGGTAATAAAAAAAGCTTTATGTATCTCTAAAGCGTCCACTATAGTGTTCCCTGTGTCATCCTCTATTCTCGCTTTTTAATTTGCCACTTTCTTCATGTGATTCTTTCGTGATGACACATGCATGTACACAACAATTTCTTCACACACATATTGTACATACAAAAACATACATCCACTGCCAAGGGCACACACCATCAAACCAACAAACAATACCCGAATTTCCACATTAAGTTTAGCCTCTACACATTAGAGATTCATGTACCGTCTTCGTCTGTGCGGCAGATCAGGGGCTCGCTCTCAGGGCCTGGTCCAATCACAGTGTAGGCAGACACGGTGATGCGGTACTGGGTCCACTTCTCCAATCGCTGCAGCAGCACCTGCTCTTCAGTGGCAGGGACTGTGGGCTCCTCCATGGGCTCCCCATCGTCACTGCCGCCTTCTGACGGGCCCACCACCTGGTAGTGCACCCTATATCCCGCCAGGACACCGTTCTGACTCTTCACAGGTGGGGGGCGCCAACTTACCAGCAGGGTGGTGGAGCTGGTGCTGCTGCACTTAATGTCTTGAGGGGGGGCTGAGGGCTCTGGTGAGGTGGAAAGGACAGGAAGGAAGGGGGTCGAGGACGAGGAGGACGGGGAAGGGGGGAAGGGAGGGGTGAAAAACAAAAAAATAAAAAGATGGGAGAGATAAAGAAAATGATAAAAGGATAAAAAAAAACAATAAGAATAATTCAAAAAAAAAATTGCAAAACAAAGACGGAGGCAAAAATATGTTTAAAATAAAAATAAAATTATCAAGCAAATGTCAACATAAGAGAGATAAATGGACAATGGAACAAGGTTGTGTAATAATGAACCAAGATGGCTACCCTTGTGAGATACCTGGGGATCGATATTTTTTGGCTATGCCGCGATATACGATTTATACCTAAATATTTTCTTTTGCTATGTGATGGATCACTGCAGCTGTTATCTCTTTCCATTTAGAATTTTTCTTGTCGTAAGGTTAACAAAGCTGCTAATGTAGTTTGGTTAGGAATAGTGGGGAGCTTTTAGCAGTAGTGGAGTGTTGACGCTTGACATTAACTCAGTCAGGACAACGGTTGACCACTAAACTGATGGTTAAGTTAAACTTAAACGTAAGGGTTAAACTGTGGTTAACTGAACATATCCATTGTGCATGTTATTTTCAGGCATTGAGCTGTGGCTTTAGTCCTTTAAAACTAAAAACTAGCAACCAGGTAAACATGGCAGTCGTGAGCACTAAGTCCCTAATTTTCCTCTTCAGAGTCTGCAGTTATTGCAACCACTAAGCCACTTGGCTGTCCACATGAAGATTAATAACATACTGTCATGTCCATACACCCAGTATAAAATAAGATGAATATATTCAAACTGTGTTAATGTGCATTGTTGGTTCAATTGATAAAGATTTCTGGCAGCAATTGTCTTGTCTTGGGTAGCAAACAGCATCCATCTTACCTTGAATGAGCATGATTAAACAATCGATTGAAAACTATTTGTTGCTTTTCAGCCAAATTAGCACAAGATAAAACAAGCTATATTTTTCTCAAGTATAGGGTAGTAGGGAGGTAGTCTAGCCTTTACTTTTGAATTTGTAACAGTATAAAAGCTTTCCAACATGGAGGCTGTTATTTGTGTCTGAAGTGTTCTTCCAAAACATATTAAAACCTACACATCTGTGAACTTTCTAAATCAAATTCAATGCCTCTTGCTTCTAATCTGTGCCAAGCTCTTACACAGCTTGTGCTCGTCCAGAGAGTGTGCTGTGCAAGGAGCGATAAAACGTTTCACTTCTCATCCAGAGTTTGGTATTATACAGATAAAAGGACATGTATGAAAATATTTCTATCCAAGTCGGGTGTCCTCTATCCCCTACGATGGTTTTGTGTGAGAATATATTCCCTCCATCTTGGTGTGACAAACCCAGTTCATTATTACATTTTTGTCTATTATGTAAGGTAAAAACAGCACAATAATCAAAAACAAAATGAAACACCACCAGAAAAAAAGGCATTCCACACACAGCAACTTAATAATAACTCAAATGAAACCCATGTTAACAGGCAGCATGTTCTCATTCCAAAACAAAAGCTGAAGAAATAAATTATGAACTGAAGGAGGGTACTGGGAAATTAATTTCTCTGTAACCCATGTGACTCGAAAGAAAGAACCACAACAACAGTTAAGGTTCAAAATGACAACTCATGAGAAAACATGAGAAAACAGGATACTCAGCATACAACAGAAAATAAGAACATTGAACTTCTAAAACAAACAAACAAACAAAAAGATATCACAAGCATTGTTTGCATCATACGTACCTGACTCCCACAAATACTACATTTGAAAGACTTTCTTACCACCAGCACCTGACTACAGAGCGTGCTTACTCTATAGTCAGTGAACGTCAACACTTTCCCTCTCAAACAGCATACCAGAAATTTAGAGATCTATCCCCATTTTTGAATCAGTAAGTACCTTTAATTTTGACCCATTGAGAATTAGTTTTGGACCAATTATTGAGAGGGATAGAGTTGGCTCTGTGCTGTAGCCAGGGCTGTTTAATACTCATGTTTCTTTGGGCCGGAGGGTCCACAAGACTGTGAGAGGGGAAGCCATAGGGAGAACACTCACTCCCAAGATATTCTCTCCTTCTGCACTCGGTCATGTACACAAACATTCATCCGTGTTAACAATTAGTTAAAAAAAATCCCATTTCATAGCCCTGTGTCTATGTATCTTAATGCTTACAGCCATTTTGAGAATGCCACAATGACACAAGAATAGAGGAAACAAGACCGAAAGCTTGTATTGCTCAATTCATAAAAGTTAAATGATAGTGTTCTGACTGCAGCGTCACTTTGGATGGAACAGCTTTAAAAACACGAAAATAAAAAACAGGAGGTTTGACTATCAGAAAGGCCTCCTCCCGGTGAAAACTGAAGCACACAACAAATAGGACAAGACCTCAGCCACAGTTCCCAAACCCTTCTCTGTGTCCAATGGGCTTATTTACTTACGGTCTTACTGGATTTTGAGCCTTTCAGCTTCTTTCCTCTGCTCATATTGTATTTGCAAACTCTCCACGTCAAGAATGATTGCTCAGTTCTCAATCTTTGTGGTGTGGAAAAGGCTGTGAATCTGACAGGGGCCATGCTATCACAGTGCACAGGCATCCTCATGCCTGATAATGGTTTAAGACTGGCTGGGGCACAGCTTTAATAAAGTGCATATCCCATGAAGGCCAGTGGTAGGATTATGGATAGTAGAACTATACAACCACAAAAGAAGAAACTCAGTTAATGCTTCACTTGAGGTTCTTTTGAAGCTTCCCTGAAAGAGTTTCCTAAATGCTATTTGACAAATAATTAGTCATGTCTGCATTCATATCCTTCTCTTTGACTTTAAAGTCTGTTGTGAAATGACTAAGAGCTCTGGGTATAAAGTCTGCAATGTCAAGTACTGGTGGCATACCTAATCATTATGACTCCCTTCAGATTAAAAGTGCTCTTCAGTGGATATAAATTACACACATTAATGCTAACAGTTTAGCTACACAGACCATTACTCAATGCCTGTGGTCAACTCTTAAAATGACACAGATTGCCAATGCTTTTGCTATCAGAGTATAAGCACATGTCTGCATTTGAACTGTATTTTCATCAGAAGCCTCGAATGACAGGATGTTCATATTTGTAGATCATTATGGAATTAATCCCCCCGATGCCAAATGGCCATGCTGTGGCTCACACAAATATTCCAATACATCTAAAAACCTGCAATTACAGTAAGTGGGGGGGCTAAACTGCTTGTTTGGCTAAATACAGAGGATTTAGAATCTGCCACTTTAATTTGAGAGATAGCACTTGACTGGCTACTGGCAGGTTCTAGGTATAATCTAAATGTGTAACAAAGCCTGACAATCCAGGGGCCTGGCTCATAGCTCATCGCAAAGCATGAAATTAATTCTGACGCTATGAAATGGGATTCTTATCTGCCACTCTGGGGCCCTGCAGACCCCCAACACCCACTCCCAGGGTCCATCTTAGGTCCTGTTAGCATGCCTTGCAACTGGATAACAGCTAGAGGAATGCTGGGAGCCCTCCCGGCTCTCGGGTTGTGGAACCACTCCGGCCACTTCTGAACAGTCTCACAAAAAGGATCTCTCAACCTGGTCTGACTAAGGCAACATACCCCAAGAGGCCTTGCTTCTGAATGAGGGCCACTGTTGTCAGTAACATCTCATGTATTTATTTCAGCCTGTTGTAATATTGACCAAGAGAAGCCAATTAAAAAATTGTGGTGCTCTTTGATTTGAGAAGAAGTTTTGAGGATAACTTTTTTGCAGTGACTTTTCACGAGTTCTTGACAGAGTGGTCCCCATGGCAATAGCCCCTGGTAATGCTGCTTGGACTGAGCACAAACTTCAACAATCTGCGAACATTTTGTACCACAGATAATGGACAACAAAGCAAACAGGGAAATCATGTTTTCTGTCTTTCTTTTACTCAGTGGAAAAGGGTTTCAGTCTGCCAGACAGTCCATTAGGTTCAAATCCAGGTTGAAATGGTTCTGTAGGGCTGTGAGTAGAGCATGGTACTAACAATGCTAAAAGTCAACCAAGCAATATTAAAATTGTATGCAGTCTTGCTCTGGAATGAATTTTGGAGTCCAACTGGATATGCAATATTTGCAGTGTATTTAATTTTCTTTTGTCTTTTATTCTAGCTGATCCTTCTGTAACATGTCATTAATCTTCAAATATAACTGAGTCTATGCAACTACTTCAGTAAATAAGGCTTCCTCAATATAGTGTATCGTAGGGTGTGAGACTATTTTACTATACTGTATATGTGGGGGGCATTAGTGTGTGTGCCACACCCATAGTAATGGTATGGTATTCGGGAGTCTGGCATTAATGATATTTTTGATGAAACTGCACAGAACACTACATTGAGTAGTTATGCAAAAATTGTGCCAGTTTATTGCCCATTGTGTTTCTGTGCACGTGTGTTCATGTGTGGCCTATGTGTTCCTTGTTAATACAATGAGCTTTTTTCTTCTGGTGTTTTATCAATAAGCTAAGAGTTTTAACTGTTTAACTTACACTGCACTGTAAAGGCACTTAGTACAAGCTATATATGTCACAGGGCTCTTCACTGACTTCCATGCATAGAGATGCTGCTATTTCTGACCTGTATGAGGAGCCAAACTGCAGACATGCCAGTTTAATATTTAACCGTGTCATGTATAAAGACTGCTTACTCTATCCTTCCAATTCCCTGTTGGCGTTTCAGAAAAGCACTGCAAAAAAAACAACAACAAACGTTTAATTGGCTGAATATGTGAATGTCTCTGACATGTCTTTGAGAAAGGTTATGGCAGACTGAATCCCTAAACCACACAATCACTTACCTCAAAGCGTCCAAAAGATCAAGTTATTTATTGTGTTGTGTTGTAGGCAGATACCAACTGTTATTCTTTCTATCCACTGTAATCATATGGATGAGGCAGTTAAAAGGAAGAGTCCCTTGTCTCAAGCAGAGACATGAGAAAAGCCATCAGTTAGACTTATTCTCCCCCGTATTTGCTCAATGGAAAAAGGTATGTCAGTGCCGTCTGTACATGCTGCTCTGCCTGCTGCGCTGTAGTTGCTGTAGTGGACTTGGGTTCATGCAAGAACCCAACAGAAAGACGGAAATAGCAGCAAGCTACTGTTTAGAGTGATGTCAAACCAATATCCTTTTTGGATAACCCAGAAAGTAATAGAAATTAATAAACAAATAAAAGATCTAACTTAAAAAAAAAATTTTTTTTCAAAAGACTCAACATAAAAGGAAGGGGATACAAAGTGAGCAAGGAGATGTCAAGCCATTCCAAGGAGGACTTTTGTTCCATTGTACAGGGGAACAAGTGGCAAAGAGAGAAACAGAGCTGGAGTAGGGTGATGTAAGAGGAACAGAGGAGTGTATCCAATCCAATCAGCTTGCGGTTTACCGGTCAAGAACAAATGCAAAAACAGAGGTAAGGATATCACAAACACATCGACAGGTGATGATGTGCACAGACACTCGAGAGACGCCAAGACAGAAATGGGGCTGGATGAACATAAATTATTTTCATGCCTGGACTGATCAAAGATCAATGGTGCAGTGATAGGTTCTCAACAGCACCCTCAGTGGGAAGGAGTGAATGTCGCATGCAACTGGCGCTCTCCTCAGTGACTCTGCACTGTCTGTGTAGCTCTGCATCCCAGCAGTAACAAAAAGAACTGTGAAGTGGTTGTTCCAAAGCCCCCACAGCCCAGATGTGGGGGTACAGCCAACAAGTTGCACTGGTAGAAACAGAAAATGTGTTAAAAGAAGTCTACTCCTACCGCCATGGCTCTCCTATGTCCCAGTAAAAGTTCTCTGGTTTGAACCTCACAGGATCTTACAGAGCACAGCCAGTTTATTAACAATAAAGGTAACCACTCTGAGAATGAATGTACACATGCATCTTTGTCTGTGATTTTCTATGTTCTACATCATCAGGATCTACAATGACGAGCTCCGATCAACCCCTAATCCCCTAAATCCAGCTACATTTTCATGGTTCTTTACCATTAATGTATTAAATGTCAATACACAACATCATTGTTAATCTTTGTGTGCTGTGTAAACCCAAAAGACATGATTTTCATACCCTGTCATTCCAACAGTCCTTTAGCTACTATTGGATATTTGATTGGATAAGCTGTGTGTATTTTCTTTCTCTACAGCTTGCACTACTGTGAGCTATGATATCGCTCCTGTTTTATTTTTAGCTGGCTGGTCTAAATAATTCAGTTGTGTTCCTGCCATCTGTAAAATAAAATAATCAGTGCAGAACTGATATACTGGAATAGATTCAGGGGGTGGACATGTGAGTACTTTAGGTGACTGCTGATTTTTCTTTTTTTGACCCCAATTCCCCATCCCCAATCTGAATACAGTTCATATGAGAGCCTTGGCGGTCTTAGAGACTGACATTTTTTGTGTCTCTGTCACGTGGGAAGAAAGTGCACTTGCTGTTGACAAAGGAAAAGCAAATATGAACAAAAGTGAAAGGGAAATAAAGAAACTGCCAAAATTGTCAGTCCACGTAGGCTTGATTTGTTTGACAGTGTTTGGTACACTCATACATATTTGGCACCAGAGCCAAGTTAGAAAATAAGGTAATTCTGAAATGAAAAGGTTGTAAAACGGCCTAAAAAAGTTACTTTAGCCCTTTGTAGCTTAATTTCAGCCTTAACTCTCCACAAAAACAAAAAACCTTCATAGTGTAAATGTCACTTTACATACGGTAGAAAATACCAAAGTCATATTGTCACATTGAGGTTAACAAAATCAAGATTACATGCAAAAATATCAAACCACATGTTTTAGGAAGAATTCAACGACACATCAGTTAAGTCACTTTGTCATGTAGTTCACCATTTCTGATCAACTTTGAACCTTGATTATGTCTGAGAAAAACACAGTCATAGTTCAAAGGTGATGATGCAATTGAAATCAGAGAAATAAAGTTTACAAGTTCCAGTCAAAAGGAAAAAGCACATAACCTCATTAGAATTCAAAATAAACTCAGTTAACTGGGGAGAATCCCTTTGTTAGCCAACACACATAGAGAACAGGAGGGAAGACTGAATAAATGGTTACATACTGGCTTGCAAGGTCTTCTGTGATATGTCATTGGTGAAGGCTCCAATGCCTTTATTAGAGATGGCTGCCAGGGAGAAATGGTACTCTGTGTTTGGGCGGAGACCTTCCACAACATATGAAGACGTGGGTCCAAATGTTTTCTTCATCTGTTGACAGAGAGTAAAGTTATTGACAAGTCTGATTTAAAATGGTTTTACAGAAATCTAATGCTGGATCATTAAGAGATGATGTACACCTCTCGAAACATTAAAAAAAAGTCTTGCCTGGGTGCCAACACTGCCTTCCATGTATCGAAGTTCATAATTTATAATTCCTTCTTTCTCATAGGCAGGTTCCCAGGTCAGTTCAATGCTGGTGTCAGACACAGCACCCGCCTGGAATTTGGATGGCTGACCTGGAACTGAAGAACAGAACAAAGGACATTGTTGCAGGATATGTTACTAGAAATGAGTAAAGACATGGAAATTATTATAATACATATTTTCCAATTATCATTGAAAAAGAAAAGTCTTAAAAATGTGTCAAATAAGTTCTTTTTCTTGTTTTATTTCTTAATAGAAGAGCAGATTTGTTATCTACACACTAACACAATGAGCACAATGTGATTTGGCATCAAATGGCCAAGGATTACAATTTAATTAAATTGAGAGGAATAGATTATAGTGATGTACAAAAGTGTGTGCCCCAGTGACAAGCAAGGTACAATTGTGCTCTGCTTATTGTGGGGTCTCTGAAATTGGATGTGCCTCCTTGCCCTATCTTGGATGGAGTGATTTCACTCAGCTCTGAAGTTGATCTTGGTGAGTTCTCAGATGTTCGTTCCTTCTGAAATTTGGCTGTTTCTTTTTTCAGACTGCCATGATCAAACAGACTTTTGTCATAATTTGCAGAGGCCACAGATGTGTGGGTGAACCTTGCACAGCAGGGGAGAAAACTTGTCTCTTTGGCAGCAGGCACATCTAAAGTTTCAGAAAATGTGCTGCTGATGCACAACAGCTGAAGATGTTCTTCATTGGTTGTCAAAGTCTTCTCCTTAAGCAGAAGGCTGGAGGACAGATGTAGCATTCATCGGATTTCTGTAAAACTTATCTTAGCAACTTGGTTTTGCCAATATTTGAACATTACACATGTGCCTATTATACGCAAAATTGATTGACATGAAATTCAACAAAAAGCAACGAAAAACATTTTTCAAAATTTTAACACCAGTAATAAAATTGACAAAAATCAGTTCTGTGAGTTCATATTCTCACCTCCTTGCAGTACTTTGACATGGATCGGCTCAGAGAAGGGTCCGTCTCCTACAGAGGTGAATGCTAGGACTTTGATTGTGTATGTTTCTTGAGGAACCAGGCTCTGGATAGTGGTGATGAGGCTGTCCTGGACATTATGAATCTGCCAGAGGTTCATGGGCTGGGAGTCGTCCATAGTATAATAAACGCGGTAGCCCTTGATCTGCCCATTGGGCTCCTCAGGCTCTTCCCAGCGTACCATCATGGTGTTTTGGGATATGATCTGGGCCTGGATGTTTCGTGGTGGACTGGCAGGGGCCTGTTCACCAGTTCGGGCCTCTACTGGCTCACTGGGAGGACCCTGGCCAATTGTGTTGACGGCTGAGACGCGGATTTCATACTCTGTGTTGGGGTAGAGGCCACCGATGCTGTAACGTGTAGTGGTGATGTCATCCATCGTCTCATACTTGCTGTCTGGGGATTTGGCCCTATACTGGATGATATAGTAACTCACTGGGTCTGGGTTGCCCGAGTCCCAGGTGATGGTCACACTGGTGGCAGTGGTTTCAGTAACCACAGGGGTACCTGGGGGCTTGGGGAGAGCTGTTATGGTGACAAAACAGGAAGGAAAGAGGAGAATGATTGAAGACCTTTGCAGCAAAAAAGACAACTTTTTCCTTCACAATGCCCCAAGAATATTATAGCAATACACATAATTGTCTTCACAAGTACCCTTCCTCATGAGCACAGTTATCTCTTACATTTGACAGTGATCTGCGCCACAGCTTCAATGATACCAAGGCTGCTCATGGCCACGCAGGTGTAGTTGGCTGACTCACGGACGCTGCTCAGTTCGAGAACGTTCCTGCCCACTGGCATCTCATCCTCCGGTGTCAAGTCCTCTGAGTTCAGCATCCACTTGACGTAAGGCATGGGCGACCCCACTGCCACGCATGTTATGTTCACACTGCCACCAGGCATAATTTCCTGACTCGTTGGTGGAATGGAGAAGCGAGGAGGCACCCGCCGGACTGGGAGAAGGCATGAGGAAGGGGAGAGGATGACAAAAGAGGGCAAGGGAGTCAAAAAGAAGAGAAAGAGAGGTAACAAGAGAGGCCGATGAAAATGGACCCTTCTCAAGGATATACTTAACACAAAAGGTTCAACATGGTAAATGTGAACTGAAACACAATATAAAAGAAGTAGACTTTTCAAAACATAAAAATATACAAATAATGAGAAGGAACTAAACTAACAGAACTGCTTCAACAACAATGTAGGTTAACAATAAAGCAACGATTCATAGCAACAAGGTTCCATTGACCAATATTTGACCCATCACAGCACAATTAAAGACACAAAAATCTATTACGAGTTTCTCATCTTTGAAACTGAACTGCTGACATGTATACAACTACCACATAACCTGATCACAAAGTATGAAGGTGTGTAGTAAAGGCCATGTGACAATGCTATCACATAAGGCCAACATGGCAACCTGGAACTTCCTGTCCTCTCAGGCACTCATGCCAAACAGGAAGTAGGCCATTACAGGCTCCTCCCACAGCACAGGAAGTGTAGGGTTACTGGGCTATTGACCATCTCTACAAGGTCTCTAAACACATTCTAGCGTAAGTTTGCACTTGACACCTGTCTCTTCTACCTAGATATCTTAAAGATGAGAAACTTTAATCAGATTTTTGTGGTTTAGGGTAGATCCACTGGACAAAGCCTTATTAAGATCTGACACGGTTCCATTGATAGATGCAGCTATCAGTTTCACAGACAGCATGCATAAATAGACCGAGGTAAATTAAGGAGTAAATGATAACAAAATCAGATATAAAAATTGAGATAAAATGCATAGAGGAATATAACTGAAGGGTCGCTAGCATGCCCAGACAAAAGACGATTGGAGAGGAAAGAAGAAATACAAGATAGAGGATAAAGCATCTGAGGAGAGGATAGAAAGAAAGGGAACAGAGGAGCAAAGAGTGACAGAGGAAGAAAAAGAGAGGGGGAGGTTTGGAGGAGGGTGAAGGGGGGGGTAACCCACTTCAATGCTGTGTAAACTTTGTTTTTCTCCAGCAAATGTGACAAAATGTGATGGTGGCACATTGTCACATCGCAGTCCCAGTTAACACAAAATAAGTATTGAGGAACAAGGTGTGTGCCTAGAAATACATAGAAAAAGAACTATAGTAGTTGTAGCTAGAGAGTCTACTATCACAGAGTGTTGGAGTCAAGAAACAGTACTGGATCAACAGGGAGTAGAAATCCAAAGAACAAGAAAGAGATAGAGGGAAAGTGAAAGGGGTAGATGAATAAGGGCAGAATGACAGCTAAGAGAGGGAGACAGGGAGGAGCTCAAAACTCATGGATAGGAGTTGAGTGGAAGGAGGTTGATAATGACTCTGAGACGCAGAGGAAGGGCGCGAAAGGTACTGTGTACTTGCGTGTGTGCATGTGCATATACATGGATGTATATATATTTTGCGTTGGTATAGGCATGACTGTGCGTGTGTACAGTATGCAAGAGTTAGAGAGTGAAAGAGTATGAGTTAGCAAAAACACTGTGTGTTCATGAGAGGCATCCCAGCAAGCACTTGACAAATAGTGTCATGCAAGAGGTGGCCAAGTTCAACACTAACTGAGTACATTTAACATTTATTATTTATTTTATTTAACAAGTGTTATATAATGCAGGGTTTTCCTTGCCTATATAAATCTGTGAGCGACAGTATTTGTTTTGACAGTCAAATGCCAAACTTCCAACATACATAGTCAGAAGAGAAAATATGTTTTACATGCCTAATGGTTAGGTACCAACATGTATTGAGCCTGGGAAAACCCTCTTATGGTGCATTAAAAAGTAAATATTTAACAGTTTTGTACTTATTTTGAACAAAAAAAACAAATATATACAGCTATAGGCTACTACAGAGGTCTATAACTTCCATGTGTGTCTTAAACAGCTTTTCAACACTGGTCAAACCAAAGTATCTACATCTATTAAACGTCAAAATGTTTGTTGGGATGCAAAGAAGTTCAAGGAGAGAGAAGCAGATGTAGAAGTAAAAAATGATGAACTAAATGGAAGAGCTGACTTAGAGACAGACAGATAGACAAGACAGGAAAGACAGGGACGAGAGACAAGACACGAGGCAGAACAAAACAGACTCAAGCAGCAAGACAGCAGACAAGAAGACAGAGGGAGACGGGCAGACAGACAGTGACGGATGGGCACGCAGACATACTGTACAGTACGCAGAGGGGAAGGGGAGGGGTTTGGGTTGTCGGAGAAAGGGAAGGAGGAGGAGGAGGAGGAGGAGGGCATAAGTGGGGGGATAGAATAAGGAGACTGTGATTGTAAATAAAACAAAAACAAAAACAAAAAGAAGACCATGACTCAAAGTGGGTTTGGAGGTCTCACACACTGGGGCTTAAAATCAAGAATCAACTACACCTCCCCTCCTCCCCGCCTTAAACATTGCACCTCAATGCAAATGTAACTTGGCAAGTCTTTGGGTGGGCGGATGTGAGGTGTGTGTGTGGGGGGTGGATGGGGACGGAGGGGGAGAGTCAGGGGAGGACTGAGAGGGGATCAAGGATATGTAGCATTCCAAAATACACCGTGTCGATCCAAATGGGATTCTTATGATCGTTGCATGGGACAGTTTGACTTTTTCCAACAAACTATGGGCACAAATATCACCTACACACACTCTGAGGGGATTTTGTACTTGAGAACTGACATTTACTGACCTGAGCACCGAAATAATCACTAAAATGTACATACAGTACGATCACAGGAGCCAAGCAAGTTAGTAAATAAAAGCAAGCCAGCACTATGTGCAATTTCCAAATGGTGGAAACACATCTAATGGCTTTTAACAGCCATGTCATACACTGCTTTACGTGTAAAAAGATTTTTAAAACATTCATAGTCAACTACACTTAGAGATTGAATCAAACAAGGATGGAGACCCTCTGCGGACACTGTTGGGCTTTTGATTAGCCGCCCTCTGTACTACTCTACATGCATCCTCTCAGTCCTGCAATACACCGTTAATGTCAATCATGTTACTACCTTGGGCAAAACATGACCTGACCTTGAGGGCAAAAAGTTAATGACTGACCTTTTGTGGTACACAAAATCACACATTGATTTGGCATAACATGTACCAAGAAAAATGGTCCATAGCAGATTAAAATAGTATTCTGTCTTTACAAAATGCCAAATTTCCATAGATTACAATCTGAACAAAATGCCTCCATCAGAAGCAAAAATGGCTCTTTAAGAAAAAACACATCAAAGGATCATAACCTGCTCTGCTCTGATCTCATTGTAAAAAATAAGAATAATTTAACAATGGGACACATTTTGGTTGAGATATTATGCTTTGTCTCATCATGACAGGTATTATTGTTTAGTTAGGACGTCCAAATGGAAAGATATTCTAAAAAACGTGTTGAAATTGAAAAAGGCAACAAAAAAAAAAAGCCCATCATATTGGGACAGAAAATATATATCTGCAGTCTAATTTGTCAAAAAATGCCTAACGAAACAACAAAGGTGAAAGGGCAGCCCATTCCTCACACGGACATGCATGGGTGTGGCTATGGCATGAGTGACATATACAGGTGCACCCCCATCCACTTGGGCAGACACCAGGGAACCAATACAATCCAAAAATGTCACCCAAGCCCATCCAAGCATGCCATCCATTCCCAAATATAGCATTGTTCCAGACACACGCACAAAATCAAACGAAAGGAAACAAATCAAACTGAACAAATCCACAAAAAGAACTATGTCTGAACAGCATAGACAGTACCAGAGTGCAGCTGTGTTCAACAAAGAGGTATGCATCAATACTATTAGATGTTTTTCAGCTATGATTTGTCTCTGCTTGAAGTTTGCCTCCAATCCAAAAGTATGGTGAAAACTAAATAGGGTGAACAGGGTCTGTTTTTTACAGGAAACGTCCAATTCAAAATGTGTCTGATGGTGCTCTTCTCTCCCTGGGGCTCAGGTCAGCCAATGGACCGGGAGCTGTAGTGGCTGAGTGAATGAGGTTTCCCCACAAGAAGATGTCTCCGTTCACATTTGAGTACTTACACTGTCAGGGCAATGTGGGAGCTAACACCAGCCACCTGCCAAATGCTGGTAACTTTTGGCTATGGCTGGCCAGTGAAATTTGAAATACACAAATCACTGAGCAAATATGCAAAAATGTCCTTGTTTAAAGGCTTCATGGCGCTGGGGCACTCTATAATGAATGACAGGTAATCAAACTACAATTTGGAAAACACAGATGATGGAAAGCGGGGGGAGAGTCTACCTGTCAACAGCATGAACAGTGTGTCTGACACATAAATAAATGTGGTCTTTGGTTACAACAGAAGATCAAGAGCTCAAGGTCAGTTGATACTACAGCATATCAATCTATATCTTGGGAGAGAAAATGATAAATCTTAAAACCAAGTAGACATGTTGGGGAACAACATTAACTGTGTGTCTAAATTTCAGTATCACATGCAAATGAGTCACTGCACTATCATTAGCTAGACCTGTATGAAATGACTGAACATTCAAGTGTATTGGTCAACTGTGACATGTCAATGATGCGGTAACCTCTCAAAAGCTGTGAGTGTGTGAGTGTGTGTGTGTGTGTGTGTGTGTGTGTGTGTGTGGCATCTAAGCTATCCTACCTATAAAATGTAGTGCCAGTGAAACAAAGAAAATAAAGAATCCCAATTGCATGGACAGGCTCCTCATTCACAGAGACCAGGAGCCCACCCGGCCCATTTGGAATTGAGAGAAAATAAAACAAACATATACCTTTCATTTGGACTACTAACAACATATAACCTTGTTTCAAGCCCCAATGTGGAGAGAAAGACAAGAAGCCTTACAGTGGACGAGGTGAGAAGCAGTCGAGAGAGAACGCCAGAGTACTGAACTAACTCTAATAGTGGGCGGTGTTGTGGAGGGATTTGTGCCAAAAAACAGAGGTCAGAAGGTGGACATTATCGGCCATTTTGGTGAGGCAGGTTTTGCTGCCCCAAAATGAAGGGGGAAGCCAAAATAATGTGCAGCCTTTAGTGTCACCTTGAAGCTGAGATTACACCCTCTTGCTGCCTGAGGACACAGGCGCAGTATGGAGATCCTTTAGTCACACTTGCTGGGTGAGGCCTATGGCATTTACATATAAGCCGCAGGGGTCGGCCCGTATTAACATACCTTGGCTGCGCCAATGCTAAACAGTCACTATCGGTGGCTCATCAAAATGGAAATTATTACCTAAAGGAAACTGACAGGAATCGTAGCAGAGGTATCTAATAATAGCAAGCAGTGGATTGAGGGGATTTTAGAGTGCATTAATCTCTTTTTTTCTATTGATTTACAGGTAGATGACAAGCAGCCAAATGATACTGCAAGTCTGTCCCCTCACTGTGGTGATCCCTTCAGTGAATTTATCAGTTGAATTGAGAAAGGGAGTGTATTCATATATTTGCATTAGAATAAGAGGTAATGAAAATTTTGTTTCATATGCAAAGTAAATGCAATTCTGATAGAAACATGGTGTTTTTGAAGGGTGGCTATTAACTTCAGGACTCCTCGAGACAAACATCTAATAGAGATGGCAGGATTTTGCTTTGGCCAGTGAGAACATAAGGTGTAATCTAGCTTTCTTTCCCAACGTTACACACACAAATGCATAGCAGGACATGCAAGCACATTCAAAATCAGGCAGATACCATTGTAGGAGGGCAAACATGCACATGCGTACATGACAGCGCAGTCTTTCTGCATCAGTGTTATCCTTAGGACTTACAATTAGATATAAACACCAAATGTAGACATTGTCAGGCTTTCTTTGTTCTCTGTTTCCTATAGTGGGATTGTGCCATGCTTTGTGGACATTATTATGAGGAGGACATTAGATTATTGACTGGTGGCTTTCACAGACTCAGCTCTTAAAATCACTGATAGAAAGTCTTTTGATAACCAATTGGTGCATAGAGGTGCCAGAATTGAAACCTTCATTTGTGTGAACTGCTAGGTCAGACGAGATGATTATATATATTTGTTTAATGACTTGTCTTAAGGACAGAGGATGTGGCTGGTGCAATGGAAAGAAATGGTGTGAATGTGGTAGACGGGGGCCAAAAATATATTAGCTATACTCAGCATCTTCTCAAAGGAAACACTGGCTAACACTGAATATGTTTTGCCTTACTAATATTTTGGGGCTTAGTGTGGCTCATATAAACTCTTGTCAAGCAAAAAGGCTGAGCAGCAAAAATAACACCAATTCAAATTCTCTTACTGGCTTTTGCATATTTGGCAGGTAAATAGCAACTGTCAATGTGCAAAATATGTCCGGGCTCCAAAGTTGCCAACAGCAGAAAACGTTGGTTATTCCAGAAGTAAATTTGGTGCAAAACATACTCCTATGGATGAATAAAGGTTGCCAAAGCATGGAACTTACTAATGTTTGCAGTTGGAGCAGTAGTAATTTCAATATGATTTTTAGATACTTTACAGAAATCAGTCTAATCCCCTGCAGATCAGCACACTTTGAGAGCCACACAAAGAAATACTCCCACTCTCAAAGGAGACAGGGGAGGGAGGTGTTTTACCTCTTCTACCTAAATGAATGATAGGACTGATGCCTGATCTATCCAGACGTGTTGAGCCACATGTAATGCCAAAAACCGTGGTTCCTTTCTAAAAAGTTATATGTATCTGATGTATTCATAAGACTAGTGGAGCTGTAGAAGTTAAAGCCAAGCTCACAGCAGGAGGTGACATGAGATTCAATATATATTTGATTCAGTTGGGTAAAACCTGGTGCACTTGCTGATGCTTCCATTTAGGTGGAACATCTTAAGAGATCACGGGAATTTGGTACAAAGCCTATTACAATATAAAGCATATAAATGCTCTTATGTCAATCTCCAATTCATTTAGCACTTTCTCCTCATTTTTATTGTGGGGCTACAGTATGAATGTATGAATGCTTCAAAAAACACAAATTACTTTTTTTCTTTTGTCATCCAGTTTGAGAATCTTCATTACTTTAGTCACATCAAACTGGAAAATAATTCAATTCTATGAGTGTGTGTGTGTGTGTGTGTGTGTGTGTACAAGGGGTGGAGGGCTTTTGAATAATAAATTACACTTTGATTGAGTGTCATGACTGCGAGGGAACACAAACAGCAGTCACTCAACGAAACCAATCACATCGAGCTGCCGCCATTTGAAGTATCTTTGGGCACCCGCTAAGCAACAGCAAATGTGATGTCGAAGTCATTATATTGTTATTGATCCACACGACACTGTAAATGGCATCCCTTAATGGCTGCCTGAAATCACCGTGGAACCCAATCAGGCCCAATCAGGTCTAATTTTTTCAGTAATGGATCGCTATAAACAAGATGACAGGAACACTGGCTGTATACACACTTATTATTTCATTCGGCATTTGCATTTGCACTCCGAGACTCAAGAAGCAGAGCAACATCATTTTGAAAAAGAAACACAAATCTCACAAACAAATGAACCACAAAAAGACAAAGTTTAAGGTTAAGTATAGGAACAGAACTGAAACAAAAGGAAAACACACAAACACAACACCATAATCACAACACAAAGAATAAACTAAATAAAGGAAAGCCAAAAAAAGGGTTGTATCAGGGAAAACACTTGTGGAGAAACCAAAGGAAGAGAAGGAAATCATTGAACAAAACACAGGGAATGCAGAAAGAAAAAGACCAACACGGCCAAAGGGATTCTGTACAGGCATGCGAGCTCAGTTACATTCTCCCACCATGCAACAGGTCCTGTTATTTACACGTGCTGGGTTTCCATGACAACACGTGCAAGAAAGCCTTTAGGTGCAGAAGCAATACCAAAGGATGCAAAACGAGAAAAGGCCCCACAATGCAAACATAAAAGTAAATTAACAAGACCCGAGCTAATCGGGTTTGCTTTCATCATTTTTTTTCCTTGGAAATAAAGAAACATTTCTTTCATAATCATTTAGCAGTTTGGATTAACTGATTAGTATTTCTTCAAATTAGTAATGAATCGAGCTCTGTAATAGGCAAATACAGCTAAAATTTTTAACATGTTGAATTTTTTTTTTTTTCAAATGTGGGTTAAAAAAAGTAAAAAAGAAAAAACACACCAACCTTCTCGAAGCTCTGAGGGATGTAAAGGGGTTGATGCAGAACACAATGACATGAGGAGAAGAGAAAAATAGGGGAAACACAGAGAGAGTAAAAAAAGCCACCTCAAGGTGTTTAGCTGCAGCTACATTTCCCTTTTCTTTAATCCTTTTTTCCTCCCTTTCCCTTGTCCCAGCTATCAGTGACACCCGTCTTGAAAGTACACTTGCCTGCCCCCCCCCTTAAATAAACTTTGAACCAAAACAATCAGATTCACCCCAGTGGCCACACTGTCGTCTGGTAAGAAAAAAATGGTGAGGCGCCACTGGAGTCAAATCAAGCGTACCATACTCATAAATCAAAATTTCACAAGCTCCTTATAGCCACAAGGAGAGGTTCCTGTGGTGGCCGTATTTGCTTTAGTTAGAGAAGGAAACCAAATAAAGAGAAAATAAAGAAAGAACTAATGAGAGATAGAAAAGAAAAAAAGACACAGTTTGGGCAGAAATTAGCAGCTGCAGTTCAAGACAGTTAGAGTGAATGTCGTTCGAAGCCAATCAGTAGCACTGTCATTATGGTTTCATTTTGGATAGTCTCAATTTGCCCAGGTAAAGTATGCTCCAGATAAAATTTAGGATTGTTATTTTATTTTGTTTTTTTCCTGAAGATTTATCCCTACCACAGCTGCTAATCTCGAGTGCATTTCGCTTTGTGAACAAAACATAGTCAACATCAAGTATCAGAATTGATTGACAAAAGTTAACTGAAAACAGACAAAGGTTGACACCATCAAGGCATAACAAGTGTGTTACATAGTGTGAAAGTACCTGAGTAATTATGACCCTTGTGTAGTCTTTTATAAGCATGCTGATGAAGCCAGTGTTCATGGAGATTGCATGAATTGTTGGAAATGATATCAGGGTATAGCTGTGTGTTTTTGACCAAAGGAACTACTAAACATCCCAGTGCTGTGTCAACAAAGTGTTCCCATTATTGTTATTTAATGATTCCCGTAGAGCTCTTGACTGTAATTTGCCATGAACCTTTTAATTTCTACCATGCTGTACATGAAAAAGGTGGAAAGCTACTTGACATTACGTGTCACTGCATCAGAGTGGAGACAGTATGAGACTCCAGGATGAATGCTGGCTAGAAGAGACACTAATCTTGATGAACCATTTTTTTTACCTTCTACTCCTCACAGTTGAATTTTTCTTTCCTACTCTGCTACTTCACAGGGTATGATAATAGCAATAATAATGAAAAAGCAGCTCCCTGACCCATTTTATAATGTCAGAGTAGTGAATTATTTATTGGGAACAAAGTTATTTGGTACACAGCAGAGGGAACAAACTGAGTAGATACCGAGGCATCTTTATTTAATATGCACAATATAAATAATACATGTCGAAAATGCATCTGCTTCAATTTATCAAAGCTCCCTCAACAGGGATTCATTGTCATTTAGCATTAGTGGTCGAGGGTAGGCTTTTGTCTTCATTGCCTGTTTCTTATGAAACTCAACGTTCCCTGTGACTGTTTGTTTTTCATATCTTCACTTTGCTGGAACATGCCAGCCAAATTTACTACTGACTGTAAAAGGCTTTAAAGATAATACCCCAAAGCTGAAACAGGGGAATACTATGGATTTATGCTTCAGAACACCATGATGAAAAAGTAGAGGAAGTGTACTATTTATAATCGATGCAAAAGAGCATTCTTTATGTAATACAGAGCAGCTGACTGTATTAACAGTCCATTTCTATTAATTCACCACAAGCAAATCCTTTTTACCCCCAAATCTGGAGAAGGCGAAAGGTTTGAGATTTTGATTGGTGGGCATTAATACCTCGCCACTCAATCAAAATCAAGACTTACCGTTGTGCTCCTGTACCTGAAAAAAACTAATCAAAAATAAGTCCTTCCCGACTCTTTTTGGGTTCCATAACTTTGACGGAGGGTGAAACATTTTTTCGGGCACACAATTACAGGTAAAAGGCGTCTTACAACTGATAAAGTAAAGACATACGGCTTGTTGTGCTACACATTTCCTTCCGAGTGAGTAGGGGAGGGCATTCAAAGACAAAATCATAACATCATAACAGAGAAGAACATTAGTTGGTCAATTATAGTTTTACATTTGGAAGTTTCAGTGCATATGAAATTACATTTGTGGCCAGGCAATACTATCAATGCTAAAAGATTTATATTACTTGGGTAATACTATTCTGCAAAATACATTTTGTGCACATACAGCTGGGCTAGAATGGAAGCAATTATCATTTGTTAAGCTCAACAGTAATGCCACTTAAAGCTGAGCTGCACTGTGCAGACATTTGAGTTAGAATGGGTGGATGTTTTTATTTTAAATTTTTTGGCCTGGCTCTGGGGCCGGGTTGCTCCCTACCTCGCACATAAAGGTTAGCAGGGGACGAGTAGCGCACGCCTTCCACATTAGACGCCACGCACTCGTACTTCCCCTGGTCCGTCTCCTCGCTGTTCTCGATCTGCAAGGCACCTGGGAAATGACAACATCCAACAAAGACAAGAAGGGATGGGGGAGGAGAGAGAAAAAGAGAGAGAGAAAGAAAGCAGAGAGGAAATGATTAGTTGATCTGTCGGTGACAGTGCATGAAGGAGTCCGACAATCTTCTTAATGGAGGACATCTTGAATTTCTCAGGACCATTTTGTCAAGAAGTGTTTCTCTCTGTAAAGCTAATGCGGATTGCCATGGCAAACTGGGTTCTTCTCCAGCCTCAGCCATCCGCAGATAAAAAGAAAATTAAATAAATAAAAATGTGGACTGAATCAGTCACACAAAATTTGTAGCTATGTTGGTGTATGCAACTCGTGTAAGACATGAGATCTCTTCAAAGAAAAGAAAAAAACACCATGAGGACAAAGCAATGATGTAAGTGTGATGAAAGGTAATGGAGTAGGGTGTTGAGATGGTTGCTGTAAACTAGATTAACAATTCGTCCTTTGCATAGCCCTCACTAAGGGAGAGTCTGTGTGTGCTGGGGGAAGAGGGGTCATGGGAAAATATCCAGACATATAGTTCATTCATGTCCAAATGAACACTGGCATGGTGCATAATGCAGCAGCTCAGCTCCTCTGCTGTTAAACAGGTCAAAGATCAGAATAAAGACACACCTAATTCTTACATTATATCTTGTTAACATGTAGGGAGAGAAAAATGTAAAATATATCCATATGAACGGATATACTGGCCACCATTGTTATTGGGTTGTTTAAAATAATTTGAATTCTCTTTTACTTGATATTCATGTGTTTCGTATGAATTACTTCAGTGTGTTCAGATTTGATGTATTCTCTCTCAACTACATCTCTCCTTTTTATTATTCTTTTTCCCCATATTGTCTTATTTTAGGGTGTTATTAAGGGTATTTTAGAGTTTTATATAAACCCCTTAGGGCTTATGTGTTTCAAACAGACATCTCTTTTAGATTTTATCTCTTGTATGTGCAAATAAACTGAACCTAAATGCTTGGTAACAACACTGGAGAAGGGGCGTGGGTGACGGAGGAGGGAGGTGAAACAACGGGCGTCAGATCATTCCTCGTTAGAGCGCTGTTGACGGCACTTCCTGATGATATCATTAGGGCTTCTGGCTGGCTCAGCAGACAGATTGCAGCCCAGGCCTCCCTGACAAACACAGCACCATCGCTCGTTAGCGTTTAGCCAGGAAGCATCAATACAGCAGCCGCTGCCCAGGATGCTTTGTAAAATACCATAACCAACTCCATCACATCAGCAAGCGGCAGGAACACAATGTTGTACAAAGCTACTATTCTGGAACATTGGTCTAATAACGCTTTTCAGCTGTGGCACAAATGAGACCATCGATCCTGCTTAATTATAAAGATTAGTCACGCTTCTACCCTGGCCACGGACTAATACTCTAAGAGTATTTTACACCTTGGAGTCAGTACAAAGATATCCACTCTTAAAAAAATAAAGCTACAACAATCTATACTCCCTTTCCCTCTCTTCAGTTCCCTCTACAGCTCAGATCATCCTCATCCCCCAGATGGACCCGTTCCTGGCACATAGCTTATGAACCAAATGAAAATATCTACCTGCAGAGTGCAGGTGGCGGTGGAGTCTTCGCTCTGCGATTATGCAGGGATCTGATTTGGATGTGTTTGATGTGTGCTTGGAACAGCAAATGCCAGCCCGGTGGCAGGTGGGTTGGAATGTACTCAGAAGCCTAGTGCCTCGACACCAGGGAGACCACAAAGTAAGGACTGTGTGAAGTTCAACTCCAGGTGGACGGTTCCAGAAAGCTCTGCCAGCGGCTCCTCAGCCTTGGTCCCTGTGCTAAATTATAGAATCTTTGGAAGGCTGAAGTTGAAGTTGGTACAATTTTTTCAATGCTTCATAAATAGTAACCCTAAGCTTGTGGTGGGCCAAAGCCCCCATTTTGTTGACTGTTACCAAAGAGCTAAATCAGAAGAAATATTCTATACGTCATATTTTTTAATTTCATGTGTGCCAACTGCTAAGGGTCCGCAGGTCCAAATGCTTCCAACAAATACAAATGTCTTTATCTGAAAATAATATTTAACAAATGTCATCTGAAGGTCAACAAAACACAACCACCAACATGCGGATGGGTGACAGATAATGAGCCAAACAAAATTAATTGAGAGCCAATTAAAACCCACATTGGCTGCTGTGAATTGTACCTCCTGGCAAAAGAGAGAGAGCAAGAAGGAGAGAAAAACAGAACAGAGAGTCTTTGAAGGGATAGATAGAGTTTCATCTGTTCCTCGCCATCTTTGGTGGTGGCTTCTCACTCGGTGGTATTATCCATTGTTTCCAAGCCCCTATTGGCTTCATTACATATTCCAGCTATTATTCAGTGGAGCTGTGAAGAACACATGAAGACTCCTGCTGGTGAACACAGAGAGGTAATGTAAAAAGGAAGAAAAAGGCAGGGAGGAGACGCAAGAAGGAGAGGTAGGGGGGAGAGGCAAATGTGGAGGAACAAAGAGAGAGAAGGAGGAATGGAGATTTATTCTTATTCCTATATCTCATTTCTTATTTGTCTTAAACTTGTCTATTATTATTCTGTCTCAAAATTGACTCTTGTAACGAGCACAGACATTATTCTTACCCTCGTGAAAATCAGGGTAAGTTAATATTTATCTTAAACCAGATTAACATTGGAAAATG
This sequence comes from Enoplosus armatus, assembly GCF_043641665.1. Taxonomy (NCBI): domain Eukaryota; kingdom Metazoa; phylum Chordata; class Actinopteri; order Centrarchiformes; family Enoplosidae; genus Enoplosus; species Enoplosus armatus. Next base: position 18,435,749 of record NC_092186.1, read on the forward strand.
AATAACAAAAACAAAAGAAAAGATTAATTGTATTGTATTTTATCATATTCACTGGACACAATTAGATCTGCATGAACAAATGTTTGATGAAGGACGCCCTGTGGAAGAGCTGGAGAAGGTGAGCAAGAGGAAAGGTAAGAGAGAGAGGGGGAGTGCATAAGAGACATCACAACTTCATTCTATTTTGAGATGCTTTAAGCTGCTCTCTCCGTTAGATTTGCACATAGAGAGGCGATATCCCACTGGTGTAATATGTGTTGTGCCACACTGTGCGAGTTCCATATCTGTCCATATCTGCCCATTTTGTCATTTGCACTCTCCTATATCATGTTTTCTTCTAATCCCAGCTTTGTCTTTTGTAAACCACAAAAGAAGTTAATTTGAATGAATCCATTTCATTCATATAATTAATGATCTCTGTAACTATATAAATGATAAAATGTAATTATTTTTTTGGGTGAACAGGCAGTCAGTTTAAAGCCTGATAATATTGGCATTTAAAGACAACAGACCTCTATGGCCTTTTAACATACAAATCCAAACGAACCCTCTTTGATGTCCTATCTCCAGCAGCAGCATGGACGGGCATGAGCGCACGCAAAACAAACTCCACCTTTGAAAACCCTTGTCACTAGCATGTGTCTCTTCCCTACCATTTCCTTTTGTCTTTTTTTAAAATGACTGCTCTCTGTGTTTTGCATAATTACGCTCTGTCTACCCTGCCAGCCTGTGGCTCACCAGAGCGCGAGTGGCCATTGGCATTTTTTTCTTTTATCAGGAAAAGAGGAAACACAAGGAATGAAATAAATGCTGTAAATTATCTTTAACAAGCACAATAAAAACCACACACCCAGTCTGCTCACACTATGAGCGTTTACTGATAAAGACTTGCCTAGCGACAAAAAGCAATTTATAGTGTCGCTCACAAAATGGCCGTACTGTGCTTATGTGCATCCTATATGGAGCCTAATGGCATGTCTTCCCTGTCTCCAGCTATAAAGTCTCATCACAAACACAACGATTGTAAAAACTACCACAGACCATTTTGTTTTCCTTTCTCTTTTTTTTTGATTTCAGGAAACATGAAAAAGTGTTAATGACAGTTGACTATGCTGCTTGCCAAGAGATGGTATGATGACAAGCATGGCTAGCTTTACTTTATATGATATCAGTACAGTTTGACTGTGTTGACATATTGTTTGAGACAGAAAACTCCAAAAAAGACTTTCATGTGGGTACAAATATGACCTCTGCATGTACAGCAGTACTAAAGTGACAGTAACGGCAGAAATGATTGTTGTTTGAAATATTCTTTCATACAACTTGTAGTACTTTCATATGAAAAGTACATTTTATTACATTCCATTGTAAGTATTTAACTTCAACTGTGAGAGTGACCTGCAATTACTGAGCAAGCACTACTTTACTTACTACTTAATCTTGTTCAAGGACACTCAAAAAGGACACATGAATGTTGAAGGACATAATGTGAGCTGTTGTGGGCATTGAACCCAAGATCTGAGGATCCAGGACAGTCTCTCAATCCACTTACAGTCCACACTGACCATCCGTAAAACCCCAGGAAGTACCGCCCCTGCTGAGTAATAATTCATGTTTTTCTGGGTCAGATGAGAAAAGATTGGTGCCATTTATTTATTTCTGTCTCATTCCATGATATATGCTGCACCATTAGGACCCAAAAGAAGAAAAACAGTGGCTACAATTCAAGCAAATAAAGTCCCTGATAATGATATCACCTCCACGTGGACCAATTAGTCTCCATCTCTGTCAAAGTGACCCTTCCTGCACACTCACAACCTCCAATCTCCACTGCTACCCACTCCTGGCTATCTTGCAGCATGTTCACTGCCTTCATCCATTCGATAAAGAAGGCTGTAATGGGCAGTGGGTCTGGGACATTTGTCCCAGCCGTGACAGCTGCCCTGGTTAACAGCGCTGCATGCCGCAGGCTGATCTGAGCGGAGCGCTGAGGTGCCAAGGTGTGATAACAAAGAAGACTGCCTGGACAGAGTTCAATAAATACATGGCCAATTCAGATTCTGAAACAGACATTCTTGTACCAAAGCTATTTAGAGCAAATACTTTGTCCCAGTAGTCTTCAGTATATTAAAATTTCACCATTTTCTTGCCAAAATATTGCAAGGATTTAGATTTCTCTTGAAGGCAGGGCTGTCAATGATAAGGGACAATGAGATGTTTCACTACACTTAAACTAAAAAACAAGTTCCTTGCCCTTTCTGTAGCTGTAGGCTAATAGGAAATATGAATATTGACAAACCCATATATGGATCTAGTGATAGTCTTGGTTGTTGTGGACAGGGGAAAGACAAGGGCAGAAGGAAAAAGCATTAGGGTGGGGAAGAAACTGAAATGTGGGAAAAGGAGGACAAAAAGACAGACAGAGAGGGGTGGAAAGAGAGTCTCATTTAAGAGAGGTGCAGCGTATTATAGAGAGACAGAGAGAGAAAGAGCAAAACAATGAGAGAGGGTTGGGTGGAAGAGTTGAAGAGACAGACAAGCACAGAAAAACAGAAGGACAGATGAGGGGATAAAAGAAAAGCAAGGAGGGGCCAGCATGGATGATTAATTTCAGAGAGTGCCTGATGCTCTGGTCTGCCCACCCCTGTCGCTGCTTTGTAGCAGCTTTGCCATGTGTACCCCCCAGTCCCATTTGTGTAATTCAATTAGTGTGCTCCAGCGGGCCTTGATTGATTTGTTTAGGCGATCAACAAAACGGCTGGCCAAGTCTCACTCTTTCTTTCCCTCCCTCTTGCTCCTTCTGCATCACACTCAGCCCTGCCGGTGGCACACTGTTCTTTTCATCATTTTATCTCTCGTTTTCAGTTCATGTCTCTCATTAGTCCCTCATTTCTCATCTCCTCTCCTGTCGTTTTCTCTCTATCCTCTCATCCCAACACTGCTCACTAAAGCTCTACTACAGTGCAATTAAAACCCCAAATTAGCACCTTACTGTATAAATGGATACACACTAAAAATAATAACCTTTCCAGTACACGAATTAAACTCACTGACATGCACAGAAGAGTACAAGACTCAATACCTTGAGTGCACTTACTGATTCAAGAGGAATAGTTACAAAAATATTTATTACTAAAAAATAGATTTTGATTCACTGTCATAAAACAAAAACAAACAAACAAACAGATTACAACTGCATGTTTAAAGATACACTCCACTATTGAGAAATGTTGTCAGGACACTATGTTTGTATGTATTTTCACGTATATGTATATACATCGAGCCAAGTAGTATCCCACTGGCAGGTGTATTTCAGAGTTTTGATACAGCTGGTTCAACAGGGTTCCATACAACAACTCAGTTGTTACATATTGCAGTTGTGAATCCACATAATCACACGATAGAGAAGACAAATATGGAAACGCTCCTTTCTCTCCGTCTCCCTTTCCTTTTGTCTGTAGCCTGGCTGTCACTTGGGCACGCTCTACCACCACCCCAAGGTCATTACACTGTGATCGCACCTGCATGAGGCCCCACGTGTGATGCCATTGTTGTCAGTGCCCATCTGGTGGCTTGTAACGCTCCCATGGAATCAGTAATGAAGCAGGTAGGGAGTCCAGCTACCTTTCTACCTATCGCTTACCTCTAGGCCAGCACCTGGTAAGCTTTGTATAGAAGCGTTAATGCAGATTTTACAGTTTGGGAATTGGCTCTTATGAGTAAAAGGCCATGACGCTGCTTCCGTGACACACATGTGATTTCCGTGAGACCGGCAATCGCTGTCTACTCTTCATCCCTCCTCTATTTTCTGTTTTAATCTCTTCACTCTCCTTAATGTTCACTCTTTTCCTGGCGTGGAAGAGTCAATGAAAATCTACATTGGTGTGGACATGCACCCATGCAAGCAAACCATTTTGTGTCCTTCTCAGACACCTTGATCTCAATTACATTTGCATCTCTCTCCAATATCCTATGGTATTCATTTTCTCTCTACATAAGCACCATACACTCCTGAAATGGAGACATCATAAGTCCTGTTTGCTTTTGTTTATGAGACCTTATTCAAACAAAGCACAGCAGGGAGGGCTGGGTTTGGTTATGTTGGTCTTGAGTGAGGGCTTTAAAGGAGTAAATGGTCTGAATGTAGTCTAAAACATCAGATGTTCATGAATATGTTTGACAACGTGCTAGTGTTTAGAGATTCGTGTCATGTATGGCTTATATGAAATGATTGAGGATGGAGGTCCTTAATCTTAATGTAGGACCTCTATTGTCAATGACTCACCCCCTTTGCTGTACCAAACTGTAAATGTGAAACTAAAAGCATTTATCCTGTCCCTATGAGCGTGGGGACATACATGGCAAACTAAGATATTCACTTACCTGCTCAGCCTGTGAAACAAAAGCATCTTACAACAAACACACTGAATCAACTGGGAGAGAATTGTTCAGCAACAAAGCCTGGCGGAACAAGTGAAAGTTAAATTGTTCGGGGAAATGAAAAAAATGAAGAGAGAGGAATAATTATTTGACAAAGCTACCATATAATTCATCAGTCACACTGCTGTCATTCCCTTTCCCCCCTCGATATCCTCCTGTTCATCTTCTGACATTTCAAAGAGCTGGTTTTGGTATGGTAAAAGGATGTACATGTTGCCATTCTTGAAACGGAAGCCATTACACCCAGCAGCATCCCCAGTTTTGCCTTTATAAGTTGCTGTGCCGCAGAGTAACAGGGAGGGAATTAATCAAATGCTTTTCCCCTGACATACCACATGTATCCTAGGCCTCATGAAAATGAGGGGGTTGTATTAACATACATAATGTCGCTATTGCTCTGATGGTGAACAGAAAGATGAGGAGGATATCAAAGCAGAGAAGGAGACAGAAGAACTGGCGTTGCTTAGATTGTGTTGAACAGTTTGCAGTATTAAATGCCCTGGCCTTATCAACAAATAAGGCCACCATCGCCCAGCCCGCGACTTCCCATCACCAATCCCCCACCCTGCAGCCCCATGTCCATGTCCAAACAATTTAAATGTCAGAGGAATAAAGCAAACAAACCACCTCGTAATAACCCTCACAATCCCTCCCCTCTGCTTTCAACCTTCCCAATCCAGTATCATAACCAGCTGGCAACACAATTTGAATTGCTCAGTAGTTTCCTGACACCGATGATGTGGAGGAGATAGTAGGACGGCACAAACACAGAACGTCCACAGAGGTGGAGAAACAGCACACAGATGATGACATGGGGCATGGGAGTGTGAAACACTTATGATCACGTTCACAAACAGTGTGTACAGAGCACACAGAAAATACATGAAGTTAGTGGATATAGAAACGTTTGTCATTTTTAAGAGGAAAAGCCCACTTGATATCCCCCCTATTAAGTCAGTTGGGTGGAGTTAGGAGAGGTTATGTCTGGTTTAGTGTCAGTTAAATTCTTTCTTTGCCCCCTTTCATTGTGTTGGGTTAACATCTTACCTCGAATCGGGGTACCCTCTGGAGGAGACACAAAAACGAAGACACAACATCAGTTTAGTTCAACGTTAATGTTAGTAGTAGTAAGAAGAGTTATTTGGGTTGGAGGGTGGATCATTGGAACTAGATTATCAAACCATTAGGTAATCTCTTAGAGGGTTTTCAGAGATGGGTTTGAGTTTTTCATAGAAAAAAAACAATTCCTCTCATTGCTGGTTTCACAAAGGAATGAGGAGCTTTATATTGGCTGGCACACTCCATTACCTCATCATTGTCTCTTTTTCACCCCTCCTTGCCTTAGACATATTAAGAGAGGAGCCACAATGATTCATTGGCTCTATTTCTTGGCATGTATTTTATCATGGCTGCAACTCGAGGTGATAGGGCAGAGCAAGAGACCTTAAGTTGACATGAATCGCTCCAGTGGCAAAAGCCCTTTCCCAGCCAACTGAACTTGAATAAGAGGTCAGTAAAACAAGTTAGAGGTGCCACTATTCTATAGCCGGTATCTACATTAGTATGGAACAAACTTGCTGAGGGAGGTGGAGTCCCCACTGAACAAGAATTTCAGGCTGTACCTTCAGGCAACCACAAGTTAAAACAGATTGAAGTTCTTATTTATCCTGCAAGTCATAAACCTGCTTAACTGTGACAGATAGACTCTTCACCTCAAGCTTCATCCCTCCTCCCTCCTCGGTCATTCAATCTCCTGGCTCTTTCCATTGTTTCATTTCACTGAGAGTTGTATGTTTCTCTATTCTTTGTTTATTGTGAGTTTGTATTGTGTTACATGCCTGACTGTAAGCCAAATGTCCCATTAGGGACAATAAAAGATTGAGCTTATCCAGTCAGCGGCTGGTGGGCTTTTAAATGTTGCTCGAGTTGTTGCTGTGATGTAAAATGCATCCCTTATAGGCAGAGCTTTGGGTGTGAGTAGGGAAGCCAGCTTAAGTTCAACCCCCTCTCTGCCAAGCATTAAACTGTCTTCTGCTCTTAGCTTTTTTTCTCCGTTCAATGTTTTCCAACCATTTTTCCAAACTCTTTTTTCTTTTCTTACTTTTCTCTAAATCTAAGGATGACTCATGGCAACAATGTGCCCTTGGCAATCCCTTGAGAGTGCCAGCAGGGCGGCACCAACCGGGAGGTGCCCTACTTAGCATAGATGGCCTGCAGGCACAGAGCTGAGGGTCAAGGGTGCGCACTGCCCATTGAGTACTACAGGCCTGGCCTGTGTGTGTGCATGCATTCATTCAAGTTGCACACAATAACATGTGCCGGCCCTCCTACCAACTAGCTGAACCAACGAAACAATACCTTGCATCCATCCACCCATTAGCAGCAAGCTAGGCAAGGTTGTCCAGACGTCCCTCTCCCAGCAATATTTTCCAGCCCCTCCTGGGGGATCCTGAGGTGTTCCCAAGCCAGATGAGATATACAATCTATCCAGGGTGTTCTGGGTCTACCCCTGGGTCACCAGTTGGATGTGCCCAGAAAACCTCTAAAGGAAGGCGCCCAGGAGGCACCCTGATCAGATGCAAAGGAGCAACGGCTCTACTCGATACACGATACTTCTGGATATCTGAGCTCCTTGCCCTATCTCTACGGGTGAGCACAGCCATGCTATGGGGGAAACTAATTTTGGCCGCTTTTATCCACGATCTCACTATCCAAAACGCATGACCATAGGTGAGGGTTGGAATGTAAAATGACTGGCAAATCAAAAGCTTTGCCTTCAGGCTAAGCTGTCTCTTTACCACAATGGTCTGGTACAACGCCTACGTTGCTCATGACCAATCTGCCTGTCGATCTCCTCAACACTACCTTCTTCAGTTAAAAAATAAAATAAAATCAAGGGAACCTGGTGTTTAAGATGTAAAGTGGTGCCAGCAATTTCCATGTCCTATACAGTACATTAAGGGGTGTGGGTGGCTAGGTACTAGAGATGACATTTTCAATACCTTCTGGTCAGATTGTTGTTGCAGCTCTGCATACAGAGGCGTCCTTTGTGATACCAGCAGGTAGGAGGCAATCACTGAGTTTGAAGTTCTGCCTGGTTTGCAATGTGCCTAGATGGAGTCATTTCCTTTCTTTATTGTTTCTGTACAGTGTGTTGCACTGTGATTATTTATGAATCTTAAAATATGTCAGTAATTATAAACCATTATAGACATATCTTTTAGTGATATATGTAATATATGTATACAGTTAGATATGTTATTACACTGTATGTTCATACTCTGAAAGTGTGCATTTGATGCCATTACCCATACAGTAATTTAAAAGTATTTAATTCTATAATTTAATTCATTTTTAGAAATTTGGAAGTGGGAAATGTCTTTAAGTGTTCAGATTATTTCTAAGAAACATTCAAAGAGATTGTTATTCTTGACTATTTCACATTTGCAAGGTTTACGTATTCTGTAAACCCACCCGAAAGGATAACCTTCCTTCAATATCCATAAACAGTGCACTACATGCACAGATTTGCTTTGATAGTTGAGAGTCATTGAAAAACCAGGCAAAACAACAGGGACATTTTAATCATTTCTGATGATTTTAGAGACCACATAATCATAGGTAATCACAAGACAAAGGACAAAGGACAGGTTACATTGTTATAGAGTTAGAGTTTGATTAGAGGCTGCAGAAGCTGTTGGTTTATTTTGCTTTAGCTGTGATGAAATTTTAGTTGGGGGTTAAGGGGTTACTAGTTAAAGGTTAGGTGAGGTTAAGGTCAAAGTTAGGTTAAGGTTAGGATAAGGTTAAGGTTAATAAAGCAGGTTTATAAAGGGAAAGGCCATCACATGTGGACCATATAAAGGACTGAGTGACAAAAGAGGGACAGAAAATGAGAGGAAAGTAATGAGGAGGATGAGGGATAACAGATAGAGGTTGTTCAGCTCGAAGGCAGTGGTTCCACACAAAATACAAAAAAATTAAAAGGAAATGAGTTACCTAGGTCATTGGAACTTTTGAATAATAAAACATCATGAAGAGATAAAAATAAAACTTAGCTAAGGATCTGACCAGGCAGGCTTGGTCTGGAGTGGCCAGCCTGTATTCAATTACAATGGCAAATCCACCTGTATTACGGGCATGCAACCTAATGGCCATAAGCTCCCCTTCTAAGCTTTGGTCAGCCAGAGGTTGATCAGCTTAGGGTGACAATGACCTAAATATACCTCAACAGGCCGCTGACCTCCTCGCATTATCAAATGCGGCATTATTTGCTCCACAGAACACCCCATCTGTTTTGTTAAACAACCCTCTGAATATATTAAAAATATTATTGAAGGATGTAGTCTGGCCAGAGGCAATCTGGCCAGAGATGTTGCCCATCTGCGTGTGAGACGGATGGGGTTGCGTGATTGGCCAAGTGTCAAAGACTGACCACCCTCCAGAGGGCGTCTGGCTGACCTTCTCATCACCACAGACACCCGTCTGGGATCCTGGTGGTGTCGCAGCAGGGAAAATCTGGCTGTTGTTACCACATCTGCAGAGGTCCAAGGCACTCCCTGCAGAGCAGCTTTGATGTCAACAAATGTGAGCGTTTTCTTGCACATTTTAGATTATGTGCAATTGAACTCAGCATGATTCACATTGGAATGTGCATAAATCTGTGTGTGTAGGGGAGTCATCCAATGCCAAGTCAGGATTTTAACCCTTTATATTGAAAAAGGACCTTAATCTTTAAGAATATGTACTGCGCCCTATCTTCTCACTGTCTCCCTGGCCTCTGGTTAATCTGTTCTGGCTGACAAGGCAGTGAAGGCCTGGGGTCTGCAGCCACAGGGACTTGGGGAGAAATGTCAGGCTCCCTCCACACCTCTAGAGGAGCTCCTCAGGGGACCCTTACGCAAATATCACTGCCCCGCCAGCACAGCATGGTCTGGCACATAAGGAATCAGTCAGCTAGCTAGTCAGCTCTCGAGCAAACAAGAGCGGGATGCTCTATCTTTCAGTTCATATTATCAAAATTGTTATCATTATGTTGTCTTTTGTTTTAGGTAGAAATAATTCAGATCAGTATGTGAATTTCAACATCACGCAGAGTGAATGTCACATGAGAAAGATGGGGGATTCATTTGCAGGGGCTGGAGGCTGAGTATGTTTTTGAAATCGTGTTTGCCAACCCACTTCCCATGTTCACCTTTCTCCTCCCTGGTCTCTTCACAGAAGTCTCTATTTCCCTTCCAGGACCCGTCAGTCTCAGAGTTACCCCCTGTGGCTTGAGAGTGTGCCTGAAGCATGAGAGCAAACAGCTAGCTCCTAGAAATTGTCAATAGCTATCAGAATGGGTATTTTTTTCCAGATTCTTCTGTTGATCAAAGGCTGCAACAGAACCTTTGTTCTGTTTTGGGATTTTTGGAAGTGCAAACCCAAGATGGCTACTCTATGTTCTGATCACATGAGAAGATGGCAGCCTTGGGGGCTTGAACATGCAGGCCGTTTTATCATCAGCATAAATCCTGCCTGGTTGCTGAATGAGTTTTCCAGCAAAAGGGTTACAGAAAAAAGATAAGCCCCCAAAGCTAACATTACCTTATGAGAGCCTTGGTATTGAAACAAGGGAAAGTAATTTCCTTTTCTGCCCTCCTACATACACATATAGTTTAAACTGTAAGTAAAATATGCCCAGCTTGAAGCGGCTGGGTATATTTTTGCAAGTTCAAAAAGTCTGAAGGAGTACAGACTGTTGCCAACTATAACTATCTATAGAGTCCTCGCCCTCTAGCATGGGCAATAGAGACTTAGCTAGAGATTTGTAAACCAGTGGGCATGTGGGCCAATTTGACGAGAAGAGAAAATGCTCTCTTGAGAAAATATTTGGTCAAGACCAGAGGGTTGACCCAGCCCAAGTTTGGGATTGGAGGTCTCAGCCATACAGCGGTCCTGCAGTGGCCTTCACCTGGAAAGAACTCAAGATTCTTTCAGTCTGTATCAGTTCTTGTTGCACTTTCCAAGGGTATTTTTGGACAGCAAAGCTGTTATTGTGAAAGCTGAGGTTCAACCTTTACATCTGGGTATAAAAAAACAGCCAGTCATGTGTATTTCTGGAGCATAGTGTATTCTATATATCTCGCCAAGAAGACAAAAACACTGTAGGCTATGACTTCACAGGAATAATTGTCTTGGATTCAAACAATTATTATTATTAAAAAAAATCCAATTATTTTGTCAAAGCCTGCTGTCTTGCAACACAGCAGAGAGAAAGAACTAGACGTGACAGGGGGCATCAGCAGTGTAAAATCTGGGTACCATGGTCAGGAAAAAGTACATAAGACAACTACTTCCAAGGTAACCTTGCACAAGGTATTTAAGACCCCAAATACTTCAGTAAAGTTTCTAAAATTTTGTACAGTTTTTTTAACTGTGCAGTCTCAAAGTCTTATTTTGCATATTAACATTAACGTGAAGCAGGATGATGCCTCAAAAGACTTGCTCAGCTACTCTTTCCCATATAAATAAAAATGTGCTGCTTAAAGTTGGACCGTGATACCTAACCACCTCGTCCCCAACTCGTGCTGCTGCTTGTCCTTGATTTGCCTTTCTGCTGTAAGTCCCAGTGTGTGTGTGTGGGGTGGGGGGGTGAAATAAGATAAAGTTGGCATAAAAAGGAGTGTGGGCGAAACAAAAGAAAAAGTTAAGGATAAATAGAAAAAGAACATAGGGAACAACTGGCAAAAGAGGACGAGGGTGAGGGGAGAGCAGGGAATGCATGCATTTTGGAAAGTAGTTTAAATATGCCATCTGCTTCAAGGAGAGTGGGTGGGCTTGCTGGGCTTTGCAAGACACTTACCAAAGGTTTCTGAAAATGAAAAAGCAAGAGGAAAGTAAATAGAAAAAGGGGAAGAACAACATAGTTCATTTTAGGTTGAGGTTGAAAGTGACTGCCACGCAAGAATTAAAAGAAGTACAGTTTCGTTGGGTCTTGTGACATCAGTATTTTAGTTTTTATTACCATTACCAGATACCATGGAAGGAGCAGTGAATTTAGCAGTTTGACATAAATTCTATTTACAATTTATAATTCTAATTAGAGGCATTTTGTAAAAAATCTAATTAACACATTTTGGTGTCAATTATAAAATATAACATATTTTATTGGTTGGTTTATTTTATTGTTTTTTTCCAGCTTTAACTTTGTTATGGGTCACAGCAGCCACATGTATGTTGTATGTTGAAGACTCTGAGATGTGCACTGAGACACATCTAAGTTTCAGACACATACATACAAAACACATAAAGAGAGAGACAACAAAACAGCAGTCTGTTTCAGTTAGACAAGACACACAAAGACAATTGAAAAAATCATGAAACAGATAAAGACAGATGATACAGAGGTTAGACAACAGGCAGGAAGCTGAATTTCTTTGTCCATCATCCACAGAGGCTCAAAACTCACAAAGCCATGTTGACAAAGTTACCAGGTAACTCAATTCTTAAAGCAGAGCTGACCCTCCATGATTACATACAACCTAAGAAATAACAGCAGAATAACAGGTGCAGTAGACAGGCTTAACAGCTGCCAAATGTACATGAGAAACAAACACCAAAATCTCTAATATTTCTCTAATTCTTTATAAATTTTGATTATTGTTAATGATCTTTCTTTCCAACATAGTATGGGGTTTTTGACCATACATAATATGTTATCTTGTGAGAAACACTGAATGTAAAAAACTTTGATTCATTTACAAGAAAACACCACAGTGCACCATTAAGGTAAAAGGCCTAAATTGTTTAGGAGAAGGCTGGCAGTGCCAGAACAGGAGCATGAAGGTGAAAACATTAACGTTAGAGCTCTTTTCCTAAGAGTCCCTTGTGGAGGCTCTTTGTCCTCAAACTAAAGTCAAAAGCACGGGCTGACAGCCAACTCCAAAGCACCTCAGGAGAACCTAACATCCCCAGAGGAGGTCCCTGGGCCACTATGACCCAAGAAACAATTTTCAGTAAGTTGTAAAACACCACCCCAGAGAAAGAAAACAGTCACACATATTTGGGTTTTGCTTTGAAATCTTAAAAGTCAAATTTCTACCTCAGAACTGGAGTGCACCAGTAAGTTAAACATGAATCATCTCTAAAATTAAAGGCATTTTAAGGAGCTGTGGACTTGCTGTATTTGGAAAGGCATAAATAATGAGATGACAAATTGATTATTTTGAGTGTACAGCTCATGAGGGCCACAACTGGGGCAGGAACTCAATGGCAACAGACTCTTTATTTAGTGGCGTCTACACTGATGTAAGTTTGCAGCAACAAATCAAATAGGAGTCATTGGATTTTTCGAATGGTGACAAATCATCGACCTAAAATATCTACCCCTTATTGCCTGGGGCCACTCCAGGGCCTACACTTAATTAGCTATATAATTAGACTTTGCTTTACTGGGCCTCTCAGTGGGGTTTAATCAATGGGAACAAGACAACATTTCCACCACTGAGTTGTGTCAGTGGAAAGTGGACTTTGCTCTCATTGTCTACTATGACACACTTCTGTTGTGAATCATTTGACCTGATTCAGTAATGTTACACTTTTCAACACATCTTTTGGATGATTATCTATGGTTATAACAACATTGACAGAGCACTATGGCTATAACGCTCAACCTTTACACTATTGTATGCTTCTCATGTTGTAATCTAGGAAATTTATCTCGCCCTCATGATTTGATGTCACATTTTAAACATAGTTAAAAATTTGGGTCAACACGCATTTCGTTTTCAACGCAGAATATCATGTTACACTTTAGAGTCTCCTGTATTGTTTGTATGAATTCTCAGATCTCTTGGTCTAATGCAAACCTACTCAGATCGGTTGGATAAATCCACGCTGCACTGTTTTTGTCATTAACCTAAAAACAAAGCATAGTGTTTAGTTCCTAAAAAGTTTACATTGTGACAAAGTTGCTACTTGAAATTGATATGATATAATACGTTTTAGTGAGTGTTGCAGTAACTGCAAACACTCACTCACTCAAAACATATCTCCAGCTTGGGAACCAATATGTGTTCCCAAGCTGGAGATATGAATCTGTTGAAAAGCTAACAAAGTGGTTTCAATCACACTTCTCACATTATCTAACTATTTGGGGAGAAAAAGACAGGGCACTGCAGCCACATCAGCTGAAAGGCACAAAAACAACCATGTTAACTATTGCCAAAAATGTCCTGGGAAATCAAACAAGTGCTCGAGTTAATAAGAGGCAAAAGGCAACAACATAATGCTTGGGCTTTTCTTACCTGAGCGTAGCTGTTTGATTCGCCCATTACTTGCGCTGGGGTCAATGGGCAGGAAGTCTTTGTACCAGGTGATTTCTGGGTCAGGGTTGCCACTGGCAGCACAGAGCATGGTGGCTGTTCGAGTGCGCTCCACCACTTTGAGTTGAGGGCCCATGTCAATGTTAGGGAAGCCTGGTGGGAGCAGGTCCTCTGTGGAAAGAACAGGAAAAGGGGGGGGGGGGGGGGGGGGGGGGTGAATAAAAACCAGCCAGTAGTGACTTGTAATCCATATACATACATTTTTATTATCGATGGAACTGAGAGCACAAATATAACACAACAGTCAAGTTAAATAAAACAAGACTAAATGACTTATTATACAGCAGTCATTGAGTCTTTTTGACAACTTTTTTGCAGTTGTGGTCATCTAAGAAAAATGAATGAACCAATTGAGGATACAAGCCTTGAATAAACATGTAAACTGCATTTCATGAGGAATCTGGCTCTCCCAGAGGGCTGCATTGAGACATCGAAAGAGGTTTGAGAACAAAGACCAAGAAAAGTAAGCACTGAGCTTTCTTTGACTTTCTTTCTCAGAAAATGAGCTTGCATTGTAATGGTTAGAGAAACCATCCTGTAGCCAGATACTAACACACAGCGTTCCCACTACCAGCTAGCTTGTCCGTTAAGGACAATGTGGCTTATTCAAATGCCCTTAAGGAAGACACTGACTCCCTGCATGTATGCTCTGTATAACATGTAGTAAATAAATGGCTTTAAATGCGTATCGAAGATCAGGGGGGGAGAAAATAAGAGTGAAAAGTAATACCAGAAGAAAAGCCTAGTAATCACGGTGATTTCTCCATTTAGTTTCCTCATGTTCAGTGAAATAAATGACACTCAAGTCAAGGCACTGAATACTATGCAATTATTGGACTGTTAAGAGATGACAGTGTAGTGTGCTCTATGGTCATTGTTCTCCTAATACAGACTCTGTGCTCCCCTGGGGCAATTAGCTCCATGGGTCCAATTGCTTGACCTCTACCCTGACTGGAGCCAGAGCAGTGACTCATTCTTAGATGATGAGAGCCAAGGGGGAAGTACCCCGAGCTGTAATATGCATCACAAGCCCAAGGCCACATCGCAACTGGGAAGAAGATTGACTGACTAAGATGCTGGCCAGTGGCAAAGCAGAGGTCACTGTTCATCTGGAGAGCCAATGACCTCATGTCCACTCTGCAGACATCATGGTGGTGTTGTCGGCACCCGGGGAGTGCTAAATTAGGGGAAATTAGGACAGTAAGTTGAGTCGCAGTTTTAGAGTCGCAGACTCTAAAAGCAGGGTTGGTCTATCTGTCTTTAATTGATACAAATAAGACTGTGAGCAATGAAATCACAATGGATTCAAGTGATAATTATTTTAAAATCTTCTATTTTTGACCAATGTCTCATATTAAGTCATGCCAATTAAGTATTACATATGAAAAGGATGGCAAAAATACAGCAAGTATTTAAATGAATATTATTGATTAATGTAGCTTACATAATTGCACAACAATTAGCCCAAAATGTTTTTTATTCTTTTATTCTTTATTCACCAAGATAAATCTGGAAAAGTTGTTGTTGTTGCTGTTGTATGCACATTATGCACAAGGATTGTATGGAGAAGGGGGGGGGGGGGGGGGTGTCTTCATATGTATTCACATTTTGAAATATTGAATCTTGGAAAATAAAAGACATACAGGAGAACAGAAGGCAGAACCGGAGGGTCTCAAACCTAAGTCCAGACAGGTTACCTCTAACTAAGGCTGACATCAGCAGAGCAAGATGAATATTTCAATGCTAGGAACTCAAAGAAGTACAGGCATTTACACTGTTTTAGGCTCTGTGCTGTATCCTCTTCATCGATTATTAATGATCACCCCTGTATAATCTCTTTATACCAAGTTCCCTAGTTCCCTTGAAGCTTAGAAAAGCACTGGCAAGCCTACACTTCACCTTAGAAACTTCAGAACAAGACAGAGCAATATGTTCTCACAAACTCCCTCTTCTGTGTGTCATCAATGATCTATGTATAAGATGCCATAAAAGGTGCTGCACACTCGTACCCCTCTAGCTAGTTCTAGCTAGTCTGTTGAAGAGGGACATCTGCAAAGGCTCGGTCTGGCCTGCTCCCTGGGTGTTACAACTGATGTATTTCATGTTGCCGAGGCCTATCTGTGCTTCACATCACATTAACTCTGCCTTTGTGGTATGAAAACAGTAGACAGAAGCCTACACAGACTACAGCAATGAACCTGAAAACATACATTGAGTAAGTGGATTTGATACTAATGAAATTAGCCAAGTGACAGAGGGAACCTGCCTGAAGGAGCAAGGGAGGGCAGAAAAAGTGGGCGAACAAACAAACCAACCAAAACAGCAGTAAACAAGAAGCAGGGATGTTGGATTCATGGAGAGATTATGCTATCGTTACAGCTGCTCTGACCTGATACAGCACCAGCAGCTTTTACCTGAATAAATGGCATGCATGCTGGTTACTTGCTTTCCCAGGAATAGAGTCTGATAGCATCTTTCCCCCTGAAGCTTACAGGCTCTGTCGATAAAGGCGGCCATGCAAAAATAAATAGATCACTCATTGAGGGAGTGTTACTTCAGGGTTAGCCAGCCTGACTGTGAAGGGGAGAAGGCAACCAATGACATGGACTGATATTATCCTAGAATTCCCAAAGGGCCAATCTCTATAATGGCATAGCGCTTGCATTTCTATGATGTGTACTGGGGGTTCTCTGTGATGACAAATCTTCAAAGGCCAAATAGAATCGACACGTGTGCACAATTGGTCACTGACATCGTGCCGGGAGCAGCCTTTGTCACTTAGACCAGCAATCATCATACTACAGAGCTATGCGACACATGCTGCAGTTACATCCTGCAGTTACATCCTGCATTGTGCCAAGAATTTTCAAAATACCTATCACTTTTGATTTTTTTTTTGGCTTTATCTCACAGACACACACATTCAAGAATGCTAAAGCTAAAATATGAACAAATAAAGAACAAAGAAACTCTAATCGAATCTAATTGAGTCTCATCTGATCATCACCTTGCTGATTTAAAGGATATCAAAACACGCCTCACCCATTAGGTTACAAGAAAAACAAAACTGACTACTCCACAGGTACATTTATTTCAACAGTCAAGGTGAGGGCGCTAAAAGAGAATCTTAATCTTCCCAGCATGCAGTCCATCTCCTTTGTTAGGCCACCTTGTTTTTTAAAGTGCCACAAAAGCCTTTTTGATGCATCCCATCGATTTGGAAATTGGTCAGTGCTCGTATACTTGTTGGCATATGCTCAGCTTGGTCCTCTCCACTGCTGTGATGTATAGCACTTAGGCAGCAATAACTAAGGCCTTGCAAAGACATCACTGAGACCATTCTGTAGTTAATCAGATGTAAACCATTCATCTGCAAAAAACAGGTTTTCAACACTGAAGAATGCAAATTTTCTCACAAGATTACCACAGCCTACTTTGGAAACTATTCAGCAGGAAGTGATGGCAAACAGTACATGTCCGCTCCATGCAACAGCTGGCGTGATCAGCATGACTCCAAAGCTAAGCCTCCTACAGGCTCTAGTTGACCATATCTAGATTTTGATTTTTATCATTCTCTTTGGGTTTTTTGGGGTTGGCTTGAGTGCCATCATTATCCATAATTGTCTTTAATTTTGCTTTGCCATTTAATATCATTACACAAGTGACAGGTGCAAAGCCTTTAATCAGCCTCTGGTTAGCTTAGCCACTGCCCGGCTGTTAATCTGCCGACTCATGCCTGCTGTTGCGTTCTGCTTTCTATCATGCTAAGTGTAGCCCTCTTAAAAGGTCCGTCCTTTAGACTAATTTAACTCTCTCTGACTAATCCCATTTCCAGTGATTCACTGCTACCAAACCATCTCTTTTTCTGGTAAAGTCTGTAGGTACAGATTCCTACAGCTCTATACAAAAGGGCTTTGTGAATAAATAAACCATTTTGTGGGTACTTTTCCAAAGCAGCAAGAACATACAGTAAACTGATGAATGAGTGGTCCTAGTGAAAATATAAAACAATAATTCTGTTCAATTCCTATTGCAATGCTGTACCCACTAAAGTAGCATAATTACCTCATATTTACCATCTACTGCACATACCTTATAATACTGTGTTAAAAAACGTACTTAACAGCACCAATGAATAGTAGGCCCAACCTATGCTCTACTCAGTGAGCACTTCATTCTAGTGCCTGGCAGTTCTCGTGCCTTGACCTACACAAAGAATTAAGACTTTTGTAGTGCTGGTAACATGCTTTACCCAATTAACTATACAGTATTACATACAACATTTAATCCAAGTGTGTTAGTGCGCAGCTCGACTCGGCAACTGAACCACGAACCCTGGCAGTGTTAGTCCTGAGCATTGGTCAGGTTATTATACTGTACATGGATCTTTATATTATTCTACTGCACGTCATCCATTTTCATCTGACGTCAACATGTCTGACACTGTGGTTTCAAAGCTGCTTGTTTTGAGCCATCAATTATCTCATGGAGAGAAGAGAGTAAGAGAGAGAGGGTGAGAGGTAAAGCTCGACTGGCTGGGACTGCAGCAAATGCCGTGGGGTGCTCCGCCGTCCCCCGCACCTATTACTCATATTATTATTTTCACTTACTGAAATGATTTAATTTCATCAGCAGCATAATCAGGTTAACTGATTACCCAGCGCCACAGCATAGAGGCACAGGCTTTAAGCAGGTCTGTGCATTAATATCACAGAGAGACTGCTGGGAGAGAGACAGGGTGAGAGCAATGGAAGTGAGGAGCGAGAGAGAGAGAGAGAGAGAGAGAGAGAGAGAGAGAGAGAGAGAGAGAGAACAGAGGTTTATATTAGAAGCTATATAGAGAGAGAGAGGATGATAAACATAGTGGAAGAGGGTGAAGAATAGCGATGGCATGCTCTCTTTCACACACATAAATGCAGTCTGAATAAATAGATGTTTAACTAATGGGCAGACCCAGCTGCTTGGACTCCAGACAATGCAGTTACATTACAGCCAGAACTGTTCCCATCAAACAGGCAGGCCAGAGACAAGAGAAGAGTGCCCGTGTTAAGAGGGAGTTTCTGTAGTACAGCTGGGGTACAACTATATGTTGGGAAGTCTATTTTCTATAATGCATATGTGCATGTATGGCCTATGCATGTATATATTGGCAAATGCTATGTTGGATATGTTTACTGTAATGACGTGAATACATTTCCAAATATGTTTCAGCACTAACTAGAAGTTGGTTGAGGCCCCAGTCAATGGTCAGCATAGGTCTGCATAGTTCCCCCAATTGTCACCATAATGGTTGAGTCTACAAGGTTCCCTCACAAATGTGGACCACACATTTGAGTCTAAATGGTTCTCATTCCATATAAGCTTGACTACTCAGAACCAAGTACACGTTTCCTAATTTAGAGTACGTTCAAGACCATGAACTTGCATTCTTTATGTGGCAAAAGAGACCAAACAGTACACCAGTCTGTTTCACTTTGCAGCAGCTGGTAATTTGTGATGATGGTATACAGCCAAATGCATATCTTCCAACCAAACCAAATGGAAGTTTAACTTTCCCCATCTTCAATGCATCTTTCCGTTACATTCCTGGATTGTATGACCAATGGGATTCCTGTTGAATTGGTTGAGAAATATACAAAGGAAGACGGGGGAACAGTGACACAGAAATATCCAGGGACAGAGAAGAATAGCAACACAGGGGGAATCTAATCACAGAGTCTCTGGCCCCAGCACCGATAGCCCTCTCCGGATAGCCATCTCAGCTGAATAATGGTTATTATACAGCCAGCACTCAACCTCTACCCCCCTGCTCTGTTCCCGGAAAGAAGTCTGATGTCCCATTGGTATTCTCCTCACCTAGCACATCTAGCCACCAAGGGCAACATTTACATTCAAATCTCCAAAATATAACTCGAGAGAAACAGTGGGAAAGACCAGGTGAGAGAAAGGAAGAGGGGCAGTGGAAAAGAGTGTCAAGGGAAGAGAGGGAGCGAGACAGACAGATTAAAAAAGTCAGGGACATTGAAAGTAATGCAGAAATTTGCAGCATTGCTTATTGCACTGCAAAGAGTTTGTTTGGTCAGCTTTCTGACCATATGAAGACCCCACAGGGTAAACCATCTATTTGCTTTCTCTTTCCTTGTTGGTGTTTTATATTTTTTAAGGTAACTGTTGGTTGACTGTGTACGCTGTAGGTCTCTGAGGCTGAGAAAAGAATAATAAAAAGTTTTGGGACAATTTTTGAATACTTTTGTGTACTATATGTGTGTTGTTTAATTTTTATGTGTGCTGTATATGCAGAAAGCATACATCTCCTGTCAGGAGAAGGTCACAGGCTTGATTTCCACAGCAGCTGGGTGTTCCATTAAATTGCCCTTGAGTCCTGCTGTTAACCCCTACATTTTAAGTGGCTAAATGTGTAAATGGCAAAACATGTAAATATGTGAGAGGCGAGAACTTTATTCTGGCATACAAACTGACTATTCTGACAGTTCTGACAATTCTGACTGTTGGGTGGCTTGCAAACACTTTCCACACCACCTCCAATTCTGAACACAACCCATATTAGGCCACATTCATAAAGCTATCATCACCACTGAGCTAAACAGCAAGTAGACAGATTGTTTGCCAAAGAAAGATAGTGATAGCAGCCAAGAGGGGGATATTTTGGAGAACAAATGGCAGCAACCAACCCCAGGTAGAAGCTATGACCACAGTTTCGTCAAATGTGAAGGCCAAAAGAATCAAGGAAGAGAGGAATTGATGGTAAATACCAGGAACCAAACCAAGTAAATAAAAGCTGGTTTTTAGATAGCCCTTTTTACCCTCAGGCTGAGCAGTGTAATAGTGTAGTATTAGTGCATAATTTCCTGTCCATTACAGGCAAAGAAGGGAACTAAGGTTTTGTCCATATAACATCAGAGGCTGCTATATTTTGAGAACATATGGCTCAAAATAATGTCTGCTTACTTGCAAAGGAAATGGCACAAAAGCTACAGAAAAAAGTATGTTGTTTTAAGAGTTCTTTGTGTTGCTAGTGTGTAGTTAGTGTTCTACACACTTATTATCAAAAACTAAGAAAATAGGTTCCTATAAGTTCCTGAAATTATCCTGTTTAATCTTTTTCAAGACCCAGTCCTTATAACCTCACACACCACTTGGCTGACACATTGACATCAGTGAATATAGTTTGACTTATACATTGCATGCACTAAGCCTCTGATACTGCACTGAGTTGCTTCACCAGTTGCTTGTGGTGGAAGTGAATAGATTTAAACTTAGCAAATGTTTGGTGAATCTGAGAGAACACATAGAAATGTAGACTTCTAACTCAACCACAGTATCAGATATATCTTAGTGAGTAGTGATGTGCCCTTTTTGTGCTACTTTAATCAAAGCACAGATTGTCTTTATTTCCTCATTATTTCTTGAATCAAGATTTGCATTACATTATTTTATTACTTTCATTAAAACTCATGAACAGCAGGAAGCTGCACTGAAAGTTGTTGCAGACATTTTCAACCATTTATTGCAGAAGAATGCAACATACATTTTCATCATTCTTTTGTTACAGTGATTTACATGAATGTATTTTTTCCAGCTGATTAGAAGGCTTTCTGGCACCTTTCTCCATGACAGTGTAGGCTGACATGCCGTCTTTGCCCTACCTATGATTTGAAATGTCGGAGGCCAGGGTCCAGTAATCAAAAGAAAAACATGCAACACAGGCTGTTTCCCTGATGTGGTGAGCCACCAT
Source organism: Enoplosus armatus (assembly GCF_043641665.1). NCBI lineage: Eukaryota > Metazoa > Chordata > Actinopteri > Centrarchiformes > Enoplosidae > Enoplosus > Enoplosus armatus. Next base: position 18,457,310 of record NC_092186.1, read on the forward strand.
GATAGACAGAGCATAGACAAGAGAGAGGGGTAATTGTCTAGGACAGCTCCAAAGATCCCCTGCCTGTGAGGAGAACAGGTGGAGGGGGAAAAAAATTCTGTTTATTCGTCTCAACCGGTGGAAGTTTATCGAGTTCTCTCTCTCTCTCTCTCTCTCTCTCTTGCTCTCTCTCTCGTCAGCCTCCTGAGGCATCTGGGGTAAGACAGGCGAACTCCAGGGGAGACAGGGGATGAGGCTGGGGCCATTAAAGGAAGTGCTTCACTGTGGAGAAATGTCAACCAGTCAGGTCTGGTTTAGTGGTGGGTGGCTTTGAGTGTGCGTGTGTGTTTCTATAAGTGTGTGTGTGTGTGTGCGCATTTGTTTGGCAAGGTGGGACTGTGTGTGGAGGCGCAGTGGGCACCTTGAAACCTGACGTCAGTTCACCACACAGTGTGGGCGGCAATGCTGCTGTACAAGCCCTTTAAGATGCAGACTTCTGTGTTGTTGAATTGTTAGAGTTGTAGAGGTTGTAATGTATGCCATCTCATTCAAACCTCAGCTGTAGTCTCCTAAAATACAACCCACCAAGGTAAGTTGGGAAATGCTGTGAGTAATGGTATGTATAGCGTCTTTCATGCATGCATTTTACCACCCTCGCAATATAACATGTTGGAGTCAAAGATGGAAGATTTTCATGAATATTGCTCTGGAAATATGTCTACTATTACTTAGTAATATTTCTATGTCTTAATTTAAAGCAACCATATTAACAGATACAGCATGTCTAAGGTTATGATGTCCTTAGATATACAAATATACTTAGACATGGTATTTTACATGAAAATAATAATAATATTATTATTAATAATAATAATAATAATAATAATAATATATGGGTGAGTGTGTCCTACACTATCTTCTGAAGTCCGCAATGTAATAAATTTCATTTTTAATTATCACTTCCAATTCACAAGGAAATTAAATGTGTTAATAATGAAACTATTGCGACTGAGCCATTGTCTGCTTGCATAAAAGACATAACCATATCTTTAATGACATGTTTTCTTAAGGGGGGGGGGGAGGCTAAAGCTAAAAGTTTTTAAAATAACTAAGTGGTTTGGATCCTGTCAGACAATGTAACTAGGCAGCATAATTTCATGTCATACCTAATTAATGATGACATTGATGAGAAAGCGTACTGGGGGGTGCTCATTGGGGCGCAGCATACTCCATGAGTTCGACAATGTTTGAGGCTTTCAACTGCAAAATAAGTTTTAGAATTCATCATTTAAACAGCCTGTCTGATAACTGAAAATGCTCCTCTTCCCTTGTGTCAATATTTTCCAACTAATCGTCATTCTTCAGCAGTGCCTACTCTGTGGTGAGTAGAAAAAAGAAAAACTGATCTATTAAGAACGGTATTGTCGTGTATTGTTGTGTATTTTTTTCCATACGGGAGACCTAAATGCCAAACCCACTGCTTCAACAGGGGGTGAACAGGACTTATATGTGACTGAGACTTGGTACTCCTGACATGTGGAGCAAAGGCCTCTCTAAGCTTGCCAAGCAACTTTGAGCCAAAACAACAACGGATTGAGAGGGCTGAGCTGCAGCGTTGTGCCATTTCTGCCAAAGCGACTAATCTCACCCAAACAAATACCAAAACCACAAAGCAAAGACTGACAGTAATTGCAAAAGGACTTGGAGGGAAGTGGCTAGGTGGGAGTGAGGCCTGAGATCATTAGTTTAGTGCAATTACGCCACTAATGACAGGTTAGGAGCCACCTTTGGTGAGCAGAACAACAATTATGAATATGTGGTGGCTGGAAATGAGCAGACGGCCAGTCAGAAGACTGCCTGGTAATTGCTTAATGTCACTTCGAGATGTGGGCATGACAAGCGGACATGGCAATAAGGGTCACAGAGGATATGGCTTCACCTGGGAGAGAACAGTTGGAGTGTTGGATAAATAAGTCACTTACAAAGATGACAAGACCGAAAGGTTGTGGGCAGAATAACAAGCAGGACTGTTAGGAGGGAAAGTGGAAGACCTAAGCTGCAATTCCACCATCATTTCCTGCTGTAAAGCAGCGTTTGACAGAGAAATTGGTAAATGGTCAAACTTTCTCCTCTGTCAGTAAAAAGAATCTGCGAGAAATTTAAATAAAAGGAAAAACACATACAGCACATAGTGTACCAAAGGAAAAAACTATCTCCCCTTCAGCTGTAACAACCCAAAGACAACCCCATTCGCACAGAGATGTGATGCTTAAACTGAACTCTGTGTATTTCAATTGAAGGATTGTGACAGAAAATGTGGGTGTATGGGTTTGTGGGCCAAAGGGAAAGACAGAGGCTAGAGCAACACATGTTGGATGTGGCGTTTCCCTTTAAGGGCCAAGGAGCACAACGTTCTTTAAATATGAACAGCTGCTGTTAAATCCAGTAGGATCTGGGCTGCACTCCAGAACACAAGCTTTGTAATCATGAAGAAGTCCTGGATAGCATCTTCCAACTGGCCTCTCCGGCTGCTATTTCCTTCACATTCTTGCTCTCTATTTGTCCCTCTGATAAGCACACCTTACAGCTCACTAAGAACTGCACTGTTCTAACAATGTTCATATAATAAACGGGGTTTTAACTTGGGTTTTAGAAGATTTTAATATTTTTTGATCTTGCATTTAGGGGCATGTATGTCTTCTCTTTCCTCTATTCAATCTTAGCTGAGTTGTATCCATCCATCATAGAGGAAATACTAATAATCATGGTGTTAAGCTTACCATCAAACTTAAACCACAGGAAGCGTAGGCACAGAACTTGTGAAGCATGCAGGACTTTAAGTCTTATCTACTCTGCCAATCCTGCAGGGCCCACAGCACGACCTCTGTGTTGTATGACTTCAGTCACCTGGGCTGGTGACTCATGTATATGCATGACGCGGGTGGTCCAGGCCATATCCCTTTGCTTTTCTTTATGCATGAGTTGGGCCACGCCGAAGGTCGTCACTCACACCGTTTCCACAGGAACCATCCCTTTCTCCCAACTCTCATTCTTTGCTTAGGTGTGGGGCAAAAACTGCTATCCAAGTATAGTTTGGATTGTTGATTTGATTTCTGCACATTATTATTGCGTTGATATTGAAGTGTTTATGTGCTGTTCCAAAATGCAATTATTATTATTATGAATAAGGGTATTTTATATTTTTGTTGTTGTTTTATAAACTGTTGTGGGCAAGTAAATCCCACATCCAGCTGCACTGATCGTTCAACTGCACATGAATATGAATATGTGCATTTACACATACTCAGAACAGCAGTCATTTTGGAGAGCTGAATTACATTTTCTAAATTATCCAACAAAATCATATGGAACCAAAATAATGATGCAAATTTAATGAAATATAATGAAAGATTAGAAGGACGGTAGGAATCAGATGCAGGAAATCTAACTACTAATTCCATGCAAAGTTGAATTACATATAGAATTTGACATATTTTTGGACAAGTAACAATAAATTGTTGATGTATTTGAGGTGACTGAGTGGAAGCAAAGGAACTAAATTAATCACATTGTTATTACATTACAACTGATTTGAATGGTTCAATTAATTGTTATTTTTATATTATTATATAGCATTATGTTTTACAGCCATCAGATGAAAGTGACATTTGTCGTACTTGGGGCTCTAGACATGGAAGGTGGCTTTAACTGTTTAAGTAAAAAAGGAGAAGAAAAAATTCTACTCTGCCACTATCAATTTCTCACTAAGGAGCAGATTATGAAAATGACCTCATATGGGAGGAAACATAAGGGCATCTACTGCCACAGGTTGAATCACCAGGACAATCAAACCAGTAAGTGCTTATCATTGTAAAAGCATCTCAAAGACACTAATCTTTCAATTTAGTCTCCTGGCCAACTCGTTGCTGCGACAAAGGATCCATTTATCTGAACTTTCTAGTCAGTAATAAACCAATCAGCCAGACCCTAACCCCTCTTCTGCTTGCCCCTCACTCTCCATCTCCTTGCCTCTTCATCTCTTCCTTTTTTACTCCTTTTTACTCTACCCCAGTGTCTTATATTGGCTGTGGCCAGATGTCTAAGGTGGCCAGGGTCGCTCTACTCGAGCAGGAATTATATGAAATTGATGGCCAAAGTTCAGGAGCCAGCCACCCCTGGCTGGAGGCAAGCTCCTTCCACTTATCCCGCTCCATCAGCACCACCTCTTTTCTCTCTCCCTCTTTCTCCTTCATCTTTCTTGCTACCACTCAGCTTGTGTCCCCCTTCTTCATCCTCCAATCACACATGATTACTGCATTACAGGTTCAGAGGATCAAAGGATTCAGAGGCCATAAACTCTCATCTGAGTGAATTTCCTCTGGAGGGAACTTTTTCAACAAGAGAGAAAGACAGGGTGAGAAAGATGGAAGGCAGGCAGGAGTCTGGCAGGCATACCAATGCCAATATGGAGGTATGAAGTGGGGAAGAGGGAGGAAAAGGTGAAAATTGAGCAGGGAGATATTCCACGATTGGAAAGGAAGTCCCGGAGTCACTGAAGGACAGCAAAGGGTATATTTCTGAGGAAAAAACACAAAACTTCTTAAGTCACCAATAAGAGATCTGGGGCATGAGAGCTATCCACATGGTCAACATCCGCCTATTGATTTGTTGTTTGTGCCAAGCCTGCCCTCTACCATACACCGATAACACCAATAACAGCTAAACAATCCCAACACAGCAAAGAGTAGCACTTCATAAGCACCATCAGAGAACAAAACAAGAAATCTACTGCACATATAATCCTCCTCAAATGCAAGAGCCAAATAACAACCCCAAAAAGAAACAAAATAAAATGTTAGCTTTTGTGCACACAAAGGGAGAGCATACAGTTTACCATTTGCAAGAAAAAAAATGCTTGCACTGGCTAGCTGATAACAGGAGCCTCATGCTAAAATGGGTTCACTGTGAGCAGGTAACCTCCGCTGCTGGGTGTAGATCCTAACAGCGCTAAACAAATGTATTATTTACTGGTCGAGGGCTGCTTGGGAATGAGAATTGACTTGTTTGTCAGGGACAATCTAGAGATAAGCAGTTGGCAAAAACAACAGAGAGTACATAGCATTAGCTCAGTGTGGACTTCACCACAAGTCACAGTCGCATGAAGTACGTCGATAACAGTAACGGCTTCTTTCTTTTCACCCTTTTTTTCAGGCATTCATGTACGTGCCATTTTGCGGACACTTTCATCTGAACATTTTTAACAAAGCTGTCCTGGCTGGTAGACCAAAACATAAATTTGGGAGAGTATACAAGCACAACACATGCAGTCAAGATGCAAAAAGGCACTTCAATGAGGGAAAAGTTAACATTTCAGCAAAGTCTACGAAGACTCTGGATGCTTTTGACTGCTGTCCTAGTCTAGTAACCTCTACCTCTTTGCTTCTTCCTGCCACTCTTTTCTGCATTTTTCCTCCTATCTTTCTTGCTCACGTGGAAGAGGGCAAAGGTCACCTCAGAGGCAGGCGGACAGGAAGAGGAAGAACAGCCAGATCTGTTGCTGATACCGCCAAGCTTATTCTTCACTGTCTCATTACAGGGCGGCCACTGCCTGCCTGCCGGCTGGCTGGCTGGCTCTCTCTCTCTCTCTTTCTCTCTCTCAGTCTCCCTCTTTCTCCCACACACACACATGCACACAAACACATAGACACATATATACTTGGTATAAACACACCACAAACACTTGGTCACATACCGGCTGTCAAACATGCATACTTGCACACATATCAGGGAACTAGCTCTCTCTCTCTCTCACACACACACACACACACACACACACACACACACACACACACACACCTGCTCATGTTTCACTATGTGTCTTATTAATCTTTCATCCAGCCTGCCTGATGCCCTCGACTCACCTCTTCCTCTAAAATAAACACAATAAAATAAGCATTCAACCCTTAAACACCAAAACAGCACGACATTAGCACTACAAAGAGAAAAGACTGAGGAAAAACTGCCCACGAACACATCAATGCAAAAAAATAAATATGAATGTAAAAACTGAAAAACTTGCATCTGCAAAAAGTTTTAAGAGAGCATTTTTGTGTTTTTCTTTTCCTTTAACAGTAATACATTTGTGTGAAAATGTAAAATGCAGTTTTAAGAGGTTACAAAAACCCAAGGGGTCACGAATGCATCCCAGGGGAATATTTCACAAACCTAAATGTGTACTTGTGCTGGTGCTTGTAAGATACGTACAGGGAATACTGATGAAATGAATAGCAAGGAGGAGAAATGTTTTCTCTCCCCTTATCATCTCTCTTTTCTCAAACTGTTTCTTCCTCTCTGTCTTAGCCTGGGCTCAGACTTTTAAAATCCAAAACCAATTTTGAAATCGGACTGCGTCACACACACAAGTAGAAATCTCACATTTTCTCAACTCTGATTTCAAACATAGACACACTAAAAGCTGTGAAGATAAGAGCAGTTCATAACATAACCTAACGTAATGTGAGCCTAACCTTACTCAATCTTCTTCACCCCTTTTGTTCCCTTCTTCCTCCCTCCATCTTCGCCTTAGCATTGTTTGTTATAGCTGAGGTCGCATCCGAGCATTACAAGCAAAGTTTAATGCATTTTTCTCAGTACTCAGTACAGCAAAAGCCTTTTAATGCTCAGGTAAAATATATTTTTCTCTATAAATGACTCATTCGAGAAATTAGTCCAGAATGTAGGATGCTCTTCAGTTCTGTGACATATTGTGCATTAAGAGCATTTAGCCCAACCTGAAGAAATGTATCTCAATTTGTATTTTATTTTTCTGCAATTTGTTTAAAATCTATTTCATAAATGCTGTATCTCACACACACACACACACACACACTAGTGATTACACACATCACCCTCTGCTGCTGTCCACTCCAACAAGCTGCACTTTCAAGAGAAGAGGTCTACAACATAATGGCAGAGCTATTGTGTGACAGAGACAAAAAAAGGTAGATGGAGAAGAGAAATCAAAGGTGAAGGTAGGAATTAGAATGTCTTCAGGTCTGGAGCCACTATTGGTTGAAAGGTTGATTGGTCTCTGTCTCTTTAACTTTCACTCCAGTTCTCCTTCCCTCTTCCTGCCGCTAACTTTTTTCCCATCTCATCATTGTGCCTCTGTCTTTTTACCCGTTTCCACCAACAAATTATCCATAACAAGAAGCTTTCACCAGAGAAAGAAGTGGACAAGGAGTGGTGGGATGACTTTAGGAGGAGTTGGAGGTGAAACTAAAGAGAGAAAAAAAAAAAAAAAATATATATATATATATATATATATGTTAACAAAATCAGTGCAGTGGAAAACCAGTCTTGCAACTTGGCATACACAGAGAGAAAACAGGATGATTGGAAAGGTTTGGGAGAGAGTAAGAGAGTGATGAGAGACAGAGACGGGTACGTTTGATTGGTTCCACCTGGTTGGGAGTGGCAAAGGAAAATAAGCACGATGTAAGCGTGACTGTGTGTGCACACACGGCGGCAAATAAAGGTCATGGCTAGGTCTGGTATGTTGAAGCAACCACTCATATATAAGGCCAGGCCTGAGAACTGAACTGTGTGTATGCGTGTGTGTGAATCAGAGATGAGTTGCTGTTGCCTACTGGTTCAAATAGCCCAGAGCATACTTAAATGTTAGTTCACGAGAAAAACTGTAGCTCCATGGCTTCACCACTGAGGTTTAACTCAACCAACATTTCTGCCTCGAGAGCAGCTCTGCCTTACTGTGCTCTGAACGTTGGGTTTTCCAAACACTCAGATAGACATATCATATTTACAACTTCTTCAACATAAAAAAACTGAATATCAGACCAAATCTCATCAATCACAGTTTTTGCTCCTTGGGATGCCTCGGGGGGGGGGGGGGGGATCTATTTGCAACAGTAATCACAAGGCTAAAGACTGCAGCAGTCTAAAATACAAGCACACACAGCAGAATAACTCCCCATGATCTCCTCACAACAGCATGAGCTGACAGTATCCCAGTGGCAACTTTGCCTTCCTTTTGACACCCTAAAACACTTGCCTGAAAAAACAGGCAAACCTAAAAACAGAAAAAAAAAAACCCACAGCAGGCTGCAAGTTGTGTCAGATCTCAAGAGTGTGCTTCATATGCTTGTCGGTCCCTCTCCAAGGACTCCCAGAGGACTGTGTGCAAGTCTTAGTGGAGCCAGATGGCCCCCATCTTAGGTATTCAGCTGAGGCAGTGGAGCAACAGCCAAGGAGGTGTCACAGTCGATGCTAAACGCATTCCGCCATTGCCACCAACACACGCACCCATGCACGTACACACAAACACAGAGACAACAGAAGAGAAGGTGGGGTTGTGTCATTGTCACAGTACAGTATAAAAAAAGAATATGGACATGAGGTTTAAGTTTAGTCTGCCTGTCATGTCTTTTGTCTGAATAAATGTCTGTTATTACTACAAGTATTTGCATGTTTTAGAACGTCTATAACCTGTTAAATGTTTGTGTAGATGTAAGTTAGTGTATATTCAGTGTGTGTTGGGAGTGGTTGTGTGCATGCACATTGCCGGTATGTGTGTGCACCTTTGCTGTATGTGTGCATATCTCTACCAGTGCAGACAAGCATTGAAGTGTGTGTGTGCGTGTGGTGAACACTGTGCTACTGTTAATTTCCTTAAAAACTCCTAACAGAGCCCACATGCTGTCATGGTAGATGAGTTCGCACTAGGAGAGAAAAAGCTGGTGTACTGCACGCTTCAGAGTGTGCATATGTGTGCAGTGACTATACATATATTTAAATGGGTATGCATGTGCCTGTGTATGTGGACTGCTGCCACTTTGAGTGAAGAATGTTTATTGTTCTTACTCAAACTGTATTCATTGTTCATGTTCATTTATGTGTTCAGTGAGTTTCATGACCCTCTGTGAGCAGGTGCATTACACTGATGTATAAGCCATACATGTTGTGTGTTGTTATGTATGTTATTCTATTTATTTGTGGGAGCGTGTGTTCATGCAGCTGTATTTTCTTGCAAATGTGTGCCACAGCTTTCCGGCCAAGTCACCCATCGTGGCGACCCATTTTCTGCCTTTCCAGATCCCAGACCACAACCCCTCTGTTTACTGTGGATGTGTCCCTTGTGCCTTGTCCCATATCCCATAATCCTTTGCCCCTGTTCCAAGAACCCATGTTCGCCTATTGTCCTCCTCACCTGTTCTACATTGCCAATCGTCCGCAAAACACCCCCTGTTGTCTCCCTTCATCTTTGGCCAACTTTTCTCCATTTTTATCCCTATTTGTTCTTCTGGTTTGCTCCACTTCCACCTCTACTTGCATTCTCTCCCTACAATCACCCTCATTCTTTTTCTGACATTCTACCAATTTTCACTTCGTCCTGAACACCTTTCTCCATCCTCACATTTCTGCATTTCCTGTGAATTGGATTATATCTCTCTTCTCTCATATTTTCCATTTTTCTTGCTATATCTTTTCCTGTCTCCTTCGTAACACTGATGGGTTAATGCAGGGGGGCCCAACCTCATTAAAGATGGAAAACAGAGAATGTACTGCTCTCCTCCTCTACTGCTCATCTTGCACCTTCATCCCCTATCATCACACTCTCATCCCTCCTTCAGTGCTGGGTCTTGCCTGGGCAGGAGAGCTGCTGTCTTCTGCTGGTCTCTAGAGGAAAGCTTGGCGACTAGAATTCCAATAGCTTTTCATTTTCCTTCTGTTCCTGTGGATTGCCCTGGGTTTGCCCTGTGCTCTTTCACACAACTGCACACACCGAAGTGCACATGCTTGGGCTTGTAGATTAGAATTTGGTGTTTCTTGTTCTCAATGTCTTGTTTTCAATATGTCTGTACGTTCACTGTTTCTTTGTAAAGGACTTTCCTGACTTGATTTTCACAGCACTCCATAAATAAATAGGGTTCTGGCGATGCATAACATATGTGGTCTTTGACATGAAACGAATGTTGTGTGTGCAGGTTGGATGTTTGATTCCTATTGGGTCGGATAATCCTATAAAAATGCCACACACAAAGTTCTACAAGGCATTTTGGATTCAAGTGTCCAGGAAATGGCAGGTACTACCCTATAAATTGAGTGCCTCAGCTGAGCAGCCATTGTGTGTCCATCAGTAACTGTTACATGCTAACTCAATGTACATCACTCCGGGTAATGGAGATAAATTGTCACGAATGTGAACATACATGTAAGTGTAGGTATCAAGTTTTGAAGGGCACCTGAGGTACTCACACACCCCTAGCACCCAACAACATGCTTCCAGGGTGGGGGGTTTGTTGCTAACAATAACTAATCCAGGATTCTGGGCCAGGCTTCCAATCCCTGGTCCAAACCCCCCCCTCCCACCCGCCTCACTGCCTGTGGATTTGACAGCCAGGAAGGCCTAGCTTGCATGCTGCCAGCCAGCCAGCAATAGCTCAGCTTCATCCAGCCCTGGAAACATGGCAGATGGCGGCAGGAGAGAACAGAAGAGAAGACATTGGGTGTGTGTGTCTATGTAAGTGAGGCAGACAGAGACAGGTAGAATGAGAGAAGAAAGCGGGAGGGTGTGACCACATGCTTGCTTGCCTATGATACAGTCCTCAATGACCTCTAAGCTAGAGCTAAACAAATATATAAATATAACAAATATGCTATAATACCTTTGCTGACACTAAACTAGCACCTATAGGAGCCAATCAATAACGGTCCACAAGGTTCAGCTATCACTGACTTCATCTACACATCTCGTATTATTTTGTTATTTTACACCTGTTGATGTGTGAGTATGTGTCTGTGTGCGTCTCCAGACACATCTGTCGGCCGCTGTGCCCTGAAAGTGTGTGGGTGACCAATCAATCTTTTTCCATCAGGGATCCTATGGGTTTTCATCACGAGTGAATAGAGGACCAGCTCTTACATGAATAGACAGTTGATTAGTTCCATCAAATTGATGGATCCTTGATAAACAGCCTTCAAACTGTCCATCTGTTGTAAGTGAACAAGAGTCTATTTCAGGCGTTGACGTGTGCCTCCACATTTTCAAATACTGCATATTCATTTGGCTTCCCTGGTGGTGTTTCATGTAACACTACTGATTTATCTTATGTAGCTGTCACTAAATTAAATCTTTTACAGCACACAGGAAGATATTCTTTGTTTCCAATATGACAATACCTTTTAAGTCAAATCTTTATGAAATTTGGATCAAAGGGAGTATAATCATGTAAGATACAATACACAATCAATGTATGGTCACACACAAAGTAAAGTACAAATTTTACATTTTTACCAAAAAACATGATTCTAAAAGATTGTTTTATGAGGCAGCAAACACATATTTGTAAAAAGCCAGAACAACCCAGCTGAACAGCTTTTACAGCTCAAGCCAAAATGACTTACCAGACAAATAATAAAAGACTACCTACAGAAATTCCAAGCAAAAAGACTTCATGTACAGCCCTCTCACTGTCAAGTGCAGTACAAAAACTCCAAGGCAAGATGTCATCATAAAAAACCTGAGGAGCTCACAGATGTCCTCTTTAATGATTTATTTTGTAGTTATACCTCTGCACACTGTTTCACAATGCAGGACTCACCTCGGATGATGGACAGCTTGGCATTGACAGTGATCTCGCCCTCGTTGTTCTCGGCAACACATTCATAGATGTTCTCATCACGTGGCGCTCGGAGAGGCTGGATTCTGAGTACGGCACCGGCACCCTCGTCAAACTCAATGGTCTGTAGAATTTAGGGTAAATTATAGGGTTTGGTTAGTGTGTGTAGGATGTGGGAGCAATAGTACCTGTTTTGAACTTGAGAATTACCATAGAGCACCAGAACAATCAATTTTCTTGGAGATCCAAGGATGAGTTTGGTGTCAGCACTCTTGATTGTTTCATACATAATTAATTAATGTATTTATTTATATAGCGCCAAATCACAACAAAAGTCATCTTAAGAATTCAGTTTCTCAATTGATTCTAAACACGACTCAAAACCAAAGACATATGGAAGTGAGTTACAACAAGATATCCTTGATTGGAAATGTACCATGTGCCTATACTTTAATAGCCTTTGGTCCTCGTAAATACAGAATCATAAAAGGTAACACACTTTCTCTCTACACACACAAGCATAACTCCAGCCGCATATCTTTGTGTGCGATGTGCTTGCTTTTCCGTGTTTTCATCTCGTTGTTTTTATCTGTAATTATGCCCTTTGTTCTCTGCAAAGACCTTTGTTTTGAACCTTGTTGAAAGCGCGTCTTAAAAACAAAATCAGACTACACTCAGAACGCAACATGTACCGAGAATACTGAGTAGAAGAAAGCTGCTGTTACAATAACAAAGACACTTATGATTACATTTGAGAAGCGCTTTATAAACATTAACGCCCTTTATGTTTGAATTATCAAGACATTTTTTTATGTGTCAAGATCAGAAATGATGAAGGCTACTCACAGTGACCACATAATGTATTACCTATTAATTGCACAACATAACAGAAAGTGTTGTTTTTGTCAAAGCTGTTGAGTTTTCAGACGCGCCTATCCTTCAAGTATAACAAAAACATGACAAAGGGCAGTGTTAGTATGACTAAGAAAACACAAGTCTACAGAGTATTTAGACTAATTATATGGCTTAACTGCCAATTTCCCGAATCAGTCCTCACTTTTACCTAATTGGACATCAGCATCATGATGTTTTAAACGTTAAGAACAACGCAGCATGTCTGAAACAGCCTGGACTTGCCAATAACCTTTAATTTAGCCACTAAATCAAAATCCATTTTTAGTGTCAGTAGAACTGCTTTAATAGCGACCTTTTAAATGTGTCTTTATTTCAAAAGGTGATGCCAGTGGGTGCAGTTGACAGAAGGGCAGTTTTGACAGAGTAGTTACATAAAGTTGCCAGTGGCCAACGTCTGAAAAGCCACAGGTTCGATCTCCCTGAACACCACATATAAAGCCATGTATCCTGCAGCAAGAACCTCAAGACTTAAGTTAATGACTAGAATTTAAATGGTGGCTTTTCTGAACCAATTACCCCTCGCTTTTAATGTGGTCAGTCATTGCCTAAACTAATCTCTTTTGCTCTAATTTTGGATGGATGAAGTGTTAGAGAAGATGGCCAGCCTGCCTGTCAGTCTCACAGCAAACCTACTCTTCCAATATCTATTTTCCCTCAGACGAGCTTACACCATCTCAACGAAGGGTTCACTGCTGAGATCTTTGAGCAAAGCATGACTTTGAGATATAAGTACAAGTCTTCAGCAGCCCTGCTGCTCCACTGCTGCACATCTCAGGGCTGAGCCGCTAATTAGGCTAAGAACACTGCAGAGCACGGCATCATGATCAATATCAAAGCAGCTGTCTAGAGGGTAAAACAGAAAAAAAATCATAACTACTTCAAAAAACCCTTTACAGATTTTTTATTTCATGCTAAACGGAGGAAGAGAAGCGTCCGTTCTAGCGGGCTCCTTCACGCCCTTGGCTTTGTTTCCCACTTAGCATGCAGAAGAAGAGAACGTACAAACACAACTTGTCTTTTTATTTTATCCTCCGTTGAGATGCTGCTTCTCCCCCTGTTGATGTTGTTATCATTTTTTGCTTTTTAGCCCCCTCCCCTGTGGTTGTCTTCATGCTGCAGCATGTGCATGTCAATCTCTGTGTACTGCCGTCGTTGTTAACGAAAGCAACTTTTTAATTAAGAGACACTGAGCATCAATCAAGACTTTTAGAGATGCCATCTGGGACGCCTGCCGAGAACTGAACAACAAACATCATGAATAACGCACAGACAGACACATTCACACAGACAGGGCTGTATGCAAAGAAACCTTGGCACTGGAAACAAGAATGTGACAACGGCAGAGTCAGTCGAGTGCAAAGAGGACAGAGCGGGAGAATGTGTGGGCTCTTCATTGCATTACTGGGTGACTGTAGCTAATGGTGGACCTGCACATTGCTCAGAGGTTAGAGAAGCCAGTCCATGAAAAGATTGGTAGTTGTTGTCTAGAATTATTTGTGAAAACTGAGTGAAGAAAGTTAACGAAAACACCCTTTTCAAACAGACTGTGTATAGAAGACTGTGCTTGTAATGTGATAAGAGTGGAATGTGGGGACTAATATCATTTGAGCTTCATGCTTTAACTGACTTTGCTTGATTGTATGATAAGTGTGTTAATAGTAGCTCAGGACCATAAAATGGTCTATATGGCTGAATGTAAACCGTAAACGTCACAACAGATAAAATGACTGTAGTCTATTAGTCTTATACTCTGGTGTAGTGTTGCAAGACATTACAGTGACATGGTACAGGACAGTCGCACTAAAGCTGCCCTCCTCACCTGTGGAGTGCAGCAGTGAGCACCAGGGCCCACTGACTCACCTCTATACGCTGCGAGTTGACCTTCTTGCCTTTCTTGTTCCAGCTAACCCTTGGCTTGGGGTCGCCCGTCGCCTGGCACACAAAGGAGACCACGCCCCCTGAGACGCCAATCTGGTCGACAGGAACTTTAGTGAACCGTGGTGGTGCTAAGGAGTGAGGAAGACGAGGGAGGACAGACAGGGCGAGAGAGAAAGAGAGAAAGACATTAGCACAGTGTAGCTCAGTTCCTTACGAGGTAGCATTAAATAAGTGTGATTACATTTCTGAAAGGACAGACTACCAAATACCTATTTGAGCACATGTATCCACACACAAACCCACACTAGCCTCTTCTTGCAAGCCCTTCTGTATCTTACTCTCACTTTGTGCCACACACACTGTTCTTTAGCAGAAAGTCTTGGATAGGTAAGGGAGGTGGCCAGAGTTTTGGAGAAACACAAAATACATAGCTAGAAAGACAGACATGATAGATAGACAAGCAAACAGACAGATAGCTCACCATCTATCCATAGTGACCTATCTACATAAAAGCAACCGGTTCAATGACCAAATCCCAAGTGTCCCACAGTTTGCCCACTGACCCTGCTGCTTTGTTGTGACAGGGCAGCCTCTTTATCCACTGGGCCATGTCGTCATTCTGAATCACCCCCTGCAGTACACACTTGGGTTGAATTAAAGCACCGTGCCGTTCCTCATCTAGTATCCTAATGTCTGCGCTGTGTAGTTCTGTGTGTAGCTCATGGCGCTGTGAATATATATGTTGATGGTGTGCCAAGGTGCTGATGATTAGTAGCTCAAAATTATAACTCCATGGGGAAATGGTGTCTGGATACTACCAGTACAGTTGCAAACCCTCAGAAAAGGACATTAAGAGGATGAGGCAGTAAGATTGTTGTTGTTTTTTGTTTTAACTTGACATTGTGTTAAAGTGTTCAAAGCCAAAATCAGTGGTTCAATTCTCCCTTGGACCACACATACAACATTTTTTTGCACTCATAGCTTTTGGTTCTGGGATTTTTCGCTTATGCCTTGGTTAGCAGTAGGTTCAACACAACAAGCCTCATAAAGAGAGAGAGAGAGAGAGAGAGAGAGAGAGAGAGAGAGAGAGAGAGAGAAAACAGAGTCCTGGGGAACTCGTTAAATCTGAATCATACAGATATGTGGGGATGATCAAACGGCCAGCGCATAACGTCAAATTAATAATTAAGGGACCATGGGCCGACACCAGTCTCCAGGCACTGCTAAACACATATGAAGGAGAGTTCCTGCATTCATTATCAGGCAAAGAGAGACAGAGAGTGGGAATTTTAAAGAGAACAAGGCAAGGAGAAACAGTGTAGGACAAGAGAAAGTAAAAGAAGATGGGTGAGTGTACTGCTTCAGGAAAGAGGAGGCACCGCATGTAAAGTTCATCTCACCGCCCCCAACTAACAATCCAAATATTTCTGATGCAAATATTACACCAAGACACACAAACTGGCTTGACTAGTGGTTGGTGGCTGGTTAATCTCAAAAGCATTTCTCACAATTTCTCCATCCAGTTGGATTTTTTCAAGTAGAACAAGCTCACTAAAGGATGAGTGGTTACACACATCATAACAAAAACCACAATGTGTTCCTGCCTTGCTTATGAGTGTGTGCCAGAGACACACTTAACCTTGATGTTACAAGATTAGATGTCTGTGAATGCAAGATTATTGCTGAAAGCAAGCATATGTGCTCATTATGCTGTCCATGGTCAATGAAGACAAAAAATGCTCTCAACTAAAAACTACTGCTGTAATATCATGGTTCCTTTTTGTCAGACTACAGTTAGCTGCCAGAGTTGCTCACCTGCAGATGAGCAGAACTACTCTTTTCTCTCTCGTCTCCTTTTTTGCCCTTTTTTTCTTGGGTAATTTGGGGTCTATGTAGTTCAAGGGGTAGAACGTGACACTAACCACACTGCGTGGATTAAAGGTGTAATTCCCACTGTGCGCACAGTATTGTAAGACATTTGAATTAAAGTGCCAACTTCATGGCATATGTGAATGAAATTGTTATATGATAAAACATCACTCTTGCAGACTGTGAGTGTTGGACATTGACAGACAACATGCTGAGCTATTGCACATGTAAATATAAACCCTTTCTTATGGAAAAAAAAAAAAGTACATGTGTTATGTCACAACATCGATCATATTCACGCAACTTTAGGTCTGCTCAACATCCTCGACCCCCCCCTGCAGTGGCTCTATAGGTGTTCTCCACCTGTTGCATATTGGTTTTAAAATGCATCATTAGGATGTGCATGATCAACAAATCTTGACCTTCAAATAAAATTATACATGTAAAAAATGTCGCACCAAATCAAATCACTATATATTTCACAGGAGTATATAATATAAAGATTGTGCGATGATATGAGCACTGCAGCTTTTCTCTAGCTTCAAGGAGACCTACTTTATTTGTCTGGTGCATACAATGATCCCTTTTGGCATTTTACACTCTCCATTTCCATTCTGAAACTACACAACACAGCTTTACACAACGCAGCTCCTCTGCATTTGACCTCCCCTTACAATGTGCCCTCTGTCAAGACAGAAGAGGGATTTACACAGAGCAGGCCTGTGGCAGTATTTCTGCTGAAGGCCAGCGCTCTTTGATTAGTTTTCCCCTGCACCATTTGACATTTCCACCCAGTCGCCTTCTCCATGTCCTTCTCTCTTGTTTCATAGGATGAGAGAGATGTACAATAAACTCTCCTGCCCGCATGTCAGTCTGAATTTAGCTCCTGACAGATTCAGGATTTTCTCATAATGTATATAGTTTTCAACATTACCTCAGGAGGGATTAATGGAAGCTAGGGAGCTAGCTTGAAAAAGTGCAGGAGGAGGTGGCGAGGTAAAGAGAAAGCTGGAGGGGAGGAGGAGAGGAGAAGAGGTGGCAGGAGGTCCAGGGACTAGAAGAGATGATGTGAAGAGGGAGGGCAGGACAGCAAGTGCTGAATAATTTTAACTAATAAAAAAACTTTTCTCCCTTGCTCTCCTTTTTTATTATTTGCAGATTTTGCATTTTGAAAATGATGGCTGTAAACTAATACCCTCCGCTGTCTGTTGTGTGTCCTGCACTGTCCCCTTGAACTGTATATGGCGTCCTGTTATCTCTGTGCCATATGTTCAGATATTGATGACACTGTACACCGTGCACTGATCACATACAGTGTGAGCAACACAAGTCTGATTTTTACCAAAATCTACACTGACACTCTTGTCTAAAGCAACATTCAATAACCATGAAAGGAAGAGTATGCAAGCCTTTGAACATTTTCAGAATGACATATCCTTTTGAAAAAGGAGAAAACCTCCTAGTCTGGAGGGAAGATGGTTAAGTAAAATACAATTAGTACAGAAAATGTCTAACATGGCCACCAACCAAGCTGTGAGGCAGCACAGTGCTAGAACCCAGGTGCTGGTCTGCTAAAGGAGAGACAGTAACAGGTTGTGTGTGAGAAATAATCTCCCTTTCATATAGGAGATGCGTCTTATGATGATGATGGCCTACTGAATGCGTCGTCAGCCCACATTTGACACATTCATATGCAACTGCTGTCATAGGTTAATCAGCGGCAGTCACTTTTCACACAGACGTCTGTCTAAAAGCAAATTTCCTTATAGACATTACTGCAAGCCATAGAATTACACATCATTCTATGAAGACAGACATAATAAATAAGAAGACATATAGACACGTTCTCAGGGTGGGTAAAGGGTAGAGACTGTGGCTGTGGGCACATGAATGTCTACTATAGTGCAATTACTACAGGTATGCATTATGTGAACTCTTATGAGCGTAATTAACCTTTTTTTTCAATTTTACTCGGCTGTGTGCCTTTGGGCATCTGCTGCCAGTTACTGTTGACTTTGAGCCTTTCTTTTTTTCAGAATTTGAACCTCGCCACGTAGCCAGTAATTGCAGGGTAGAAAAGGTTGAGTGGTGTCAGGGCTTAAACTGCTTAAAAAATTCCCAAAAATGAGTGGTGGCATAGACCACACTATAATATCAACAAATAAGTTTAGTCACAATGTTTCATGCATTGACTGTGTTTCGTTTCTACATAATGGACACAGGACATTACAATGTGCAGTATCCTTAAATATCAATGTATCTTAATCATATTATATGTCAGTCCCAGGGAAAATCACCTAAAACTAACTTGACCATCGAAAAGATATAGTATAGATAAAACTATACGTTTTATTCCAGTCCAGTGGTGTTTAGTGCTCATGTCCGAAAAATTTAAGTCAAGTCAGGTCCATTATATTTATGTAGCCCAATATCACATATTACAATTTGCCTCAAGGGGCTTTACAATCTGTACAGCAAACAACATCCTCTGTCCTTAGACCCACAATTTGAATTATAAAAAACTCCTCTTAAAAGGGAAAGAATGGAGGAAAGCTCAGGAAGGGCAACAGTGGAGGGATCCCTCTCCCAGAACGACAGACATGCAATAGATGTCAAGTTCAGAATAGATTCACAACAGAAAATCATAGTATATACAAATGATGACAAAACGTGGACTGTTAAACATGCCACGGTGCCACCTATTCCAAAAAATGTATGAACTGCTGTAAGGCACCTTGTACAAAAGTCTCAAACACCAAACGGTGTGCGTTTATGTTACCAGAGATGACATTGAAAGGACATTGCACCTGCAGTGGCCATGTGTCCCTTCCACCAAAGTCTCTCTCTATTCCACAAGCTTCCCTCTGACAGACTGAGGTACAGCACTGCCCAGATAAGCACACTAGACCAAGTCTTTATATGCCTGGCAGGGGGGGACATGGCCTGAGCTAAAATAGCCAGCAATGGGGGCCCGGCTATCTTCACAAGGCCCCGAGAATAGCACAGATCCACGCTAACACGACCGGCGAGCAGAAGGAAAAAAAAAAACTCACACTGTGCACACAGACGCTTGTTTAGCTAATACAGCAACCACCTGCTACTGGCCGCTACCTCTGTTGGACCTGATAAGACAGACTACACCAGCACTGTGATTATAAAGTGGTGGAGAGTGGGAGGTGGGCATGTGAATATGAGACAGCTCCATTTACAGTACTTTACTGTTGTCGTTTGGTAGGGGGGTGTAAGGGGAGGGTGGGGGACTGGCTTTATGACTAATAGAGTAATTGATGGAGAAAAGCTTCCTGGGTCATAAATAGGAGCCATTATCGGCTGAATTAGCAAAGTGGGAGACAAAATGACGCACAGCCATTCAGTGATTTGCAGAGAAAGGCAGAGAATTGGGAAAAGGGCACTTGTTATCCATCTTGCTACAAATAGGTATCTTTCATAGCACATTGAGACCTTTTGGTACTATTAGAGGTACTACTACAAGCAAACTAAGTCCACTTTCTCATGCCACTCATGTGGCAGTTTTCGAAGAGGGTGTAATCAGGGTGAGGATGCAGATGAGAATGACATCAATTTAAACTTTTTTTACCGCTGTACTTGCAGTTGCTCTGGATACGAGGAACAAGTTAAAAGCACATATTATATTATTCCGCATATTTTCATCCCACTCACTCCCACTTTATCTCAATAGACACTCTACAGCCTATATGTACTAACAGATATAATCTTGTGTCTTTTTTGGTATGTTTACAAAGTGGATGAGAGCAATATCAACGACTGCATGTTACTGATTTAAAGAAGTAGATTTACTGAAGCTAATCCTGACTCTGAGATTAAACTTAATTTTCGTATTAGCCAAACAGCAGACACATGACACACACATGGGCACTGTCAAGACTGACCGCTTGGGAAAAACGAAACAAACAATGACTAGAGAATGGAGCAATTTGGCATCCCAACATGTTTATAACTTTAACTTTCATCTTTTTCATGTTGTAGCCATGTAGACCTCTGAGGTGTAGAGAATTACTAGCTTCCAGTGTCCGTCTATCCAAAAGATGCTGCTAGAGCTGCCTGTCCATCCGTCCTGGACCTCACTTAATACCCTTCCAGCCTTGATCGGCACACACACACATAGGTATATGGATGGAGGGATGGACGGACGGACACATTGATAGATAAATCGAGCCAAATGTGCATTCAAGTGGATGTATTAAATGGCACACACAAAAACATACAAAACACACACACATACTCTCTCACACACACACCTCCAGGCCTAAACAACCAAGCCCCATCAATCAGGACCAATTCTCACAGGCTGACTAGGCAAGCGCCATCACTATGGAAACCAAGCCTAGGCTCTAAACCTGTCTTGCTTTGTCTTGTCTGGAGGTTTTCACACGTAATCATTGCTAACAAAGACCAGCAGACTGCTGCAAAAACTTGAACCAGGCATGCATGAGAGAAAAGAAAAAGGTTGGTTAGCCATTGGCTGAAAACAGTTTGCAAGTAAAGATGGACATCTTGGTGGGGCCAACTTAGAAGATGAAGAGGTGATGATTTTGATCTTCAACAAAAGGGCTGACATTTTTTTCAATGATTCAGTCAACAATGTGGAGTCTGATATGAGATCCTCTATCATATTTAACTAATTTTTGTACCATGCAATACTGTGCAATACTGTGATTGTGCTGGTGAGGTGTAAATGTCTGAAACTGTCTGAATATGTGCTTAAAATAAGCATGCATGCTCTGCCAGTCAGGATATGAAATTACTAAGCTGTAGCCATATTCCACAGGGCATGTTTGGGTCAGGTTCCATTCCTACGTGGCCCTTACCTTGGCTCAGCAAGCTTAAGGGTTAATGAAACAGTTGCTTTTCCAATTAAAATGTAAGGAAGAAAGGCTAATTGGGATTTGCTCTTGGGGCAGCTGGTGTGCCAAGCAGTTGTGGATGTAATGATTCACAAAGCGAGTTTGTGCTGCCTGGATTGTCAGCTCCCACAGCGGAAAATTGTCCATCTTGTGACCTCAAGAATCATATTCTCCTTTCAACAATTTGATGAAAAGGCAGGGTTATTTTATGCGTTTGAATTCAATTAAACTTTTTGGAAGAAATTTCATGTAACACATGACATTATCTTGATACAAGCAGAAAAAAAGGACTTACTTAAAAGCATCTCATGTCTTTCCAAATTCTCAAAACAACTGATTTCCACTGCCAAGAACTGAAATGATGTCACATCATTAGGCATTGTATTCACCCCTTTTAAGAAAAAAGAGAGTTCAAGGCCCAGAAGTACATGCAATGAGTAAAGACGTGATGTTTTTGTGCAAACCTTTCCCCATTGCATCATACAGTGTGCCATCTATGTCGACTGCACTCCAAAGAAACTCGCAGGGCTCGAGCTTTGCAGTCCATGAGGGACTTGTGGCAGGATGTGGGAACCCAGTATAAAATAAGTTCTGGAGTGTTAGTACCCAGAGGTGAAAAACTTTACCCGACCACAGTGCTGTCACTGTGAAGCTGCATTGCTAAAAAGAGTGGCACACTTGTAATATGCGCAAATTGGTCCCACTGAAACCATTGTTCAAGGCTAAAGAAAAAAGTGAAAGGCACTAAGTATCCTTCCGCCCATTGGAAATAAATAGGCTCTATTCCTCAGAGAGAGAGAGGGGGGAAATTAAGCTTAAGTGTGGGTCTGATTTCAAAATGGCCATAGAGCACACACACAGAGGAGGTGAAATGGGACCAATTTTGTGTCATTTAGAGATTCACTTGAGGAAATTGACACTTGTTGGCTCATTAAATGAAGAGGACACCACCAATTGCCAGAGGTGTTATAGGTCTGATCAAAACAAAGGACGAGAGAATAAAGAAAATGGAGAAAAAACAATCTTCAATCTCTCCGTTGAAAATAAAACAAAAAACACTCACTGTATCTTTCTCTATATCAAAATCCAAGTAAAGCTATTTACAAGGAAAAGTCTCTACCTGTGCAGTATGAGAAAGAAGGTTTGAGAAATTACTGGACCAACATTGAGGCATCCAGGAATATATTTCTGTGGGGGGATTCAAAAACCTTTGAAGATCTAAACTTGCTCATCAAGCATCAGAGGCATTACGATTTTTAAAGCCAGCTTGGTTGCGTTGACTTCCTTTCTGCTGGAAAATAAAGAAGAAAAATATCGAGGGATAGTGCTTTTCACGCACTTCAATCACTCGTATTGTTCTGTCAAACTGAGTGCATATAACATCGCTCAAACTACTGGAGCATATTACTGAAAAGAGACTGAGAAAGAGAGATGATGGTGGCAAAAAAGAAGATATATTAGCGTCACCCACAGTGTGGCTGTAAGCTTGGAGGACAACTATTTGATCCATTGTTCCAACCAAAACTGTGCTTTTAGAGGCGCATTTCAGGAAAATAAATGACACTGACTGGACTGTTTGTGATACTATCGCCACAATGTTTTGTCTTTCTGAACCAATTTGATAGTCAATGGGCTTCCACTGTATCTGTCCTATGGCATCTTGGTAATAAGCCATATGGGCTTGAGCTGCACTGTTGATTGGTTGTTTTTCTTTCAACACTATAAATCATTTCAATGGGGATAAAGAGGAGGTTTCTTGTCAACACTGGTCATCCGTCTTGTATGGCAAACCATTAGCACATATCTGGCAGTTAAGCACTTTGACCACACATGCACTTAAAGCTCACACATGAAACATGCAACTGGTGGCAATTGGAACCACTTTTTGTTTTTTGGCTTCTGTGGTGGCAGATGCCCTACATTGCCAGTGAGAATTGTATTGCAATTTGATTGGAGAATACTGTAGAATTCATAGTGAATGCAAAGTTGGGGGTTTGAAGTCTTTCCAAAGGACACAAAAGATGGTTTCTTGCACCACTAAATCAAATGGGTTCCTTCTACAATTTGTAAGTGTACTGCTCTGAGAATTCAACCTATAACAACCAATATAGACAGCAGCAAAAAGCTACTTGAGGCAGGGATTCATGCCTGTAACTCAATTAAAAATGTACTTGTTTTCTTCTCATTTGAGAGAAAAACAGTGTATACAGTAAAACATGGGGCCAAGCATGCAACAGCAGGGTGCACATGAAATTAAATTTAACAGAATTAATTTGACAGTGTTGGCTCAAACATAATTTGACTGGAAAAGATAAGGAGTGAGGGAGAGAGAAGGCAAGACAGAGAGCTATCGAGAGAAACACAGAGAACAAGAAAATAACGGGTCCACTAAGGGGCTTCATTTTTTTCCAATTGGCAGCTTCAAAGGAATATAAATAATTGAACACCCTCACCCCATCACTGTGAGTTCTGGCCAATTACTATTAGGAGTACTTTGCCAAGAATGCTACTGTTGAGGACTCTAAAAGGCCAAAAGAAAGGAGGAGGAGAAGTGAGGAGGAGGTGAAAGGCCAGAAAAGAATGCTGACAAATAACCCTGTCTCCCTGTTTGTCAAGACACAAACCCAAATACAAGGAAATACTGCAGGATATAGTCACTTACCTAAAGAAAAGTGAGGAAGTTGCAATGCATCAGAAAATAATCTTTTTTTTCCCTTCAATGAGGAAAATATGAACTTTGGCCTATTAAAACATCGGGCATTCAGGCGAATAATGAGGGAAAGTATCTGTTTTCCACCATATAAGAAATATTGCTTCTTGTTGCCCCTTTATCAACTCCCATAGGACCACAGCAGAACACAGCTGAAAAGAAAGAATTCCCCATGTGGCTTATAAAACCAGATTTGAATACCCAATGACTAACCTAAAGGACTTATCATAACAGGAATTGTTAATAGTGGTAGAGCTGTTGGTTTGTTCAAATTACTCTGGGCCCCCAGAGGTCTTAGTGTCTGGTAGAGTGTGTGTGTGTGTGTGTGTGTGTGTGTGTGTGTGGACACTTTTTTGTGCGAAGGAAACTGTGAACACCATGGCTACTCTGTCACCCCACAGCTCATAAATCAAAAAACTAATATTACAAGATGGTATTCATCCATCTAATAACTTCAGTAATTACCTACACTTTCAGTATTCACTGAAATTTTTAATCAACCTTCCTGACAATGTCAGAAACCCAACCTTTTGATGGTTGAAGTAAAAAATGAAACACACCTTTGGGCTGCTTTGATTTAGTTATTTTAACCAGTCCTGTTGAATATACTGGTTTATATATTTCACTCTTACAAATTTCAGGGGTGTTGGGTCTTTGTTTGGATCTCCCCCCCCCCTTTAATCATGACTAAAAAGCACCCTGTTGACTTGATTTCCACTTTCAAGACAATTGCTATTTTGCCATTTAATGTCCAATGATAAATAACTTTGATAATATTTTGTTAAAAAATAAAAGGATATACTTGTTTGTCTGCAAATGTTTTGGAGCAAAAACAAAACATGCACACATATGATGATAGCTTGTTGGTTTAGTCTTTTATCTTTATATTTATTTATGTAAATAATAATAATAAGTATCAGTATTATTATTGTATTGTCACTGGGTGTTGGACAATGTCAGTAAGAGACAATTTAGTTGGCTTGACTTAATATTTATTTTAATATTTATCTTGTTTTTGTTAACCCACATATTTATACATTTTTTAAAGTAAAGCGTCTTGGACGACATGCCTACTAAAAGGTCCAAACAAATTATTAAAAAATATATGAATATCACATGTTAACACCATTACTTTTCTCATAAAGTGAATGCACAACACTGCCATCTAGTTTTATAGCTGTGCTACAGCAAATATAATATATCTAATATAAGCTCAGGTGACACTCCACACATTAGTATAATGCAGCCTTTACACACACACACACACACACACACACACACACACACACACACACACACATATATATATGCATGCGCCTGCACACAAATTTCATGCAAATATAGACAAACAGGGAGCCGTGCATTATTACGGTTGGGGTGGCGGGATTTATTGAGCCATCTTTCTTTCTCTTTTGATTAAAAATGTCTCCTTCTCACTGTGATTTATGAGTGTAAATGGAACGGGATGGAGGGCAGAGAGAGAGAGAGAGAGAGAGAGAGAGACAGAGAGACAGAGAGAGGGAGGGATGTGAGAGGAAGGGATGACATCATGCTTTCAGCTTTTTGCAAAAGGGTGGCACCCACTGTGTGCATGTGTGTGTGTGTGAGAGAGAAAGTGTTGATACCAGGTGGGGGTTGGTGTTTTTGCCCCCCCACTCAATCCTCTCAGTCCACCAGGTGGGATGGTTATAATTGGACAACTGCACCACTGGGCTGTGTGTGTGTTTGTGTGTGTGGGGCTGTGCATGTGGAAACGGTAGGTGTGAAAAACAATCAGAGCAAAAGAAGGTAGTCTGTGAGTGTGTGCATATATATCCAGGCATAATGAAGGGGCGACGCTGTGTGGCCCCAAAAAGAGATGAGAAAGAAGCGAGTGTGTGTGTGTGTGTGTGTGTGTGTGTGTGCGTGTGTGTGTGTGTGCGTGTGTGTGTGTGTGGCCGGGGGGGTCGGGGGGGACACGAGCAAGAGACAATAAGACAGAGCTTGACAAAAACAGCGATCATATCCACAGGCAGAGCAGACAAAGACTGGCTGATACTGACAGATGGGGAGAGAGTGTGAGTGTGTGTGTGTAAGAGAGAGCGAGAGATAGAGAGAGAGAGAGAGAGAGAGAGAGAGAGAGAGAGAGAGAGGGGGGAAAGCTAATCTCCATCAAAGATGAAGCAGACTGCACTGAATGGTATTTAAACCAGGGTGAGCAAACAGGCTGTGAATAAGTTGAAGAGGAGGAGAAAAACAGAGTCCTAACACAGTGGGCAGCTGTCTTAATATGCAACATGTTACCAGGAGGAGCTTTTTCACTTTTTGCTTTGCTTTCACTCTGAAAATGAGTGTGTGGCCTTGCAGTCAGTTGAGACAGAGAAGGAAAAAAGGAAGAGAACAAAGACATCTGTTTGACATCTGTCTGAGTGCAATTTCAGATGTTATTCAGCCATCTGAGCTGAAAGACACTCGAATTATGCCACCAGACACTCAAACCACCATGCAATCAAGAGTAGACAGCTCTGTTGCGACATGAGAAAAATCAAGTCCTCCTCGTGTTATCTTGAACCACTGAGAACACACTCACTGAATGTCAGAAACTGAGAGAACAAAGAGACAGAGAGGGAAATGGGGGAAAAATGCAATTTATCTGGCAAACTACCTAAGATAGACTCAACTTCCTCAAAATGTTGTTTGTGGCACCTACACTGTGGACAGTATGCCTGAAATATCACTTTGGCTGTATCTAGTAAAGTGGCATTTGAAGACGTATTCTTATTCTCTTGCTCACAATTTTGATGTAATCTGTCTCTTTGTTTAGACCTTCCTCATTTCATTGTTTTTACAGACTTAATCTAGTTTTGCAGTTTGTTTACACCTGAATATGGCTGATACCTTCTTGTGTCTTCCTAATTTGCGTGCATATAATGTACACCTTATATGCATGCATTGGTATCAGCCATATTCAGGTGTAAACAAACTGAAAATGGCTGATATATTTTCTATTTTTTAACAAGGAGGTATAACTATTCCTCTTTTTAAAAAAATAAAAACTATATTGAAACATGAACTAGAACCAGTTAATGATTTATTTCCCCCCCCAAAATGTTGTACCGAGAGAGACAAAGACAGAGAGGGGCATAAGATTAAATCCAATCAGGCTAATTTGCGCACACATCGCTTGCATGTTGCATGCAATGCGGATATGTACAGTCGGCTAAAACACATGCATGCAAACAAGCATAAGCTTATCACTGACACTCTACAACACACATGCTCACAATGATCTACAGACGTACGCACATTCACCTCATCGCACATATATAATTCTTTTACATACTCACCAACACACTTACCCACACCCACACTCTCACACACACACAGGATTTACAAACAATGAAACCCAAGGGGGAGCCTCCCCGCCTCGCCATCACTCTTGTTCTATTTCTCTGCAGAGCCTCCTCTTTGTTTTGTCTCCTTAATGCTGCTCTAAGCCCATCTTAATGGGGAAATGGTGCAGAACAAATCCTAAGCAGGAGTTGACAGGGTGGGAGAGACTACTGACGTTCCTCTGTTTCTAACATGGGAAGTTATGGAGGCTGATATATACAGACAAGCATCATATCTAAATGGTAAATATTTCCAGATATCCATGATTTAACATTGTCTGGGTTTCTGATCGCTGATATCTGAAGTCACGTGTTCAAGTCTTGACAGTAAACGTTTCCATCAACAGCTACATGACCTTAAGCAAAATCACTGAGGTCCTAAATGCTCACTCATCTAAAGTACAATACAAGTAGATGTAGAATGGCACTTACTCTTACAGGTCAAACCTAGCTCTTGACATTGTAGGGAAATTCTTACTTTCTTTAGCTGAAAAACAACAGACCTTTTGGAGATGAAGAAAGCCTTTCCAAGATAAGATATCAACAATTGCAGATAGAAATACATGTCTTTAAATGCTCACCAAAAGCAAACTGAAAAAGGCAGTAGCAAAGAGCAGCTGAAGTATCTCTATAAAAGGCTCAAGGGAGGAAATGTTCACCAAAGCTTTGTTAACTTGCCATCCTCCACCTTCCTCCTATTCCCTGTTCCTAACCTGTGTATGAGATATGAATGATCAACCTCTAAAGGGTCCTACATAGGAAAGCTGAGAGTTTATCAGTAGTAGCATGGCTAGTCAGTGGCTTGATACTTACATAAGGCGTGGGAGCCGGTGAGCAGCAGTGATAGCAGCAGCGTGGTGACAGGCAGCAGGAGTGGCAAGGAGAGGCGAGGGGCACCGCTGGTGGCCATCTTGGCTCCAGAAGGGGAAGGGGGGCAGGGAGGGGTGGGGTGGGACTGATCTTTGACCTGGCTGAAGAGCCGAGGCCCCGACTGCGCAGGGAAGGTTGGGGTCTTCACGCAGGACGGCTTGGCACTCTGCAAAAAGGCAGGAAGAAAGATGGGAAAAATTAGACATTTTTCTTATGAACTTCATTTGCGCAAGGAGGGTTTGTTGACCTTTATCCTGTTTTTCACACACCCAGATCCACAATCATAGTTCTGAACATTCATATTTTCTACAATTGACACATCAAAATACCCCGTAGACATAAGGAAACAACTACTTAGCATTTAAATATTGTGACAGGGGGGTACCAATATAATAGTTTGATTGTTGCAACAGTTCTATATGGGAGAAAAATGCCTAAATAAAATGTTGCCAAACGATATGTATTACTTTTGAGCATTTGACAGGACGCTCGTAGCCAGAGCGTCTGTTATGATTCTGCCCACATCGACAGGACATGTGACTTTTGATAAACACTCGGGGGCCACTCTGCTGCGCATTTCACAACCACCTCAGTGCTGCTGACACATAAATGGAGGGCAGGCAATAGTGTGTCTATAACACTACTGGAAGCAAAGTGTCATGCATACCCCAAACCCTGTAACCTCCTCATCTTGAAACCAGCGTCTTCTCACATCCCTTAATTAGCAGGGGAGTCACTGTTTTCTTCCTTTTTTCTTTCCTAATCGCCAGATCTTGTCGTTATTTGCTTATCTCATTGCCTTGTAATTACACAGGCACCCAATGATATTCCAGGCACCGTCTCTTTGTTTTAGTCAAATTGCCATTAATCCCCCAAGCTACACAGAGGGACTGGGGACGCCTCCCACCACATGCACACACACACACATACCATTTCTCTCATTGATATGTCTGGTGTAGCACAGAGCCACCACCAAGTGGTTATACATACTCTTTAATTAAGAAGGCGTGAATGAAGAGACAAAGAAAGAGAGAAGTGAGAGCGATCCATGACAGGAATGTAATGAGTTTTGTCAATTTCTTTGTTTTTTTCCTTTTGTTTTTCTGACATGTATGACGTTCAGGTGACACCCTTATCCAGATGATCTTACAGCGAGATGAGTGAGCAGATAAGCTTTAAAAAGCTGCGGGATCTTGCTAAAGGACACTTAAACAGAAACCAATGTCTGTCTCAGCAGTCGAGCTGTAAACACAAAAACACAAAAACACAAAACTATCCATTCTCAGAGGACCCAGATCACCGGACACAAGTTCAAGCCCCTGTGTCAGCAAGCATCTGTCCTGCTTTAGTGTCCTTGTGCAAGACACCGAACGGCTCCCACCTCCAGGGATGCTACCACTCAGCTGAGCCTACATCGAAGTGAGATTAATTACCTGCACACTGGGTGGTTAACAAGGTACTGTATAGTACAAACTGTGCAGACAGTGTGCAGTTTATCATGGATGCCCTGAAGCAACTTTTTTCTGGGTAACCTAGAGGTTAAAGATAATATTCTGTCAACACAGGTTTACAATTTTGATCCATGAAACAGTCACTTTCAAACTGTATGTCCCTGAACATGAAATCCTTACCTGCTAACTCACTACAAGAGTGTCACTGGCTGAAATGTGAACTGAATATACTTCAAAAATAGCATAACTGACTGACAGTCACAATCTCCATCATTCAGATGCATTCATGATCAGAAGCACATAGGCAAAGACAAAGTGCCAGACAACTGTGTAGGCCAACTATACCAATGAAATGGTGGGATATATAACCAGACTACTATGGCCTAAAAGCACATCACTTAGGATACATCACCTTAATTAAATCAAATCTAAAAAAAATTAATTATTTACAAAAAGAGTCATTATGTCAACCATGTCAAGCTGCTAAATTGTCAGAGGAGTTGAAAGGTTAATATATGCAGCTGTATTACAGGGCTGCGTTTGTGACTGTGGCCTTGCGAGAGGCAGAAAACCACCGCTAATTGCAGTGTAACCAAGCACCTCAGACAGCAGGCATATACAAGCGCCCCACCCTTCACAGCTACTAGACCAGACTCTTCAACTGGCTAGATGAAACAGATACATGCAGTAGCAGCTGCACTTAAAATAAAACCACAAACACATACAGCAAAATCCATATATGACATAAATGCACACATACAGTGTGAAGCTACGGGCCTCAAAGGTTATTCAAGCAGACAAGTTCAAGAATATGTGACACATGCACACTTACAGAAACACAAAGGGAGAGATCAACAATAGGTCTTTTGTGGCGACACCATGCCAGAAAGGAGTGGGTGTCTTTCAGAAGCTCAGCTCATCATTCAACAAAATACTACACACACACGACCGACATGTGTGTCCTTGCTTATTTATTTTTTTCTTTTCTTTTTTTCTTGGCCTGGAGGGCAGGTGAAGTCATTCGTGAGAACTGAGGGAAACAGCGAAACATGAATAGAGAGAATAGGGGAGTATCAAATTGTCTAGGGGACTTCTGAATGATGCCCCTATTGTTCTGACTGTAAACACTGGTGTAGGTAGAGGGAAGCTCGCCATGCCTGTAGGGAATTACTCTATCTACGCTCACAAGATGCCTAGGTTATGATTTATGGCCCTCCCCTTAGGGCATGCCTTTCTATCACCACCTCTGGTTGCTATACAAACTTCACAACACAATTACAACAGCTATTGATGCTGAATGGCCTTGCCACACGTAACCTAAGGCTGTGTGGGCTCCGGTTTAACCATAGATGCAGCTCAATGCTGCCTTGTTTTCTGAACTGTAATTAGAAGCTAGAGAATAGATAGGTAGGTTTAAATAGAAAGATACATATATATATCTACACATATTGTTTACTAATCCCTGAGGGATTGGGGAAGCGGAAACCTCTCTGAAGTGACATTTTAACCTTAACAGCAAATGCAGCTCTGAAGAGAGATGCCACCAAGTCGCTAAAGCAGTCCTTCACTCGAAAGGAAGACATGATATGGAAAGCACAGCATGTTTCTCCTGCCATTAGCACCTCCATGGGAAAACCTGTCAACTCTTGCTAAAAGCATTCATCACTTTCCCTGTAGAAAAGTATTTAGCATTCTGGTAATGCTAGCAGGGAGGCCAATCGATTGATAAACCCTCACCATCACCTCAGCTGCTTCCACATTATAGGCTGTGATCAAGAGGAAACTGCTAATGTCTGTCATGTTTACCTGATTTCACTGTGACTATGATGACTGCAACAAGTTACCAATTTCTTAGGGAAATCAAGATAATTAGCATAAGTTAGTGATTGTAATGCTCAAACAAGGTGAGCTTTGGTAAGTAAAAGCACTACCTACTCACTCGCCACCACTAGCAAAAGTAATTTAATACTGTATACTAACTGACCTAACTAACAACTTTTGTTGACCCACTGGCATATGTAATGCGGGAAAAATCATTATCAGCAGCCATCTTGTGACAACTGAGGAGCATTCTTACTGGCACAATATGGATGCCAGTTTAATTAGCCTAAAATTATGGACTTTTCTCTGAAGTCCATGTAGTTCAGTATGTGCTAATATGTAAGTCATGAGAATTTATAAGCCAATATTATCAGAAGGCTCTTTGCCCTCTAGTTGAAACAAAATACTACATATTTTGACAACCTTACTGTGACAAAGTTTATTCATTCAATTTTAGGTTATTCCCACTGATGGGCAATGAATATATTTTGAAGCCAGAACTTTTTTCCCCTGTGAAAACTGCCCATCACTCCAGATATTAACCAGTCGTCAGGCTTCTGTAATTACAGAAAAAAATTTCCACTGAGTGGTGGCAGTCACTGGCTATCAGGGACTCTCACTTTGACATGGTCAAGCTTTAAATTCAGCTCGTTTCCCCATGCAATATTGATACTAATGCATTTGATTACTGAGATTGAGAAAGGCAGCCAAGGGAAGGGGAGATGGGGATTTGCGGCACAAGCATGAAATGAGAGCAGGAGCAATAGATATAAAACTGTGTGCACATGCACACCTACACACATGCCACAATGGGCAAGGAAAAATTAAAAAGGAAGGAGCGGGTCCTACAAAGTGAATGAAGGTGCGGGTATACATGAATTTCTCCAGAAGAGACCATGAGACCAGCGACTTCAAGACACCACCCTATTTCCATCCACTCAAACAGACTGTACAGTTCTTCACACACACACACACACACACCGTAAAGATGTGAAGTTGTATTTGCGAGGAGAAAAACAACTACTTATCACCGGAGGGACCACATTAATAATCCCTTTTATGAGGTGAACAGTGAGCTCTCTTCACACACGCAGTTAAAAAGACCTCCGTTTGATTGGGCTTGATGATCAAAACTGAGTGTTTGATGTCTAGAACTTCAAAAAGAATAATATTTCCTGTTTGTCTAGTTCCAAAAAAAAGTTGGACTTTTCCGCAGGAGTATTTTTTTCATTCATTGTTTGGTTTCTAGAGTGTGTGTATCAACAACATGTCATTTTCAGCTCCAGGACTCTGACAAGCCCCCTTTACAGCGACTGGTAGGGATGTTGTTAATGCTCTAGGGATGGGTATTGGCCCCGTTACCAAAAATCTGTCCAAATGTCACTGGAAGAGTAAAGGTTTTCTATTGAAGAAAATACAATTTCCAACAAATTTTCCAACATATTATTCACAGGTTACAAATCTAAAACTAATCTCTTAAACTACTGCACATTTTAATAATAACAGAACAACATCTGATTATTTTATATTTGCTAAATGTTGTTAGAGCAAGATAGCCTATTCAGAATTAGATTGAGTGATGTTGGCCTCTGCAGATACATAGGTCAATATACCACATCTCTGCTACACGTTACACTAGCCACTTTGATTAACTAATATTAGATAGCCATAGAAAAACCCATGTTAGTATGTTCCTGACCACAAATAAACACATTTAGATAAAGTAAGGCTAGATTAATTTACTCAGATTACGCAGACTGCATGCTTATTCCTGTTAGCATTGTACTTTGGTTTATCTTTGACCCAGTAGCACCAATAGCCCAGCTGATGGCTTTGGCTAACTGCTAACGTCGAGTTGCTAGCCAAGTGTCGGAGTGTTCTGGCTGACTTCTCCAAACTGCACAACAGTAGTTATCGTCTGGCGGCTGTTAGATGGCGCATCATTTTCTATGTACATGTTTCAGTTCCCCACACCTCTGATACAAACAGTAGCACGCTGAAACATTCTGCACAGCCGTGGATGTTGTTGATAACTAAAGGTGTGGTAACTGGATGGCATCAAAGGAGATGAAGGGTATATGCGGCAAAAGCAGTTAAAGGAGACAAATGTGATTTTCTGGGACAATGTTGTGTGGAATTAAAACTGTTTTGGTTAACATAAAATCCACAGGAATGACATGACATCACTATCATCCGTTTTTGATTTAAAAGAAAAAAAGAATGAGGCTGATGCAGTAGCTAATTGCCATGAAAAGAAGCCAGAGTCAATCGTGCTTTTTTCTGTTGTAGGATGATAAAAAAAATACACATTTTCAAGCGAATACTGCCTTTTTCATGGCCCTCTCTAAACTCTGCTATCTGCTGGCTACTGTTTATGTTCAGCCTTCAGCCGCTGTCTCTCCCTCTGCAGTCTTTCACCTTAGATGAAGTTTTTATGCGTCAGCCCCGAGTTACAGGCTTTTACCTCAACCAGTTTACTGTCTTTCATTGATTCAAACCCTACAGAATACCACAACAAAGATGTAGGATGCAGGTCCATTCAGTGTATCGGTGTGTGTTATGAATAGGTTATATCTATGTGTTGCATGTATGTGTCAGTATTTTTGCCTCTGGGTACAATATTGTCCATGTGTGTTGTGTCAAATCAAATCATGTCTATTGGTCACATACATATACACAGTACAACATGTAGTGAAATTGCCTAGCTCCAGAAAGCAACTAACAAACAGTAAAGCATATAATAGGACAGAATAAAATTTTAGAGAAATATGCATTCATTAGTATGTATTTATGCACGTATGAGACATGTATGTGTGCATAAATATGTAGATATAGTAATTTATGTTTGTAGTAGTTCGTATTTGCATATTTGTGCAGGTGATTTTATATTTCTCTGTATTTTTTGCAATGTTTATGTGTGCATTTGGTACACAAGTGTGTGATAATTTAGTGTGAACTAATATATGTGTACACATATAATTTATCCGTTTTGGTAGCTGTGTGTAGTTGTTTGTCTTTGTAAGAAGCAGAGGTATACCCAGACACACACATACACATACACACACACCTCAACCTCAGCTATAAAACAAGTCTACAGCAACCATCTGTTTTTGTCCATGCTGAAATCCTAACAGTATTGATTCCATGTGTCGTTGGTAAGGCTTCCATCTCTCTCGCTCTCTCTCTCTCTTTTGGAGTTCATATATGTGTGTGTGTGTGTGTGTGTGTGTGTGTGTGTGTGTGTGTAAAGGAAGGTGTGTTTGGCTTCTAAATATATCCCCCTGATCAAACTAGTTGTCCTTCAAATCCTCCATCTCTGTTTTCTTTTTCTCCATCTACCCCCCTCCCTCCTCCTCCTCATTTCCTCTCGCTCCTTCCCTTCCCCCCTTGAACTCATGCATACTAAACTATGCTTGTATTGCAGATATTTGGTAGGGAATCACATGAATTTGCATGGAACAGCAGGACTATTATGTAAATGCCCCACTGTGTATCTACCTCCCAGCTTCACTCTTTCGTTGCCATCCTGAGAGATCCTGTCTGCGGAATTTGAAACAAGGTGCACCTGTCGTTAACCACCATGTGTAGGGAAGCCCCAGTGGAAGGAGAAGAGCTTACGCAAGGAAAACATCTTCATGTGTGTTGAAAGATATTGTCTGCAAGATTGAAATTTTAAGCATGTAGCTTTGACTTACATTAAATGCTACAGTAGAATAAACTGCGCTCAACATCATCATGCAACAGGTAGTACGATGTGCAGAGGTCAGACCAGAGTGTTGACAACAATATGACAAATATGACAACTATTTCTGTGACCCTGCATGATATATTGGGTACAGAAATCAAAGCCCGGAGACAGGGTAGAATCATTCTGTTATTGAATATATTAAAATACTTATGGGAGTCTCCAGAACATTAACTCACATATCTCCGGTCTTATGCAAGAGCACCCGGGCACGACAAAGTCAAGCATATGACACAGTGCCACCCTGAATACAACCTTGATATTTGGATGTTTGAACCTACAGAATAAATTCCACAGCATATTACATGTAAAATATATTTTCTGTTATGGCAACGCATGACCACCCTTTTTTTGCCTAAAGTGAATGTTGTTTGCATAGGTAGGGAGAACTGCACCGCCGTGACCTCATTAAGAGATTGCAGAACGTCCTGCCCTGGCAACCTCTCCTTGGAGTAGCTTTCCCATGAGCCTTTGCCCTCAACTGTTCCCAACCTCCCAGGCCCAGAAATGGCGCTTGACACCTCAGAGACACCTTGTGTCGGCCATCTGCTATCCCCCTGGGAGCACCATAACCTTTCTCTGGGATCTTACAAGCTTTTTCAGCTCCAGTTTGCCATCTGAAAGAAATGTTGTAACTGCTCAAAGAACTGCTGTGAAGTTTTTTGTTGTTTTTATTTACTTAGAAGTTGCCAACTTTTCTGGTGAAATGATTATTGGCAGGAAAGTATAGCATTTTAAGGGTCACTCTGAAAGTTATGAATCAGCCCAAGACTCAAAATTGTTCTTTTTAAAGCTCGGAATCATCAGTGTTTTGTGATTTTTGTCGGATCAATGTTCAGCCTTCATAGCTTTTGGAAAAATGATAGACTGTTGTGTCTGACTACTTTCAAAAGGAACTAGGGGTTTACAAAAAGATTTGAGACCAAATTACCAGAAGCCCATTGAATCTTCAACCGTTTGTTTTTCTCCAGGTGTTGCCCTGAGTTCGATCAGCAGGAAATAGGTTTACTCTGAACATTATGAACCTGCACTGTCCTTCCAATAAACACCCGGGGCTGCGAGGCTTTTAGCTGAAATCCACCTCGGTTGAGGTTGAGTGCACAACAGCAAGCATAAGGGTCGTGCAGCGGGGGCGAATGGATTGGCAGCTGGGAGGCTTGGGCGGCAAGCTGACCTCCTAAATGCAGACTTTATTGCACAGCCATTTTGTTTACCACTGAGGGGTGACACACTATCTGTCTCCTGTGTAACCTCGCCATACTGTGACGCCACAAGTTGGCACACAAAATCCACACACAGAGAATAATCACAGAGGAGCGCTTGTTTTTCTTTTCTGCCTCTCC
Organism: Enoplosus armatus; assembly: GCF_043641665.1. Lineage (NCBI taxonomy): Eukaryota > Metazoa > Chordata > Actinopteri > Centrarchiformes > Enoplosidae > Enoplosus > Enoplosus armatus. The sequence continues at coordinate 18,493,787 of NC_092186.1, forward strand.
TGGTCTGTCGCACTGCCAAGGATCATAAAGGCCAAAGGCTACAGGTGGCACTGTCTGTGATGTGAACACCTAAGCTAGGACGAGCCTGGGAAGGGCAGCTCCATATAATAAATAGGGGAGGCATTTAATTATAGGACACAGTACAGGTCACAGTTGGAAGCTGGAGAACGGAGGTGAGGCTGGGGGTGTGAGGCAGTCCTTGACAATAAAGGAGCAGTTGGTTGGGGATGTAGTGTGTGTGTGTGTGTGTGTGTGTGTGTGTGTGTGTGTGTGTGCAAGAGAGATCGTGGTAGTTAGGAGAACTGGGAAAAGGAGGGGGTGACACCAGTTTTTGGCCCTCTGCCAATAGAGTCAGACAAGCATCACATCAACTGGCCAGAGGCTTGAATGCCCTTTAAAAATTGCCATGGGGGGGGGCTTGAAGGGCGGCTGGGACAGTTGGGGAAGATCGCTTCATATTCATTGGAAATGGGACGCGGATTGGGGGGAAATGAGATTATTCTCAGTGATCGAGGAGGAGGCACAGGAGGCAAAGACTGGCAGACCAGGGTGTTTAGAAAATGTCTCCAAAACTCCTCTGTGTAATTGGCAGGGCTCACCGTGTAACATTTGCTGTGTGGTTTGAGAAGTTTCATTTCCAAAATGAGATACAAAAATGTGACACCTACACAACAAAATGACTGCTGGCATGTTAACAAAATTCACAACTGAGTGAAACTGCAGCTATCTTTGGGCCTTTGCTTTAAAAATCTAAAAACTAAATGATAAATTTTGTTTTTCTACAGAACATGAATGTCAAGTGTGAATCTTTTTCAGAAACAAAACAACAGTGTAAGAGAGCTCAATGTAATAACTAGGTGCTTCTCGTGTAAATATAAGGGAATACTGTGTGCTAAAGAGGGATGTAACATCATTGAAGAATTAACTGAAGTGTAGTATTTGCAGATGATTAGAGAAGAATATTCTACCACAGAGCATGTGACAGCTAAGAGTGTTACTAAGAGGTCGAAAAACACTGTTGCAAACGCCGGAAATAAAACCTGGATTATTAAAAATGTATATACAGTAAAATTAAAACTATACAGTGGGGACTGGGCATATAGTATTTGTGAGCCTGATATTTAGGCCCTTGCTCTAGAGGTTAGAGTTAATAATGGATAACTTATATTACATGCTGTGCTGTGAGAACTACCATCATATCTTAATACATTTCTAAGAGTAGAAATCTTTTCAGTTCATTTTTTGAATTAGATTTCCTTTTTAAACAGACAGGGCCGTCATCCAGCAGCATCCAATGAATTAAGTCAGTTTTGTGCCTTTTCAAACTCTGGTTTCAAAATGGAATTCTCACCTGCTTTGCCAGTGATCATTCAGTTAAATATAATATGAGGCTGCTACCTTTGCTGAAGCAAGGCTGCTTTTTCACAGTTCATATCTAAGGCTGCTTTTGTCCTGGCTGCTTTCTGATTAATCCTGTATGTCTCAAGAGTGGGAAAGGGAGAGAGATCCATACAAAACTTGCGCATTCACATACAAAGACACACTGGCATAGGAACACACACTCGAACACAAAAGGGGCAAACTCTATTTGCTCTGTTGTTAACAAACCCTCTCTTCATCAAGGGTGGTCATCTTTTTTCAGGCCCCTTTTTTTTTAATTAATTGAAAATGGAGTTAATCCTTGTAATTTGCTTGTGAAACTAGGCCAAAGCCCATCAGCTGGCTAAGTAGTATTTAGTAACCTCACTATGGAAGCCAGAGTTTCTAAGATTAAACTTTTTCATGTGTGATCAGGGAAGGTGTATTTTCATTTGCACTTCTTTGTGCTATTATCTGATTATTGACTAAAAGAAGGAGTGAAAAATTCCCCCAGTAAGCAGACATACACAAGACCCAAAATTGGACATCCCTCAATACCACAGGTATTGCTACCATTTATTTGCTTACAAGTAATATTTTAGTTAGTATGTCTCTCTCCAATGATTTTCTAAATTACATTAAATTGCTGCATTTTCATTATGGTTGATTAGTGACTGGATCTGATTATATGGTTCAATGTGCAAGAAAGAAGATACACATGCTCCCATAGCAATTAGTGTTGTGCAACTCCATGTGTGGCAGGCTGTGGTTGGATCCTGTTTGGGCAGGAGGTTAGGGGAGTGTCTGTACCCCTGTCAATCAACAGCATTGTAAAGAGCAGAGACAGATGGCGAGGTTGACCCACACTCTGTCTTTCTGCCTGTCAGTCCACCCATCACAGTCCCACCACCAGCACTACAACTGAAAGCCTGGGAAAGACAACTGTTTTTTACAGCCACTTTAAAAAAGGCCCAAGTAACAGACAGCAGCAAATGTGACACTTTGACTCGGGACTTTCTACTAAAAACACAAGCCTTGCTTTCCAATATGGTGCGGTACAGCAAGACAGACAATCAAAGAAAATAAGACTGACTTTACACAAATCACAAAGACAAGTAAAGCAGAGATCAATGAACACATCCTTACAAGCAAAAGGATATGATCACCACATCATAATGTTTAATAATCTGCGTGGTGAAGTCTTCAACATGCCAAAAAGAAAAAGCAGGTCCCCGTAGACGATCAAGTCAGCACACAGTAGCTTGACATGTAAGGGTATTTATGATTCAAATATCGTGATTAACTGTGAACTGAAATAATAGACTAAAAGAAGAACTACATATTCAGACAATATCAGTAGCTGTATTTTTGGAAGCCCAGGACTGAGAAATTTCCCGCGAAAATCCCCCAAGTATTTCTAGATAAGCATCAGAGTGTGAAAAGTCCCGTGTCCTTTGGCCCAACATTGAGGCTCAAGCCGCCTCATGTGACCTGCTGAGCATTTTGACAGTGCTTGGCAGATGCTGTACGTCAGTGGGAGGTAATAACGTGGCATGATCCATATTAATGTATTCCTCCATAATAAATTATAGAAACACAGAGCCAGTGTTGTGAACTGCCTTAGCTTCTTCCCACCCACAAGAATAAAGAGTTTGTTTGTGCTGCAGACAGAAGGTTATTGTGGACGACGGGCATGCACATGGGCAAAAGCCAGGAGGAAGGCGGTGATGAAAACACAATAGAGTTTCCACGAACCCACACACACAGTACATAAAAAGAGGTGCATACAGTGGCCATACATGCATGGCTTCTCAGTTGTGTGTGCAATGCTCCTCTCTCACACACGCAGTCACTTCAGTGTGTCTACAAAGTCAGTAATCACTCCTTTGAGCACCCCTCCGCTGACTCTTTCACTCTGACCAATAAGTCTGACCCCCGTCACTTTGTGTGCCCTTGACTTGAAAATGAATTTCAGAGGAAAGGCCCAGGGAGGGATGGGGGAGTTGAGGAGGGTGGTGGGGTGGGGAGGTGTTGAGGTCAAAGGTGAGAAGTCAGACAGCTGGTAAACCTCTTTAAATCCTCTTTTTTTTTCTTTTTTACACCACAAATACCTTCACAGCAGGTTACCGCTAGCTATAGCCATACATCCCTGCCTGATTTAACTTTGTGCATGTGTATGTGAAGTTTTTGTACACTTTCTATGTGTGCGTATGAGTCATACTCATGCTATGGCCTATGCATATAAAATTTAAAAAATATTTTTAGGAGACTGCGGAAGACAAAGGCAAATTTATTCTGCGTTATTCAAAACAGCACCACCCCAGTAGTGATGGGGTGGGTGGGGGGTACTGGGTTTGTTTGTTTTTCTGTCTGCAGTACCCACGCTGATTTTAAGTGGTGGTAGAGTGGGTGGGGGGGCTTTTAAGTCCTGCAACTAATGCATAAACAAGACCCCTTTCTCTCTCTGTCTCGCTGTCTTTTATTTCCTCTGTGTGTTTGCCATTTTACCACTTTACACACCCATGCTGTGTATCGTTGTGCTGTGTGCCACGCTGCATGCAGTGAGGGGGAGAGAGGGAACGAAAGAGAGGAGAGAGAGGGAGGGAGGGAGGGAGGGAGAGAGGGGGAGAGATGGCTCTACTCTCCTACTATAACTTAAAGGAATTTGACAAGCTTACCCAGCCAAGGAGCCACACATACATACGCAAACATGCACATAAGCACACATATGTAGAGAGGTGGTGGCTGGAGAGGTCGAATAAAAATAGCACGGGAGACAAAAAGGAAGAGAGAGCGCTTGTTTATGTATATAATCACAAAGTAAGACAGAAAACACATGAGTGGGGAGACCACACCCCTGCTCCTGCAAAAACAATCACGCACACAGAGACACCAGGCGAAACCACATCCAGTGGTCTGACAGGCTGATGATGAAGCCATGGGAGGGAGAGATGGGCTGGAGGTGGTGGGGTCTGCGATGGGGGGGGGGGTTATAGACTTAATGTAGACTGATGAAAGTATCATATTGGCCCCAGACAAGTGGAGCCACTGCCAGCCACTGTCCTGAAGAACAATGAATACTCAGAGGGAGAGAGACCATGAGGGAGGGAAGTCTTGAGAACTCAGAGTGAGTGCTTCATGCAGCAGTTTGGGTATAGTGAACTTCGCTCAAGAGCACTTTGGCAGTGATTGTGGGTAATGTAATTCTGGTTTAAACCCCCTGCTGCTCATTCAGGTTTAACCCAGAAACCTTTCAGTTTCAGTGATTTCCACTACGCCGGCCAGAGACACCCGACAGAATCTTGGCCCACGACTCTGCGTGGGGTTGAAGAAGCCCCTTAACTAAACTAGAGATGTTTTACTATTGTAATCCAGTTATGGATCCAGTTATGGATTACCATGTTTTTGCAATGTAATGCAAAAACAGGCTCAAGCTTGGTCTCAGTTTCATGTCAAGTCTCGAGACAGATTTTCTATTCTTTTGGACTTGTCTGATAGGGTTTTGACTTGGATTTCTTCTCTTGGGTTTGGCCACCGGTGACGCCCATTTCTTAGGTCTTTCTTTTTTTGGACCCGATCCCCCAAGCCTGCATTCTCAGGCAGGCTGTGATTCTCCCTTGAGGAGCTATCAGGAGGTAAACACAAAGATGGAAGATGCCAAGCCAGAGCCGGTTCCCAAGAGAAGACACAAAATTATTTCTTCCATTGTTTTGTCATTTATGAGCACACCCAGTGGCCATTTTCCATGGTGTGTCTTTGCCAAGGAATCATCATTGGCCAAGTATCCTCCTTTATGGTAATTTTATGCAGAAAGTGTGGGAAGGTATTACTTTTATAATTAGTAACATTACTGTTTCCTGTCTCCTCCTGACTCCTGTCTTTCTTTTTACTACTTTATGCTTTTCTACTAATTCAGCCTGACAGGAGGCAGCAGGCTCGGCTGGATTTGGAGGAACCTCAAACTAATTTGTTTGCAACTGCAGCTAAATTATCAAATTTCATTATCAAATTTACAGTATGCCCACTGCCTCAGAAAGGAGTCAATTTCTGAATGGGTCCCGATTTAATCCTAGTTCAAGCACCACCTGACCAAGGATAAGACAAAAGGAACAAAGAAAGTTCATCAAGTTTTGTGGGCTCTTGTCCCCTTAACATGCTATTCTTTGTCCTGTTTACTACTGTGAACATCATTTAGTTCTGCATTTGACTGATAAGTTAAACCTAGACACTTTTTTCCTGCATCTGTTCAGTCTTTCAAAACATGCTTATGATGAAATGCTATGTAGATAAATGAGGTTGAACTTATTTAACACGTTTTCCGCTCCTCAGGGTCAGGAGCACAGTGAAATCAGTTGATGCAGTGTTGTGTAAGAGTTGGAATGGAAACACACTCTCAGACTTCTGGTGTACATGATGACAAAGTGACATCTTGCCTCTAAAGGCTTATCGACAGCACAACATTGAAACATCAGGGAGGTGGATGTAAAAACACAGTGGGGAAACATTAAGAAGTTCTAACGACACCAACTCCAGGGCAATTAATCGTGGGAAAACAGTGACAGAGCAGACAAAAATTGAGAAGGAGCATAAAAAGATGACATCCATGCCAAACTGCCGTACCACCAAGCTGCTCATCTTCTTGGCACCAGGCAAAGCGCTGGCTTTCATTCAACCAGGAGGCCCATTTTTTTCTCCTTGCTTTTTATGTTTCTTTTTGTTTTGGTTATTCACCATAAGAGTTGTGTACAACTCGTTCGCTTGCTCGCTTCGCATATTTGGATCACCCTCACTCGCCGCTCTTTATTGGATTGGAAAAGATGGCTGGTTTTTCCAAAGCCTCCGGGCCTTGAAATGCATGCAGGCTGGAATCCAAAGCCCCTAATCACAGCTAAGGGAATAGGCTGAGTGGAGAGTCACGATTCGTAGCAAGGGAGGAATGGATGGAGAGCGGAGGAGAGAAGGGAGAAGAGGTGAAAATGAAGAGAGGGAAGGAAGTGGCTATCATGAGAAACAATACGTTTTTAGGCACTTGGCTAGACAGAATGAGGCAATAAGTCATTACTACCAGTGACACTAGCTCTTGATTAACGTAAATAGGGCTTGATTCAAGGCCTTGTCTGAGGGAATGTGTTATGGAGTGTGTATCGTCTGTGTATATTTAAGTTTGAGTGTGTTTCTTCTCCTTCTTGTTCTCTCTGAGCATGTCTAAATGAGTGCACATGTGTTTGTGTGAGCGTGACTGTCCATGTGTGTGACTTTGTACACAGAAACAGTGTGATTGTGAGGCAGTGTGTCAATATATTTGTATGCATGTACAGTATATGTGTGTATGATATGTGACTGTGAGTGTGTGTGTGTTTGTGGCCTGCCACTCCGGTACACCTCAAGCTGTTCGGCTGTCGTCAAGCTCGCTCAGCAAGAAGCAGGCAGCTCCATCTGGTCAAACCACCCCTCCTCTGTCTTCTCTAGAGACTCTGTGTGTATGCGTGTGTGTTGTCTGTGTGTGTATGTGTGCAAGTGAGCATGAGCATGGCTTTTACTATCATGTGCACTGATGTGAATACCCACACATGCACAAATGTGTGTACATTCTCTAGGTTATGCAATGTGCCTGAGTGCATACTACCTATCCACTAATCCCTTGTAGACACACAGACACACACACACACACACACACACACACACACACACACAGCAGCTTAACAGGTACTATAAAATTAATCAGTATTCTATTACCCTTTCATCCCTCATTTCAGCCCTGTATTTGCTGGCATGATAGCAGGAAAGCCTCTGAGGTAAATTAGAGACAATGACACAAAATGAGCGGCTGGAGAGTCAACAATACAAAGCCAGAACCCACCCAGGCCCACAGCATGCTTGTATATGTTTAAGACCGTGGCTGATTCCCAGCTCAGTAAAGCATCATTTGTGTGACGCAGAATTGGGCGATGAAGCTAAAAAATAACGTCTTAATATTTTAACATGTCTGACCATAATATGTCTACAAAGGAAAATCTGAAAAATAATATAACATTAACTAATAAACTTTATTGAGCATTTAAATGTATTTTTACTTCTGTCCGTGTCCCAGAGAGTGGCAGAGTGAGTGAGTGAGAGGGTGAAGACTAATTCATGGTTTCTGTGGAAAGTGATTACATACGGACGCTCGTTTCACACTCATTTCATTCTATGTGTGTACTGTATCCTGTACTGAACGTGTCTGCGTACACATACCCTCGACTGTAGAATGTATAGAAGTGCTTGCAAGTCAGCAGCTGTCTGCGCCCGTCCTGGAGCATGATCAAGGTGGGCAAAAGAACAGTGCTGATCATTTCTTCCTCCAAGATTATGATGATTATGATGATGACGTTTTTCATTGTTATTACACTATTATCTCATTCTCTCGAGGGTGCCAAAATGATGAAATACATGAAAATGGGTGTTTTTGTTGCTAGTTTCATCCACCTAATGCCAATTAAGACTTTTAAAAGCACAGTGCGTAACGTTTGTTAATGAAATGACAGCATCTGGCAGGATCCTCCATATTTTAGAGATACTAAACAATAAAGTTCAGGAAGTTATTTCACACAAATAAATTGCAACAAAATGTCTCATTTGGTGAATGCTTCATGCCCCAGATATCCGATCTGGGCATGAATTGAGTGTATGGCGAGTATGTGTGTTTGTCACTAACAAGGTCCCATGAGGCTGTCACCTGGGCATTGCAGTATAGCTCGTAGCCAGGTTGACTCATGAATGAACCCAGAGCAACAACGGCAATACACAACATTTTCCACTAGGATGACAGTGTGCAGTGTGTGTGTGTGTGTGTGTGTGTGTGTGTGTGTGTGTGTGTGTGTGTGTGTGTGTGAGGAGCAGGCTACTTCAGAGCTGTAATGCAGCTGGCTGCCATCTCCCTGCACCATGGAAATGTGAACCAGCTGCCCCCTGTTCCATCATCATCCTCAGCAGATAACACAGGGCCTATTGTGCCCCCCCCCAAACACACACACATACACACACACATACACACACACACACACACACACACACACACACACACACACACACAAACTACAACTTTCTCTCTCTCCTCTTTCATTAACTTATTATCTTCTTTCCATCACTCATTGGCATTTGTCTTCACCACTCTCTTTGGCTCTACCTCCACTCTCACTCTTTTTCTCTGTATTGCTGCCAAACAATAGTCAATAGTCAATAGTCTATATCCAGTCATCAGCCACATTTTCAAATGAATGAATCTGGGTTTTGTCACTCTCACAAACAGACAGAGATTCAACTACATCTACTTCATGAAAGTGTCTGACATTTGCTGTTCTCTTGCTGTCTGGTACCTCACTCCTGGTGAAAACCTTCTAGTGTACAGGTAAGTAATGCTTTTATCAATACCTGGTGGAAACAGTCAGGTGTGGTGCTGTAGTGCTCTCGTCACATAAGGTCACCTTCAACAGATATTAACTTGCTCAAAATCAAACCAAACTAATTAGTGCATGTAAGTATGTAAATACTTGCTGCAGCCTTGAATTGCGAGGGGTAGAGGTAAAGACGACAGCAAGAAACTAGGAAGGAATTTATTGATTGCCAATTTTAGCCCCAAAGAAAGCCAAATATACTCCATCTAACTAACACCTGCTGGAAAGAGTAGTCAGGTTTCTGTACTTCTGTCCGTTGCTGTAGTTTTCTTGTACCTTAATGTGTCCTTCAACAAATATTATTTAGCTCAAAATCAAAGTGTGTGAATACTTGCTGCAGCAGAGACTCTTTCCCACAAAGCAACTGGGAAATCAACCAATCATCATGCGCTATTTTAAATAAATTATATTTTATTCATAGTTTAATCAGGCACTGGCGGTAATGTGCTTGATTTTCTCCACAAACATGTTGTTTTGTTGGATGCAGTAATGCAGCAAGTACACCTCAGGCTTTTCTGTTTCATGTTTACACTCTGTTTTTTTCCCCTATTTTTTTTTATTATAAATATTTCATTCAATCTCCTCTCCTGCTCTGCATGCCCTCCCTTAATTCCTTTGACAGTCACTTGTTTTCTTTAGTTTTTCCAAACGTCCCCTGCTGCTTTCCATCCTCATCCTCCTCTCCCCTCCTTCTCATCTTAACAGCACTCATCTGCCTGCCTTTATTCTTGTTTGTTCTACTTCTTTCCCTCCGTCCACCCCCCTGTCAGCCAGGCTTCCTCAGAGCAGAGGAAGAGAAGAAAATAACAACATGGTGACTGGTCTTCACACAGTAATGCTAACAGTGTCAGGGTCAGAATAGACACACACACAACAGGAACAAAGACACACACACACACACACACACACAGACAGCAAACAATCGTGAAACAGGCAGATCAGTGCTAAAACCAAACAGCGATTCCTTCAATAAACACGTTTAGGTGACGGGGAGGCATCCTCCTCCTCATCATCATTAAAGGGAGGAAAGCCTGTTGTTTGGCCCCACAGAGTAATGAGGGGGTGGGAAGGCGGGTAGGGTGGTTGGCGAAGGGGTGGGGAGTGATCAAATGACACCCTGACATTTGAGCCAGAAACAAACAAATCGATCGTGATTAAATTATTCATCTGTCTGTTTACCATTGAAATGGAGGGGTTTGGGGGAAATGGGAGGGAGTGGGAGAGTTCTAAAGACACTGTGAGGGAGAGGGGGGAAAAGGAGGTAAGATGTGATGTGAAGTTTCTATACTAATCTTATGATAATGATCTGCAATATTGAGTAGACTTAGCAGGAGCTATATCCACATTTAGGCATTTCTTATCTGCTCTGGTTTCACAGTAGTATTCCTACAATAGTCCTACAAATCTGCAGCAGCTTTTTTCTAGTTTGCAGTTTTTATCTCCTATCTATCCTCTTTCAAATGTGTCTTTATCTGTGATATTACAAAACACTAAGATATTACAGGGTCACAGAAAATGTTATATGTTGTTTTATGGGAACACTAAGGCAGCAACAAAGTGTTTCTTCAAGACGCGAGTAATCGGTGAATATGTTTTTTCATTTAATTGATTAATCTTTTAGTGTATACAATGTGAAAAACAAATTGTCAAAAAAAATATCCATCACAAGTTTCCAATGCCCGAGAGCTCTTCCTAGATAGATCTTAGACTACAGCTGAGTATGTACTAAACGCAAGGGGTTACGCAAAGACCCACTGCACATATCCATGGAGTAGTTGTTGGTGCTTTATTTATATTCCCCACAGCAATTGTTTTTACATTCTTTCATGTACTTTGTGATATTGGGTGACATTTGCTTTAAATGTATATTTATCCACTGTGATAAAGAGTGTCAGTTGCGCCTAACAGAAGCTTTGGAGTGGAAATGGCCTCTCTAGATGTGTGTTACAGAAAAAGAACAAATAACAAAATATTTTTCAATTTGCTTAATGTTGTCTTCACCATCAACAAACTTCCCTGGCATCAGAAAGTTGGCAGTATATATCAGCTATGGTGTAGCCTACAGCATAGCCACAGCGACTACATAGGTGGGCTCTATAGCTACGCCATAACCCCTTAAAGCCCCTTTAACTGTCCAACTTGTTAAATTCACAGTCATGCAAAACATAGCAGAGCAGCAACGCTTCAATTACCTGTCAATTAAACATTTTATCACTACAGTTTATTATAGATTACTCTAAACTATTGCTTTAGCTCTGTCGTGGAATGTGGGTATATTGAAACACACCACAGGCCTTTTAGAAAATACCCAGTCAATAAATGGGACTACAAACACACACACACCCTCACACAAACACATGTACACACAAACATTGCCAAAAAGGTACATTATGACTTGTACCATCACAGCCCCTCTGTTTTTTCCAGGAACTCAATATGGCTGCCGCCTCCCTCCCTCCCAGCCTACTGCATTCCACAGATAGAATAGATGGCCCTGCTTAGGATGACATTTTAATGAGTGTGTGTGGGAGAGAGGCTCTGAGAGGGTGACGACAGAAGGGTGCACGCACGCACAGGCGCATGGATGCACACAAAGACTAATACACACTGATACAAAGAACCACTGTGCACAAGTGTCACTCACATGCACACACACACACACACTCACATATATAGATCAACACAAAAAAAAAACACACATGAATACAAAGTGCTATTATGCACACGCACACACTGGCAGACACACACACAATCAAAGCCTCCTATCACGTAAAGCCAATCCTCGACACAGAGGAAAGGGCTTTATCCTCAACGACACGGGTCTCCGCCACATACCGATCATTTAATAACCACTGCAAATAACTCGCCAGTGCTTACAGGCCATATCCAGTATCTCTGTACTGACACACCAACCGTTAACTCGACGCTAAGCCAGAGCTGGAAAAAGAATGACTGCCATGTTTTGACACCTAAGCACATTGTCGACTCTCCGGGAAGATTTCCACTCCTGCCAACAGGAAGTCAATGTGTGTGTACAGAAGATGTAATAATGAGATGGTTATCTTGTTTTGATGCTTACAGGAAAGTATCCATTTTCTACTCCACATGGAGGTCAGAGGTCAAGGTCAGCTCCCCACTGGAGTTTATAAGGATTCAACATTTTGCTTAAAATCACTTTGGCAGGGAGGAAGCTTTCCCTGGTTCCCAGATTCAACAAGTTTGAACTCAGGTTGTCCATTTGAGGGACAGTTCCGCCACCAGCTAGACCACCAAAATAGAGAAATATGAGAAGTTTCTTTCAGTCTGGAGGTTTGAGCATGTGGAAAAATGAGATACCTTTTTACAGAAATGGAATTCACTATAAATGCATTAGTGGCATTTGGTCCATCTTAACTTCTTTTCCACTGAACTGAAAATCACACAGCCATTCCAGTTTATGATCATTTGTATGCCAGAAAACATGTCAGGGTTTTGATATAAAAATGTGTTACACATTAAGGCTAGTAATTGCTTGATTTCATTACTTGATTTGAACATAATTTCATTTTCCTATTATGTTTCCTTTCCTTCCTTGTTCTTGCAAAGCACTTTACAAACTTTTGTGAAATGCCACAGTTTTAAATAATGTCATCATCTATGTTTTAAATACCAAGCATTACATTATGTAGCATCCTTTTTAAAATGTATATAGATTAATAGATGCACGGGTGAATAGAAAAACAATACAAGGCAGAGAGATGTGTTGACACATCATTTCTTAGAGTGCATCCACAGATAGTTAACCTCAGCAGCGGCAGATTATATTAACCTTTTAGAGGAAGTGTTTGCATATGGAAGGAGAGGGGGAGAGAGCGAGCACTGCAGTATAGCCGATGGGTTGAATTAATGAGATTGTAGGTATCTGCATGGCTGCACATTTTAACTGGGCTTTGGATGAGGACAGAGAGAGAGAGAGAAAGAGAGAAGAAATGGGGAGTGGGGAGGTTAGGGCAAGCAAAGGGGTGACACACACACACACACACACACACACACACACACACACACACACACACACACACACACGTTACTGCTGAAAGCCTCTCGTCTTCAGCTCCCCAGTTATAACCTTCAATTAACCTTCCTCCTGAATACAGGAGAGTGTGTGAGTAGTCTGGGTGAGTGTAAGTGTGTGTGTGTGTGTGTGATTGTGCATACGTGCTGGCATATTCTTGCTGACGTTTGTGTGTGTGTGTGTGTGTGTGCCTGTACTCGCTCATTCGCTCTCATGCATCTGCTTTTACTCAGCCGAAAATCAATTTTTACCTAAACCCCCCCCCTTAGATCAGCACGCATCTGAGCCTCATTGAAATTCAAAACACTATAAAACACACATTTCTTTCTTAGTTTAGTGCGGCTGAGCTCCAGACAGTCAGCTGAATGACTGCATACGCGTGACAATACTGGCGCTCGCAACATGTCCATTTAAAAGCACCCAATTCTCACATTCTATCGTTTGTTTCTCTAGATAGGTTTCAAGTCTTGGTCACTCTGTGCTGTAAGAGGCTTTGCAACATGACATGAGTTTCCTTCACATTATCAAATTCAGTATTCCAGACTTTTCCCAGACCTTGGTTTTCGTGACTAGAGTTGATGATTTGGATCACTGTTGAGTGTGACGTCTGCTGACAAGAAGCACATCTATCACTCTCTCATATATCTGAAGATGATTCTACACTACAGTTGATATCACAGTATGACTATCAACTACTACTGACCGCCTCTGCATTTTGGTATCACACTATAAAGCTGCAGTTGGTTTGAATATCAACATTTTAGTCCTGAGACAAAATGATGGATAATTTAGAGTAACCCCACTTCAAGGATGCATAGAAAACAGACACTGTCATTTGCTTAAATGATGTGCTGATAAAATATCAACCAGACAATACCATCCACTTCTAGTCCAACATTTTGATGCAATAACATGCAAAGCTGCATGAGTATCATAATATCACTGCATTTATCATCACCATCCTCTGATTCGGTGGAGATTTCAGCATCACACTATGTTTTCTTTGGCATGAAAACCATAAACGGTTTTATAGGGGCACTAAAACATTGGCTAAATCCTCAATCAAACACACTGATATTGGCATCAGCCTTCAAAAATATATACAGATTGAATCCTGTGCTCTTACTGTCACTGCCAACTGGTTTCAACTGAAGATAAAACCACAAAGGAGAAGAAAGAATAAGACAGTGGCAGTAAAAACTCAGCGTCAGACATTTTTGAAGAGTGTGTGGTGTAAAAGAATGCTGATTTGAAAGTTTTTTTCTGTCGCCTGCGTTATCCAAAGCAGGTGAGGAAGGGCTTGGGCCTCATTTTGGAGCCCCTTCCCCTATCAGCTTACGGGCTGAATATTATATCCAGTCAGGCAGGATGAAGGAAGGAGGGGAAGGTGTTAGATGAAGAGAGAAAACTGCAAATGAGTTTTTTTTTTTTTCAAGAAAAGACTATATTCTGCCTGTTGCTGCATTCTTACCTTCCTCATCACCCGAGGCTGTGACTAAAAATAGCTCCAGCCTGTTAGTATACGTATGCGCGCGCGTGCGTGTGTGTGTGTGTGTGTGTGTGCTTGGTGCAGCTGCTCAGAGGGAGGGTTGAATCGGAGCTGATGAGGGCCATATAAACAGTGAACATCTGTGAGAGCCTATTCATACTGTAAAAATATAGTAGGCTGTAGAGTATGGGTGTAGTGTGTGTGTGTGTGTGTGTGTCCTTGAATTCGGAGAACCACACCCCACTCTCAAAGTCTCTCTCACTCTCCCTCGCTGTCAGACCAAACTTCGTTCGCCCATCCCCCCCATTCTGCATTCCACCAGACTTGAGGGGCCCTCAATGACTTCCTGCCTCTCTCTCTGTCTGTCTGTCTGTCTGTCTATCAAGCCCTTTTATACAGCCTGTTCAAGGTGGGAATGTTGCGCCATTATTCCACCTCGCCGTCTGTATAACACGGACAAACACGTAATGGGGGGGCATTAAGCCGGCAGAGGAAGTAGTAACAGAGCCAAATCAATGTTTGTGTAAAATAGGGGAGCCTTGGTTCAGTGTAAAAAAGTAAAGCCGGCGTAATGACGGGTCTTCTTTCCAGCAGGATCTCTGTTTAAAGAGGGCTTCAAACACACTCAAACACACTCAAACACACACACACACACACACACACACACACACACACACACACACAAATGTATTTATATAAAGCGGCAGGATACTTTGAGTATGTACATGGACTCATTAGACCGTGTATGTGTAGTGTGTATCCATCCATGTTCTTGTAAGCATGTCTTATGTATGTTAATACACTTGGTTGACATTACATAACATGTGTGCTGCCATTCAGAGGCGTGAGAGAGTGCCCATTCAAACCAAGGGGGGATAACAGACAGCTTGTACATGTACCTACTGTGCTAGACTTGTAGTCAACCATCTAGAGGGTGTTTAGATGAAAATGGGTACAACAATTTTACATAAAGAGAGCAGCATGGGCAGCATGGGCTAATATGTGAGGAACCATCTACACCAAACCTGGGTTAATATCCCTGTGTCCAGTCATTACACAAGACATAGGCTTTTGTGTGTGTGTCTGTGTATGCCTGTCAGAAAGTGTATTTACATTTACATGGTCATTATGAATGGGTCAACCACTTCAATTAAAACCTTTCTTTATTTGGTTCAAATATAATGTAATTTTGTGTAACTCCATGGTTATACAGTGCACTTTAAAACTCAAGGGTCAGTTAGCAATGCGGTTAGAAATGAACCTGTGAAAGCAGTCCGATAAGAATAGGTGAAAAGTGGGTTGAACACACATTCAGCAGACCTGCACGTTGTATAAAAAGGGTATTAGACACATACAGGAGGGATAATTTGTTGTAATAGGCTGGGAATAATTGGCCATATGCATGTTGTGTGTCTGTGAATGTGTGTGTGTGTGTGTGTGTGTGTGTGTGTGTGTGTGTGTGTGTGTCTGTGTAAGTGTGTCCAGAGGAGTGGGGGGGGCCTCTCTGTTACATTGTTTGGAGGTTAATCCAGGCAGGAGGTCTTGAATAGCAGCCAGAATAGAAGCCAAGAAAGCAGCACAGAACACACACACACACACACACACACACACACACGTACACACATACACATACATGCACAGTGGATAGGATAAGAGCAGAAAAGGAGAGGAGGTAATTTCTGGTGGGGGGTTTTTGTATAACCTGCTCAATGTCATTTGGGTTGGTTTTATGTATTTAAATATTTCTCAAAAGTAATCTGAAATGATTCATGTGTTTTACAAATGCTGATCTCACTGTAATATTTTTCAATTGAAATAAAAAAGCGTATAAAATTGTTGAAAATAAATATTTTGTATTGGCATCATAGGTGTGTAGGTATTTTTCTTTTGACAATTGGTCAATACTTTTTATACAAATGTTATAAATATAAATAATAAATACCTGAGACTGAAAGAGTGAGACGCAGAGAGAAAGAGGCTACCATTACATATATTTTTACACATTTGGAGATCTTTTTTGGCATGTTTTGCCCAATAAGACTGATTGAATTCAACATAAAATTCACAGTGGAAGAGAGAGAAAGATGAAAATTGACATAGAGACACCATGAAAGATCAACACAAGCACGGGCACTGCACACAGCCATTTCACATCCACCAACATCCATTCTCTTTGCATCAGTCTCTCTCTCTCTGAGAATAAAAATCCATGAGAAGCTGACAATTTACACAAAAAGACTGCAACCAATATCCCATCTCCACTGGCACCACTCAACATCCACTTTACATCCAAGAGGTAAGGGAATGGCAGGTGCTATGTAAGAAGGACATACACACTACAGGTAACCTTTCCCTCAAGTCCTGAGAAATGGATTGGAATGAGTCTCTTTCAAACTTTTACAATCAAAGGGAAAGAGCAAAAATTGTCCTGTGGTCCTCCACCAAGACCGTCTGCAATACTGGTTCTCAGTTGAAGTTAAAGCTGCATATGAAAATTTGGTGAATTGTCTGTTTGCCAAAAGTTATTGCAACAGAGTTTCCATTGTGGCCCTGATGCAACAGTCCACAATAGCGTATTGTGGAAGCTAAAATGTCCTTCCTTCCTGCTATTTGATACTCTGTTTCAAATCAGAAAAAGTTTGGAAGATGATTTCACTAAATTTGGATGATAGAAAGATGCATAAAAAGAATGAAACAAGTTGGAAAGTGCTTTCTTGTTTATTTCTCACAGAGGAGGGACAAACAGAAACAGTGCGAGAGCTATGAAATGAGAGCTGGAAAAAGACTTGAGATGAGACATGGACGGTAATGGCCACTGAGCTGCCGCTCTTTGATCAGAGTAAAACCGTCGGAGATGTTCTGGACTCCACCGCTGCTTGTTAATTAAAGAGGGGGGAAGTTATCGGATCATTTAGGAATGATAAGACGGTGAGATAGCAGCCGGTGAGCTGAGGGGGGGAATGAAAAGCACAGCAAGTCTTTGACCTGCTGATGAAGAGGGAGCACAGCAGGTTGCGCAATAGGGGATACATTTTAGACTTTTTGCCCATGCATCCATGTTGAAATCTATTATTTTTTTCCTTTCCGCTTTATTCTAAATTAAAACATGGATGTCCTCATGAACACAATGCATATTTCAAATGTAAATGGATATATAGTATGTGTATAAACTATGCGCATCTGTGTGTGTGTCAGGCACAGTGGGACTCCAAACAGCTCCACTACGCTCGCCTCCAATTTCAGAGAGGAAGCCGTCTGCAGGATTCCTCCCACGTGCTGCAGAGCTGCTATTGAGTTCTTTAACAAATCAACATGATAAATCACAGTTACAAGTGTTTTTTTAGCATGATCTTGTCTTTCTTTCCTGAACCGCACTGAATTCAACTGCTGCAACTTCAACATGAAACTGAGAGATCGACTGGTTGGCAGCCAGGCTTTCAGTGTCATTAAGGTAAACATTATTTTGGCTACTGTAATCGAATTGTATTCTTGTTACCATTTTTTCTACTTGAGCGCCATCCATGAAAAAGAGAAGGAGTGATGGGGGAGGGCAGGGGACATGGATAGAGAGGGGAGAGAGATTGAACGAGCGAGCACTCCGGCCGAGGAATGCAAAAGGGAAAATAGAGCTGAGGAGAAGAAAAACAAAGAGCAGAGCGGGAGACAGACAGAGGGAGAGAGAAAATCAATACCTTGCCTTGAAGAGAGGCCTACACCAAAGGTGCAATTATGCTAAATGTGTTTTGTTTACGCGGCAGCAGGCCACGGAAATTTCACAACCGGGGGGGCTGGAGCCAAATTAAAACATTATGACTCCAGGGTATAAAAACTCAAAACAAATCTATCCAGAATTCACCATCCTGCCACACATTTTTGGCATTTTTATAGAAACATAAGATGACATTAAAGGCAACAAAGGCCTCTACATTAAAGCTGTTTTTCTCTGTGTGACCCTTTAAGCTGTTACTGGTCCAAAAATATAACTTTGTTTCTCCCTGGCAGTGCCTGCCTTGGTTCACATCATGTCCATTCCCTGCTCGCCTCAAAGAAATATGCTATTTTTCATATGTTACATTGCATTCATGTAAAAGATTGAGTTCTAAATTTAACGGAATAGACAGCTCTGGTTTTGGATAAGGTGAAGTGAGTTCAGAAGGAGAGCACTTTCTGGTTGAATTACTTGCAAGGAGCCAGTAAACGTGATCCTACCACCACTACAGCTCACATGCCTTTGAGCTGGAGACTCAACCCCACACTGCTCCAGTAGAGTGCTCAGTGCTTCATCATGTCAGTCTGCTGGGAATTGTTAATGTCCAGAGTTACTCTTCTTTTTTGTTTACCATATTCTGATGTCCTGTCATACCGGCATTTTCCCTAAAATGTTACTCGGTCTTGAGGTGGGAAATTGGCGGTACAGATTTCCCTAACTATCGACCCCTGCTCTCATTCACACGTGAAAATGTTCCTGAACCTTTCGGGGATAGACTGCATGTGTAACAGGCATTTCCCAGGAGGCAATGTGTGGAACTGGATAAATGTGAAGTCAGACAGTGCTTGAAAACAGTCCGTGTCCTCTGCAAATCTTCCAAGCTATATAAAATTTTAAAAAATCGAGAAAGAAGTCTTTCACAATGTCGGAATAACACCATTGACCATGGGGACTGAGTACAGCAATAGCTGTCAGACTATATGCAGCTGTGAAGCAACTATGCACAGAGTACTTTACATTGTTTAGACACACACACAGTTTTGAATAGAAAAAAAACCTTCCCACATCTCGCTTCAGTCTGGTCACTGCCATTATCCTGTCTTGACAGACACTGGCTTACAGCCCAAAAATTTTGTGTGCTTCAAGGCCTACATCTGAAGACCATGTGACAGTGGTCAGAGCCTCAACGTGACAGCTGAGGTACCAAAACCAAACAACAACATAGCCACATGAAGGGTTGTAGTGGCAATGCTGCGGAACGCCACAAGACTTTTGGAGATGTGGTAAGTTGAAAGGGGCGTGGGTGTGAATATAGCAAGGTTAGCTTCAGAAAATGCCGCCACACCATGGCACAACGACATTCCTGTCACAAGCAACCCTGAAATTGTCAACAGCTGTTGGCACTGGGCGTCTTCAAAGAGGTTCCATCTTCTTCCCAAAGACATCAACAGCAATGTCACGATGCTAATCCAATCAACAGTCTTCTCTGAGGGACGGACTTGTTCGACAGCGTAAAGTCCCTATTTGTCAAAACTGCGGCCTGCCGTGAAATCTGAGCTGACGTGTGAAGAACACGATGACAGTGTCAGGTGACAGTCACTGCCAGTGTGCCATTATGGATCGTCAATGCTGGGAGAGATATGAGCAGTGAGGATCTGCAAACTACATTACCCATTGTGCTTAACTTGCCGGTAACCACCACAGGCCAATTTGAGGGAGGAGAGAGAAGGGGGAGAAGGAGCTTGGTGGTGGCACATCACGTCAAATGAAAGCTAGGCTGACATTTGCTGGCAGGAATGAAGAAACCAAAGTTAACATCAAGAGGTGTCATCTGATTTCTTGTGGAGTGCCAGGTGATGAGTCGGGTGCTGCTATAAGATGAAAGCAGAGGGGGAGATAATTCACCTGGTGTCAACAACACTACAACCCGGCATGACATCACCCCAGAAAATGATGAAAGACATGTCCTGACAAGGCAAATGATACTGTGCCATGTTGCCATGTTTACTTGAGAGAAGAGTTCAAACAGAATCAAACAGGCCCGTAATAGTCCAAAGGCAACCTCTGAATCAGGGGCAGGCAGGAAGAAATCAAATCTTGCCTCAACTGCATATAGCACTGCAGATCACCTGTCGCCTTTATCAGCTGATACTATTTCCATCTGTGGCCTTTAGCCCATTTTCACTCACCACAGAGGTCATCCAAAGGCAGCAACTGCGATCGAGGCACAGTAAGCAGTAAAAGGGGTGTCGAAGTAAAAATGGGTGGATGTAATACATTAGGCCTGAAATGAGGGGGAAAGACTTTGTCATTGAATAGGCTATAAGGGAAGATTACAGCTGTAGAGCTTTTCACTCTCATTTTTTCATCCCTCAGTGGTGAGGGAGGGGAAGGGACGGGATAACAAGGGGAAGGAGAGGAGAGTGTTGAGGGGGGGGGACGGCTTCTCTTGTCGGGTATCCGGCCATGTCCTTCCAATGCCTTCGCTCCCCTACCCTGCAATACGCTGACATGCTAATCTGAGAGTGGTACACAATTGCCCACCGGCAAAGTGGAGCATCATTAAAATCTGATGAGGCCCACATCAAACGATGAGGTCAAAATATTAGGCCCATCAGACTAGCAGCTGTCTTTTTTTCTTTTTTTTTTTTTTTGGATAACTTCTCTCTGTCACTGTAATAATGCCTCCTTGTCCGTTTCTCCTTTTCTCTCGCATACTTTCTAATTTGCTTTCTCTCTCTCTCTCTCTCTCTCTCTCTCTCTCTCTCTCTCTCTCTCTCACATGCTTCCGTCCATCTTGTTTTCATACAATCTCATCCTCCCTCTCCAGTCTTCTCCTTGACAGAGCTGCCAGCCTTGGTCTCAGAGGACTCCTTGCATCTACCCCTCCTTCTCCTCCGCCTCTTCCTCCTACTCCCTGCCTCCATCTCTTACTCCTTCCTTCCTAGTACAAAAAGAGTCCGTTTGTAAAGCAAACACACACACACACGTACATACATATATATGTCTGCATTCTTCTCCCTCCCTCCTGTCTCAGCACCCAGTGTTGTGTGCCCACGCCGCCCGCGCCAACAGGTCAAGTGCATGCAATCGCCTCAGCTAACGACCTGCTCCAACTCAGATCAAGCGAGATCATGGACTCTGGGTAAAAATATCTCACGCATTTGGCTGCTATTCAAAGCCAAAGTGCAAATTGGCTTTGTGTGTTTGTGTGTGTGTGTGTGTGTGTGTGTATGGGGGGGGGGGTTACTTTGGAGCACATTGGATGCTGGTGGGCAAGGATTTGAACTCATCTTAAGCATCTTAAGCGCATCAGATCCAATCTGCATTGACAAAAATGAACAAAAGAAGGTTTTAAATTGTGTTGTATCTTGCGTGGACGTTGAAGGGCAAAGTGTCCTCCTGTTTGTTATTCGAGAGTCAATTACAGTGTTGTTTGGCCAGCAGATAAATCGAAGCCAAGAGGACTAGGGGCCAAAGTCACCTTCGGGATAAGACTTGTGTGGGGGTGTGTAGCCGGGTGTGCTTGTTGGTGGTAGGTAAAACTGGGGGAAGGTGATGGGCTGTGGGGGAATAACATGCGAGAATATGCAGGAAGCTGATGGATAGCTTGCCCCAAACTGGTTCTCCACTCTCTCGACCCCTACAGAAGAATGGGACACTATTCTATATGTTTGGAAAGTGAAAGCACCTCATTGCCCAGCCAAACACACAGACACACACACACACACACACACACACACACACACACAGAGTTGCGGCTGTGAATAGTACACACAATTTCACACGCACAGTCACTGTTACAAATTATGTGAAAAAACTAATACAGACACATGCAGACAGTTGAGTATGTGCAATATGTGTGAGCATGAGCGTACACACACACACACACACACACACACACACACACACACACACACACAATGCTGCCTTGGTTAGTGGAGAGGACACCCTCATCTGTTTACAAGCTTGTGTGCCATTGCTGGTTGCAGCTATTTAAGTGGAAAGCATCAAGTAGAGGTTCCAATTACAATCAGGCAGGAAAAAAATAAAGGTGCTTGAACAGGCTAATAAGCACTAAAATCCCTCTGTACAAACACAACTGAACTTGCAAAAGCTAATTTCCCATGGTATGCCTGCCATTTTTCACCGTGCATGCCTTTAATCTCATTGACATCAAAGTCATTAGCACACAGGAAGTTGTGGTGTAATTGGTGCATATTTGGTTTTCACAGACTTGGCTTTGGTAATTTCTTTTAGCAACGCTGCCAACTCAACTAGTGAAGAGTCTTACTCACCAACTACATTCAAATCTCTGTCTTCAACCATAAACCACAGGGGGCAAACCTATCTAGCCATGACTCCACATGCGGCTGATGCTCTCTGGATTCCATCTAGTTAACAAAAGCAAAGCCTCGGACCACCACCGAGCATCATCGGCAGGCCTCTTCATGTGGATATGCACAAGATCACACACACAGCTATGTATGCCCCGCATGCTGTCAGAGGCACAAAAACACATGGAGTCATCTTAGGTTACAGATACCCTCTGACAAAGTCTCCCCAGACCCGTTTTATGTGCTGTAAATTCTACACAAAGAAGAGGAGGAGGGGAAAATCAGTACATTTTGTGTGAAATTCCTGCTTTGAAGTGAGTGACGCACTTGAAGTGAAGGAAAATAGCTGACTTCAAAGAACAGCCCAGGTTCCTCAAGGTTCCTCCTCGCTCTTTTTTATAAACATACTATGTTCAACTCCACTCTGCCTGAGAGGCTTAAGTTTGGCTGTCAGTGTGCAAGAGGCATTTTAGCAAAATTGTTACACTTGAAATTTCATCCAAATAGGTTAAAGTCACTGCTTATTGCATACAGAAAAAAATCACCATCCAACCTCTCTCCTCAGCACTTATTTCCATCACTTCTTTCTTGCCTGCTTGTGTTAGTGATCTAGGATTTTATGACAATTTCAATGCAAGTCACCCTGGATAAGAATACCAGCTCAACGCCTAAAATTAAAAATTACATCCAACATCTCTGTTGAGAAACACATGTCGTCTTCCCAACCAGCTTTTGGCCTTTGGGAGCAAAGCTTTTCACCACAGCCCCACTTCGGATGAAAATGCCAATACCCCAGAAGAATAAAACCTAACAAACTGCCTTTGACTGGACATAAATATGACACCCCAGCTCATGTCTCATCTCCTCAGCTCCCTTTTAATATTCAGATCCCATATGACACAAACAGAGGCAAAGGCCACCATCCATCATGTACAAAGCTGCCTTCTTCCTTTCTTTGAGTGTCTGCCTGCACTAAAGCCAGGCTGCCCTTCGTAACACATGCCATTCCCATGCAATTCTCCCAAAGGCGTCAGCCAAACAAGACCCCTCTGTGATTTACAATGGAGGGGCCCACTTCATTATTAACTGGCTAGGCTCACAGCCTGGGGGCCAGACCATTACCTCCACATGGGGGTAGATGCCACAGGCAGCGGTTGGTCTCTCTGTGTTGTAAAACAACACGTTGTAAAAATGATAGATAAGGTATGTATGTGCAGGCTCCTAGCAAACTCAGAGTCCTTGGCGTTCCAAAAACATGGCTAAACACTAGCTTTGTGGTTGACTAAGGCCTCAATCATTGTATAAAGCAAATCTGATCATTTAATGTGGCTATTTGCGAGACTGTACACATATGCAATGTAACATCTGTCATACTCATCCAAAGCATTTTACAGTACCATGAATGCATCATTTTTTAGAATGAGACCCTGGGAGTCTATGTACCACAGTCTACCAAGCATGCTACAGAAGAAAACAAATCCCTTAGCCCACAATGCTGGTACCATTTTGCATCACTGAGTCCCTCAGGTCCAGACTACACTTTACTACAATAAACCTCATACTGTTACACTGCAATCAGAACATTAGCACAACCAATGCTGTGCAAACGAGGTAAATAAAACTGAGCTAGATGGGCAGATAAATGATCTTGTTGGCTGGAACAGTGCCTCTAGCCTGGCCCGTTAGGCATATCTCCTCTGGCATCAAATCCTCTCCAAGCCCTGGCACAGGCCTCACCCGCGGCAGTTGGCAAGCGGGTCGACGGCCATCTTAGTGATTGCAGAATTGGGAGCACCCCTGTGTGTCTAAAAGACAGTTTGGCTGTAGTTTAAAAAGCCACTAAACCCCAATCTGCTCCTTCCTATTTTTGCCCTTATGGTATATCCCTGGAGGGCACTGGTTCAAATTCATTAGTGCTCCTTTATCTCCATGAAAATGGGAGACCCTCTGCTCTCCATCTACCTCCTGTTTCTAAGCTGCAATCTCCATTTCCCTCCTGCCTGCTGTTCTTCTCCTCTCTCTCACTTGTTCCAACTCTCCCTGTCCTTTCTGCTTTCATTGTCTGCCTCTACCTCGTTTTAAACTACACTAACCCAGGGGCAAGTATGGGGGGCTGTGAACAGCAGCCCCCGTTTCCATGCCAGATCTGCTTTTGTCTTCCCTTCTGTGCCCATGTTTTAGCCCTATCTCCACCCTGTTGAGACTACAGATTGGGGGCTGTAAGATGACAAATGTCATAGGGGCTGCCCTGGGGGGAGGGGGTGGATTTACCTCCAGATACTCCCCACCCATCCCTTTGGCTAAAAGACTGAATCACAGCAGTGGACAATAAGTATACTTGCCTTGCTCTTTAGCTTTGTGCTCACATTGTAGCTTTGTAGCTGACACTTTTATTTACAATAACTTATAATGAGCATGAAAATACTGCAGATGGTGCCTTTTTGCTCAAGCACACTCACTGGGCATCGCTGGGATCAAACATACCTATATGTTCTTGTAACTTTTACCACCAGCTTCCCTGTTTTTTCTGAGAAACTGTATCTTAGGATGATGACTTCTGATTGAATTATCTGGTGCATTTTGCAACTTTGTTTGGTGTTGTCGAGTAAGATTCTCTTTCTGCTACCTGACCCTGTTCCTGCTGTCTTCATCTAGGTGTATATGACATCTCCCCATCTCTGAAGTGCATTTCTCTTCTAGTTCCCACCTGGTGGCATCAGGCTGCAAGCATAATCAGAGCAGCGCTGGCTCCCCACTTCCCTCTGTGTCAACACTATCTTCCCATATCAGCGGCAAATAGACAGACTCTGATAACAGCCTTATTTATTTCTCTTCAAAAAATCCATCTACTTTACTCCTACTCTGCTTGCCCAATTCCCTCTTTCACCAGATAAACTAACAGGTGACTGCTTACATTTTACACTTTATACTGGAGGGATTTAAACAACTCTCTTAGAACGAGCGGGCAGTGGTTCAGCATCCAGGACATTCCCACAAGACTTGTGGCTACTAATGAACAAAACTTGCTATTGCAGGGATAACTGAGACTGTATGGCAACAAGACAATCTCTCAAAGGTGAGACCCCACTAAGTGTTATTTAATTGGATTTCTCTGTAAGTATTGACGATAGCGACAAATCAGCTTGTTCCACCACTCAAGTTATAAGATAATCGTTAAAATGTCAAACATGCTTTACACCAATTGGTATATCCCAGACGAGTCCGGGAACATGGAATGCCGATTTAACTGGGCAGCAGTGCCTCTCTCACAGCAGGGGGTTGATGAGTCTGCATAATGACCCTGTTGACATGCCACTCCTGAAAACGTGTTTGAGACGTCCCATTGTCTCGTGGCCACCTGGCCGAACATCTCTACAGCCAAATCATATATCAATGTTGCCATAAGTCAGGCACATTTACACTTAACAGACTTGAAAGCTATAAGCTATAACATTTAAAATGAGTAATCCTAGGGGGGGTTCATAATCAGTTACTCAGCTTTCCTCTGTCACAAACCACTGCTTCTGACAAAAACATGAAAAAGTATAAAGTGGTTTAATGTCCAAGACAATCTTCCCCCTAGTACAAAAGCCAGATGGAAAAAATATAATCTCCAAAACCATTATTCTGCCATGGATTTGATCCATAAACAAAAGGGTGACAGCAGCAAGGGGGTAGACCCCCCCCCCCCCCCCCCTCTGGTAGTGCTAATCTCCCCAGCTGTGGCTGGTATCTCTGATTGCTATGTTGTCATTCTTCCCCCAGCTTCCATCACTTTTTAATCAGGATTATCTTCTTTGACACTGAGACTCAAGAGTTAATTAGGGGTCCAGCCACTGCAGGTGCTGGAGCCCTATTGGAATTGCTCGGATTATTTTTATTCTTCTTCTTCTATCTGCCCTAAATTATATTGATTTCAGAGTCTGTAAAACATAGACCAACCAAACAGGACAGACTGCCACAAAAAACATATCCAATAACCTCATGGTTGCCCTCGACAACCACTTTGATGAGTTGGTCAATACTTCAGACTGACACACCCTAGATTAAAAAAATCTACAGGTGTGTGTGGATTGGGGTCTTAGTTAAATGTTGCAATGTCAAGGTTCTTTAGAGTCAATCTCATAATTTGTTGTGTGTGTGTGTGCATGCGTGTGACAAAGGCATTTCTTTATACACAGACAACCAGATATTGTTAAGCAGCCTTTTTTACATTCATCTTGCTTCTAAAAAACAAATGTCAGAGAAACAACTAAATCTTCAACTTCTCAAAATAGAAAAGAAAACGCCAGGTTGCCCACTCTGTTTCTTGTCAGCTGGAATACAGTGGAGAGTGCCTGTCTCCATTTACATACAAATGTCACCTTCTATCTTCCCAGGGGCTGGGGAAGGTTTTACTCTCTCCACCGTGATGCGCTTGACAAACCTTTCTTCCCCGTCTGGGAGACAAGCTTGTGATGCACAGTGAGAAAGTGAGAAGAAACTCAATGTATTTTGCCTCTGGTGCCTTCTCTCTGTCTTCTTTCTCTTTTACGCGTCACTGGTACGCTGTAATTTGTGTATCCAGACTGGAGTACATAGGCTTTGTTTCCGTTTCACTGAAAGATGAGGCAGCGTGCTGTTTGAAAAGGATCCCAGGCTGCTGGAGTTGTAATTACTGAGGAGGCCTTATGATTGGGCTTTTTTTTGATGGAGGGCGTTGGGGGAATTATTAATACAAAATAAATTATTTCAGTGAGCCAAACTGCAAACAGAAAGGGTAAAATGTGAATAACACCTAAAAACGGTCAAGTCTTGTAGTAAGTTCAAATCAAGTGTCTTGTAGTAAGGGAGACAATGGCGTCATCTGCATACAAAACAACCATCGCTGGCTCAAAGAGTTCAACCTGGCAGTGCTGCTTATATTCCCAGAGATGCACAGGCAGCCATTTTCTGTGGTTAAGTGGCCCACATAGTGAATCCGCGCGCCATCTCTCATAAACCGGGACGTGTATCCCCTGATGCATAGGGATGAACAATCAGCCTGACAGGCAGGTAGTTACTCCTTCTTAACCCCAGCTAGCGCTGAGTAATGCAACATAACAGCAGGCCCCCTCCCTTTCCCCCTCCTCCTCCTCCTCCTCCTCCTCCTCCCTTGCTACCCTCTCTCCCAGTCTCCTCTCCTCTCTGTACCCTTCCTCACTCTCTCCTCATCTCTTTCTGCCTAGCCTCATATTTCTCACAAACTCCCTCTCTTCATTATTATCATTCCTCTCTTTATCCCCCTCCTTTCTCTACTTCTATTCACTGGCTCCCTCTCCATCTCTCTCCTTCCCAGAGGCCCATGTTTCCTTGCTTGCATTACACACAATTACTTCCATCCATCAATTATCTGCCTACTCCCTCTTTAGCTACCCCACTTCCCTTTCTCCACTCTATGACAACAACCCCCACTATCCTGCATACACGTTTCTTTGCGACCCCCATCTCTCACCTCCCACCCCTCAGGGCAGCTGAGTGTACCTCCCCTCACTCTTGTCCTCCTTCCCCTTTTCCTCCTTTCTCTTCCCCCAAAGCGCACCCCTCCTGTAGCCGCTACCCCCCCCCCCCCCTCATACCAGATGTCCCTAAAGTTTGGGTGAGGGTGTGCATGGGCGGAGAGGGCAGGAACAAAAGGACAGGATGGTGGGTTGGGGGGCAAATGGAAGGGTGGGTGTGGGGGATCATCTGAATGGACCGAGCCATCTTGCCTTACTGTGTGCGCACAATAAGCACCATCAGATTAACAACTTACACATACACACACAAAACCACTCACTTCTGTTATGAACATTTTACATGGAAATAGCAACTTGGGAAAAGTCCATGTTTGGTGTGAATTAGTCAAAGCTGGTTATTGGACTGGTGTCTGTGACTCTTACCGTAACCAGGATTTCAAGGTCAGACACTGCTCTGCTAATTTATGAAAATATTACCATATGCTTTTACTTTATAGTAACTTTTTACAGTAGTTGACTGTGCATGCAGCCTTTTCAACATTAAATTCAGCTTTCCTTCATAAAAAAACAAACTGCAACAGGATCCTGAAGCCAAAGTCACATTAGCTTTTCATTTGGTAATAATAATAATAATAATGTACATAAAGTGGAATTTGCCACATTTGTAAAAGCTGCCAATACAACACTGCAAACAAACAGTAGCCTAAGTACCACTTGTTGGGAGGAAGCAGCAGAATCTGAAATAAACACAATTTTGATATAGTAGATCAATCACAGGCGATGCTGTCTAAGGGGCCCTGTTTTTTAGCTGCTGGATCCCGCCACTAAAATCAGACAGGCCAATTAACAAAGACCCAATCACATTGTAAATTATAGACAGTAAGTACAGTGAGTGAGCATGAAAGGGTTCAGTATGTCGCTCAGGGAAACTTAAAAAGGACACACTCCTGCTGATGGACAGATTGGCTGTTGCGGGGGACAAGACAAGTGACCTTCGTTACCAATCGGCTGTCATGCACTTAATCTTGGCAAAGTGTTCAAAAGTTTATCACCTCACAAGGCTCTAAGAAGGAATTCACTGAAATGTTTTTGGAAACTATTCCACTCTAACACATCCTGCTTCACAAATACACACTTCATACAGATGGTGCAACAGGCTGGAGTGGACCATCTAGCGGCCTGCATGAGCAGCATTTAAATGAGCTAACTGCAACCTGTTCAAACCCCTCAGGCGTAAGAATGGGGGTCCTTAGCCCCCCTCCCACTACCACGTGTCTAAAACCTCACAGGGGTCAAACTGCCAGGGCGCAGGGCAGCCTTTCCTGCCAGACCTAGTTTGCAAAGAGGAGGAGGCAGACACCCCAAGGGGAACCTCTGTGCATCAATCTGGGGGAGGCCAGCTGGTAATCACACAACATTGGAACAACCCAACAGCAAGCATCAGGAGACAACCAGAGGAGACGCAGACAGAGAGACAGGACCAGACACATCCATTTGATGCCTGTCCCAGACCGGGTGTTAATTACTTCTCACCATGAAACACCAGTTCACATTAACTCCATAACCATAAAGAGGATGGGATCAGGGCCAGAGGGAATGGAGAGTGAATGGGTGTTTATGTGAATACAACAGTGTTTGGTATAGTTTCCTCTCAGGCTTCAACAAACTATGCACTATGTTTGTTCAAGTGTGTTATATCTTGAGGGAGGCAGACGAGAGTGGACGAGGGAGTAGCAGGCATCAACAGAAGGTCTGCTCCTGCTCGTCGTCAAAAGCAGATTACTGACACTTCATCAGAAGGAGCTGGAGCGAATCATTTTTGTAAAACCTGGAGGCACCAAGGGAACGGGCAGGAGGCTGGGGAGGTGACAGTGTGTCGATGTATTCCCTAAGGCTTTACCAGATAGTCTGTCAGGGATTAGTGTGTTTATGTGTATGAGGGGCAACCTTCACTTCTGCACACAATAACTTGGTGACAGCAAATACTCTGATTAAGACTCCTTTTCCACCTGGCACTTCTGAGGTTATACAAGGGCAAAAAAAGCATGAAATGTATAAAACTCATGTGTAAATGCACTAAAGACACATTTAAGATCAGACCATGCACTTATACAATAGCCAAAATGCAATATATACATATAAATATAGTCCATGCCAGGAAAAAAGAAAATAGGCATCTTAAAAAAATCATTTTTGGAGCATTTTGGAATCAGTCTGGATTCATATGCAAGAGTGATAGAGACAGACGGGAGCTGAAGAAGAGATACATTTTCTGTCTATCACCAGCACTTTGCATGTGAACAGTTTAAAGTCAGATAGACAGAGACCATAAGGAAGGAAGGATAGAAAGACAGAAAAACAAACAGGAAGGTAGAGAAAGTGTGGTGCAGGAGAGAGGCAAATTGAGCGAGGGAGATATAGGGATGAAGAAAAACCAAGACCAAGCAAACACCGGAGGAGCCTGACAGTCAGCCAAGATGCAAGATGGACTTCAACTCAGCCAGCGACAGATCAATCCTGCTGAGTTCACACACCTTATCACAGCCTCGTCTTATCTGGCCCCTGCCTCTCAACCTGCGTCACCTCTCCCCAAAACCATTGCTGGCTTGTTTTTGGAGCACTGACCTTCTGAATTCAGGGAAGCTGGTGTGTAAATCTGACTTTTGGGTGCCGCCGGGAGGGTCATGGCCATTTCTCACCTCCAACGAGGCCTGCTGAGGACAGAGCTACCAAATTTAGACCCAAGGCAACCAGCGGGGGTGTCTGAGTGAGTGGTCAATAATTCCTCTGCCAGCCACCCGTCTCATGTTTCTCTCCCTATGGCCAGGGTGGAAATGTAGGTCTATGGAGTGAAAATGACACACCAGCCTCCAGAAGTTTAACCTTGATGATGTTTTAAATTGTCGCAACTGCAATGTTCTGGTTTTCTTCCAAAATGGCCGGGCTCAGTGACTTTAAGAGATCCTCTAACGCATGTGAGGGTTAGTAACATGCATTTCACATTGAACCAGACTACCTTCTCTCCTCAGCTATTATTTACTTGCTTTGTCTAATTTACAGCAGTCAGGCACAGCAAGATGTGTTGTGTTTTGAAGCAGAAAGCCAGATTGTGAAGGTAAACAAAAACATTTTGGCACAGGAAGGCAGAGAGGGTGTTTCTGGGTAACTCCAGCTTGCAGAGGCTTGCACAGACAAAGGTCTAAAGCTAAACTCAAAAACACATAGTTTGTACTGTATGTGCAATCCCATGCACTGAACACATGCAGACGGTGGAGTAGATCCTGTGGGGTTCAACATGGAGCAAAACAACAAACCAAATGCCAAAAGCACGGAGATGAGTAGTTTGCCGTTGCGCAGTTTAAAATGGGTTTTCATTTAAAAGTTTCTTATTTTGTTCCTCTGCAGTCTGGTTTGGTAAAAGTGTGTGTGTCTTTACAGACTCTCAGACACAAAATGATGTTTCAGACTTGAGGGCTGCAAGAATTACTTTTCATGATTGGAGAAACCCTGCTACTCATAAAAGCTACAGTTCAATGCCAAAAGGTCACTCCTGTTCTTATTGTTGCCAAAAGTTGTTCTTAAAAATATAGGAACCCAACAACAGTTCACCACAAAACAACTACTCCAGTGCATGAAATATCGATATTATTTAACCGTTTAAGGGTAGTGCACATCATGTGCATAATGTATGAATGTGTTCTTGTTATTATTCTTATTATTCTTATTCTTATTATTATTATTATAGATGACTGAGGCCACCGACAGGTCCCATTTCTGTGTTAAAACGAATTAGCTCCAGTATTCTAGCTGACACCAGGCCAAGTTCTAGTAGATTCAAGTATATTAACAGTGCAGTAGGCTATATTACATAACATATTCATAAAGCATTGGTAGTTTTGCTTTTATCTCATGCATAACTGCCATATCCAGAGACACAGTGAGAGTTTACTTCTTACTCTAGGTATTATTGATTTTATACATGTGCAACAATGCTGTAATTTGGATGATCTTTCAATTGCATTCTCAGTGGCTTTTATGCTATTAAGTTGTTGAATGTTGCTTTCATTAAGTGTTTCCCCAGCCTGGATATTTGGCAATAAAATAAATGTGAATGACAAGGGATGGCTAATCCACAAATCAAAGAGGAGGGGACACTTCACAAGACACACTGCCTGTTTTCACAGCCAGACTAATTGTACCTCGTGTCGCTGGAAGAGCACTGATTTAGCACTCGGAGCATATTAAAATGAATAAACACAATTAGCTGTGAGTGCAACAGCGCCTCTGCACAGCGCACATTTCTCTCTGCAACGACAGTCACTTCAGAGCAGCTGTTATTAACTGTGTTGTTGCGATGTGACTAATTGCAAAGCACTTGACGCCACCAAAATGCTCCTTATTGGGATTTAAATAAAATGAACAGGGCACTGGGTGGTGAAAAGAAAAGTGGGTACAATGGTAGGCCTAAAAGCCTTGAACAAAGGGCTAAGCATATACGTACAGTAAATAAGTACTCTCATTATGACTGTTAAACATTTTACACTCTTTAGTTAGACCATAGCATGAATTAAAGTAGAAAACAGAGGCCTAATAATTTAAGAAATAGAAGTTATTAATTGATTTTTGGAGAGTTCATCATTTACTGTCCCATCATCCAATATATCTGTATATGTGCTATAATTTAGTACGTGAGACTTTTGCAAATGGCAGAGATCTGATTTTGAAAATATTTCGCTGGTTGTCAGTTTCAGTTTCAGTTCAGCATCTGGGAAGTCTCAACAATAAACAGCTCTTAAAGTATCAAGAGCTCTGCTTGAGTTGCCTCGATTATCACCCAAAAGCCTAAGTTGGTTGTATGTCAAAGTGTCAAAAATGAACTTGAAGCACAAAGAATTAAATCGACAGACAGAAAGATGAAAACTTCTGAACTCTTTCAAATACCTGAAGTAAAATACATGACTTTTAATAGCTTACAGTCAGTCTGTGAGGCCTGTAGCTATCTAGAATCTCCCTCTCTCTCCCCTTTGATCTTATTGAAAATGAGAGAATACACCCTACTGTTGAGGTAAGGGAAATAAAAGAAAACAGCTCAGAAAGTAATAATTGCAAAGGAAATGAATTTCAAAACCCTGAGGAGGACACTTCTTCAAGACCTCTGTACTTGGGGGGGAAAAAAAGCATCATATCCGGGGCACAATTCAATTAGCTTTTCTTCCACGAGTAGGGAAAGGAGCTCCAGGGAGAAATCAAAAGTTTGGTCCAATAAAAGAAGTTTTCAAGGATGTAATGTTCTCACTGCCCCCTCCTCCCCCACAATTCATTACCACTGCTTACAAGCTTGCCACTCACAAATGCATCGATCTGCGATTTCCACACACAAAAATAAATAAATAAGTAAAATTAAATAAAACAGCACCTTGCTGATGCTGCTGTGACAGACACGCCGGTCACGCTTAGTCGACTGCGCCTGGCAGCTTATCCTCGGCATTTGCATTGCCTTTTGTCTTTCTTGCCCAGTTATTTGACAGTGATCAGGGGTGATAAATTGTTCAATTAAAGCCACATTAAGAATCCAGAACACACTTGACGCACAGCCCCCTTGGTATACGTGTTGTCCAATTACTCTGAAGGACAAGACTCCTTCTTGCTACTGACAATCAACATGTGACTCTCATCATAAGACAAATGGGTTTATTTACACAGCCTAGCAGGCTGATTGAATACTGGAATTCAAGACTGATGATTTGGATTTACAACCAAAGTAAAGTCGGAATTTCCATTACAAATGGAAACGTTCAGTGTTTGATGGAACATGAGTTGGTTTTTCAAGAAGAGCAAAAAAAGAACAAAATACATATGTATTCTCCGTCAGGTTGGAGATTTGTCTTTAGTTCACAAAGATGTGAAACATGCGTAAAGCGTGCAGTAAATAGCACTAACTGGTATGTATAACTATCATCTGCATTTTCCAGCTTGATTCCCTGGGCTGACCCTGACTACTAACTACTACTTCTCGGCTATTTCCATGAACATCAGGAACAAAAACAACAGTGTTTGGGCTCATCTGTTCAACAACCCTGAGTAAATGAAATGCATTACTAATCTTTTTTTGGCTTGCAGTAGATGCTGGGGTGGGATGGTGAAGGGGGTGGGATGGTGAAGGGGGTGGAGGGGGGGTGTATGTTGCCCGGGGAAGGTTTAGCCTTAAATGTTCAGATAAAAATTAAGATCCATTACAATTCAGATTGGACTCACTTCACTTACTGGCGCACTGCCTTAACAAAATAAGAAGGAAAAAAAGCAGCGCCATAGCCTGTAGCTGCATCTAAACTTTCCAACACAATCAGACAAAAGTTACTTCTCAAGGCAGAAGATTGCCCTTAAGAAAAAAAAGTACTGAAAAATTAAAACGATATTGTACAAACATCAGAGAAAAAACTTAATGGAGCTTTGTGTTACCAAAAGAACTCCAATCACCTACAATAAACTCTCCACAAAGTTCACTACTACACACTACAGACAGCTGCAAGTAAATACAAAACGACTACAACATTGTAACGGGATAGAAAAATCCCCCAGACATACTTTATGACAATCTTACAGTGATGTGTTGATGCAGTGGTTTCCTCTCCACGTTTCAGTAGTGACATTAACGGTTTAATAGGTATTTCTAGGCTATTGCTTAACACTGAAATAAGCCATGAACGTTTACCCTGCACAACAACAGGAGAGTATACACCAAGTGACTGAAAGCTGGTTTCCTCCATGTTTTCAAATGCAAAATAATGTGAGCATTTTGGTCAAAGATCTCACCAGAATGGAGGTTCAGTGTTTGATCTGCCTGTTTGGGGGGGGGGGGGGGGGGGGGGGGCGTCCTTGATATGACAGTTTGGAAATCTCTGCATTAAAAAAACATTGGCTGCGATCTTGATTCGTTAGAGCAAACGCAAAGAAACTCAAACTGACAAAAGAGCAGGGGAAAATAAGATTCCTCTAAGACACATTCAGCACAAGAGAGAACAGCAATACCTTTTCTCTTCCTCCCCAGCAGACTGAGGTCTGCCAGCATGAACAAGACACCCGGAGACAAAACGGTCCAGCTTCATGGCACAGTTGAGAAATGCGTCTTTTCCACATTTATTTGCTTTAAAATATATTTAACCTGCTCTCTAAACTCATATCAAGCACTTCGACAGTTAAGAAAAGGAAACGTCGCAGTCACTTACTTCAACGGCGTGAGAAAAGTATTTGTGAAACTACCCCCTAGTTGGTGTACGGGGGACAGCTTTTCAACTCTGTGTTCTCTGATGGTGAGCGGTCGTATTCCTTCAGAAAAACAGTTACTTCGCATCCCCGAAAAAAAACCGTTATATCCTACTTTCTTCGGCGGCAGAGCAGTCACTTGTTAACGGAGGGAGCGAGTATAAAATACTGCTATAATTCCCCGTGCGTTTGTATTCCTTTTCCCCCAGATCAGACGCTCCGAGCCAGAGTCTCCTCAGTGAAAGAAAAATAAAATACCCTTTGATAATCCGTGCGCGACACCCGCCGCGCGCGGATCTCCAAATGTATATCTCTTTATTGGTGTCTCTCGTTATCTCCGCGTCCCAGGTTTTTGGATCCTTTCTTCCTAAATCCACCTCGTACGGACTGGGGGTGGGGAGACAGGAGTCAAATACCCCCCATTCTCCCTCCCCTCTTCTCTACTGCAGGGAGAAAATACGGAGCCTTGTGCTGCGTTCACTGTCGCCTCATAAACTTCGTCTCTTGACTTCTCTTGAATCGTAAATCCTGCCACTTGGTGCGTTCAAGCACGTTAAGTCGGAAATCATAATACAATGGGGTCTGTAGGCTAAATGAACGAGTAACTGTGGCTCATCTCTTTTCTTATTCACCCGTGCTGCAATGGCAGAATGGAGAGGAGACATATAGCACTTAGAAGAGAATTGTGGGAGTTGTATGAGAATAAGTTGTGAATTTTTCTAAGAATATTTCATAATTAAATGTTTTAATGCAAAGTTCCTTGTCTAAGATTTTTGCATAGACTACTAGGCCAAAGTTATAAACTACAAGAAACTGATTTACAAATAAAAATCTCCACAATGATGATGAAATTATCATGCCATACGCTCCAATATGATCAAACAGAATATGTTAAAAGCATATTTCCATGCATTTGCATTGCCTTAATAATATACGAATGATGTAACTTGAGCACTAAGAGAGATGCAAGAAGTCAGTGGTGCAAAAATTTAGGTAGACAATGCAACATTGCAAGTTCTTATAAAACCAGGGCTGCAGTCGAATAGTCAAAAAATGACGTCCAATGTCTTTTCCTAAACACTTTTAATTTTCCTCGATGGAAAACGTCATGTGGTCAAGGAAAGATGTGAAGGAGAATTCATAAGGACTCAGAAAAGACAACCGCGGTGCTAAAAGAATCCAACAGCACTTACACAAGACTACATAATTATGAAATGGCGGAAATTATTGACGCAGACCTGCTGCAGCTGCTTTAAATATTGCGGCTGCAAGGATTTATGGGATGGCATTATGTCCTTTCCTTTCGTAAAGGATGGTCCAGTGTATCCTATGCTAAAGGAGATACAAAAGGAAGCACTGAAGCACCTTTCCATAGCATTTAGAGAATTCCACCAGATCTTATCATGGCTGCCACTTAGATACTCCCGGGTCATATGGACTAATCAATTTCTTGACATGTTCAGATAAACTACATAGTGGTGTTTAGTGTAGATTAAGCCATTAAGTGTAATTAAACCAAAGAACAGCCAACACATGTTACACAATCTATAAGCTCTCTATACTGCACGTCAGCTAAAATACAATGCTGAAACAAACAGGAATTGTTCTGTTTGACATGATCACAATTTGGAAAAAGTTACTTAGTTTTAATTGTTTAATGAATATTTATTACTTCTCAGCGGCTATTCTGCCATGACATGCCCAGTTTGTCCTTGTTTCCATTTAAATTTCAAAAGAAATTAGCATACATTGTTTTAATTTAAGTGATAATAAAAAGAACCGTTTGAAAATAACCTTTTTGAGTCACAATGTGGTACAAAACAACAATAGCAAAACAAACAATCAGCTGTAATTAAAAGAAGTCTTGCTCTAGTGATCACTCATGAGCCACAATAAAGACAAAAATATTATATTGATTTTCAGCAACTTTTGGTGAGAGTCTTCACTCTTCATCCGTATTCTTTCACTTTGCTGTAAGTGAGGAGGGATTTGAACCTGATTTCACCCAATCACAGTGGTATTGAGCTGAAACAGCACTTCTGATTGGCTGGTGGTTGAGTTTGAATAGTGGCAGCTGGTGTCCACTTTGTCCAGCAGGGAGGTGAGGGTGGAGACACATCAATCAACTGACCCACAGTCAGCTATCACCAGCCTGCATGCAGCCAAATGTTACTACATCTCTGGCTGAGGCAAGTTTTCTTTACTTTTATTTGAGATTATATTCTAATCCAAAATCCATTCAGGCTCAGAAAGAAGTGAAATGTGATTGGCTGAATCGGGATTTACAAGCCATCATGGCCTCTGGATAGAAAAATAAACCAGCCTCAACTGCTCGGCTGAAAAATGCTGGTAGCAGGCTACGTTAAAAGCACCTGCCTGGAGCATTAAGGCCTGGGGTGTATAATGGAAAATGAAGGAAATGAGATTGAATTAGGCAGTATTTGAAAGGGGGCTACAATTTGTGAGGCACAGTGCATCAAATGAAAGGCCTCTCCTTCCCAATTGGAGGGAGAGTAGCAATATATTTTGTGTGAACTTTTCAAGGTATGCAGGCAGTAATGGATGGGAACCAGGCCCTTTTAAAAAGACCCATCTTTGCTGTGTGTTGGCATAAAGCCATCCTGAGCCACAAGCAATCCTCCACTGCCCTCTCTCTGCTCTTTGTTTAAAACCCAGCGTGACATGTAACACACCATAAAGAGATGTAGAGGGGTGTGAGGGGGGAGTGGGGTCTAATCAATTTAACTGCTGAGTGAAAATCATGCGTTTATGTTACGTAGATTTCTTCCTTGGCCTCTTATTCACACTACAGCCCCTTATTTAATCAGGCCGGTAAATCTTAGCGGCAACCCAGAGCTCTCGCTGCCATTCCCCTGGTGGCGTGAGCCTTAACATGGTAAATTTCACTCGGGTAGGGAAATGCGCTCAGTGGCCGAGGCTAGTGCTTTGGAAGGATAAAAAGAGCACTTACCGCCTGACATGTGCAATCCATAACGGAATAATGAGACTCCTCCACACTAGGAGCTCTCTTCCCCTGCTCTCCCTCTCCCTCTCCACTTTTTTTTGTTTTCCTTGTGAGTGTTCATAAACGCCATGTAAATTCAGAGAGCGGACGATGTGGCGAGTGCTCGAGGGAAAGCGTTAAATCGTTTGCGTCTTGTTACCGAATCCTGTAACAGCATGTACTGTGTGAAGATGCTCCAGTGAACCTTGTTGGCCTCCTTCTGTCAGCTGTTATGCCTCCAAGTGAAGGTGATCCTCACCACAATGTTTGCTTATCACTGTTGTCCAACAGAAAACGCTAACATGCAAGAAAAAGGCATTTCAGGGAAGAAGAATGTTCTCAAATTATACAGAGGTACTACTACATTATGTATGCAATACAGTTATTTAACTGATTTTTAAGGACCTGGAGTCATGAAACCCAACATTAACATAATATGAATGTCCATAGACACAGTAAAGAAAAATAAAGTGCAGATTGTACTACAATTTTGAACAAATCATCCATAGTTCTTAAGTAATAAATATACAGCATTATAACGTATTCATAATGTCGATCTGCTGGTATCATGGTGTGATCTTCTTCATATTTAAAACAAAGATACACAGTAAACAGTAACCATGCACAGCTGATTATATATTTTCTTTCAATTAATTAGCCACACTATTAGGTTATTTCTTTTCTAATCGTAAGGGGAATTTTCATTCCCTTAAAAAGGCCATGCATGGTGCATGTACATCAAAAAGATTTATGCCACCATTAAAAGGTGAATACATTAAGTTTAGGCAGGTTTTTCCTTCAATATAATACTGCTTCTATTTACAGAAACAGGACGCACTCAACTTAAAAGCCAACAAAAGTTCAGCTTGTCCAGACTTACGTGCATATTTACAGTTCTTTCTTGCCCCCTGTCTTGTTTTTAACTCCATGTGAGGCTGTTGAAGAAAAGAATGTCGCTTCTTTCCTTATTGTCTCCCTGCTCCCCTCCGTTCATCTATGTCACCCCTAGGGGTTGAGGCACAATCACCTCTGATAGCAGCGGGCCATCGCTCACTCTGTCCCTGGAGGCGACAGCCCACTTACTGCCAGCTCGCGCTCAAATGGAGGACATTTCATCACCCCACCGAAAACACAATTAAAAACACACGCACGCTGCAGCCGGTGGCCCTCGAGAGCCAACCCCTGTCGCAAGTTTAGTTACTCTGAGCCCGCCTCGCCATCTCAGATATTTACTCTCCCTGTGGTTGAGTGTTTGTCAGCTAAGTTGGAAAGTGCTACGTGGTGTTTTAGTGCAAACGAGACACTGGAAGAAAGCGCTCAGTGTCTGATGCTCTTCTCTCTGAAAGGTATTTGCTTCCTTTGCTGGATGTAGCCTCAACAGCTGATAAGTGACTGTGCTCTGGGCTAGAATCTTTTCTCCCTGGAAGCCAAAATGGAGGATAGTGTGCTGGGGTTTGTGGTGACGGGTAATTTGCTTAACACACGCACACACATACTGTACACACACAAATAGCAAGCAGGAGCAAAGGCAGACTGACGGCTATTAGAGTGCAACGATGCTCCCTCTTATCTCCCACCACGATAGAGATCTACAAAGAGCTTGAGAGAGATTATGAATTCATTACCTTGATACACAAGTGAGCGCAGCGATAGACAGGAGTTTGAGAATGGAGATGGGGGCTCGGTGGGTGTACAGGGAGGGGCAGGGATGGGAATGCAATGAATTACATGCTGTTGGGTAGAGAATAAATCTGTCAGCTCTTTGCATTTTTAGGAATGTTTGAGCTCCTCAGATGCCATGTTACATACGGTGCATTCACCTGTGAAACACACATGCATGTATGTGTTTCATTAGAGGTCAGGCATCATGGGGTTCACTGTGTTGCTGAGCTTCCGTCTAACAACAGGCCACCCTCACACTTTGTCTTTTATTTTTGATTGACAGCAATTGAAACAATATCTGGACAGGTTTGACTGCAGCTCAATGCTGACATTAAGTGGAGTAACTAATAACAAAAGCAGTGCAGCATCTGTGACCTGTGTTATCTTTAGTGGTGCTGCTCACTGAATTGCTCCCTCCTCAGAGTAGACCTGAACACTTTGTGTGCTTTTGAAGTGAAATCCCATTTTTGTGCATCCCAATCTGTCATTAAATGCATCCTGGCATGATCACATGATAAGAGCCCCACTTAACAAGTCCAACAATGGCCTTTGTGGAGAAGTCATCAGATAAATGCCTAAATTATAGAATGTTATTTGTTAGTATAATGCACTAGAGTCTGTATAAGCCTTCGTGGAGGACTTTTCTGTTACCAAACACTCGCTTACTCCTGCCTCTCTTTCTCCTTCAACTCTCGTGCATTTCTTTTAACCGGCTCACTCTCAATATGGCTTTCTCTAGGAGAATGTTTTCCCTCCAGCTCTGTTGCACTCAGCTGGCATTTGGAGGCAGGTGAAAGAGTGCAGCTAAATAAACCAAAGAAGTTCAGAAGAAAGAGTGAGGGCCGAGGGAGACAAAAACACAGACATAGAGGGAGTGTTTTGTATTACTGTGTTTAACTGCGTGTCCTGTGAATCCTGTTAAACTGACAAGTGTTGTTTTATATGGAGCTCACTGCTGCTTGCATGGTACATTTTCCAAGTTGGCATTATTGGACTGAGCGGACAGTTAGTTTAACTGTGAATGTTGTAAACTAGTGGTTTCATATGCTCTCCACTGGTGTGTATCATGTGTAGGTTTAGACCAGTATTTGCCTTTTATTACACACTGTATATCAGATAGTCATGTGAATACTTGATGTTGGTGCTCCTCCAAGACTACAGCTACTGTATGCAGAGTCTGTAAAATCTGCAAGCAAATTTGTATTCATTAATCCATTTGGTTTTTAGAAAATAGTGTATCCCATCATTGCTCTACCTTTGCATAATAATTTCATGAATCTGTGTTTTTGTCAAGATGCTGTATTAGAGGCTTTTGGTGTAAACAGAATCTATACCATTTGTGGGATAAAATTGATGAAATGTAAACTCGGCATCCTTGATGTAAAAACATAATTTCTTCTAACAGCCATCTAAAAGTCTTATTGCCTTATAATATTTAATATTTTGTGTGCTGGCTTGTTTTTAGTGTGGTAATAAGCACTTTTACTGACTGATAAGTACCTGTAATGGTATAGCACCATTTAAATCCATCACTCAGCAAAGTTAGAAACACATCTTTGACTGTTTAGAGGCTTTGCTGAAAAAACCCAGTGTATAATTTATGCTGTGTGTAGGGGTGTTTTTATGCAGTAATATGCTATTACTCTGTGTACATGTTGTGTGTATGTGTAGTGTCCCGTGAATATGTCTTTTGTATGTACGAGCGTCTCTGAGTGATTTTTAATGTGCTGTGTGTGCGTATATGTCTTTCACTGTGTGTGTGTTCAAGCACATGTGCCTTTCAATGTGTGTCACTGTATACAGTGTACTGTACGTGTGTGCATTTGAGTGCCTTTAACGCTTTTGGGTCACTGTGCGCGAGGTGCTGTGTGCAGATGTAAGCGTGCCTTTCAGCGAGTGTTTGTGCACGTGGTGTGAGTGTGTGTGCATGTGCATTTCTTCACCGCGGAGGGGCGGGTGAAGCCAGAGAGGCCACGAGTGATGAGTGATGCCAGAGGTGGTTTTCTACCAACCTCTCCGCTGGCTTGCTGGCTCACT
Organism: Enoplosus armatus; assembly: GCF_043641665.1. Classification (NCBI taxonomy): domain Eukaryota; kingdom Metazoa; phylum Chordata; class Actinopteri; order Centrarchiformes; family Enoplosidae; genus Enoplosus; species Enoplosus armatus. The sequence goes on from NC_092186.1 coordinate 18,535,608, forward strand.
AATGGCCTCCTCAGTGGGTTGGCTGACCGACTTGCTGGCTCTCAGTGGCTCCGTCTTCCTTATTTGGTAGTGGAGGGTGGGGGATGGTGGCGGCAGGGTAGTGGATGGGGGAGCGGCGGTGCTCTGTTTACACGCAGGAGTCAGGAGGTCAGAGCGCCAGAGTGCCATGGAGCAAACACAGATCACTTAAAGACAGTAAGAGAGCGAGCGAGCCATTGCTTCACGGCCGTCAACTGGATGGATCGGGGCAGATTCACCATGAAAGAGGGTGATGGAGTGTGTGTGTGTGTGTGTGAGTGAGAGAGAGGGGAGGGTGGATTACAGTACATACTTTGGCGAAGCCCCAGAAAAAAAGCCTCCACAGGTAATTTCCACACACATACACACTCTGGTCTTTCTTTACCCTCTCTTGCTCTCAGGCCCTGGACAGTTGAGGGGAGTCAGTAGGAAGGAAATTAAAGGCAACCATCCTTATAGTTTTGCTCTTGTCCGCTTGACTGCCTGCATGCCTGCCTGCTTGCCTGCCTGCGTTCCCTGGGCAATGTTTATGCTGTGCCCTGCCCAGGACAGAATAGATTCGCCCACACAGCACTGTGCTCTCAACCAGAACCTAAGTAGGTCTGGCAAGCCTGAGCCACAGTCCTATTCACTCTCACTCCTCTGGATTAGGCCCTACAGCCTGGGGCAACACAGCGATGACTGCATTAATAGATCTGAGATAGCATCTCTCCACCCCACCCTAAAAATATATATCCAAGTCTTTTATATTAGGACACATCAGCAGGTTGTTTATTTTCATCCATCAGCTTCCCCAAAGTTTAGGAGGATAGTTTGCAAACTACTTGGGAGAAGTTTTGCGTGTCGGTGGAATCAGCCAAAGCCCTCCAGGTGCTATAAAATGCCGTGTAAAGATGAGTGCAAACTCAATGTAACAGGTTGTCAGAATTGATGGTTGAGCTGCACTGAATGATGGAAATTAAGCTTGGATGTTTTCCAAGTTCCAAAGAAACAAAAATGATACAAAACATGAAACAAAAAGGGGACCTTTAAAATGCTTCACACTGCATAGCTTTCCACCATCACTGTGAGGAAAGTGTAATAAGCAAAACATCTTTCATTCCCAAATACCATGAAATTACATGCGCTGGCATAATCAAATTCATTACCTCCAAACTTGAGGTCAATTTACATTTCTTTAAATGCCGCTGCAAATAACTGGAGCGTATATAATTGAATAATGCTAATTCATTGCTGTGTTTTTTGTCTTCTCTCTTTATGATGTATATTAGGGTTGTTGCTAGTACAGTACAGTGTGCAGTGAAGGCACTGCTGTGATGAGGGTGGTGGCAGCTCGCAGGGCACATTATCCAGCCTGTCAAACTCCCCGTGCCATGCTACGGATAACACTGCTCTGCGAGAACACAGTGCCTCTTGACGCCAGCTGTAAAGATTAGCAGAGCTTTGTTTAATTGTGCTGCTAACAACCTAGGAGCCACTTAAAAGCTGCTGCTCTCTTTTCCTTAGAAACTGTCTTTAAAGCTCAGCCAACATTTGCTGCTGCCTGTTCATTCAGGTACAAAGGCCTTAGGGATTTGTCAAGTCAGGTACACTCAGTCGCAAGGAGGACACCCCACCCCCATCCTGCAGGGGGAGGCACCTGAATCAGCAACAACTGGTAAGCATCGAACTAAAATAGATCCTAAAAGGTAAAATTAAAACAGCTTTTAAAATGGAACTTTTGAATATTCTCTAAAATTCCTTTAATGATGTCAGTGGATCTTATGTGGACGGTCTTCCCTCTGTGCTCTTTCTGTTTCCAGCTTGTTGAGCCCATGGTGGGGGGTCCAGATGCGCTATCTCGCCTCTCCACCATTTCTGCAGTCAAATGAAGCAGGTCACTGAGGCCTCACTATCATAGCAGCCCAATATGCCAAATACAGCTGTTAATATGAGGCTGGTGGCCTCCGGCGGCGAGGTGACGTGAAGCAGGCCGCCCTCTGCACATGGGCACATGGAGAGGGGATGTCTGGGCCTGCATCTGCTCTGACACCCATTAGCTCATGCTCATCCGCAGTTTCTGCATGTCTACCGCTCTGCCAGTGGCACTAATAATCAAGCGATGATATGGAAATGAGATTGGGATGTGCAATGTGAGTCAACTACAGTAGATATGTCAGCTCGAAATTAAACTATCCACTGGACTGAAGCTGTAGAGATGAGGACATTTTGCCGTACAACCAAGAGATTGCATTTTGACCTGCTGGTGTAATATCTGGATGAATAAGATTAACCTACACAGACATACAGTGCACACGATTACAGTGGATAAGTCACGTAAAATGATATGGTTGTTTTATTGCAAAATTGATAACTACAGAAAATATTGAAAGAACATTGCATTCTGTGAAATGCTACCAGTTTGTAACCTGTTTGTTTTGTGTATGTTTCTCCTTAACAGAGAATTTAAGTTTGGAGACTGATTATGAAGTCAGTTGAAGTGTGATGTGAGTGATAGATTGAGTACAAGAATGTGAACGATGCTCAACGGCCAGACTTTTTTTTTTTTTACTTTTTAATTAGTCTTGCTATAATGTTGTTCTCTGGGTGTGTGACTAAATGTGCTGCCATGTTGACCAGGACTTTCCTGAATGAGGTATTTTAATCTCAAGAGATATTGCAAACTCAAGAGACTATTCAGGTAAAAAAATAAATAAATCAACAAATCATACAATTAGAATTAAAGGAAAGAGTTGATTTCAATTAAGCGAGGCCTAGGATGTTTTTTTTTTACAAGGCTTCTAATCTCAAGAGGATGCAAAATGCTGCATACAGTGCAAAAAATAATTACTCAATTTCAAAGACAGTACAAGTGAAAACCTTTTAAAGTGAATTCTGCACTCAGTAGTATGCACCAACGTGGAGAGGAGTGAATTTGAATGAAGTTGGAAAAAGTCAGGCGACTGAGTACATCCCTCTTGATGCGTGACTGCTTCCAGGTCTGAAAACCACCAATGCGGTTTGCTGAGTGAACGAATGGCAGAGGTACAGGAGGAGCTCCTCAGTGCCAGCTCACTGTGGCAGGTAGATGATAGCTCTCTCTCTCAGCCTCGGCTCAGCTGTCAATAGGGACGGATGGGTTTAACACAAGTAGCACAGAAATAAGGAAGATGACAGTTTACAATCTGTCATGTTATGGTGATTAGGAAGGGGAAATAATAATATGCCGCTTTTCCAACAAACTTCAATAAACACTTTTACACTGTTTTGTGGACATCTTTGTATTTGTATGAAACGGTGGAACCCAAGGTTGCAGTCCATTAGTGACAGCAAAAATTCATTTATTAACTAAATGGTAGTTATCTGCAGCTTCTCAATTAGGGGGGATAAGATGCTCTGTCACAGCCCTGCTTTGAGAATTACAAATGAAAAACAGGTGTATTTTGACATAAAAAGACTTGAGAAGGACTATGACTAGGATAATGCTACACTGTGACTATCAAAGATCTGTAACCAAAGGCAGAGACAGAAAGATGGAGGAAGGAAAGAAGGAGCGACAAATGTAGGAGGAATGTAGATGCATGAATTTGTGCTCCACAATGTAAAAATCAGTTATTATGCAGGGTGTGAGACTCCTTCTGGAGAACAAAATTATTCTCCTAATATGGCGGTGCACTCTGCAGAAATATTAGAGGCCCACTTACCGCTGGGTTGTTTTCAAAACCTCTTTAGCTTCATATCTTCAGCTGCTCCAGCGGCTTCTTCTTCTTCTTTTTCTTCTTCTTGTTACTCGCTCACTTGCACCTTTAAAGCAGATAGAAAAAGGGGGAGAGGGAGAAAAAGAGGGAAAATGAAAGAGAAACATTAATGAAAAGGACTACTAAATGAACTGCCTCCTCAAGTGGTAGGTGGGGGAATTCGACAAACGCTGAGATGAGTTTCTCTCTCTCCCTCTCCTTCTTGCCCTTTGTGACCACAGGACGACAGTTCTTGGGTGAAGAGGAGGCTTGCTGCTGATTGCCTGAGAGCGTGGAGTGCGAATCTGCATGAAATTCCTCTTGGCTTTTTTTTGATCATTTTCTCCTTCACATCTCTAATGAGCCTGGTCCAAATCTGTGGGTGCTTGTGTGTATGTGTTGGGTGTGTGCATGAGCCCGGTCGATGTGTGTTCTGATATTCACCCATGTACTGTGTATACAGATCCATACGTTTATGATTTCTAGAGCAATTTGTATATGGAGGGGTGTTTCCAGGTTTGTGTGTGTGCACTAAGAATGTTTGAGTGTGCATTTATGTTTGTGTTTGTGGTTTTAACTACTTAAATATAAGTGCATATCGTATATCGACATGTATTTATGTGCATTTGGACGTGTAATTGTACGTGTGCTTGTGTGAGCTTCTATGCGTCTGGAGGCCATGTCTACCGCACCGTAGCCTCACTCGATATTCAGTCGATACTCTCAGTCAGGTCTGCAGCTGTGGGCGGCCATGAGTTCACCCTAAGGAGCTTCCACCGAGCAGCTGAGGAAGGTTATCTCCAGTGAAAGGTCAGAGGAGCTCATCATTACCCTGTGCCCAGAGTCCTTCTAGATAACGATGTGAATATCATTGCTGGAATGCACGATCGATTAATATGGACACTAAGGCTCCTATAGGACAGCTTCCCCAAACACACTACATGGCTTGTTGTGGAAGTGTTGTCAAAATAACAGAGTTTTGACTTTGGCACCAAGTTTATGTTGAAAAAACAATATTTATATGCAAGTTCTGCAGACCGAGATTAAATTACTATGCAGATAGAGTGTACGTAAGGAGAACACATAATTCATACCTAGTGCAAATGCAAAGCCCATCATATGATATCATATCCACAAGACATAACGTGGGCTCTCTGTATGCTTTCATGCTTTGATTCTTAAATTATGACTGCTCTGCTTCTTTAAGCAATTAAAATCTGGACATTTACATCATCTGGGTGTGATGGTGAAATTGAACTTCAACTTGCAGACGTATTTATAAATAAAGTATTAACCACTTATGAAATTAAATAGCTACTCTCTCAAAAAGTCTTATCAAAGTTGATGTTAATGAGACAACTTTATGCTTTGTTGTAGGAGGAAAAAGGAAATGTTTGTCATAAGAAAGGCAACACATTTCTACTGACTCCTATGTGTCCTCAGCCCTATGTTAGTGACGTCTCTCCTCCTCCTCTCCTCTGTCTCTGGCTCATGAACTGGGCGCTGCTTGTAGACAGTCTCCCAGCATCCTCTATGGGCATTATTACCTCGAATGCCGACGGTCAACATGATCCTTTACTCTGACAAGCCACTGGGGTCAGGTCGACCCTCACTGGCCAATCAGTGTCAACTAACAGGCTGGCTGCAGAAGGATCCCCTGATACACTGACTGCAGCATGGGGAGAGCACGGAGTGGATGTGTGTGTGTGTGTGACAACATGGGTTTGTGAACAGGGTGCATATGGGGGCAAATGTAGAACTTATGAAGCTCAATGAAACTGTGTGTGTTTGTGATTTTGCATGGCTGGGTTTGAAAACAAGCAGGTGAGTTTGCGGCAAAAAAAGTAGTAGAAGTAAAAGCATGTGTGGCTGTTTATATACATGAGCATGCGTGCATGTGTGTGTCGGTGAGGGAGGGAGGGAGGAAAAAAAGTGGCCGATTCTGCAAGACTCCCTCCTCCCACACGCCTGGCTGCCAAGACGAGCGCGGGGGAATTTGTTTAATGTACAGCATTTATTCACTGCACACACGCTGTTGCACTACCGCTTCCTCCGTCGCATGAGACACTCCCTTGGCTGGGCGAGTCGCCATTAATCAGCCGGAATGAAGGGTTAGCCGAACAGCACGGAAGCTAAATCTCATCCTTAATCAACAACTAAGATAGTGGAAATATTGCCTGGCGTCCTCACAATAGCATGCAGGTGAGAGCGTGATGCTCAAACTCTGTCAGTGTTTTTTTCTGCTGTGGAACGGAGGTTAAGTTATGCTTTGTCCACTCATGTGGAAAGAAGCTCCGGTTTGTTTTCTCATGACCCTGCAACATATTGGCATTGAATTTAGTCACCGTGTTGAGACAGATGGCTGAGCATCATGGTGCATGGCAAATTGGGAAATGAAAACATGCATGCTCAAAACTGGGTCCATGTATTTTTTCTCCAGCAACGTGACCACACAGGGTACATTTAGAATGGAAGAACAGGGCACTTTCACTCACTGAGCATGTGCATGACAAAATAAAAGCAAAAAAGTAAGAAAACACAAGGCTGACCTACTCTGTGCAAATGTCAACAGGTCTGCTACTTGGGAAGTAAAAAACTGCACATTTCAACCTCAGATGATGAAATGTCAACACAGTTTCTACTTTGATGTGACAAAAGAGACCTTTTCTCTTTGAATGAAGCATTTTTGCCACGGTAGCACCTTAAGTCTTTCTGTCCTGTCCTCACCCTCACCCACCCACCTCCTCACTCTCCATTGTTCTCCAGGTATAAAAGGATTGATATGCCCTAAAGCAATTAAAAGCCAGATCTTCACCAGAGCAAGAAGAGAAGAGAACAGAGAGAATGACAAGAGAAAAGGGGAAGTCGAGGAAATGGGAGTGAAGCACAGAGAAGGTGTGAGAGGAAAGGAGGGGAGAAATGTGAAGTTGAGCTAATCAATATGGAGGGATATGTCAGGGAGAACAAACGAGAGAAGTGGGAGGTGGGAGGAGGACGAGTTCAGAGAGAGGAGAGCAGACCGTGACAGGGGAGGAGCAGATAAGTCAAGAGGAGGGAGGAGGAGGAGTCAAGAAGGGACAAGTTGAAGGAGAGGAAAGCAGTGAGGAAATGACAGGTGAACACAAGCTGAAGGAAAAGACAGAAGAGAAGACAGGAGGGGAGAAGAGAAACTAGGAGAAGAAGTAAGGATGAGCGGAGAGGAAAAGGCAAGAGGGGAGATAATGGGAGGAGATGAAAGAACGAGCCAAGAGGAAGAGAGAGTGGAATAGAGAGGAAATGACAAGTCGAGAGTAGATGCTGCTTCTATATATATGACTGATAGAGAATCTGGCACTCATGAATTCGTCATTCATAAGAGTTTGACTCCAAATTCAGTTCTCCCTCTTTTAAAAATGACGACAAAATTAAGGCAAGCAATGATATTTCCCAAAAAGATAGCTACCTTAAGTCCTGTGTGGATAAAATAAGACTTTAACACACTGGGTCCTGGACTGGATTCCTTTAAGCTGGGAAAGGTGGCTTTTGTTGTCATTTGACCATTTACCATTTAATGGTTTCACAATGTTATGTTAATGTCATGCAGTTACATTTCTCATTTCATTATATGTTATGATGAAAGACTAATGCTAGTAACTTTCTATACTATACTAGTATAGTAATGAATCAGAGAAACAAAAGGGATTAGCTTCAAAGCACACCTCTTTGCTCATATTTAAGACTACATAATAGTCAGTACAGTACATGTGCAGTGCCCTATGTTTTGTATATAATTTTTGAAGCACTATTACTATGTGTCTTACAAAAAAGACTTCCTAGGTGGAAATAAGTGTTCTAATAAAAGGAAATGTCACACAAATGTCATAGGCGGGATTCTTTCAGTAGTCGCTGTCAACAGCCGTGTGTGCTCTCCTGATATAGTGTCCTTGAACAAGTCTCTACCTGATCACTTACCGTAAGCTGCTCTGGTTTAAAGCATTGGCTGAATGCCGAAAAATGCTAATGTAAAAGAGGAGAATTGACCTCATGGAAATTACTGTTTCAATTCAAAGCCATGTAGCAAGGCACTGAGGCACCAGTCAAGGCTCCTTTGGGCTCTGAGAGAGGAATAATGAGACATTCATTGGATAATAACCTCCTTTAGTCATTCAAATGTATTCCAATCTACTCCAGGCAGCATTCTGACCCACAAAATACTGAAAATGACCAATGACCCTTCCTTTGTTTTGTGCCATTACGTATCTACCCAGCTATGTAGGAAATTAATCCACCTGTTAAGTACTGCACTCTTCATCAGCACAAAGTTTGGGAAAATTAGCTTTACATTGGTTTAAATGGACTATCTAATGCTTTTATTATGAAAAGTTAAAGTTTTAAAGGTCTGAGCTAGTGTTTGGTTGTGGTCACTGTAGATACAAAACCTTCACTTTCAGACATGCACCCCAAACTTTAATCTGAGGCAATTTCACATCTCATGTCTGAATCATTTTAAGGTGTTGAGGAGATCAATCTTCTCATATCAGAACAGCAAAAACATTTTTTCCTTTTCCTTTTCATTTCCAGGGCAGAAGTCAGTCTCTCCATGTATTTTCCATGTTCATTCATTCCAGCCGTGTAGATGAATATATAAATATCCAGTAAAACTCTTTTCATATATGAATTAAACAAGAGTCCCAACTTAACGTCCTGTCATTCATTGCTTGTGCACTGTCAGATATGATAAAACAGGCAGCAGAATTTGCTATCAAATAACATTAAATGATGAAACTGATATGAAAATATATCATGAGTTTCACTGTTAGGAGTGGTGGCGAGCTCATGATGGTCTTTAAGGCTTCAATGGCAAAATCATTTTTAAAATCCATCAGTGATGCAGCCTGAGAGAAAACATGAAGACACTCTTCTTCCTCTCTATCTTCACTTTTTTAACTCACTCATTCTGTAAATGTGCTGGCAGGTCTGAATATGGGTGGGTGATATGGCCGTAAAAGTCACCTATGTATTTATGTATGACAAATTGTCATCACTTTAACAGACGGATGAAGCCAGCCATGTTATGTTATGTCTGGCTTTATTGTAAAAAACAAGGAAGAGTTTTAATTAAGGTTTTTTATCCACCCATTGCCCAATTAAAAACACTGTGTTGTTTTTTTACAAAATGACCACAAACATTTCCAACATAATTTTTTTGTTTTATAAATTGTCAAGAGTTTCTTTCAAAACAAATTCCACACTCAACCAGAGTGCCTTTGTCCTGTAACCTCATTATTCTGTCAAAGAACCTCCACACACTCAAACACCACAATTCTCAGATGAAACACTCCAGCAATGAGCCACTCTGACTGAAGTTTCATTAGTGGGGTCTGTTTTGTGCAGATAAAGTGCATCAGCGTCCATTATAATAACATGCTCTCAGCAGAGCCCCAGTCATAATTACTGCCATGCAACATTGGTTTGAAAGTCTATGAGGTGACCTGTCTGTTGTAGACCTGCACACACACGGTGGTTCTTAGTGCTTACTTTTGGAGTAAGTTTATCTTTCTTTGCATGTGTAGATTGGACATTTGTGTATGTGCTTGTTCAATGGTGAGAAAGTGCCTATGGCCCTGTTTCCACCTGGCATTAACATGTGTTTTGGACAGCTCTAAGTACACCTGGCATTAGAATGCGTCTCCACATGCGATGGTGATGGTGAGTGATAGGATCGCAATGCGTCCTCAATGCGTCTTGGGTGCATTCACACCTGTACTTAGAGCTGTCCACTTGTGATCGGATCACCCAAGACGCATTTTAATGCCAGGTGGAAACAGGGCCTATCGGCATGCTGTATGCAGTGACTGATATTCAATTAGTCCACCTGCCACCTCTACACGGATTCCAGCGCTCAGTAAATCAGCTTGCCTGACAGCACACAGGTCGATATTAATATTAACGCCTCCATAAATAATGTTATTGTAGGCCCTCATGTTAATGGTTCATGATATGATGGGCATGATAAAGTACAGCGCGTGTTCCATTGTGAAGGTTCGGGGGTTTAACAGGGAGAGAGAGATAGACAGACTAAATCCCCTTCGATGTCCTTCGATAGGGACGTTGGTGACATTGGGTTGGAAGTGCGCCGAGGTGGTCACAGCTGTGTTCCCAAGCCTGACTGGCTAGGGGGTGGGGAGGTTGTGAGTGTGTGTGTGTGTGTGGTGGATTGGTGGGGGGTTAGAATGGGAGGCTGTTGGGACTGGACACAGCGGATTAATTATTATAAATCATCTCCCAGGCCACATGTTTATGGCTGCTACTCAAACTGTTGTCTGACGGCCCGATTTCCATCTCGTACACTGCAGTGTATGCACTGTGTGTGTGTTTGTGAGAGGAGAGGTCTAGGGTTGAGTAGAAGAATGGGTTTGCCGCTTTGTGACAATGGCCCATATTTCATTCTGACAGCAAACATATCACCCTAACGTCTTTATGTGGCTGCTGCAAATCTCCGTATTAACCACTGGCTGGCAAGAGGTGGCTGTCATCAAACTGAGACCATGGGGTGTTTGAAAAGTCAGCTTGTTAACTTGACCTCATGGCCAAAACTAGGGCATCAGTCATTCCATTTAGAGAGGCCAAAGCTTCAGGACCTGCGTGCAATGTGGCAACTTCCTGTTTCTTCAATTTCCTGCCAATCTTACAGTACAAAGTTTTAGTTGTTTATTTCACTAATTCAAGGATGAAATGTACAGAGGATGCATGTTATTTAGCTTTTGCGCCGACCTGCTGCATATCCACATAGTTACAAATATCTCTTCCAAGTAACTTACACACACACTCCTCTACCTGCTGGCCTTTGAGCAGAACAAGCAAATGCAAAGTTCAATGGAAGCTCATCAGTAGTTGCTAAGGGAGAGAGCAGTTTTGCTCCTTCACATGCTCCTCCACACATACGTGACCGAACTTCCAGCATGCAAATTCTTCTCTGGTGATGTTACGGTCAGAAGCCACATGCTTCTCCAAACCCTCTCTTAGCTGTGGTATAATTTGTGCTCTGAGTAGTAGCGCACTCAAAAATTCATGCCTTCAGGGGTTAGCATTATCAACAAAGCATCTGAGCAGTCCAATCATAAAATAATCATGACATTCTAATTCCCATTTTCCAAGTCTAGATGCTGCTTCTTTATACAATGTTGAGAAATTAAAAAGAAAAGAGAGTAACAAACATGTTTTGTTATCCCCTTGCAGGCAACAGCTAAATGAAAATGCAAATAATTAAATTAATGAATAAATCACTGCAGAGAAATATTAATCAGCTCATACGCTCATCTGTGAGGGAGGAGGTGGCTGATGCACTGCATGGTGATTGGTGGGGAGACGATGGGTGTCCACACACACGCACACACACATTCTGGGTCATCCAATGTATTATTACAGTCTGTCATTGTGTAGAATTCTGGGAACGATTTCCAAACTGACTTTGGCTTGTGTCATGATGTCACCTCCCATCACTACACACACACACACACACACACACACATACACAACCTCCACCAGCCCTGGACCAGGGGTTTTGCAAAGCCCGGATCATCCCCACTAATCCACACTCATTAAGGATGAACTGCATGATAGCGTGCCACCACCAGCAGCCTCCATGGGCCCCCCCGTTTACCCCACTTTCACACGCGCACACACTCACCACACCGCCGTGGATAAGTGGCAGCTTTGATGGTGATTTTAATAAATTACTGCAGATTGTTGAATACACGTTTGTTGCCGCTGCTTGAGTAAACAGAGCACCTGCCACACCTGTCAGCGCTAATCAGGCCCAGTTTAATTAAGAGCGACAAAGCTTTTATTTCACGCCAGTGAGGGTGACGTGTGTTCGACCAAAGGGAAGTTGAGCACTCTTCAGATTCGTGTGTCTTCAAACGGAAGAAGAATTCAACATGAGACAAGCTGTGGGGTGACAGAGCTGGTGAATCACTTTTACTCCGGTAAAATCTAAAAGGATTCAGAGTTTTAGCAAAACTTCAAATCAATTATTCAAACGCTTCCATTGTTCCTCAGGATGGACGAGAAATAGTTTCTGCACTCAACAGTTTTTACCCGAGGATTGGAACACAAATAGAACATTCATCCTCAGCGCTCCTCCACATCGCTGAGAAGGTCACTGCCGAGTGGAGTCTACCTACAAGCCCCTTGGGCTGAACAAAAAATGCCACATGGATACTTCCTTTCCAGCTCTCCGCCTCCAAAATAACTCTCCCTCTGTGGGGTTCTTAAATAAATTACAGATATGCTATCCTCCCAAGATGTGATCTCTGTTCTCCAGCGCAAATTAAAAATTTAAGCCCATTTAGGTTGGTACCCAGTGTAACTTGAAGCAGTGTGGTTGCATGGGGCGATATCCAACCAGAGTTGTGTCACAGCAGTACTTAGTAATGATGCTTGTTGCTCTGGGCTCTGCATCCGGTGAGGAAGCAGGGTGGCCTTGATGTTAGAGAGAATATCGTGTAACTAAAAGGTCACAGGTTTGATCTCACAGCAAAAGAGTGTTTCTACCCCCAGCTACATGTCGTGTCAAAGTGTCAAGACACTCTAACTTGTTCACTCTGTGTGAATCACTCCGTGTGACACCGTGAGCCAAAAGCCTAAAATGTAAAATGTGCAACTTCAAAGACTCTACTTTGAGGACGATTGAACTATGTGCCAGTTTTATTTTCAACCAGCCTGCCCTCCTACTCTTCAAAGCCACACACATACTCATGAAGTTCAAACAGTCAACTTAGTCACATGAAAATGAGACATCTCATAGAAACTTAGGCTTGAGGTGCTCAACCTGGCTTCTACCACGATGAGCTGGGATTTGTTTTGAATGAATCACAATGAACATCACCACCTGTGTAGACTCTTGTTCCTTCAAATGTGTTGGACTTGATATAACTTCCACAACATTCCCTAAAATCCCCTAAGACAGGGTTAGGGTTAGTAGAGGCAAGTATAAGAAGACAATGAAATTACACTGAAATTACACAATTTACATTTTAGCTTAACCAAAGAGGTTGACAATAAACACAACAATATCAAACTGAAACGTGTGATCAGCATTTAAAATGACCAATTTATTAATAATAATAAAGTGTCCAAGGATCAAATCCATAGCTCCAATGATCATGTTTGACAGTGAAATACTGTATAGAAATCAGAAGAAATATGTCCAAATAATCACAGCGATATGAATCGCTCAAATCAATTAATAAACTAAACAAGTCCTTCTGAAGAAAAAGGCAGCATGCCAAGAGAAACAGGAAAACCACCTACCTCTAATGCTTGATTATTAAAAATAAATAGACTATTAAATACACCAGAGGATTGCCTGGGCACATCAGCAAAGCATATCCTATTTATTTAGTGTTTTAGAGACGGGTAAGGAGCAAAAAGGCTAATTAGGTGGGAACTCTTTACAAAAACATTATCCAGTGGAACAGGAGACACTGTGTGAAGTAAATGTCCTCCGATCATTAAGCAGCAGAGGGCCAAAGAAATTAGTTGTGTTTGTGTGTGTGTGTGCATGTGTGATGGAGGTGGGGGACCATTTAATAGACCCAACCTCACAATGAACCCAGAGAAAACGCTTTGTCATTTGACCTTCATTAACATCTTCTATTCATTGCTCCAACTCTGGTGATAAATCAGGAAATGGCTCCTATTGTATCTTCCAGTGGCGTGAAGTAAAGCATTCTCCCCTACCTGACTTTCATTAGCTTTTGTCTCGTTAAACAACAAGCAAAGCCTCGATCGAACACAGGCTTTAGAGGGTATTTGTCTTGGGGAGACTTTACTTACTTTACTAACAGAAATGAAAATTAAATGAAATCAAGAGGTGAGCAAAGATCCTCAGAGGAAACACAATCCTGATGTACTTACACTTTCAAGTAAGGTGAGGCATGTGATTAAGAGCAACACCTTTAACCTCAGGGTAAAGATAATCATAAAAGATACAAAGAGCCTGAAGGAGAAAAAAGGAGAAAAATATATAGTTATTTTTTGGAACAGGAGGCTTTCCAGAGGGGGATGGCTTCCCTCCATTGAAGCATTGCTGGATTAACTTTATCAGAAGACTAATCAGACTTGAAACACTGGAGGCTGTGCCGGTGGCCTCTTTATCCGACTGTGCCGGGCAGCAGAATTTGGATAGAGAGGAGGGAGATGGCGTTCCCACAACCTCTCTCTCTCTCTAGAGCTCTCTGCTTGCCAAAAAACCTCAGAGACAAGGGGGGAATTAGAAGCTCCCACTTTGCCCAAACTGCCTTTGTAGAACTGGGTCCCTAGTGCAAACGTCTCATTATCATTAAGACAAGAGCTTAGAAGTTTAGAATTTGAGCTCTACTGGCAGCGTATCATGCAAGACAATGGTATGACTGAGAGTAGGTTGGGTTGGAACAATCAAGTTAATCTTGAAAAGACTGTGAAGTCATAAAAAATCTGAAGTCAGGAATAGCCCTTTTTATTATGGCTGAACAATTTGTCTAGATATCTTCAGCTGTTTCCTCATTTTGTTGTCCACATTTTGAACTTATAAGCAAGCGGAAATAGCACATAGCACATAATACCACTACTGTCAACATAATAACAATTAACTTTTCACTCTTCACATGGTTTAAATGTTAAATGCTATCTAACACCAGTGATTTATACCCATGTAGCATCTTCAAACTTATCTGAAGAGCAGGTTCAGTCCAGTGGATACCTACCCACAATGCCTTACTTGCATGCTAACTCTTAAAGGGTAGCACTCAGCTGTGATCTCTGCCTCTTCAACACAACAGGCATCAGAATATCAGCCGCTATTTAAGTGCAATCCTCCTTCCTTGCAGGGATTTAAAGACGCGGTGAGCCGATTGCCCTCGAAACCGGCAGAAATTAGCTCTTGCTGTCCCGTGTTTGCCTGACCCTGTAAAAAAAGGATCAAATCTGAGAGAAGGCCAGGCGCTTTATATTTTTTAAGCCCGTGACCACATGTTCATGAGCAGCCCTTGAAAATTTGACAGACAGAAGAAAGGTATTTGCGGTCAATCTCCATTGAATAAATAAATAAATAAAACTTAGCGAATACTTATCCGTCTCCATCTGTCTGCCTTAAATTATGCGGCAACTAATCTCACCACCTAGGCTCAGCAAAAGAAAAACAGGACTGTAAGCACATGCCCATGAGAAAAAACAAGAGAAGCCTGCAGTGTGAACAGGGAGGGCATCATTGATCCTAGCTCTCTGGTAGCCAGGTCATCGATTGCAGGATACAGCTGTGATACTTGGCACACCTTGCTGACTCCAACCACAACTTTGTATCCGCAGCTAACAGCAAGCATTTTTCTCCTTCCATTTGTCAGTTGACCAAAAGATGCAGAGAAGGGGTGTGGGGGGGGGGGATCTTACACTGTCCTTACATAATTGTGTGGGAACATCATTTTTCAACCACAGCTTTGCTTCCCCATCCCCAGGAGGCACATTTCTCAAACAGTAATCATTACGTTATGGAAGCTGCTGCCGGGCAGGGTTGAAAATGCAACTGGAGCCAATGAGCAGAGGCATACACTCCTAGGGGTGCACCGGCACACACACACACACACACACATGTGGGAGAGCCATTGAGGGGACCGGGAATAAGAAGAAGAAAACATTTTTGATCTTTTGTGCTCCCTGGAGATTTATCGATCCTGGAATCTCATCAAGGCTTCTTTTAGAGGGTTAAGTAAAAAACAGACATCAAAGATCAACTTGTTTTTCTTTGCACCCCCTCCACCACACATGCCCTTCCTACACTGACTGTTCTATTTAAAGATTTGTATCTCCCAACATTCAATATGAATACACTTAAAAGAGCATTTGTGAGAGGAGAGGACAGCGAAAAACAACACTTAAAACGAGTAGCGGCAGGATGCAGCTAATGGCCATCTGATCAGCCAGTGTTTCATCTTCGCCACATTATCTCCAGATTCAATATTGGCTATTCAAAAGCTGACAAAAGACGGGGCTGTTGTGTCTAAACTCTCCTGCTATTTACGCATCCAGGACACACTTAGTTGGTATTCCACTCCTGCTGCTGGTGTCCCCTCCGTGTCTCCTCAATCGCTGCCAAAACAAGCCATAATATATAGAGAGCTGCTGCATAGACATTGATGTCTGGCGAAAAATTACAGTTTCACTGTATGTTAGAGGCTTGTCTGTCAATGCACAGCCAGTCTTGTTATTGACTCTGACAAATTCCGGGATGCTACTGATAACGGCTTGACAAATGGGCCCCACTCTTCCTCCCACAACAACCAATACATCTCCTTATATCCCCCTGTCGCTCCACCTCTGTTAGATTCTATTATGTGATATGATATCACACCCTGACTGAGTGCAACCAGGAAGTGCTGGGGAGAACAGAAAGGCATTGTGGGTATGATATGAAAATCCTTTGCTCTGGCAAGGAGCATAGAGAGATCCAAAATCTCCAGGCCAAATCTGAAGGGATTAGACATCATCCCTCTGCTGGACACACCTTTACAACAGAGTCCTTTGGGGCAAGAAATATGAGTGGTCACATGATCAAATAAATCCCAGGGTTCACTCAACTTTTGGAATTCGGAAGTGAAATGATTGCATACAATCACAGCAAAAGTAGCCAATAACTGAACTAAGGTTTTCTTGTTTTTTTTTGTGAAAGTTTCAGACAGATTTGTACAAAAAGTTATTTTAGGGTTTACCAGACAATATTGCTCCAGTGCCAGTACCAATCCATTTCATGATCCAAACTGTGAAACTGCAACTCTCCATTGTGTGCTCATCTGAACAGAATTAGTTAGCACCTGTCAGAAGCTGCTAGATTCATGTGAAGCGCCTTCACACACACACTTAGAAACATTCAGAGGAAAATGCAGAGCTGGAGTTACCCGTCACGGTCGGGTAATATAAACACATGGAGAGGGACTAAGTGCATGACACATTTACCTCACAGTCAGCTGGCTAACTTTCGGTTGAACAGGAAAGTGGTAAGTGGTAATAGTGGCAGCTAAAATGAATAGCTACAATATATTACAGGTAGATACAAATCATAGTAATTGTACACTTTCTTCAGTACAGTACAATGCTGCAAAGTAGCAACTTACAGATATAATATGAAATAATGAGCAGCCAAGGCAACACTTGCAACGTCTTTTTATAAGAATAATGCATCTGTTTGTATCATGTCGCTGCCCAGATTAAGTGAAAAATATTATCTGTGAAATACAAACCCTTGCCTAAACAGCAGTATTTTAGTGCTCCATTAAAAAAAGCTGGACTCAACATTTGATATTTTGGTATCTATCTGCAAAATGGGGAAATGTTATTGCTGAAAAAGCATCCATAGTAAATTGACCTTCCCTTAAAAAAACAAAAAGAAAACTAGTGGTCCATTGTCACATGTAACTGGGATGAAACTAAAATCTTATGCATCAGCTATTAAGACTTGCATATGTACTCATGGGTCTCATATGACCTTTCAGCAGCAGCAGACTGGTGGCCCAAAGGCATGACAGCTTTAGAAAGGAGCATGCTAATGTTAGGTGTGGTTTGTGCCCCTTGGTGCTATTTAGCACAGTGTGATGAGAGTTCATCTCCTTCACATCCTGCTTGTCTCTCTGTCTGAGAGCGAGTACAGAAATAGTCTTTGTCACCAACCACACAGCAGGGCACCTTTCACACACACTGTCCAACACGCCTGGACGGAGGCGCCAATATGTGTGCCAATGTGTGTAGCTTTGCAGGGTTTATTGTAAGCTACTGAGTGCATGTGTGTGCCAGTGGGTTTCTTTTATGATTTTAATAAAATGTGTATCTATGTTGTCAAGGACATAATCACCAAAACATCGTCTTTTTTCCCCAGGAACCAAGTGAAACAGTCTTCAGCTTCTCTGTGTTTTTGAAATTATTTGTTTATTTTCATGTTGCTTCGCATTAAAAGGACACTGACTCTGACTAATTTGACAGATTTTAATCAAATTAAACGATTAATTAATTTACTCGGATGCAGTAGCCCTACTGCTTTTGGTATGGAACAGTATCAATGCCTTCTGATCTTCCTCTGAAATGGTTGTATAAGTTCTCCTTTTCATAGCATTTCACAGTGTAACAGTAATCTGAACTGAGCCAAACTGTGCACAAAACTCAAATGGGAAAACATTCAGCCCTGTGCCAGCTCAGTACGGAATGATACACTAGAGCAGAAGAAAAATGATCTGTGAGGGTGAGGGAAGCAGCAACAGATAAGAGGATTACTCCATTATTATCTACCCCAGGGGCTGCTACCCCAGAGCAGAGGAACACGGTTAGAAAGGGCAAGACCTTGGTTTTTTTCCCAGACATGCTCCCACCGTTTGAGCCAGGCAGAATCGCTACATGACATACTATCCCACTCTGCACAGGGCAAAAACATGTTTTTAGCCCAAGCTCAATGCAGCATCCTGAGGTGTGACCTTACTCTCCTGTCCATACTTCCTCTAACCTTCCTCCAGAGACACCAGATGGATGGACTGGATATCTGGTTCAGAATTTGAGGGTAAGTGTGGTTTCCACAACTTTGATTTTTTTTAAAAATCTTTTTTTTGTGAGCAAAATATTTGGATGCAAATGTTCCAAAAAGGTGAACATTGTCTATTGTAATTTATTAGAGAAGTCTCATAGATTGTCTCTCATTAATGTTGAGATTATACACACACACACACAAAATAAAATGCACGTCGAGCCAGACAACTGTGTTTTGCAGTGTAACTTGGATCACATTTGTGTGGGTGACTGAAGCAGGGCCCTCACTTTAGTTTAAACAAAGACATCAAGAGTGTTGGTGCCTCCACGTCAAGACTGAAGCGATAATTACTGTCATTCAAGCAGAAAGCTCATAGCACAGGCGGGGATTAATGTGTGCTAGCTAGTGACTGTGTCTTTGTAAGACAGACTTACACCAGCTGTCTGAGGCTACATTTCAGAAAATGCAACTGTCTTTCCACTCCAATTGAACCCCATTTGCCTCTTGGCCACCGTCGTGCCCCAGCAGTGATCGCCATGTGTATCCTGACTGCTCCTTTGAATTTCACTGTTTGGCAATTTGCTGATGTTCCTGTCCTGATAAATTTACAATGAGAGAACAGGCAGAGCTTCACTGTTTTGCTCAAGGACACTTTGAGAGGACATACGGTTGATGGAGGAACATTAGCAGTAACTATCCCCTGAAAGATGTAACATTTGGATTTTAGGCATTTACCTGCTGTGCGCAGGTGGTGGTTCAATGTGTTTGAATTGATACATTTGTGGCTGCAGGAGCTTTCTTGGCTTTGCATTTCAAAATGTTCAAACAATTAGGACACCATGTCTCCACATACCAGACTTGTCTGAAACACAAGAGGCCTTTGACACCATGTTGAATGATTATTTAAAATTGTACAATATCCCCCCGGGGATCAATAAAGTATTTCTGAAATAGCACAAATTCCTCCAGACTAAATGACAAAATATACCATTTCTCATTGCAACAAGATGATATTGTTTGTCAGCATCATTACTAATGTCTCATATGACTGTGGTTAAGGTTTGGCAGTAAAACTACTTTTTCATGTTAAAAGAAGAACTACTTGGTTAAGATTAGGGAAAGATTGCTGTCATTTTTTTTTTCAGCATAACCGCAACCTTAGCCTGACCCTTTTCTAAACCGAACCCAGACAATAGATTAACCCTTGACCCTCCTCACATTACTGTCACAGTTTAGTATCAGCGTGGGACTATGCAGGACAAGTGTGACCTATAAAGGTAGTCACAAGGTCCAAATCCCACCCGGCATTCTTCAGGAAGCAGGATGGCTTTTAGGTGACAGAGCATAACCTTTCAACCATATTAGAGGTGTCTTTGAGAAAGATAGTTCAGTTCCAGTGGTACTATTTATCGTCTTTTATTAAAAACGGACTTATCAGCATATCAAAATGTATTGATGGCCATGACTCTGAGAATAAAGCAGGATAACCCACACTACTCACGTTGTCATTTTTGCTTTAAAAACGGTAGGCACAAGCGCTCTGGGGATGCTATAAGTAGTGAGTAGAAACAAATGAAAAGGTAAGAGCCCCTACCCCCTACAATGGTCATGTACTGTATGAATGAGAAGTGCAGGAATACTTAAAAAGCTTTTCTGTGTAAGAGGAAAGACATTGGACAAAATAGTGTCATTTCGTGGTAGTTGCCATGAATTTGCCCTCTCTCAAGCAACCCTGCCACTTCTCTTCACAACCTTAACAAAAAGAAAAGTTCAAGCACTTCAACTACATTTTGTAACAGAAAATACGCAAATGAAATGAAATGTAGTTACTCCTGATTGAGGCATATTAAAAGGAGAGGAGAAGCCTGCCTGGTTGGTGGCAGAGAGTCTTGCTGAAGGACAAGAATGCAGCAGGTGAGGTGTAACTCTTTGAAAGCTTGGGAGCGCCTCACATATGTTTAAGTGTAGGCGATCAAGAGCGAGGGAGAGAGGGTGCATTTGGGAGCAATGTTTCGAGGAAAATGGAATTTCCTTTCTCCCTTTAACAAGACGAGTGACCTTTGCCCTCTGGGTGGCTCTCTCCTCCTATTTCTCCATTAGTACACGGAGACAGACAGGCACAACACACACGAAGACACACACAAAGGCATTTGCAATTTCTCTCTAAAGCAGCCCTCCTAATACACACAGGCGCTCACTGTCCAACAGTCAATATTTTCTGAAGGATGGCCTCCCTCGAGAACTAGCAGGCAATCTGAGGGGGGCCCCTGCAATGAAAGGGCCCGTGATTGCATTCGACCGTAGCCCTTACAAAGATGTCGTACATCAAATGCCAACAGATAAAAAGCCATCCGCGAAGAGTTAATCAGCAGAGTAGCTTTCATGGCCAGCCCGCAATTTGTCTCAATATCATGAAAAGAAGACAGGCTCTCATAAAAAAAGCACCAATATAAATAAATACATAGCCACATTAGTGTTTCATGTAGCACTGAGTGTGATCTTATCTCAGACTACTCCATGGCCACACGTGATGCTCTGCTTTTATCTCACTATTTACCAATGCTGCCTGACCTTGAGAGTGTGTTAGGTATGTGTGTGTATAAAGGCTTGTTTGTCTGCTTTAGTACACTTGTATGCGTGTCAATGTCTGAGTGCACTGATGTCTCCCCTTCCCTCCCATTTCGCTGATTCAGTTGGGTTTGAGAGCCTGACCAATTTGCATTCTGAGTCACAGTGGAAAATGCCTGTACAAGAGGCTGTTTAAGCATTTTGCATACTTGCCACCTCTTACCTGATAGGATACGCTGGTGTGATTCTCATGGAGTGGCACGCTGGGTGAGAATGAGGCTTAATCACGATAGCTGTTAACCCCTGTTTCTGACCTCTCGTACCAGCTACCATATTTCAATCAAGTTAATATGCTGGTCCCACCAATGCCGGTGAAACAGGCAAAAAGATCAATGTAGGAACAAGGTATTTAACCGGAGCAAGAAGCTTGCCAAGTACTCCAAAAAGCACAGTGAGCCACTTGAAAGCCTTCCGCTTGAATGGCTGTTTCAGGGATTATCCACAGTGGGGACTACTGAATCACAATGTCATTTCATCTTACAGTTATAGTATGGATTGTGATTCATGTTCGACAGAAAATCTTACAGAAATGTTCTGGAAATATTAGATTTAGACATTTTGGATCAAATTAATTACTGTCTGCATACATCAGAGAAGCTAACAACATCAGGTTATCTTGATAATCTTGACATCCTGGGACATCTTTTCCCCTGAGAAGCCTAGCCTTTTGTGATTTGGAAACTGCAGTAATCAATATTGTACGCTCAATTGGACAGCCTACACACATACAGTACCTCTTGTTACCAGCATTACATTTGTTAAATTGCTTAACATTATTTAAGTCAAAGTGAACACCTTATTTTTTTACATTTCTAAAATTGACTAGATTCCAAACACCACCAACTTATTAGCAAAATGATTACATTTATTTTTACTTGTATCACTATAAGGGTTTTACGAAGTGCATCCTCGTGTTTTATAGGTAGTCCAACGAAGCATGTCCATTACCTTTAAACAGTCACCATTTAGAAGTGCTCTTACATTAAAAATACTTAAATGCTACATTTAGAATTATTTAGGTGAAAAAGCAAACTCAACTTTCATCCCTCTTTTGTTTTTAACCTATTTTCAGCAATAGCCACAGCTAACCTGCTGATATTATTGGAAGTAACTTTTGTTCCTTGCATACAGTTAGCATTTTGTATGCTATCCACATTCTAACTTTGTTTTAGCTCTCTTTGGAGCAGTCCATCCACCTTGGCAGTGGACAGGCTCGATTATGTTCAAGGCTGAAACATCCCGGGGGTAAAATTCTTCATCTCTACCTGGAAATCTAGACGGTCCTTCCTTTGCTCTCAGGACACGTCGACCCAGACCGTCAGCATCAATTGTGTCAGTCTGCATTGACACAAGCGTCTGTCACCATCCATTTACCTACAAAATGAAGGCAGGGCACAGTTCTACTGTAAATACTAGACTCCCCTATGTGGCTATGCTCATACAGACTAAGGCCACAACCTCTGCGTTATGTCTATGTGTTTCAGATTGATTATTGTGAGTTCTGTTTTTTTTTTCTCTCAATGCATCGGGACCAAGCCAAATACCTGTAAACACTGATTCTGATTTGATGTTTCAAAATCTGATTCTTCACACTCACACATAAACATGCACATCCCGTCACAGATCCCAAAGATACTGTGTCCTTGGGAGATCGAAGTTTCGTCGAGCTGTTCATCAGACATCTGCTAAGCGCCTCATCATGAAAGCGCCGAGGTTTATTCCCTTGCGTTGCCTTGCCAAGAACAACTGGCAGGCGCCAAGAAACCTTCCACTCTGCCACCAAGGTTAGGTGAATGACAATGCTGAGTTACTGAGACACAAGAGAAGGGAGGAGACAGCCATAGAGGGAATAAAAACAGGTAAGGTTGGCTACAGTCACGTCTATCTGTATATTCTCTATACTCTTTTCCTTTCCCTTTTTACTTCCATCTTTTTCTAGAATTCCTTCCCCCTCAGGTTTTTTTTCCTGTTTATATTTTCTCATTGTGACTTCAAAACCCTCACAACACAAAAACAATGCTCCTCGCCCTGCTCACAATTTTCTCTGCCTTACTTCCGTGTCCCCATCTCTTTTTCTCACTTCAGAAAAGAGTGGATCTAATGCTGTCTCTGCATTATTAATCGCCAGACAACAACGAGCAACTGGTGCTGCAAATAATCCAAATGAAGGTCAAACAGGAGCATTGGCCAGCCCCAGAAACCCAACCCAGCTGCCCTCTATCTTAAACTTAACTGCTTTAATTCTGTCCTTATCTTTTCACTAATTTGGATGACAGACACAGTGGAAAATTGCCAGCACTGATCACTACTTTGCTGTGGTCTGAATGCTGCATATCTCAAAATTGCTGCAGTGATATTACAGTTATCGCTGGCAATCAACAGCAATAAATATATATATATTTGAATGCCATAAGAATATAGAGTAAGGTGTCTAATAATTCAAACTGATTGCCTAGCATAGCATAAAGTGACAGAGGACAATCTGCATGATGTCCTATAGATTATCTGCTTTTGTTTTTGTGTGGGACAGACATTTGTATTTAGGGCAACCAGCTGATGTTCTTTTCTAGATTGATTTACAATGCCTGTAGGCGCCTGGAATCCCTACAACATCACTATTACAAACAATATTAAAAGCCAGAGTGGCACTGTATGAATGATCATGTGATAGATAAGTTCTACATAAAGACGGCCTTGGAAAGTAGAAAATATCTATCTGTTGATATGCAACTGCTTTATTTTCTTTGCAACCGGAGAATTTTCAACATAACAACAGGAGGAAGACGTAATCAACGAGGGCGTAATTTAGAAGGAGACGAAAGTGAGAGAGTGAAAGACACGATAATATCGAACATATTATGTTCCTTGAAGAGACAAATTTACAAGTTACTACAAAATACAGAATAAATGTGTCATGATGGCGTATCTGGGTGAGTTATTCAGGAGGGGATTGCGGGCAGACACATTGCATTGTTAGAGATAGCACACAAAATCTGGTTTTCACAAAAATGTAGAGGAAAATCAAATAACCTTCAGTATGTTTATTTACTTTCCTTCTTTTTTATGGGTTAACACAAATACGACAATGCACTAAAGGGTTCGGTGAGGTGGAGTGTAAATCAATAGTGTGGAGGTCACATCACTACACTGTGTCATAACTTTTAAACAGCAGGGCTAATTATTAGTTATCGTTCATGATGGCTCACTGTTTGTCTTGTCACCGAGAGTAGCTGTATGTTGAAAAACTACAGTTCACACAACTCATTAGAAAACCCATTAGAAATGTTTGGCCATTGCCATCAAACTTTCACACTTGAAGTGAACAATAAATCTGCAACACTTGTTGATACACCATCTTTTCTGTAGTTCAATAGTGTGGATGGTTTTGCACTGTAGCTTTTGATGACCTCTACATGCAATAATAGTAAAACTGCTGCCAAAAAGTGTAGCAAAGTCTGTTTAAGCCATTAACACGATTGCATAAATTAGAAATCCCCCATAATAATCATGTTAACGTAACGTAACTTTTAAGACCTACACGATCAAACTTTACTAAAACAGCTAAAGTCATAATTCTGCTCATCATGTTGTAATTCACAGCCACTGTCTCTATAGCAATTAAACAGTTGCCACACTTCTTTTGCCAGAGCAGTTGGAAAGGAGGCAATGACACATACAACTGTGACCCTCAATAAATAATAATAATTGTGACTTTAGATGAAAATATGAGTCCTGAGGGAGTTGAAGAAGAAAGAGATGAAAGAGAACTTTTTATTGTCTTGGGTGAAGTGTGTGTGTCCACTATAATGTGTCTCAAACATCCCTGATTATTTAAACTGTGTAAACTGGGAAGTAGAGAGCTGAGCTATAACCAACTGGTTTGATATGTGCTAAAATACTGAAGTTCGCACTGAGATGGCTGAGGGAATTAAATCAACTGCAAGGAAGGGCCTTCATACAGACAAGACTAAGGCTTTAGCAATAATCAGTAATTGCTGCACATTTCCATCATACGTTTCATTTGCACTTGATTAATTAAAAAGATCATCAATAAGTGACAATGAACTGAGAACAGACGTGGTGCTCCTTGACAGTACTCAGTGCACTGTCAAAGCTCACTCACTGCTCTGCTCTCTAAGGTTGCTTTAGATAATAATTCAAGTTCAAATTGATATCCACTTGGCTGTTGGATCCCATTCTCAAAATCTTCATGTTGTTAGATTACTTTATAATTGGTCTATATTCATTTGTAATTAGCGATGGGAGTGCAATCCCACAGGAGGGAAAGTAGAGAGGAAAAATAATTTCCGGTTTTACAGCGAACAACTGATATTCACCTGTTATTCAGATTGATGTTATGGTTACTGCAGATGACAGGAAAAAAGGAAGACATACACTGTTCCTTTGCTATGTTGGGTTTGTGCTAAACAGACATGTCAGTAAAATGTGTGGTATGGAGTCAGGTAGGTGGTCTTGTAGTGCATACCAATTAAATAAAAGCTAGCGTAAACTATGACTTTTATCTTGCCCTCATCCTAAACACAGCTTTATCAGTAATGAACCAAATGCAGCTTGTCTTAATCTAATGATATGCAAGTCTGAATGCAACTGTCTCTTTCAAATTACATTCATATGCAACATTCTCTAATTTTTGTTCTCACTGAATCACAAAGTAAAGCTGCACTAGATAGTTCAGATGCTATAAACTCAAATTTGCCCACATGAAATCCTGGTGTCTGGAATGGTCAGTGGTAGCAAATCACTGCACACATAAAGGGTACAAATTTATGAGCAATTCAGGCTGTCTCCTGCACAGCAGCGAACAGAATTCTGGTCTCACCAGTATTACAGCTTCCCTATCATTTAACACTTTGATATACTTTGAACAAATGATTAACTTACTGGCAGCAGTGGCAAATGTTGGCATGAGTGTGCAGGTTACTGACATCAGAGTACACAATTGCACCAAGAAATCATGTGAGTAAAGTGCTGCCCCTTTGGACAGTCAGTGCACAGTCTCCCACTGCGAAAAAAAAAAACACATGAGGAGCAACAGAGTGTCCAGAGATGTATGAGCTGTAGGGATTCCCCAAGGGGTCTCTGGCCTGTCGATAGGCTACAGCCTTTCTGTTGGAACGCAGGCGGAGAGACGAGCCATCCATCAGGCCTCAACTCACACTACATGAGGCGGGGGGGGGGGGGGGGGGGGGGGGGGGGGGGCAAGGTGATTAATGTGCCTTCTGTGTGGCCACTCTCTTTCTTCAGCACACACACACACACACACACACAAGCAGAGGCTCAGATGTGTATGTACTCTCACACAAAAATGAATGGACATTTACACGTAATACAACCTACGCAGGTGTTTGTACAACGAGCAGAAAACACGCAGACAGACACACACACATTACCACCACGAGGCTATATTCCAGACGATAGTGGATGAAAAATGTCTGAGCTCAACTCCTTTCTTGGCTAACCCTCTGTGATGAATGGAAGGATATTGACTTAAGAGTGAGACAGCTAGCCTTTATTAATAAATGCCCCTGCTGAGCCAACAGCAACCATCACAGCGCAATGAGCACACACAGCCATCTGAAAAAACCTCACCTCACTATAACTTCCATCACCATAACTAACCATAACTCATCACCAGGTGTTCAGCTTATTTGGTCGTCTCAGTTACTGCGCTCACAGGAACATATGAAGGGCTTAATTGAATTTAAAAAAAAAGGCTTATTTGGAACATAATTGCTACGTGAATTTCAAGAGTTAGTATTTTAGAAATAGGATTTAGTATTGAGAAGCTGCACCGTGATAATTGTGTTCTCCACAGACAAAACCCCATCACATCCCAAGGTAATTTATATGAGAGCAAAATTTTGAAAAAGAAAGAAAAAAGAAATCCGAAAAATCCAATCCTGTTATATCATGACAAAAATATTGTGATGCAGAATTTTGGCTACTGTGTACCACTTAGTTTTATGTTCAAACCTCTCCCACAATCCCTCTCCTTAAACACTTCCATTTTACATTTGACAGGGGTCCAGACGCCTGTAAAATGAAAGCTCCTCCGATTCTTCCCTAATGGTGCTTTTCCAAGCTTTCTGGTCTGTACAACTGAATGAATACAATGGGAATCTGTTCCATTGTGAAAGAACAGGGTAGTTTGGCCATTAAAAGCTCCACACTCAAGTGGATTCATTTTTGTCTGGCCACAAAGGATGCCGGCAAGCTCATAAGCCGCACATTAATATGACCACAGATCAATGGGGCTGTGAGCAGTCTGAAGATATTGTTGATGTATTGGCTCGATTTACGGGCTGTAAAGATGGATGTGGGTTAGGGTTGACTGGAAGACCTCACATCCTTTGGAAGTGCTAACTAGTATTATCAATGAGTAGGAGCAACTTATGGAAAGAAATCGTTTTGATTAAATGTTCTAATTTTAGAGAGTAATTCACTGGAATGAACTGAGTGATCACAGAACAGATTACTGCTAAAATGTTATACGTTTACAATCGTTGACACAATTTGAAATATTTATTTCTCTATGTCCACCTCTGAAATCATCATCATGTACATGACAGAGGACAACGTAAGAAACATTTGGATGGGACATTATATGCTTTAATGGTGTCACGGGAAATGCCTGACCATGACCAAATTTACCATATTACCATAAGCCACATCATAGACAGCACTATATAATCATGTACACTATGAATCATTTTGTTTGTATTGTGTTTTGTATTGTGTGTACAGCAAATGAAGTTTATGTCTTCTTATGGGGCTGAAGATCTGAAATGAACTAAACTGAAATTCATGTGTAGTTAAATGATTCAAAGGTGTTTTACAAGCTATAAAACACAGTTCATTTAGAACTTCCACATTACTTATTCAATATGGCTACACGATTTGACAATAAAATTACCTACAAAAGTACAAAGTGAACCACATCAGTACAAATCAATAAAATGATATTTCAAGACTTGCCACATGATTAAAGATACTGTTAAAACAGTGTTTCTTTATGTGATTAATTCAGTGGAAACAAGCAAATGATCACATTGCAAAACCTACTGTGACAGACAGACATTTTCCCTCGCATAAAGAAAAATAAGACTTTAAGACTTTTTCCTTTTTGTTTTCATCCTTGTTGCTAAGCACTAACTAGTTTTTCTGTAAACCACTTCCAGAGATCCCCTGTCAATCAAACAGTGCTGGTGCTACTTTGACATCTTTTCCTCAGAAGTTTCTCTTCCCCTTGTTCAGCCACAGATGCTTATTTATAAGAAACTGTCGCATATTGTTATTTTAAGCAAGAAGAAGTTTGGACTGTGTTATGAACCGGCATTGAGTTTGACATATCAGAACAAGTAAATGGAAAAATATCCAGTGCTACCCTAGCTGGAGTGGTTTTTAGGACTGTTCTGTCTGTTACTCTGTCCCAGTCTGGGCGGGGCTCCGCTGGCCCGGGACTATCAGTCAGGCTGATGTATAGGTCCACAGGGTACAAATGAAACCTGTCACAACAAGGGTAATGATGTCAGAGTCACTATAGCTCACCACTGGAGCAGCAGAGGAAGGGAGACGTGGTGATAGGAGGATGTGGGGAAGAGAAGAGGGTTGAGGAGAAAGAATGGGAAGAAGGGAGGAGGAGATTGAGTTGAAAATAAAGGAGGAAGTAGGAGAGATGAGGAGGAGGGAAAGTAGGGAAGGCAAGAGCGAGAGAGGAAAGAAAAGGGGCTTCAGAAGGACGAGGGAGAAAACAGAAGAATGGGAACAGGGACTAGAAAGAGGAGAAAGGAGGGAGAGGAGGAAGTAGGCAGAGACTAAAGAGCTGAGGAGAAAGAAGTGAACAAAAATGGAATAAATAGAGAGAGAGGTGAGGGTGGATAGGAAATGAAAGACAAACGAAGGAACAGAGGAATATATGGATGGAGTGGGGAAAAGGAGATGACATGAGCAGGGAGGGAGGTCTGGGAAGAAGAAGGGGAGAACAGAGAGGTGAGAGACGTCGGAGGACAGGGGAGAAGCAGGAGAGCCAAGGAAAGAAGGGAAGAGTAGAGTTGGAAGAGACAGAATAGGGGATGAACTTGGATTAGAAGACATGGAGAAAGAATGGGAATATGGGAATAGAACACTTTAGCTGTGAAAGTTCATTCTTGATCTTGAGAACAATATTTAGACAAAATAATCTTAACTCACTGTCCTTTAACAAGGTTTTTTTGGGGTGTTTCAGTCACCCAATCTACCCTACCACTACCAACCCATCCCACCCCTCCACTGTCCATCCCCTCCCCTACATGGGACAAAGTATAGCATGTAAAATAATGTCTGTTAAAAAAAGAAAATGGTCATTGTTTAGAGGGAAGTCTTTCATAGCCATTATTCCATTTTCTGATGTAGAAGTGGCTACATTTATTGTAGCAGCTGAAACCTGCGTCCTCTCTTTCTCTGATACCTCTGTGTTGCCTCAACCTTTCTCTGTCTCTCTTTCATTGTCTCTCTGTCCTCATCCTCCATTATCATTGACATCATCCTTTCCGTCGCACTCTCTTCACCGTCCCATCCCGCCAACACACACACACACACACATATATATATATATACATACACACAGACGCTGCCTGCGTCTTCCCTGCCTTCTCCTCTATGGCAATCTCTCTCTCCATCTCAAGATGTGGCCACTAATGGATTGAAAGTCTTGGGGAAGAAGCAACAGTCATTTAAAGATTAATGTCAGCCCTGGTATTCTGAAGGGCAGTCAGCCCAGCCTCTGTGTGTGTGTGTGTGTGTGTGTGTGTGTGTGTGTGTCCAGGAGAGGACGTGCACATGTCATCCCTGCAAAGATGCCCTCTTCATTATCAGCCATTAGGCAAAGACTCAGAGAGAGAAGAAGCAAGACAGGGTTAGCTGGCTGGCCCATACAAGCACATATCACAGCTTGTCACTTTCTTCTCAATACCCACTACTAGATAGCCATTAAAACCAAGGACTTTCATCAATTAACATACCGCACTTGCGCTTAAGTATGAATATGCTCTTCACTGTCTTTGAAATATGCCTCTTCACTGAAACAAATGTCCGCCTTAACCACTGATTTAATCTTCTATCGAGCCTTAAAGCTGCACTAGGTATGTTTTGCATTCATTCGTCCAGCTTCAGCAGAATCTCAAGTATTTTATTTTTTTAAATGCCGTGGATTTGTTCAATGTGCTTTCTGGCAGGATATCTTATCCATAAGCAGGAAGTGACACCAGCAATGAATGAGCACTCCAAACCAGAGAGAGAGGTAGACTAATCGACCGTCTGTCTCCACCACAACAACCACTAAGAGGGGGAAACTCACATACATTCTGACTTTAGTTATGGTTATGACTTCATCCTTTCACGAAGCCTCTTAGATCAGATACAAAATGTCTAACAGCAAGTCAATAAACTATTTACACTATTACAACTAGAGACTTGAACATGGAAGTGTTATATCCATTCTTCAAGTGAGGAAATATGCGAACATGGTGAGAACATTTATGTTTTTTCCTGTAAAACTAAAGCTTCTTCCATCCATCCATTATCTTAACTGCTGATCCTGTTTAGGCTCACGAGGGTTGGAGCCCATCCTAGCACACACTGGGTCTCAGGCAGGATACATCCTGGACAGGTTGTCAGTCTATCACAGGGCTGACAAATAAATAGACGGACAAACACAGCTCACGATTTGAAGTTTCCGATTCACCTAACCTGCATGTCTTTGGACTGTGGGAGGAAACTATCCAGAGGGAACCCACACAGACACGGGTGAACACACAAGCTCCTCAGTGCTCTTAATCCCTATTGAACGAGTGTGTCTTATTTAAGTTCACTTGATTCTAAAACAAAAAGTGTGGCTCCAATGCAAGCAGGCAGGACCATATTTTAAGACGTAATATGAGACACCGTTTCTGTCAGGGCTTAGCATTTCTTGCATCTCTTGCAGTAAAAGTTAAGTGAGAGTATAAACTGGCAGGGTGGACTTGTGGTTAGAAGTCTCATAACTGGCACATCACATTTCATTTTTAGAACAGCCAAAACATCCTTGAGCAAGACACTGAACCCTTGGCTGCTCACTCTGTTTAAATCCTTCTGAATAATAACAGCTGAGACAATAAAGCTCTGCTCTGCTGCAAGGACATGATGAGATCAACAATAAATGGTTCAGCCTTTAAACCTGCAATTTCCTATTTTAGGGAGTCCTTGATCAAACAAACTTCTTGATTAATTTTAACACTTCAACGCTGAGCATGATTTAAGATTTCAACTGATTGAAGATGAAATAATAATAATTAGAAATCCATAAAACCTTGGTGGGGTCAAATCTTAGCTTTATCTTAACTGTTAAAAAACGTACTAATACCAAACACAGGAAGAGAAAGGAGTGAAAAACAGCAAAAAAAGGATTTTCAAAGTAAGAATAATAAAATGACACATCAAGTGCATCGTCCCTTGTATAGGCGTATAGTATCACACAAGGGTGCAATTCAACTTTTCTTAAAATGTAGCAGTCGACGGAGAGATCATTTGTGAAGCTATTGTCCCACAGTGCATTAACATAAATCAACAGCAGAGGACCTTATTTATTGTTCTCTCAAGCAGATCATTCCAATTCTTCTTGCAGTGGAAACGGAGGATGGACTTGCAAATAAATTGTCTAATATTGAACAGCAAAGTAATCTGAGAGGCAGCCACTGAAAAATACACACACGCAGCAGACAGAGAAATGATTAGAGCAGTAAATACAGACCACACATACAGAAGTATATGCACATGCGCGCACACTAACACACATCTGTATGCCAGTATCTAAAGGACAAAGAAACACACACGCATGAACCTTGCCCTTCAAACACACATGCTCCACCCTGTGTCGAATAGCGGCTTTTATTTAATTTATTTCGAGCAACTGCCCCTCGGAATATCTGTGTGTGTGCCGGCTGCAGAGAAAGACACTTTGAACATCTGTGGTGTGTGTTCCTGTGAAGCCAGTGAAAGCAGCAGCCCGAGTTCTGCTAAATATTTAATGGGCCTGTCTGATGGTCATAATCGCTTTTTAGAACAACAGAGGAAAACAAAGGGCGCCGGTGAAAAACTGCACCAGAGGTTAAAGCCGCATCTCAGAGTGACAGTTGGAGGGAGGGGAGGGGAAGAAGGGAGGGAAGGATGAAAAGAAGGGAGAGGCACTCAGAGCTACAAAAGCTACAGGACAGGTGACTGTCAATGTTAAGCGGGAAGTTTGACCCAGGAATAGTATATAGGGTCCCATGACAGGCTGTGCACTTAAGAGCTATTTTTGGAAGGCGACATATAGAAAGAAGTATACCTACAGCCTGAACAGCAGTGGAATAATGCACAGTGTTGGTGTTGACGTATTGTAAATCTTTTGATGAATCATTTTTGCAATATGTTGTATAAAATATAATATTTTTTGTAATATATGCTGCAGATTTTTGGCCGACACATATACTGTTCTTGGTTTTGTAATAACTCCACCAACAACAGATATTGTGTGCTGATATAAGTGTCAGCTCTTATACCAAAAACCACATTTGGCTCTTATCCACAGTAGTGTCTATCTATCCAGTTAGGGTGTAATTTCCCCAGGTTTGGAGGTAACAGCCATAAAGATGTCTGATATCACTTAAACTCAATGACATTTGGTCTGTGGGTCTCAACATGCCAAAAAATACACTTGAAAAACTGTCACACTTGCTCAAAGTGGTGTACAGACGTGGTTGTTAACAGTTTCATTGAAAATCAAAAAAAATTCAGTCAGTGTGTGTGTCTGTCAGTATGCCTGCAGTCATGGGTGGGATTAACCTGCTCATGGCCACACTGAAAAGGATGAAAACACACAATATTGAAGTAGAGAGGTATGTTTTAAGTGGGTATCTTAACAGATCTATGTGAGAATGTATTACTTTCATTTTTCGGGCTGACGGCCCTGAACATAGGAAGGACATACAGGAGTGTCATTCAAACCAAACTCTTCATGCACCGCAGAGCAGAGGATGAGAGGAGAGAGCTTTCCAGTGCCACGTTTATTTCTGATGTACAGATAGCTCAGTAATGGAGGAAGAGTTGGTTGAACTCAGGAGTGCCACAGCTGGGCAGGTTTATAGGCATTCACAAAGCCAGACGGCACTGATATTGCTGAGGCAGTGTGATGTGGTATGATCAATTGTAAGTTACATAATTAATTGTAAAACATTATAGATTTGTAAATAATGTAAAATATTTTCTTGAGCTATCGTTAACGTTTTGTAAGTCATTTCTAAAGCATTACACATTGTTACACATCTTTGGTTAATGGTTATTAAATGTCAGTTATGTACAATACAATATGCAAATTATTTCTTATTTGAATTATGGACACAGATTCTATCAATAGGCCATAAGACACAATTAAGAGGAATCAGTTAAGGAGAGGTTTCTGCATTTTTATTTGAGGGGGAATTTACGAGTCTTTTGATGAACTTTCACTGTTTTGTTTTCCAAACTGAATCTATATTGCTTAGTTGAGGTCTTCAGTTCATAATTTACGAAGCAAACACAAAACTTTAGAAGTCAGAGCCGAAGAAAGAGCAGCGCAGGGGAGACAACAGGGACATGCAAATAACTAGACGAGGAGAAAAGAGGAAGGGAGAAACAACACGGGCAATCAGTGGGGAATGGGATGATGTTGAGGCAGAGAGAGAGAGCTTGAGGAAACAGACAGAAAGAGGCAGAAAGAAACAGAAGCACAGAGAAAAGGAGGGAGAACTCAAAGACACAGAGAAGAAGAATGATGGACAAAGAACAGGAGAGAGAAAAAAATGGACTCAATAGACATGAAACAGGAGCAGGCGGCCAGATAACCAGAGAGCTTTTTTTCTTTGTGTCAATTAAAACAGCACTTTACAAAGGTATACAGGAAAAGGAAGAGGATGTAGTTGAGCTGAGGTTGTGGAGAGGTCGACATTTCAGCTCACCCTGTCCTTCTGCTGTCCATCTTACTGAGTGTTTTAGAGCTCCTAGCCTGGATACTGCTGCTGCATTGCTTTTCAGTGAATGCAGTGACCTAGCCTTCCCCACTAACTCACTGACCGTAAACGTGTGTGTGTGTGGGGGGGGGGGGAGAAAACATGCCTTCCATCTCCAGGAAGATGAATCAAAGTGATGAACGGGACAGCTTTGAAAAATCGGCAGTCCTATTTGGGGTTTTGTCAAAGGTCTGACTGATTTATTTGGCAGGTGGTGATGGAAGGGATTGTTCTCCATTTCCATGTTTCCATTCCAGACAAGAAGGGCAAGCTAGGGGCTATTGGAAGGAAGGAGATTCTGTGTGCATTTCTTGCTTTTCTGACTCCGGGTCTCAGAGTTGTAAAAAAAGAAAGGGATGGATGGGGAAAGAAAAAGACATAGTGGGAGGTAAAAGAGGTCAGAAGAGAGATTGAGGAAAGAAAAGTGAGAAGGACAGGGGCAAAATGTGAGAAAGCATGAGGGAGGCAGATGGAGAATAAGAAGCAGATAGGTTCACCTCTCATTAGCTCGCCTGCCACACACTATGCCACAAAGCAATG
The DNA here is from genome assembly GCF_043641665.1 of Enoplosus armatus. Classification (NCBI taxonomy): domain Eukaryota; kingdom Metazoa; phylum Chordata; class Actinopteri; order Centrarchiformes; family Enoplosidae; genus Enoplosus; species Enoplosus armatus. Next base: position 18,570,095 of record NC_092186.1, read on the forward strand.
CACCTCTCAAGGACATGAATTAAACAGAGAGCCAACTACCTCAGAGGAAAGCAGCCCTGCCAGCACTTAGCCAGGCCACATAAACAACCAGCACGCATTTGTCACTTCCTCTTCTCCCAACAAAGCGACAGCAGAAATAAATTACCTTTAAGTAGGCCTTGTTCCTCCTCTCCTTCCACATCCTGTACTTGCCTCAGCAGCTGGTTTGAGCTAACGGCAAAAACGATGGACAGCGAAAAGGTAAAAATCACAAAAACACAAGGCAGCAGACTGGGGCCTTAAGTTAGTTGTCACAGTGGCAGCCAGCATAAAGTCCTCCCTCCCTATATTTCTCCTGCATCTCTGCTTCATTTAGATAGGTATTTAGGCATTCAGTCCTTATCGGAGGACTTTCAAAGAGTACAACAGCGGGATTAGCTTGATTTCCTACATCATCAAACAAGCAAGCAGTGTGACCAAAAAACATGTGACCATAAAATGATCAAGACATGTGAGAGCAAAGCAGAAAGCTACAAGGGAAAGCAAATGTGAGTGAGGCATATAAAGGGAATCATTTGGCATGGTGTTGTACTTTTCGGAAAGATGTTTTCAAGCTGCAACCAGAATCAGAAATAAATCACAGAGCAACTGGCAAAGAGAATAGTAGTCAGCTGGAGTGAAGCAACATTCTGCATTGCTTAGTTTAATGGCACAATAAAAATGGCACAGTGTTTAAATAAAATGAGTGGCATGAGGGATGCAGACTCTTCCTGGATTTTGAACAGAACAACCACACATTTCTGTGTTCCTTGTTATGAAAGAAAGAAATTGATTTTTCCAACACTTTCTCTTGGGATGAGAGTCAGAGTTCCGACAGGCTGTTGTGGGAGTGTGGAGGGAATGCTTGGTTCCCAGGGCTACATCTGTGAAAGGCACCTAATGATAGGTAAAGGACTTGTGCCAGGGCTTATGAAAGGATGATATACCTGAGTAATACACAAGTATGCTTACTTCTCAAACCCCTATCCCCTCACTTTCTCCATCCCCCCTTCTGCTCCTCCTCCTCCTCATTATGTACCTATTCCTCCACAGCTGTGATATACTCTCCTTTTCGCCACACACCTCTGCTCTCTTGGATGCTCTCTCAAAAAACAATAAACAAAAACAAAAAAGGCCGGATAACCAAATTCCTAACATGCCAGTTATGCCACAGTTTGAAAAACCACATCTATCATCAATCATCCTGCACACACTGCTGGACAGGAATCGCAAAACACAGAGCACCTGGACGCATCAGCCAGAGGGGCCACCCAAACACAAAGATTTGTGTATGGAACCGTTCACTAAGCACTGGTACCTTAGTTAATGAAGTCAGCTGTCTCGTTGGTGTGAAACAACACTCCCCCTCAACACAAAAATGGGAAAATGAGGAAGGCTTTTCTTCCCCTCTTCTAGCCCCCTCTCTGATTCTCCACTGTAATCGCAGTAAACACCCCGTTAGCATCAGGAGTTTGGCTGCCATTAAAGGCTGTTATTGAGCTAGCCTCTGGAGAAAACACAGGTTTGTTAATCAAGCGAAGGCAAAACAATTACTAGAATCCGATAATCAATGGCTGTGGACAAACAATAAATCTTTGGTGGCTTCTTCGGAGAACGACAAGTGGTGGGAAATAGGGTCCTACTAATTAAACAGAAACCTGCTGGTATGCTATCCTTAGCTAATAGCTATGCCGCTACACCGTTTAGCCCATCTGATTAGGCTGTTTGACACAGCCGATGTAATAGCCATTACAAAGTCCTTTTTTCTTTTTCTTACTGCATGCTTGCTGAACTTCTGCCAGACTTACAGCTCCATTCCTTTGAGGACTTTGCTTCTCCTTTTTGTTAGCTGTGAGAAATGAATGTTGTTGCCAGAGAGTTTGTGCTGTAATATATGATTATGACTCTAAATATCATTAAAAATGTCATGTCTGCAGTATTAACGTAAGATAGAATGCAGAGGGACTTGACTGCCACTGTATACAGTACTAATGCAAAATATACTAAATTAATTAAATAGGTACTTGTCAATGACAATTACTGCATGAGTAGAAAAGCTCTTAACCAAATTGTGGAAATGTGAGTCTTGATGTATCAGCAAAGAGAGGTCACAAGGGTTAGAGCCCTTGTTCAATGAGGGTATACCCACTTAAAATGTGCCAGACATAATCACTCCAACGTACAGATGGAAATTTCAATTCCAGTTGTCTTCCCCTGGATCAGAAATCCTGATTTTGCTGCAGGCGATGGGTGGAAAGCCTAATAGGGTGCTGGGAATTACAGCAATAGGAGAAGAGCCTGATGGTGAACGCCGGGGGAATCAGGTAAGACAAATCTGTGTGGATTTATGAGAGCAGTGTGAGCTGCTAATAGCAGAATATGGGCCGGGCAAACAGTGGAGAGTTTATGATATGTAGCTCTGAGCGTACAGTTTCCGTATGCTGCAAAAAATAATGATTTATTCAGCCCTCAAACTATGAAAGAAATGGAATGGGATGAAATCATCTTGTCCAAATCATCTTGCTTCTTGTGACATCTTAAAACAGGATGTACTGACTTACTTTAAGGGCTGTATTGCTCAGTTTATAAACTCTACAGAAGATAAGGCTGAATTAAACAAAAATATCTGACTGTACTGAAGGATTTTCTTTGATTTTGTCCAACAAAAACATTTTTTTCTGTTTTCTTGTAAAGCGTGGCATTAAAGGTGAGTGTAGCAGATATAATGATCGACTGCACAGGCAGTCAAGCTGACATGTTTCCACTTAGCACAATAGCAATCATAACTGCCATGATCAATAGCTGTTGACTTCCTTTAAAAAGGTCCCATTCTCCACCCTCTTCCTATCCATCTATTGCAGCTTCATTTCCAGTCATCTCTTCCTCCCCATCTCATCTATAATTCTACCTTGTTTCCTCTCATGCTTCCTTACTTCATCAAGCTAATCTCTCCCTCCCTACCTCCCTTTCCTTCCTCACCTACTTTTTCCTCCTAACCCTAACCTCTTTTCCTTCTCTCTCTTATAGTATATCCCTCTTCTTAACTCCATTTCTTGTTTCATCCATCTTTCCTTCTCAATGTCTCTTTCATCTACGCCTTCTTTTCCTTCTCTCCCTCCCTCTCATCATTCTTGCATCCTTATTTCTTCATTCTTTTACCCGTCCATGACCTACACCTCAAATCTCCTTGACACCTGCCCTTCCTCTCCCTCCCTCAATCCTTCTTTCCCTATCATCCCTTTCTTCTGCCGCTCACTTCATGTCATCTCTCTATGACTTGCTCGCCTTCTTTTTCAGTCTTTGCATTCTTTCATAAATTCCTGCCTATGATTTGCTGTTTCTCTCTTCCTAAACTTGTTTTTCATCCCTCCTTACCATACCTCTCTATTCCCATTCTTTAATGCATCTCTACAGTATGTGCTTCCTGTCTTTCTCAACACTCCCTTACCTCACCTTCCTGTCTCCATCTCTGTTCCTACCTTTTTTCCTGTCACCTCTCCCTCTTTCTTCTCAGCTACCTCTCCCTGCATGCCTCAGTGTAATTCACCTGCCCTCCATCTCTTCCTTCCTCCACCTCTCCTTCCCTTCCTCTGTCCCTCCTCACATCTCTCTCCAACCAGTCCTCTCCTTCCATGTGCCATTTCTCCTTTCCCACCCTCTGTGTCTCCCTTGCTCTCCTGCAATCCGCAGTTCACAGGTTTCCCAGGGCACATTGTTGCATCCCAACGGAAGCTTGCACAGCATTCTGCCATAAATAATTGAAGAGGCCCCACATGGCCAGGCACGCTCAGTCTAAATGGATTATTCTGGGAGAGATCAATGCTGGCCTGTGAGGGTTTTATTAGGGCCTGCAGATGAAACGTACAAGGCCACCGCCAATGCTCTCCTCTCTCTGTCTTAATTCTACCCTGCTCTAGTGTGACATTCTCTGCACCTGCACCTTCAACCATCCACCCAGTCCCGGTAACGACCCCAACACACCACCAGAAGACCATGGCCGAAGCCTTACATTGCATCCCTGAATTAAACATAAATACCTATCCAAGACAGTGTATGAATCATTCATTCTTTATGATGCCTTTGACTGTGATGTAGGCTAGTAGTAAACGGGGGAGACAGCATTTTTGTTATCCCTGCTGTTGTCGAGATGCATCATCCTCACAGACCCCCACTATCATCAGCCCCCGCACACCAGCATGGCGGGAAACATCCGGCAATGCCCACTGGAGTTGTCATAGGCATGAAAAAGGGAGGTGAAATGCTACCGTGACCTTCAAGAGTTATGACCCTTGGGGGTGGGTGACGGCTGCAGTGGCAAATAACCCTAAACTTCTCTCCCCAAGGAGATTTGCATCTGTTTCATCCAGAGAGAGGTTTCCATATTGTCTGCTCTCTGGAAAAACATCCTGCTAAGCTGGCAACCACGCACAGCTTGTCAGCTATTCAGCTCTACTGGGTCCACATGGTAAATAAAGAGAGGAATAGGGCACTATTCCTAAACTTAGAGCACTTCTACTAGTATCCCCATATTTTAACCCTAATCTACATATTTTGCAATGCTACAGCAACATTTGTTTCATTTATGTTAGCATGCAGTAACACAAAGTGTAGTGCAAGAATGGTGCAGCTATAATGTTAGTAGAGATCAAAGCCGCCATTCATTCGCATCCTTGGCTTTTTGCAAACTTTGGATGTACAATAACAGCTCAAGGCCTATACACACTGAAAAATATCTTCAGTTACTTAACTCTTAAACTCCTATTATTGTAAACTGTGAGGCGCGATGTGTTTGCATCATGTGAGGCAAAGATACTGCAGTGAGGTGAAAGCCAATTAAGGTAGCAAGTTGTATCCCACAGATACTAAAACTGACAGACTCCATGGCAACATTATACGTCCTGTGTACATCTCCCAAAGCATTATTTGTAATTTCTAAAACTTAGAGCATGATTATCCTCCAAATCGAAGTAAGACAAAGAAAAACAATAGGAATAAAATAGTGACAAAAGCCATTAATATCAGACTTTGAAAACCCCTGTTCTAAAGATTAAAAACAGTGACACATATTTTCAATTCTGCATTGGTATCAAGTGAAATGATGGTTTCCCATTGAGAAATTACTGGTTTAATATTGTTTTCACATGTAAAATGTATCATATAAAAATACAGTTTTAATAGATGGGACATATTGCACAGATTGCAGTTTGTCCCACATTTCCCCCTTCCACTGATAAGTCCCCTCTGACTGTGTATTTTAAACTACACCTGAACACATTATTTGTTGGCATATTCTCAGGTTCTCTAAACACACAAATTACCAACGCAATTATCCTTGAGTAAAGAGCCTTTGAACACTTAACATGCTGCTTTAACCTGAACTAAGACTCCCTCAGTGATTATGATGCGTTCTCCTCACCGGTGAAATTGAACCCTGACATGGCTTCATGTTTCCCTCCACTATATGCACTTTTGTCATTACTGTGAAAACAACATAATCAAACCTTCCAAGCAGGAAGTAAAGGTGTTCCCCCTGCCACTTTTACCCTTTCACATTGTGATGATTGGGATTGTGGCTGGCAGACATAAATAGACATTGCTTTATGGAATGGTGTTTTGAAATGAAGCTTAACATATTTGACAGGGCTGGAGGGGCCCTGAGGCTTTTACCCCCATCCCTCACAAGTGAGTGGTCTTGGTCTTCCTCTCCTTCCTGGATATGGAGGAGAAATCTTCTCCCTTCTTGACATCTTGGCGTGTACCAGGAAAATGTGTACACATCAAAGCCATTAAAGTGTCAAGCTCCACGGTGGGCTTAAACCAGGTCAGGACGTTCATGGAAAACTTGTGAATAGCGCATTTTTTGCCCTCATTCTGGCAGTCAAGACTTCCTCTAAAGAGCTTATATCTTAGCCATTTGAAATGAAAAACCAGTGTTCAAAAGACGCAAGGACAATTTCTTTCTCTGCTGTTGGAATATTCCAGCACTCATTTGCATATAGATTTGAGGACCATATGCTTCCTGACAAGATTTACTGTACAATATGGCACTGTTGGACAGAAGGCTGAGTACAGAAATGCTCTGTCACATTATACAACACCGCCTTTGCTTTTCTTTAATGATTAACTCAATCTAAATTACCTCTGTAGTTTTGGTTCTAGGTGTCAATCTTTCACTGATTCACTGGTTTTATTTACCCTGACCGTTGACAAACATATTACGTTGGTGTGTTTGCATGTGGCTGAGGATGGGATGAGATAGGATACTCTGAAATTGACATTTTGCTAGTTAGAATTTCAAATTCTGCCACAGGCGGGGGAAAAACATGAGAGAAAAAATACAGCACGCTGTTTATGTGGAGGTGACAACTAACAAGCGCTATCCTGGTAATTAGACTGCCGCAGTGCACATGGGCGAAGCTCTCCATAAAGTGTGCTTATGATTAAATATTTTCTTCTCTCTCGCTTTCTTTACTGTCTCCTCTTGCTTTAAATGTGTTTGGGTCCCCTTAAACAGCTCTGCCAGCCGTCCACATCTGTTTCCATTCTGACTGCATTAATGACATGGCCACACACTTAGGCTTGGTAGCCTGTAATGGGACTTATAGCTCATCTTGTAAATCTAATAAGAGTATATGCGCGTGTGTGTGTGTGTGTGTGTGCAGGCAGGTGCATATCTGTTTGTGACCCTCTCTCACATGCCTGAATCTTCGCTGCCCAGCTGGTGACAGGTGAGCATGATTGAAGTGCATTTCTGTAGGAGGAAACAACGAATGCTTGGGCATGCCATCCAATCACCCATCTCATACATACAGAGAGGCTGGTTGATTGATGTCAAGTTGAGAAGTGTACACGGTGAAAAGCTAACCTGGCTTGTCTCCATAACCAAGAGTCACCTCACTAAAAGGTGACCTACAGTGTGACTCTCTGCACTCCAAAAATTAAATAGGCTTCTTAATGAAAGTTTTGTAACTCAAATAAAACATCCAATAAACTAAAAACCCACTTGGCTGGACCCAAACCTAAGATTTCACCTTGCACCTCAGCTGCATGAGCTAAGCTACTAACTTCTCAACAGGGTATCTTTAAGGAATCAAAACCCTTTGGTTTTCTTTGGTGAATGCTTTCATCAAAATGGTAACTTGAGCACGACAGTAGTTCATATAATTCTATTACATGGTTGTTCTTCAAGAGATCCTTTACTTTAACTAGTAAAGAACATCAAAGTCCCCACTGGCTCCATTCAAATTGTAGAAGAATCTGCAATGAACCACCACTTTTTAGAGTGTGTGGTCTCTATGCATGTCCAACTGGGTATTTGATTGCTCCTGAAACAAACGCTGGGTGAGGAGACGCTTCATAAAATGTGTCCAGCCCATTAAGTCTGAGAGAAGGACTCCAGTAATAGCTGTCCTTCCACAGGCCTGTCTGTTAAGACAGCAGAGAGTGAGTGACTCCCTCCTGTCGTAGTGATCATGGAGTGGCACCACATCTTAATATCAGCAGCAGGACTGGAGCATACTGACACACCTGTGCTGAAGTGGGGATCAGAATTATTATTGAAAATGAAATATTAACATCCTACGAATAGTAGTCTAAAATCCCACGGGTGCTATGGTGCATAAAAAGATGTAACATCACAAAGGCATGCAAAGAGTGAGTGCAAAGCTCTCTCTCTCTCTCTCTCTCTCTCTCTCTCTCTCTCTCTCTCGCTCTGTGTGTGTGTGTGTGTGTGTGTGTATGTCTTTGTGCGTCAAGCTTTATACACTAACTCATGCATTACATCATTTGTTTCATCACTGTGGTTCAGCTCCACATATTTTAATATCTTCCTTGCAGGAGGCCAAACTTTCTACTGTTAGTGAAAAAAAATGTGCATGAAATATGGAAAAGGCAAAACTCAAGAAGCATGTGATTGGTTGCCAGAATAAATCTGTGGTAGCACAAGTCTGAATATAATTTAGAAAGGACTGTGGACTATTTCCAGAGAGGTTGGGTGCAAGCGAGGGGTGCGTGCTCCCTCTCATACAAATCCGTTGGTGGATGTTACCTGCCTTGCTCTGATGCTCCTGGGCATTCTGCTGTGTGCGTGTGTTGAGGAGGGGGAGCAACTCCAAATTTCTCATGTGACGGAGCATAACAGGGAATTGTAATACACAGCAACATCATAAATTTGATTACATTACATTGCACTGCAAGCCTGTAAGCCATTTCCAGGCACCATAAAAAAAAGCTATAACTAAGTTACCAAGGGTAGCCTACAAAGAAAAATGAATAAAGCCATTTTCTTTTAACAACCCGGGCGCTGGCGAGATATTGTTCTCTCCTCTGGCTTTTATGAGCTGTGCAGACGAGCGATGCGTTCATTGTGATCGAAACAGGAGACGGAGCAAGATGCAAAATGCACAACTTCGGGAAAAATAGACTAGATTCTGTGGCAAATGTTTCAACACCAACCTCCTAAAGAATGTGCTGTGATAGCCTCATCAGATGTTAGAAATCTCATCTAATGCTTTGAGATAATGAATACGAGTGGCACTGGTTTTATAGAAATAATGCACACAAACTTTATCATTGTGTTATATCATGTCTAATGGAGCCTTATTATGTGGCAGCAGCCAGCAGATCTGTGCGTAATGTCGAAGAGCCATCATCAAACGTGTAAACGAAACATAAAGACAGCAAAAGCAGTGCGATTTTAAAATGACAACCAATTTGAACATTTGAAACTGAGAAATTATTTTGCTGGGTTTTATATTTCTCACTGGACAAAAAACAACATCGAAGGAATCACAAAGTGTCCGCGGAGGTCTCCACGAACTGGAGCGAATTTAATTCAAGTCGGAGTTTCCAGCATTCAACAAGGGCATCACAAGCACCCACAGGAAAAGTCAGTGTCATCGCCGCGCTGACTCCACCTCGGCGGGGCTGTGGAGAGCTCGGGTGGCGCACCTCGAAATAAGCACAACTCCTGTCCACACGCCATTGACAACGCGATGCGCAAAGGCAAATCCGGTCCAGGGGTGTAGACCAACACTACAGTACTCTCCAAAGTCCAACATGCATACCGTAGGCTTTAACACCACATCAAACACCCGGGTCTCCACACACAGACTGAGAGAGAGAGAGAGAGAGAGAGAGAGAGAGAGAGAGAGAGAGAGAGAGGCAACTGCAATATCGAAAATGGTATTTCCGATTGATGCCTGTAAGAAGGACTGGATGTCTGATGATCTCCGGACATGTTCATATCAGTTTATATTCTAATGCAAAGCATCTCGCGGTTGACTCGGCTAATGAAGCACCCCCTGTGGAGATGCACTTGTTAGATGGAGTACCCCCCCCCCCCCCCCCCCCCCCCACACACACACACCACACACACACACACACACACACACACACACACACACACCTCCGCCCGAAAAAAAGATGATTCAGAAATATGCGTTATGCTCCAAAGCTACACAGCACACACAAGTGTGAGAGAAAATCTTCGTTCTTCTCTCCGCTACAGAACCGCTCAGGTTTCTTTTATTTGGGAGATTAAAATAGTAATTAACTCTCAGTGCGGGAATGAAAGGGAAGCCGCGCAGTCGTTCACAATGATGGGCAGCAGATATGCTCTGCTCACCAGCAGCAGCACCACCGGCAGCTCTGCTCTGGCAGACTCGGGTCTCCCGCTGAGTCCAGGACTATTGAGCATCTCTCTCCATCGCAAATGTCCGAGGCAGCTTGAACAAGCCTCTTTGCAGTATTCTGAAATGATGCTCCTCTTTGGGCACTTGCCTGCGTCTCCGTGCGGGTGTTAACACGGCAGAATAACGCACCGCTCCTGCGCTCCGATACCAAATGCCCACATGCCAAATTTTTGTGAAAGCGTTGAGACAATGACAAAGCCGTGATTCAAATCCCCAGCTCGTGTCAATACCATACCTGGCAGGAAAAAAAAGTAGCTGGACAGAGTCCGAGAAAAAAAGAGACAGGGAAGTGCGCCTACCTTTTTGTCAGCCTCGGAGTTCCTCTTTCTTTCTTCTCGGCTTATAAACCCTCACATCTTCATGATTAAAACAAGCAATAATCCCCGGGTTTGTGTTAAACGTGTGCGTCCCTGCGGCGGGTCCAATGAGGAGCGGTTCACGGGTCCCTCTGCCGGGTTAAATTATGTTTTTAAAATCCACCCCAAGAGCGCAGGTTGCTCAGGACGCGTCTTGGTACGGCAGGAGGAGTCGCTCCCTCAGCAGCAGCCGCCGTGCGCACTTGGAGAAACCAGAGCTCTGTCCGCGCAGGGAAACTGAGGGAATGATGTCATGCGTCCGGCCCTCCCTCTCCAGCCACCCCTTAACTCACGGCTCTCTCCGTCTTCTGTCCCTCTTCCTCTCATCGTCCCCCTCTTTCTTTATGGCACGTTGTCTTAACATTTGCACTGAAAAAAGACAAATACATACATTTAATGTCGCACTGAATATTAAAATCTTGATTCAGGGAAGTCAATAGAATGCAATATTGTTATTGAATGTTTCCAGAATTTAAATGAACCAATATGTTATCACAACAATCTGCCATGTGTTTGTTGAGCGGTGGAAACATTTATTCCATATGTTTAATACCTGGCTTTGGAGGATCTGTTTTTGCAGTGCTCCACTTGACGTGATGAAGTCATTCCGTTCCCCCACGCCTCACTGAAGGTATCGTCCAGTAGCATCGTCAGTCTGCCTTTACCGGGGATAAGGGGGGGGGGGGGGGACAAAGGTAGCATGAAACAGACCAATGCACACCGCGCACTGAGTCCCCTGCACCCCCCCCCCCCCCCTCTCCGGTGCAGCCGGCGTATCTTAAAGATAAAGCATCACATCTTCTTATCAGTTATAGGTTCAATGTGCATATCATCCACTACACTGCAAATAAACTGCAGCTCGTTTGGGCTTGTTTGGAGTTGCAGTTGTTGTTGATGGGACTATGGACTGGAATTTGTCCAGTCTTCAAAATGTTTTGTTTTGTCGTGATGACTTCTTATTGTCATTATTTTAAGAAAATACTGGTAGAACTGATAAAACAATTAAGTTAAAATAAGTTATCACCTTGCTGTGATATTTTTGTCTTTCCAGAGAAATGAATGAATGAAGAAAAAAAAAAATCTAAATCATTATATAAAGTCACTGAAGATGTACTTTTTAATGGAGTAAGTCAGTGAATAACAGTGACTAACAGCCTATTTTACTGGGTATATTTAAAGTATCTTCAAATGCATTTAAATTCCTCACAATGGATGAGCAAGCTATAACGTATTTTCTGCATCCTGACTTTGCTGCTGGCTGCTTGGTGAAGGAAACTGAAAGAAAAAGAGTGTGAGGGCATTTAATCAATCAACTTCAGCTGCAGGTTTTACTTAATCAAATCCTTAAAGTGGCAGAGCTGCTTTCCTCTACTCTCTATATAGTGGTGCACAGACGCTCTCACCGGGATAAGCCCATTGCTGGAGCTTGGCCATTCATGCCTCCTCTTAATGCATGGACTTGTTCCTTAAAGTCAGTGGATCTGCATGTTTTTTAATTGCAGCACCCAGAGGACCAGGAAGAACACCCATGCAAACCTGAGGAACCAGCAACCTTCTTCTTGTGGGGCAGCTGCTAACTACCATGTGTGCAACCCCTAACCATTTAAAGATGTATTTTACATGCTCAAATGGTTATAACGTATTACATGCCAATACCAATGATAATGTTAGTGGATGGACTCTTCTTACAGGCTTGTTGGTCTAATAAAACCTGAGCACATTTAATAGGTTGTTGTTAACCTTAATCTCAGTATGACCATATATATACAGATGTTGCTGGTTGTGCCAGAAGTGGGTGGAGTAGTTATGTCAAGCATTTCTGGGATTATGATAGAGGACTAAAAAGATACCTTTTCTTTATTATTTAATCATACTCTGTACACGTTATATAAATAAACACATATAATATACATAAATGCCACAAATTTTGAACTGAAATTGGACCATCTTTAAAGGAACATACTTTTCTTGTTACATGATGAAAAGTCAGCCTGATGAGTACAGAATGGGCCTAAATGATAAAAGATGTGTACGGTCCTTTAAAGATGACAGACCTAAATTGATTTGCTGGTGGGACAAAGAGACGAGGATGCATAAATTAAGAATTGGAAATCACCAGTTTCATCATTTGTAGCCCCAGCGGGGATCAGACTCTAACCATGGAAGTGTTGAACCATTCTCTACCCGCTGCGCTAGACAGGACCACGTGTGACCTTTAAGCCAAACTAAAGCATTCAACTCTGGACTGGTAATTTGACTGTCCTTTGCCTGTCTTTGCCTGTACTTCAGATAATTGGACATTCCTTTGATAATGTGTGCTCACGCCAGTCAGGCATCGCAAGCCAAAAGTCAAAGTTTTGTGAGTGAGCTTGTTGTCACAATGTTGCAGGTTCTAATATACTGTATAATTTAGAAAATTGTATGTCTAGCTGACTCTTGTTGTGTAAAAGGTGTACTTTTGCTGTGGCACATAAGTAGTATGTGTAAAATAAATCCTCTTTTCTTCAGTCAGGAATATGTATAATGAAACAAGAAAGAAAGAAAGAAAGTTGCATATTTTGCAAATGCAGATTTTAGGGGTTTTGTTACAATTTTCCTTCTCTGGTGGCATTTAAAGAGGTGACATTACTGTAATGTAAATTGCTACATTTCCTTACATTCAATTTCAGTAATTCACAGAGACCAATCAATAAAACAGTTAACATAATATTCTCTGGGTAAAACGTCTGTTGCGACCTTGCCGTGCCTTCAAGGTGGAGGAATCAGAAAGAACCTCAGCAATGAAAAAAGCCAGTTACTACAAAGCATTAAGCCAGTGTGTCTCAGCTGCAGTAGCCTTTTTCAGGGTTGCAGCGTTAACAATGAAAGAAGGCTATAGCTGAAATCCATTGGTTTCTAATATAAATCTTTCTCAGTTAATCTCAGAGTGAGAGGAGCAGAATCATTTCATTTGTATTGAGCCTCAAGTCAATTAACTTGTCAATCTCAAAAGCACAGTAAAGGACTATCACATACGCTCCAGTTGTGCACCAAGTTGCGAACCCCACTTTGCTGGGAAGTTAATGTAATAGACCTAACTGCAGACTATAGTAAAACAGTATTAGCACCCTGAGATTGGCATTTGCTGTATAAGTAAAGGCTAGCAGGTTATTGTTAGCCTTACTGACTGTTACAGTGCATGATGGCTACAGCTGACCACAACTGAAGGGAAGTGTAGGTGTTGTTAAACTCAAACCAACTCTTTCAGCATGTCAGATGACTAAATGGCTGAGTGAATTCACTGTTCCTCACACCTTTGAGGAGGAGATTGTCATGGACACTTGATCTATGCTTGGACCTCATGCCCTGAACATTTCCTCTGGTGTTTGCTCGAGCCTGTGTCCCACTCCGCTGTCTTTCTGTCTAAATACAGACAAGGGAAGTGATCCACCCACTCTCCACACAAAAACAAGAGACTGCACCTTGTCTTTGATTATCCCACAGCCTCTCTCTCTCCTCTCCAGATTTTTCCCATCACCTACTTCCATTCCATCAGTCACCCTTTTTTCTTCTTCTTCTCCAACCTTGCCCTGCTCAGTTGACCTCGCTTCCACCGAACTCCTTTTTTACCTTCCTCACTATGTCCTCCCATGTGTGGGAAACACACCAGTCAGAGTGGCTGAATGAGTGGTTTGATTAGAGGAGAAGTAGTGGTCTGTCACCTTAGGTTGAACACCGGCAATCAAGAGCCACTGGCTTGAAGAAAAGTCAGAGAAGGCCATTCATTGATTGGCAATTGTAGAGGTGTTAGTCTACATGATACACTAAAAGAGCTTTGACTTAGATCAGGGATAAAGATAATGCACTCTGCAGTGGAATGTAATGTACCAAAGGAGGGCCAAGTTACAATTCCAGTCCAGTTTTATGTGTACTGTATCTACTATTTGAGTGTCTGTAATGTGCACTCACCTGGTTAACAGTGAGGCTTTCTCATAATTTTTGTATATATTTTTAGATCGTATTGTGTTTTATTTTGTTCGCGTTGTGTGCAATAAAACATGTCTCACAGATTTATAATGAAACAAATGATAAAATAGTCAATTAAAAATATAATTCAGTATTCCCAGTGCATTAACACAAGGTTTCAGCATGAATAAACTTATATTAATATCTGTTTGTAATCTTTAATGCCTTTTTAAAAACATAAAATAAAGATATTCTTTAATGTTTTATTTGTAAAAATAAAACATGAATGGTATATTGTTAAATGAAACATGAATAGTAAAAATGCTAAATGAAGAATAAACGACATGTTTCAACTGTGATCTCCTTTTCTTTCCTTTGCTCTTTTTGTTGTTAGCACACAGTTTACTACTTACACATTGTTAAATAGAAATATGTGAACTCTTGTCAATCTGTAGATCAGCACAGGGAATATGGCATTCACAGATTTACAGTACACATTCACTGAAAAGCAAAGTATAAAATCTTGAAGCATTCACATTCGGCAATATAACAGATAACACACAAAAAAGTTGTATGTCTTCTTAAGATTAAGATTGCAGAGGAAATGTGAACATGACCCAGACTTGGTTCAAAATGTGAGTAACCAGTCTTTTGTGTATCTTAATGATTACAGTGCGATTACAGGTTCCACATCTCATGCATGACATTTGACCCCAAGTTGCTCCCGATGGGCAGGCCAGCCACTTGCATGGCAGCTCCACCGCCATCGGTGTGTGAATGGGTGAATGAGAGGCAAAAAATGTAAAGCGCTTTGTCCATTAAGGAAGAAAAGTGCTTTATAAATACAGTCCATTTACCATTTACAGCATGTTACTTACAATGCCAGAGTTAGTGGCTAAATTCCCCACAGGTCACCACACTAAAGTGGCACTCCTCTTACTGCGCAGTGCTTTGGATAAAGTGTCCCCCAAATGGCATATGCACTTTCCAGCTGTCTGGATGGCCCTTGATAAGCCGGTCACATTAACTGAGGGTGCACCATCTCAGTAATAAAGCATCATTCACTTGTACATTAAATGAAAGAATGAATCAACCTTAATACAGTTCATTTTATTCAGATGAATGTGACATTTTCTTACCTTTCTACAGCATATGACACTTGTTCATCTGGGATCATAGATATAGTGTCCTATACTATCCTTGCCATGGCTTCTCTAAAATGTAAGACCATTTCATGGTTTGCTTTAATGTCAACACATAAAATTCAAAAGAAACTAAGAGCTTCTGTGTCACAGACACTGAAAGATACATACGCTTGTAGCTGTTAGAGTCATTACAACTTTAGAGAACTTTTCACCACACAGTCAAAGATACTAAAAGATAGATTTTTAAAGGAAACTGAGTGACAGATCATGTAATGAGACTGAGCATATTGTTAAAACCATTTTCAAGAGAAATCCATCATTACTGTGATCCTGCTTTGCATCAAAATGTTTTGATGTAAACCAGATGATGTAAACAAGAGTGTTTTGGAGAGAAGAGAACAAATTGCAGCATGGAGAGTGAGCTTTAATACAACTGAACTGCTGAAAATATGACTGGACTGGATTAAAAACAGCATTTGAGTCGCAGCCTTTCAATTACCCTGGGCCATATTGGATTTCCATTCATATCGTTTTTACAATTTGTGTTTACCACTTAATTTACATGTGAGTAAAATGCTAGAATAGCATTGAAACATTATGGCACCTAGAGCAGACAGAGGTAGCACCTGCACACCATAGCACCAGTATTCTCATTGACATGAGCAGACACAGGGGCAAAGAGAGCTTGCCTATACTTGCAGTTAAAACATTAAACATTAAAAAAAGATATTTGTTAACATCCTCAGTAGCTCCTTAACCATTTTCCCTGAGCTTTATGTGACAAACTAACTAGCGGCTAATTTTGCAATTCAAAAGAAATAAAGAAAAGGACAATGTGAATTTCACAGCTTCTTAAAGTAAAATTCACTGGCAGTGCAGCATGTGGGCAGGAAAAATGGGACTCCTTTGGGGTAACAGTGCTACAAGATTTTATGTTTTTTTCAACTAATTTTTCATTTTCAGAAAAGAATAGAGAGAGCACAATTATGTGTGTGTTTGTGTGTGTTGGTGTTGGCTATATATTGGGGTGCTATTATGTTCATGTTAGAGAGATTAAAACAGTAATGTAGAAATGGCTTTTAAGGAGAGATTCTTTGTTACCATGGCAATCAAAAAAAGCCCCATCCACACAGCAACAACAGTCTCAACAGAAAAAAGATCTTAGGCCTATGAAGTTCAATGAGTAAAGCATGGCATAAATGCTACAGTACCAGGGTTTTGGGGGTTTGATTTGCTGGGACATTTATTATTACATACATTCTAGCAGGAACTAGCTGCACTCAAAGGGACTTCCATAAAGACAATGGAGCACGAACATCTGAACATCTGCTGTGGATGCGTGTGCATCGCTCTGCATGCACTCTGACCTACTGTGTGAATAAATCTGAAACGAAGCTACATAGCTAGATAACTAGCATTGTTGGCTTACGTTAGCTTAAGCTAGATAATCAACCAAATACTTACCCAGAGTATTAGTAGACAGACAGCTAAGGTTACATTAGTTTTGGCTAGTTAATTTTACCACATTGTTACATGACTGGAAATTTTGAGGTGGAAAAGGTTCAATGGTACCTAGGTTGTTCTAGACTGTCAAAAGAGTGGCTAAATATATTTTATAAGCTGTAATAGATCGGCTCATTTACAGAGAACAGTCACAGCAACCTGGATGTAAGGTAAGTTACCCCTTTGAAACTACAGCTCACAATCGGCTGTATCACGGATTTACAAACCAACCACAAAAAAAAAAAACATGGACACAACCAGATCTACATATAGCCTAATACAGCCTCGATGCTTGACTCAAAGTGTTAACTCATAGTCCTTCAGAATTAACATTTCCCATTATGGCTCCGGAGGAGGAGTGACCCCGAGAGCAGCAGCAGCAGCAGCAGCAGCAGGCTGGGTAGACAGCCGAAGAGGTTGGTGTGTTTACCAGGGAAACTATAGCTCACAATCCGCTGTATCAGCACCTCCGCTGGCTGTTTTTCTTACAAAGCAACCACAAGAAAAACACAGACACCACCAGAGCTACGACACATAATAGAGCCTCTATGCTTGAGACAAAGCGTTAATTCATAGTTCCTAAGAATTTACTTTTCCATTACACTCTGATATACTAGGCTGGTGTGTTGTGCTGGCTCCCTGTATACACTTATCTCCTGCACACAAATTAATCAAAACTTGCAAACAAATTGTATCGTGTAATTGTAAAAACGTGGGAAATTTTTTTTTTTCTCTCCATGGCAACTCGAGGGCTCTGTAGTTCAGTGATCTTGTTCTCAAACAATTGTCTGTTCACAACGTAAAGACAGTTATGCAAGGCAAGTGTATTTATTCATGAATCATTGTTGCAATAAAACAATATTTGAAAATGTTACCCCATGTACATCTTGCATTAAAATACGATCTGTACCTGGATATGTTAAAACACATCTTAATGCCAGGTGTAAATGCATGCAGAACTCATTGGTATTGGAATGCTTTTGGATCAGCCCGACCACATTTGGAGGTGATCAGAGTTGCATTATGATCGGATCTCAGGTGTAAATACAATCTGTACAGCATGACCACTTTCTAAAGAAAAAAATCCACATAGCGTCATAGTGGTAGCAATAGCTAGCAAGTCTTCCCTGGCAAAAAGTGATTTAACCTCCTAAGACCCAAGCTCTATCTTAATTTCTCTTTGCTATTTGGGCTTATTGGGACCTGATAAGTATAAAAACTAAGCATCATCTTTTGACATGATGTGGTTCCGCATACGGGGACAATTTTGAATTTCCATATAAGCAGAATTAAGTATTATGGTATAACCCAAAATGTGATGTCCATGCATGTGGATGCCAGGTCTTAGGAGGTTAAAAATGAGTAACATTGCTGTCCTTGACCTGGGATGCACCATGTCTAGTGACAAGTCTGCCATTTCTGCACATCCGATCACAATGCGGACACAATCGAGACAATGAGAAGGCAGGCGTAAATGCAAATACCGATGGATCAGATGTCATTATCCAGATACAAATCACATGTTAATACCAGGTGTAAATGGGGGCGACAACAGCCTATTGTGTCTAAGAGAGAAAAATTACATGTCACTTAAAGATGGTGTTGAGTGACTTGTTTGCACAAATAGAAGTTCAGTGAGACAGAAGACTAAAAATGCTTCAGAAATGCCTCAGAAAATAGTGTAGGTTAAGCTATCAGCTCCCATTAAAACTACCCATCTACCCAAGTATATTCCCTCATGTTACTGTAAGGTGCAATGGATAGAAACCACCCACCAAATGACATATGCACTGGCATAAGTACAGATTTTGCCTTTGCCTATGGAGAAAGTCAGTGAGTAGGTAACATGACAGTATGAAGGGTGCATGTCGTGACAACAGCGAATGGAAATAGAAGCGCTGCTGTACAGGGCGATAAATTGTCTATAACACAGACTTATAATGGCTGTGTGATAGTGCTGGTGTATACAGGAGCCATTGAGAGGCGCTTGGCTCATTAGGTTGAGGCATTGAGTGGATGAGTGGGTGTGTGAGCGGGTGAGCATATGACACGACAAGGCTTTGATGCGCTGACAGGTAGAGAGCTCATTTTCCTGCTCTTCCCCTGTCATCATTCCCTCTTTTCACTTCTCACACATTCTCTCACTCTCGATAAACCCACTACCAGCTGGATTATTATTCTCCATTTGGTGTCTTCACTGTTTCACTCTCTCTAAGCTCTCCCTGCTTCCTGACTCGATCTCTTCTCTGCTGCTTCTCCTCCTCATTTGCTTCTTCTTCTCACTTTTTCTCAGTTGCTGCCTTCTCCCCCTCGCTGTGCTCTGCGTGGATATCTATAGCAACAGCCTGACAGGACATTCAGGTGGGCGAAGGTGTGAACATCCCTCAGAAAAAACCCCCACCCATAATAGATGATATCTGCGTAAATACAGGATCCTCACAAGGTGGGCTTATCATCATAGCAATTTAGAGGATATATAAAATATAGCCTGGTTAAAATAGTTCTGGGTGGGCTCATTTGGATTCATAATGTACTAACGAGCGGAGAATAGTGTGAATGAGCAATCTGCGCCCACAGTCGACCTGTCTACCAGTCAGTCATGATTTTGAAAATGCTGCTTGATCTTGTGGTTATTTTTTTGTCTTCATGTTTGTAAGATTCTCTCTTTCACAGTCACGCATGGACATGCACACAAATAGATTTGTGAGTGCACACAGTACTGTATATCTACACACACCCAGTAGAGGAGTTAGTTTCAGTGAAGGCGAAGGTCTGTGAAGGCTTATTAAGGCAATTCTATTTAATTTTGGCTTCTGTTGTTATTACTCTGTAATATGTAATGTTTCTATTTATATCTATTTATATAACTTATTTAGACCAACTGTTGGCTACTACTGCCTCAAGACAAAATCCATATGGGTGACATGGTTCATACTTTCCCTGCAGGATGGGGCAGACTGCTCATCTACAACAACAGGTGGTAATGATCAGACTTTTTGTCAGTTCCAGGTAAACCTCTACTCAGTAGAAGCTTGTCGCACTTGAATTTGTATTTACATAAACGATGTGATGTAAGCACATCTGAGCTTTTATTCTGCATTTATGTCCCCCCAAAACAGACAAATCCGAGTGTAACAAATATAACCCTAACCCTTAAAATTGTCATAACATACCTGTATTTAATTATTTCCTTGGTGGGACAACACAGGTAAACACTATTACATAGGCATAAATGCACCAGAAGTACTGTGTTGTAAATAGAGTGTCTAACAGAGGTTCATTTGCAGCCCCTGGTTGCGCTTTCAAAATCAGGCTAGACAGCTCGACAAACACATTCATGGATATTTAGACTAGAGTACACAGCGATCACCATTACATTTTGTATTATATTTCACATGCTCAAACAGTTAAACTGGGATCTTTTACAGCAGGTACAACCCATTCATCAATTAACTTTCCCAGAGAGCTCAATGTCGCAGAATGAGGTCATACCAACATTTAACGATAATGTCACAAATACAAAAGAGGTGCTTTTATCCAAACGGTCTAACAGTTCCATGGCTGCACTTTAACCCTGACAGTTGTAGCGCCATGCTCCACTGAACAAAAAACAGGAGCCACCCTGAACTAGTTTAACATTATGCACAGAAGCTTTATATATTCATACAGGACCACCACAGAAAAAAGAAAAAAAGCAGGCAGTGAGTCAGTGAGTCGGACTGCAGCTCATCAGTACATTATCACCCAACCTTTGCCTTCCCTCTTCGCTCCACTACCATAGCCTGTAAAACAGCATCCCTCTCGCACCAGCGCTGTGATAAGATCTGACTTAACCTTGGTGAGGTGCATCACCTCCAACAATAACACTACCTTGTCACAACTACAGAGCATCACCTTCAGGGGATAAGGGTACCATTAAGAGAGGAAATAAGCTTAACAGATAAGGGCAGATTTCAGTTTTGGGCTTGCATGTAGCATGCAGTGTTTAGTTCAGCATCATTTCCTTCTCACGGATTCTTTTTGAATGTTAAAGCAATTCAAAAAAAACCCCACTTTGCTAAAAAAGAGACTGACAACATTTTGTTTATTGTCTGGTGGCCCTGTCAGTCACATGTATAAAATTAGACCTGTCAAATGTACTCTGCATTTTTAGTCATGGATTGCCCTGATATTTTGTACAGACATCCATGATTCAGAGAGGATGAATCCATATGACTTTGGTGATCCTCTGACCTTTCCTCTAGCGCCACCTAAAGGTTGACATCTTTGTTTTTAGTAGATTGTCTCCTTTTGGATTGATTACCACAAATTTTAGTACAGATATCCATGGTGCTGTGGTGATCCATGATGGAGTATGAATCCTAATGACTCGTGATCCCCTGACTTCATAGGGTCATCAGGTCAAAATTTTTACTTTTGGTTTATGACCAGATACCTACAAAAGTAACGGTATTCCAATCAGCCTCAGCAGTACTGTGTGTTTTGTGCTAATAAGCAAATGTTAGCATGCATTCTAATTTTCATCATGTTAGCATGCTGATGTTAGCACTTAACTCAAAGCACTGCTGTGCATAAGTACAGTCCCACAGAGCTGCTAGCATGGCTGCATACTCTTGTTAATAAGCAACTTGCAGTCCCATGATTGGTGTACTCAGCTGTTAGTAACACCCTAATGTGCTAATATGCCCCACCGAAAACAAAACAAATAGCATTTTTTTCTTTACTGTATAATCACCTTGGACCGTGTGCAGCTAAACCTCCTTCTCTTCCAATCAGGTATCATTGCACATCTTGTGTTATTTACATACCTGCATGTTGTCTCAGGAAGTAGAATGACAAGCAGTTGCAGAGTGTAAGATTATATCACATGTAGTATTTACTCAATTTGAACATTGAGGGTCATAACAGCACATTTTTTGTACCGCATTAGTTAGTTGATATGAGATTTAGTAGATATGATATGAACTACATTTCAAGGTATTGAATATTTTTCATTATTAAACATTCTTTATCAGAAAGGTGGACTATCATTCTTTCTTGGAAGAACTCCCAACTCTTCAACTTTCGCTAACCAGAATCAGAATCAGAATCAGAAATACTTTATTGATCCCCGGGGGGAAATTGTACAGTACCGGTGCTCCCATTCCAGAGTAGAAAAATAGCATAATTTAGAACTAAAGGTATGTACAAAATATAAAAATAAGAAACAACAACAATTCCCAGTGCATGCTTTATTCCTGGATCTGACAAGTAATGATGAAGGGGGATGGGCTATTATTCAAGGATTTAATAACAGATGAAAAAAACTAAAATTAAATGGATCCCCTTTAGCAGGTATGGTAATTAAAAGTTAATGGAAAGATTGTGAGAGGACAGATACAGCAGCAGTTGTCAGATGGAATACATTACAACACATAATAATTCACTTTGGGACGCCAGAGGTCACAGTACAGCCTTCTGGAGGTGTTCAGGGTCTGAATCAGTGAAACATCTGTGATGGAAGGTACCCACTTGATAACCCAGTGATAAACCAGCACTCGCTACTCAACATTAAAGCTATGCAGGTTCCAGATAGTCATGAATACATGCTTAACTTGTGCCATTTTTTTATGTTTTTCCCTGTATAATTCACAACATACAGTAGGTTGGAAATAAAATAGCTACTGTAGTGTACATTTTCCAGCAGCTATTTCTGCTCTTTTTCTCCAAACAAGCCAAGACAGGTCAGTTACCAATGTTTTGCCAGCGGCCGCTTACTTTGTTGTTAGCTGAGAGGTTGTGACTGAGGTTAAGATGACTACTGACAAAGAGATATGTGTACTTTTTTAGAAGAATGGGAACTGACGCCTGTGTGCGCTTAAACTGTGATAGCACAAGATAAGGCAGCCAGGCTGCTGATAACATCTGAGGATGGAAATAGCTTTCACTTAGGAAAGGATAGAGAACACAGTGCGTAAACAGAATGAGGAGTAAAGGGAACTGGAATTATTTGCAGCAAAGATTCAGGGGAATGTATCAGGTTGAGAATTTGCATATTACATTAAAAGATGTAAAATCTTTTTTGGTGCTAAAGTCCTCAGTCATTTATTCATTCACACCAGGAAATAAAGCAGTATGTTACCAGTTTGCATTTTGGTATTGGAAAAGGCAATACAATGTATATGTCACCCCCAAAGATGCATTTTTAGCACATAAAAACTGCTACTTTCCACATGTTGTTTACTTCAAATTTCAGATGGCGAACTGTAATGTCACTTTATTACCTCATCATTGTTGATATCCAGCTATTTATCAAAGTTGTACGATAGTAACTTGAACATCAATACTGTTTAATGTGACAACCCTATTACCATTGCAAAATACCATAAAACAGTGTTTCCAGTCACATAAATATGTTTTACTGTGTTACAATACTCTGCCATACAAACAGGATATTCCAAACCTGAGGGGGAACGTAGGCTTATGATTTGTCCAAACACAACAAAAGGTTCTTATCAGGAGGTAGATGGTGATGTGTTAAAACAAGACCCCAGCGGGGGTGATTTAACCTGTGTCATGCACACAGCTATCTGTTACCCGTCTCTTTTTACCCGAGTGCAGTCTTTATTGGCTCGGCCTGGTAGGATATCCTTCTGCAGATAATCAAATGGAGGACGCCTCGCCACTGCTGCTGCTGTTGCTCGTGCTGATGCCTGAACCAGAACACATGCGCACACTGGTCTTCTACATTTTCAGCATTCCATATGTTTCAAGAAGAAACAGGAATTATCACTAAATAATAGAGAAGTGGACTTGTTATGATTTTTTTCTAGTTTAGAGGTTTGCTTGTGGGTCAAAAAATGAAAAAGAATTACATATAACCCAGTTCTCTGGATCCATACCTGACAAGATATCAATCCAAAACATTTTGGAGCTCCGCTTTATGTAGAAATTCCTTGACTTGAACCTGAACCTGACAACTAGAAGCTAACCAATCTTTGACATGGGAAGACAAGGTGAATAGAAAGTGTGAAAGCTGCAAGATTGTTGAGTAAAAATGTAGTTGTTGAAAGTGTTGAAATGTGGAGTTAACAGGTAAGGCTGTACAGGTCTGCTCTCTCTCTTCACAGATGCTTCTCCCTTTCTTTCTCTTTTAAACAAATTGCACACTTGCAACCCTTTAGGGAGGTGGTTGCGGTGAAAAAGAAGTGCCTTTAGAGGCCTATTATCCACAGCGTCTGCAATGTTGATATGGGGGTATTTAACTTGAGCTTCTCCCTCTGCCTCTATCTGTCTTCATCTGTCTCACTCTGTCTGTGCTTCCTAGTGTTTGTGTTTGTGTCAACAATCATTAATCATCTGTAGCCGCTACAACAAATGCTCTGGGACACTTTGATTTAGGTACAGTTTTGACAAGCACACAATAGCATACGTACATGTCCACACACACATTCGTGTGCACAAGTCACTGTAACAAACACACACCTTAGCTTCTTACCCTATCCTACACATAAACGCCTGAACACTAACTGACTTTTCACATTGACCTTCATTAGAATTCAATCCAAACACAGACACTTATGCGCATTTCTCACCATACGGGTGTGTTCTCAACACACACTGCAGTTGCCATGTAACAATGTTTTCTTTTCCTTTACTGCACTCTCTCTCACATACACACATTATTACATGTGAAGTGAGAATATTTGTAGTTCATGTGTTACCACCTCAGAAATGTTTGATATCTACACTGGTAAGTCACCAAATGATGGATGATGTTTTACTTTGTATGTTTCCTTCAACAAACTGACATCTAATATCATGTTATGTTCTGTAGGTTCACATCTTATGTACTGCACTGTGAGCATCTGAAGTACCAAAAAATAACCACAAAACATGTTTTTCTGGCTTTTTTGACAAAAGAACATACATTGGGATAGGGACATTCCTATTTTAATGCAAATGAAATCAAGAAGGCCACATAAATAATGCAAATATCCTCAAGACGTCACACAACAGCAAATGGTTGTCGTTGCTAGGCGACAGTGGCTGGTTAGCAATGGCACACATGAAGATGAAAACACATTTGTGGTTTCAGAAGGGCTTTATTGTGACAAACAACTTTATTGTAACGGCACACGGCCATATAGACTGTAGCCTGTAACCTATAGCTGAGCCAGAGGAGCAGAACACCTCAGCACAGCAAGAAACCGATAACTGATCATTTTGTTTACTGAAGTTTAGATGAACGCTAGATTAAGAGAGCAAATTAGCAATGGGTCCATTGATTAAACACAACAAATGTAACGACAAAACATCAGCAATTTAATGATACACGTCAACCAAAACACTGCCGCAGAATTGTTCTGTACCCTCTCCTGCTTCACACAAGTCTCGTTACTTCATTATGATGAATTGGCTGAACTTGCTGCAGCAGAATAGACTAAGACTGTGAACAGTGTATCATCGTCTGTGTGGAGCCGTGTGTGAACGAGAGAAAGAGAGAGAGAGAGAGACTTCTGACATTATAATAATCTTTTGGAACAGGTTCAGGCTAAGGAAGTTTGTTAGTTGTTGGCTAAGACTGAGACTTGGCTCAGACCTGAATGTGATACTTTGCAAACAGTCTGCGTAGGTAATTGTCAAATTGTGATACGTATCTAATGTAAATAAATTGTTGCATAATTTTGTGGCACAGGTAGGCCTTTCAACCTTTGCCAACACGTTTGAAACTCTGTCTTCATCCATTACTTGTGTGTTAAAATTCAATTTTGATTTTAAATTTATGTTTATAATTTCAACATCATCTTGTGGCCCCATATGTTACTGAGTGTATTCGTTGGCCTGTGTATAGTGTCCTCTGGATATCCCAACGTCTCAACTAGATTGTAATGCTGAATCCTCTTTGAGGCTGTTCAACTAGTTCATTCTGTGTCATCTATTTCTTTCTTTCTAAGACACACACTCATAAAAGCTTTTCTTTAATTCCTGGCCATGTCTTTGATTACCATCCCTGTGTTGTGTTTGCTGTGTTATCTTTTAATCCTCTCTTGATAATTCACTTTTGAATAGTCTTTTAGATTTTATATCACTTCCCTTGTCAACCTTCTTGTGGTTCCTTAACTTGTGGTGTTTTCTTTTCATTCAATTATTGTTTTATTTCCATGGATTTATTTCCTTACCAATGTTGCATTTTCATTTAAATCCCCTTTGATAACATTCCTCTGTAAAATAACCTTTTATAGTAATTTCTTGTGTTGTGATCTTTTAATGTTCTTTTGTTTTATTCATTCTGTTTTTGACTTGCCTTGTGCCTACAAACATGCTGTAAACATTAAAGCTACTATACACATCCAACATCCTCATCTCCATTGCAAATTTTGGTAAAGCCGTCCGCAGTAAGATTTTGATGTAATCTTCGTGAATATCTACATAAGTAACATGACCCATAAGTTACATGAAGTCTGTTCTTTTCATACTGAGCTGCTGTTTCCAAAAAAAATAGATAAAATGTTAAAATATCCTCAAACATTGTAAAGCTTCTATTGTTAAGACTATAGGAGTAAACATCAGTTGCAGTCATTTTAATCTCTTTATTGGTTGTTTTGATTGACACTCTATAATTACAAGCTAGTTATACTCATCCAAATAATGTAAAGTTAGGAAAAGTAACACCAAAACAGCATAAAATACACGATTTTTCTGTTTGGAGAACCACCTGTGACCCACGAGCCAGATTACTCAGTGCATAAAGGCAGAGGAAGTTTTCAAATAAGTTACTGTGTCTTGCCTTCAGCTGCGTAACATGAACATATCCACTCACTTCTACACATACACTGCTTTGCCACATTACTCATATTAGTCCCCATCAAACCTTCCAATCCTGCCCAGTCTGACTCTTACTCTGGTGCAGCCCGTTGAACCTGGAGGCCAAACTTCTGACATCACATCAGATGGCTGATGTGACCCCATGTCCCGCCACTGACCGGGCAGACCTGCCTTATTACATGACTGCCATGTTAGTGCCAATTGAAAGTGGCAGCAGAGCCTGTCACTGAATCCTAATCAGAGTGTATAATTGGCGGCTGGTTCAGTCTGCATGTCTGGGGTGTGTGTCGGTGTAATACAGAAAGTGTGCATGGCACGGTGTTAACGTCTAAGGGTAGAAATATAATGAGTTTGATTGACAGTGAGTGTGCATGTGATGGTCAGAAAGAAAAGTGAGCAGGAGAATATTATACTTGACACAGAGCTAAGAGACAGGATAAATGCATTTACACACAAACCTAAAATATAGAACAATCTAAGATGAAATCATTGAGTTCCCACAAGCGTGTCCAAGGGAAAACTAGTGCTTAGTCAGAGCCTACAGGTGCATACCGGCGCTGCAGGTCGGGTTGATTAAATAAAACGCTGTCTGTGAGTCGCAGTAGTGATGATGCAGTAGTGCTTGTAGTGAGCACTTTAGCAGCAGCAGCAGCACAGCAGAGCGAAAGAGTGAGCTCGACAGTTTCAATAGACACATTGGATATGAGTAGAGAGTGGAGAATGTCATGTGTGAGTGTGACAAAGTAGTGTCGAGCTATCTGCCCGAACTGGCTCGTAGGCGTTTCTTAATTTGTTTACTTGTTACCCAAATGCTGAAAAAAAACATGTAAGAATGGTTTGTATGGTTATACTCCCAAAGCATCCTAATAGGGATCTTAATCACTAGTAATCCAATATTTTTATTAAATCGATGAATACTTTATGAATATGAATACATTTACACATTATTCTGGAGAACTCCAACTGGAAGGATCATCATCTATGTACGTTAACATAGAAAACAACAGAGAGTGATTTACAGTGTATGTAGAGTATCTTTGACTAATGTAGTTTTTTTCTGAGTATAGTAACAAGTTCTGTCACACTGCATATTCTAAACATGTATAACTGTTAGCTGCCCAGCCCAGCCACAGTCCTCTACTGCTGGACACTTATCTGTTCCAGTGTAGCAGGTGGAGGTCTCAGATATGTTGCTCAGAGGCAAGTGGACACCAGTTGTTTCCAAAGTTGTCCACAGTTACATTTTCTCAGCTGGTCATAGGATCCAGTTTGGTGCCTTTTGGGTATTGGGCTAGATCTCTACACTTGGATATACCATATTATTAGTCGTCTTAGTATATAAGAAGAAGTTATAGACGTATATACTAAATCACTTTTATTGTACTAACATGCATTATAGGATGTAATCCATATCCCAATAGGGATGTCCTCTACCTGAAGTTGATCGTTATTATTCGAAGAAGGAGAGAGAGAGATGAAAAGTACAGTATGAGGATGTGGAAATATCTTTCATAATTAATTATATGCCAATATTAAATCAATTAGATACTTTGAAGGCCAATGAATATCAGCTTAGAAAATACAACATTTGCCTGATTTTTCGTGACTTCAGGTATAAACCATGTTCACTTCCGGTATTCTATCTGAATACAGATACAGAGACACAATTTTGTTGGTTGAATAGATACTGACATAAATAATGACATCTCTGTACACCTCTAATACCCAGTACCAATATATACAGTTGCAGTATGTATACCTTTAACATTTTACTGAGTTTAAACATCACCCCAAAAGCCCATCAAGTTACTTCCTTCCTCCATAGCTCATGCTGGTAAAATACGGTTTGGACCATACAAGTGAAACCTAATGGAGTATGACCAAAGGTCTCACCACTAGAAGGAGGTTTAAAGAGGAATAAATCAACACAAAAAGAGCAGGGAGCAGACAGTTGGTCAGTGCGCAATATTAAAATTAAATAAGGTGAGTGGCAAAATGTATCCAAAATTGATAAGGTGGTATCAAATCCACACCAACGTGTCAAATCAGTAGAGAGAATATATAATAATTAATTTCCAGATTCATGGTAGTGATGCTGCAGCTATCTTAGGTGGATCCATCTATAAAGAGAAATTAAAAATAAAAGGAAAGGTTAGAGTAAATCTTATTCTACTAGATAGATATTCAGGATGACCATGTTTATTTCTGAGAGATTGTGAGGTGTGCCTACACCTGAACTGGGTCTGACATCACTGGGCAAGAAAGATATGAAGGGTTCATTTGCAAAAACAGATACTTCCGTTTTTATTTTATTTATTTTATTTTCCTGAATCATATCAATGAAACTGCTGTTGGTTTATTCATTTTAAAAATGGTGTTTATCTATTTTTGCAAAGGAACTCTTCATATTTTACTTTGGAGTTAGTAATTCATCAGTATTCATCACAAGTGAAAATCTGCCTCTATAAACTATGTTACATCATCATTTCAGGATGATATTGATATCTCATAGCTGAGTTTAATATTCACAGGTTGCAGAGGAGTGACTCCTCCACTCTTTATCCCATGCCAATTTTCTTTAAATAAACCCTGTGAAGCCAAGAAAACACAAGGTGACCCAAAAGTCAAAGGACCATGCTAACCAATGAAAAAGGAGAAATCCACTGCTACACAGCAAAATATGATCAAATCATGCTCCTGAGGGGTCTTTTTTTCTTCTTTTTATTAGCTTATAAGCATAAGCATATAAAAGGCATAAAAGATACACAGATGGCAAAGAAAGTTGAAATTACCCAAATTCAATAGCCTAACAAACAAAACTGGGATGAAAAAATAGTCTGACTGCTATTCACTTCAGAGCTGCCGCCTCATTTTCTTTTTAATATAACATCCCCATTCACCTCAATGGGTGAGGGTGGAGGTAAAAGGGTTATATTTGTGAGCATCCACGCTAGTCGGTCATGTGCATTCATGGATCAGAGAGCCCTTATCTATGATATGATATGTGTATGAGTCAACTTCACTGTAGTTTCGACTGGGGTAGAGGAGATGAATGTGATAAGGAGGATGGAGCATGGGGTTGGAGCAAAGGATGAACAGAAGGGCAAAGGGGATGGATGATTCATATATGTGTGTATGCATTTGTATTCATGTACTCCATGTATGTCCTGTGGGCAGTCATAAGAAGAAGTTGGTCTATAAACTAAGGAATGACAATATAGTAAACAGATGAAGAGTATCTGCTTACAACTACATTATAATGTGTTATAAACCGTGTACTAAGTGTTTGTATAGTGCTTATGAATGCTAGACGGGGGGCAAGTGTTACCACATTTTTACATTGTGAAAAGTGAAAATCTCAAAAATGTATGCAGATGAGACAAAGAAACTCAAGCGGCTCACATCAAAATAGCAAAAATAAGGTGTTTAAGGGCTGAGTGAATAAGATGATGGAGCAGTGAGGAAACCCACTGCTCTATGCTGTGGCTTGTGCAAGTCTAGAAAGCTGATCACAAGTAACAGATTAAAATTTCAGCAGCAGGCAAAGACAGGTGAGAGAGGAGGAGGAAGGAGGGGAAGAAGGTCAAAGAGGAAAGACAAAAAAGACAGAGAATAAGACAGTGGGCATGAATAATCTCAGAAAAGCGAAATAATTGTGAGTACCATGTTGCTACATTTACATTTTAGACATCTTTCTGGTGCTGTCATACAGTGGGATTCATGCGGTTTAACAGCAACCCAGAGACAATGTCTTCATAATAGCTGCTGTTCAATATATGAGAACAGTCAAAGGAATGTCTGTGTGACAACAAAATCTGTGCTGTTCTTGTAATCACTGCTCAAACACACACACAAACCCAAAGGTCAGGAAGGACCTCTGCTGCTCAGTCCAGTCCAGAAAGTGCTTAACATATACACATCAAACATTTAAGACTGAGGGATCTCACAGAGAACACCACAGCAAGCAGGAAATCCTCAAAAGTGAACAACTTGACTCCTTTCTTTGAGACTCTTTGAGACATATCTTACATGTCGGTGGATTTGCTGCGGCTCTCCCTCAGATATTGGAATGCCTGCAATGAATCCTTTCATTCTGAGCGCCAAGATAAGCAGCATTATCATAGTACTGTATTCCAGCACAGTGCATCAGATAGGGGAGGTGAATGTTGCCTACCAGCTGGGTCTGGTTCAGTCCAGTTTGAAGGCTTACGATGACCATACACTCTTGTGAGGCATGAACTTGCTCCTCTACCTCAATGCTTGCAAGGTAAAAATATAATTTCCCAAACACCACACAGAACATTCTGCAAGGTGGTACCTGATATATATGCTTGTTTTAGTGTTGTACATGTCACATCTCAGTGCTTTTCCAGATGACACCAGATGCTGAGGCAAGAATGTTGAGCGAGGATCAACCCTTATGGCTACTAGCATAGTTAGAGATTTATGCTGAAAGAAATGTAACCAGGTCAAAAGGCTTTTGATGCACACTGGCTGTTGCAGAACTACCAGCCAACCACAGTAGAAAAGTGCTGGACAGGAATAAAATACCAAGTAAATGAACATAAAGTAAATAACAAATAAGAATAAACGAAAACAATAATCATAATAATAATAAAGGAATTGTGATACAATAGACGATGAAGTCAAGATGTCAAGCTCAACTCGAATTGATCTGTAACGTTGGTCTTTAGCAGTGATTTTACAGTTTTTGTGATGCAAGCAGGTGAAACGCTAGCAAAATGTTTTATCTACTAAATCTATTTTATGTGCCTCGATCAGAGTTTTGTCATGCATAATGAAAACTAATCTATGCAATAGTTACAGGCTTGATGGTTGAGTCAAGTAGTGGAGCGACTGCCTTTCCTTTTATACTACAAATTAAAAACAAAGATGTAACATCATAGGAGATCTTCATGAAACAACACTGTTTGAAACAATTGGTTTTCCACAAATTATATCTATGTTTTAGAAAAAAACTTAATGTATGCTTATTACATTCTCGTAAATTGAACCCATCTGTGATGACTAAAGTGGTTTGAGTATTATATTGCTTTGAAACTGTCCTTACAAATTGTTATGCAAAGCAAACCATTTGTGGCACACCTCATGCCTCAGGTCGCTATGACTTTCTGCGCAGCTCCACAACTCATTGTTATCCCTGAATATGATTTCAGAGGCTAGTGGAGACACAAGGGCTGCCATTGAGTGTGTTTGGGCTATCGCCACAGTCTATTTTACACCTCACTAGCTTTGGATGAACCCATAAAATTACTGTCGGGCCTCGGCCTGGTAAACCTGGCACCGGCAATGCTCTCTGGTGCTTCATTGCTGTTGAAACTCATATAAATTCATGACTTCTTCTCTTGTGTCATGAGAAAACAGGAACCTCTCTGTTGCCTTATCAACAAGATGCGCTGCATATCTTAGTTTACCTAACTGAAGCAGAGCCTTAGCAGTTCAAAGTAAATATAAATTGTGTTTCGATGGACCATTTATCCATCCAACAAGCACACTTCCAAATCCAAAAGGGGTGGCAAGAATGGACTTCAGGAAGGAGGAAAATATGCTGGAAAGAGGCTTTGCTAATGATGCTGCTAATTTGATGGACATGCACACAGAGGGTGGAGGTGAGATGGAGGCATAGTTAGGAACATCGCAAACAGTTGATTTATGCATGCAATGCTAATTAGCTGCTCTATTTTTTCTCATTTACTTGCCACCTGAGATGTCCTTGGGCAAGGAAAATAAACAATTACACACACATACACAGACATCCTTTAAACTTCCAACTGGAGTTAGTGATTCCATTGGGAATCTGAGGTGAGGAACCTGTGGGCTGGTTTGATTTTAACTGTTGATTGACCCATGCTACTTTGGTCCTGATACTGCACACTATGGACACCCAGTGGAATCTTATAGGGTGTTTCCACTGTTGAAACTTTCCCAGGGGACCAATAACCTTTTAAGGAACTTAGGAACTTTACCTGCTGTTCCTGTAAGACAGTTCAAGGTGACAAAATATCTTTGTTCTGGGGGTAGTACTTTCCAGTGTTTCAGGAAATATCGGGGCGAAGCTTGCAGGGCTGATTGGTCAAACACGGACTCCTGCTTCAACGTGTGTGTAAAGCGTCAATCACAAAATAAATACTGAGTGACTGTAATATCAATATTAGGATGAGGGGTGGACATTTGTTGGAATGTTCATTAAAAACAAAATGATGTTGTTGGCTTCTGATGAGTTTAAAAGAAAGAGAGACAGAGTGTGTGCGAACAGGCTGAAAGCATTGGCAAAGGAGACTTGAGGGAGTGGCGGTCGAGAAAGTAAGTGAGTGAAAGAGAGAGAGGGAGTGGTGATGAGAGGCGAGTGAAGGAGAGAAATGAAACTTTAATTGCTAATAGTTTCATTGCGGTTACATTGGAAAGCAGAAATAAATAACCGTCAAGCACTCTACAGATACTGTGGAGACAAGTGCTCTGGAGTTTTCAGTTTTCTTGTTGACCTTTCTTATTCTTTCATTACATCCGCTGAAACATCAGTCACGCAACAGTAAATATATACAATACAGAATAACATGATGACTCAGGTTGGTGTTTTTAATCATATGTTTCAAATGCCACCGGCCAGTTTGCCTAATCTTCATGGGTCTTCAGATGTGGTGGAAACACAAACTGGAATGCACAAAAAGGCACCATTTAGCTCCTACTTTAGTTACAGAGTTTAGTTCCTGTTGTTGCTGTAACTGTTTGGTTGAAAATGGCTAATAGTGAATTACTACCATCAGAGACTGTTGGTCAGTTTGCAAGTGTGATCTAAATTATACGTGTGTGTCCTGTGTTTCCCTGCAGGGAGGACTTTTGAAAGGTTTCACCTGAAAATGAATGTAATCTTCTTAAAGGCTGCAAAGGCTTTGCTTTGAATGTCAACAAGATGTGTGGATTAATTTATACTGTACACATTTTTTTTAGGGTTCAGGGGTAATTAATGGATCCCTAACCCCCAAAATCTCAATCCAAGAGGGGCAAACATCTTTACTCATCATCTCCTCAGTCATGAATCTGTCAAAAAGATTCATGCTGAAGATACATACCTGTCGACTCCCCCAGCAGATAGCTCTTCTGCTGTTTTGATAAACCTACTCTCAAATGTTTAATTAAGGTTGACTCAGATGTCAAATAGGGGAGCATTACAAATTATTTTTCAAGATATCGCCAATGAGATATCTCAGTCTGACACAGAAGAACGCACAATGCGCTGGAGAGAAATAGACTAGCCGGTGGAAAAACAATTTGCACTATCACATGCACGGTGGCAGTTAATAATCTCTCTTGATAAATTACCTGAGTCAAAACAGCCTAAAATGAACAGGGAAATAAAACTGTGTAAATGGAGACGGTGAGAAACAGACATTTGGAGAGTTTATTGTTTAATTAACTAGTCCTGATGTGCCCGTTGAATGAAAATCCAATTATTGCCGGCTTTATGCACAAGACGAACAACCAAAGCCAGATTTTAGTCAATGCTAATATAAATCACTTTGCATCCCACCCATTATGCTACCTATCAATTAACCTATCCAATCATTACTTTGACGGGGGGAATTTCAGTGCTTTGGAAATGTAGACATACTTCCAATATGCCATTATTGTGTTTATGACCTCCCCTTCATTGGTTCATAAACAGCGTTATAGTGACCATCAATCCTCTTGGCCTTTTGACCCCCTTCTCTAAAAAGTGAATGGTGACCACGAGCCCCTGAAATCCATACACCATTCCTCACATCTTGAACCAATAAAAATGCACTTTGCTTTGGTTAGAAGAAAGAATGAGGACAAGACGGAAAGACGGCCGACAGACCACATTTTGCATTTCTTTCTAGTGGTACGTGACTGAGGGATGAAACATTGTCTTGAAGCGAATGGCTTGTAATTGCAGCACCCTCACTTCTTGGCAGTCGTCCTCTAACAGCCTTCTAATGGATTCTGCACCGACACTCCAGCAAACACCTGTCGGCCCCCAGATAGAGAGAGAGCACGGCCTGCCTTGTCCTTTTATATTTCAGTCATTATTTCATTACTCATGCTGTGCTTACATTCTGTCTCGCCTCAGGCACCCCCTAAGCACCCCACTACCACCACCACCCACACATACACGCGCAAACGCACATACACACGTCTCTCCTGTATCTTTTGAGTAAGGAACAAGTGTGATGTGAAAAATGAATGAAGGAGCAGTTACTAAACCTGAGATTGTAAGTTATGCAAAGACAGGAAGAGTGTGTAGGGGAGGAGTGATTGAGGAACACACACAGGGAGAAGGAGGGAGAGACAGAGAAGAGAAAAAGGGAGGAAGAAGTGCGTGGTTTAAGCCACAAGTGTGAGTCATGACACAGCGAGAGGAAAGCAAAACAGTAGTAAATGTATTTGAAGGTTACCAAACTTTTGTGTGAGAGGATCCCCCTACCTTACACTCATAAACTAAATGTTGCACCTTGGTGTATGTGTGCGTTTCATATACTGGCAGTCTACGAAGTTCAGAGCTGTACACACACTAACATGACTGCAGGAAACACAGCTTACTGCCAATGAATACTATTTTCGTATTATTTTCATTATTATTTTATGAGAACTGGAAATTGGCTGTTTACTTGGTATACAGCCAAAACGATTGACTTCAGTTTTTGCAACTTCTATGATTGATGGCTATGTGCACTTTAATGACAAATTTGAAGATAGCTCTTTTGTCATCTGCTGCAACAAAGTAAAAAAAAAAAGGTTTTCCTGTGCCTTTCCTTACACAACTGATCTCCTCCCTCCCTTTGGGAAAGATATACACACACACACACACACACACACACACACACACACACCAACTGGGTATGCCGACTGATTCTTTTTCGTGCAATGGGGATACTGTAGATGTCTGCGTCATTCGCTGTGTAGTAAGTGCTGATGATACTGATGGAATTAGTCCTCTTCCACACTCACAGACTTTCACTGAAGCACACCTGGAATAACATTTGCACTGTTTCCACAGTCCTAACCTGGCATCTGCTTTCTTTCAGCGACTGACAAATGAGACGATTTCATTTAGTCAAGGTTGACTGTGCCTCCTCTTCTTCACTTCAGTGCTCCACTAGTAACCCATTGTAACCGTGGTTTTGGGTTCGCATTTAGTGATTGAAGGTGGCAAGGCTAACCAAAGAGTCACTATGCAGCCATTTGGCCAAAGCAGCCATTTGGCCAAGCCAGTAAATACAGATTTCAACTTGCTCCTCTGCAGGAGTGGGCATGCCTACAGAGTCTCTAAGCCTCAACACCTGTGCTCATAGAACTAATGTTACAAAGTGTAACCTTCATCCCGGTGAAATATTTATTTCATTACTTATATTTTCCCATTACACTGGGTAAGCTTTATTCTGGAGAAACATTGAATTTAGCTATAGTTATATTTTACCTTCTGCTATGAAACATTAACATGGTCGAGGATTATGTGTATTTTTTAACCACGCTGAGGATTTACAAGTAACAATATTTTCAGTATTTTGTAATGAAACAATTCAAATATTACTGACTTGGCAATGAAATCATTTGCATTCCTGTCAGATGTGGTGATTAGTTTTGATGAAAATGCAGAAAAAGAGAGGCAACATCGTGTCAGTGTGAAACTCAATGAAACTCATTACAGTATTTCATGCAAACAATATTAGTTTTCATAAAGCAATATAGGCATGCTGGAGGTGGTGACTGGTCTCTATGGTTACCTAAGATATAAAAGCCAGATGAATACCATAATGCCTTGTCCAGTTCTCCCTCATTCTCTCTCTTATGATTAATAAGAGTATAAACATTGTCATTCACTAAAATACATAGAAATGTAAGCTGTGGTCAATGAGTGCCTCAGGCCAATGTACTGCACCTGTGTGCTATTTCTATTTTCCCACCTGAACCTGCAGACCTCCTGATATAGCACAACCTTTAAAACCACAGCCCTGTCATAACAAAAGTTTTTTTCTTCTATTGTGACTGCCCTGTGTTTAGACTTGAGCATTGGAAAGTGTAAAATGTATGGAAAATCATAATTTCAGATGCCAGAGTAACGTTTATGGTACAACCTGCCACTACATTCATGGCGTTCTAAGACTTGTTTTCATTGTTTGATCGAGGCAGGGGTAACCCCTGCATCCTTAAAACTGGCTTTAACTCTCTTTTGACCGCCCTAGCCACTGCCTTACTCACCACACTCCCTCTATCACTCTGCCTCTTTGCTTCCAAACATCATATTAGATCTTCATGCTGACTTTTGGAGAAATCTTGGTAATAGTAGGGCTTTATACAAGAATCAACCATTCAAGAGTTTTTGACCACTAGTAGTGCTATGGATAACTTTTCATGAGTGGGTCCCCATTTTTGTTTTTGTTAGAGTGACACGATGCACATTCCTTCAAATGGTTTCAAACTATTCCACTGTTCTACAAATGCAAATTACGTGCCAACAAAGACAGGGAAAAGAAGCCTGTATGGATGTAAACAATGCAGGTTTCAAACGATCAGAAATAATACATTTTTGAGGAAAGAAATGCATTCATCACGTTTTAGACCTCAAAGATACACACAGTGCATTTTGGTGAGTATCACTGAATGTAAAAAGAAACTTTGTTTTAAAGAACACTCAACAGTGGCACTTTTGAGGCCATTTTAATTTGTCATGTTGCCTTAGCATTACCTACAGATAGGTGCCAAAGTGTCATTACAGCATGTAAAGGAATTGAGCAGTAAACTTCATGTATCACAAAGAAGATGGGTTTATGTTCAATGTACCAAGTTGGAAATATTTCTTAGAGTATGGAGTAAATAATAAGCCACATGCATGTAGTGACCTGATCCTAGCCCTGGATTTTAATAACATGGGAAATCTTTTGCCCAGAAACTGGTGAGAAACTACTGCGATTTTATTGCAGGTATATTGAGAAGAAAAACAGGTTGTCAGGCTGTATGGTCACACACACACACACACACACACAAACACACTGTTTGATTGACAGGGATGTCTTTAAAGTGTAGTCGCCAAAAAGTTGGTGACAAAACACAAAAGTGTTTTTTCTAAATATGATGTTTCCTTCACAATATTGTTTGTACTACAAATCTGAAATAAA
This sequence comes from Enoplosus armatus, assembly GCF_043641665.1. Classification (NCBI taxonomy): domain Eukaryota; kingdom Metazoa; phylum Chordata; class Actinopteri; order Centrarchiformes; family Enoplosidae; genus Enoplosus; species Enoplosus armatus. The sequence continues at coordinate 18,607,717 of NC_092186.1, forward strand.
ATCAACAAATAACATTTTAAACAAACAACAAAGCTTTTTCCAAATCATTACTTGTATTGTAGCATGTGAATCCCAAGAGCACTCTCTTCTTTATCTTTGAGGACCCATATTTTGTGATGAAACATGTAATGACATATCTTAAATTGGGGTGTTTGAGTTACAAATGTGTTGTACAAAGTGTGCACATCGTAATGACATTGCCCCCTTAGGCACCATTTAGGCATGTCAGTGGCAGCCAGTCATTTGCTGGTAATTCATTCTTGGCAACTATTATTTGCTGTAAATAGAGATGATGGATTGCTTTAAGGAGATCTCCATACATCCCCTTAAGGTGTAGGGATCAAGTTGTGCTCATAGAATGGAGGATTTGCGGTGTGTGTCTGCTTGCAAGAAGGTACTGTATATGTTGATAATGTAGCCAACATTACTAAACTCATTAGTGCTAAACTGCTGGAAAAAATAGCCATTTTGTCTCTCAATAAGCACATAGGTGCTCATACAGTTGGTGTGTTTTTGTTTTATGTGTGTGTGTGCTACTACAACACTTGAATAAACCTATATGTAGTCCAGAGCTACACACTGTATTGCATAAACCAATCCCTTTTAACATCAGCCTTATCTCTGTTTAAAATAACTTAAATAAAGTGCTCCCTGTAACAGTAACATCATTAAGTCATTACATATTGATTTTAGAATCAATATGATGATGATTCACTGAAACTGTTGAAAAACAAGAACATCACTCAGTAGACTCTACCATCTCCCAGCCTCTACACAGCATTCATTGTGTGCCACCAGGTCGGATTTGGCAGGAATTACGCTGTTTTTGATTTATGACATAATTCTCCCAGTACGACCCGCACAAACGGAACTAAAGCTTTCATAGCTTTTCACAATGGCAGATGGTGAGAGAGGTGAAAGGGCATTAGGAAAGTCACTTCTTGCACATTTATCTTCTTCAGTAAAGGCAAAGACAGCATGATGTGAAACACAGGGAGTAGCACGTAGTTTGGAGACAGTACCACTAGCATGAGATGGAGTAGAAGCTTGTTTTTACCATAGACATTTGATTCATGGTGATTATACAGAGAAAAACTGAGTTACCAATTTGTTAGGTACATGTGTTACAATTTACAATGTAATTCGATCCAATTGTACAGCAGTTTGATATACAGCTATGAGATTACAAACTATTATGTCAAAATAACACATATTTACCTCTTAAAAATTGCTAGTTGATAGTACAAATTAAAGTAACTGAATAAGCATTTAATCAAAAGTTTACAGTTTAAAATGGTGGGAAATATTAGGTAAGGTATTTTCGGAAATTTAGCGATGACACAGTAAAATTGGTTTGCATTTGTGAACACATCCACAAAGATTGACACACAAACAGGTTTAAAAACACATATATTTGTATGAACGTTTACCACACCCACCAACCTAAACATTCATATGCCTAGACACAGACACACACACACACACACACACACACACACACAAACCTACGAACAAACACATGCAAGCAAACACTCATACAGCACGTAGGCCTAATAGAAATGCGTGCACACTCACATTCAGTGAAATTTACTCTTGCTCGCTCCAGCTTTTCCTTTCTTTTACTTTGTTCTGCTCTCACCTCCGAGGCATAATCAGCCTCTCTAATCCATTCCCTTACATTAAGTGATGTTTCCTCCTTCGTTTGGCCTCCAGCGCTCACTGCACTAGCTGTTGACAGCGCCGTTGTTTTCCTCAGAAAACCCCCTCCCGGTCACGGCAGGGAGATGGAAAGGAAAGAGAGACACATCCCTCTGGCACCTCTTGGAAGATATCCTCATTTTTTGTTTCCCCCCTTAAAGAAGACAGGCTTCTTTTTCAGCTTTTGTTTGGGGAATGCCATTGAACAAAACAAGCAAGTTCTGCCGGCATCCCTGCCTTTGGAGTTGAGCTATTTCGAGCGACGGATCAGATGAGGGAGCTTTGTTTAGGTTCTTAGAATTTCTGTTGGGGTTTATTAACAGTAGCAGAGGATGGCACACTCCACTTAAGTAGAAAAATACAACATTTAACTATGGTAGAAATATAAATAACATACGGATGAAGTGACCTTGGAGTAAAATGCTTGTCTAAATCTTAACAATGAGTGGTCATAGTGAAATGAAATGAATCATGCCTCTGTTGTCACATGGACTGGATGTTTACATATATTATGGCCTGCACTAGTGGGTTGCGGTGGGACTGTGATCCCACTGCAGATGTGGAATACATTTACTCCAATATAAGTCTGAATATGGTTATTTTTTTCCAGTTCATTGTTTTAGTTTTACATCCCTGTTTAACTGCTCTGGTTCACTCTCATGTTAGATAGCCAGATAATTCCCTCAAGAGTTGGTGGCGAACTATTGGATTTATGGTTGTCAGGTGGCCAGACTCCAAATGAAGGCTAATGTCGCTCCATGTATGCTGCATGTGTAAATACTGTGCGCAACAGTTGGTGACATTTGTTGATATATCGGCTTCATAAGGTTGATGTGCCCACAATTGTTTCCTTAACATAGCCAAGTAAATTAAGTTACTTAAGCTTAATCATAATATACTCATCAAGGTGGCAGATTAGAAAATGCACAAGTCATTTTTGGAACAGTCATATGGGTTGTTTTAATGCAACAGGGGCGGAGCAGTCAGCATCATCATTGCAGGATGAAAGGTCATACATTAAATTATATGAAAACAATTATTATTGGACTTAACTATTCATGTACTGCTTTGTCTTTCAGTATACATCCAAAGACTGTTACAATCAAGGTTACACTAGTCCTGTAGTCAAGTTTGAAATTGCTAATAACCTTAAATAAAACTGCCATCCATAATCCAGATCTGGTCTGTAAATAATAACACTATCCCTGTCGTGCCAAAGTATGATGCTCCTACATTTGATTTGTATCTGTTGCTACTGCCACCACAATACAATGGAGCAGAAAAACATGTCCCTAGCAGGTACAGGGACTTTTACCAGTGACCATCCCAGCCTCAGGTGTGCCTCTGTTTAGATGATACAGTTTTCAAGCTCTTGAAACAATTGAACTTGTTGGGTCATCACAATTGCTTCAATGAAAGTGTAATATTTTAAGCTCCATATTATACTCATTTTCCTGTCATCCTGCATCTAACCTGTGATGCTAACAAATAATCCATTAGTGTTATTATGCTATTGAGGTGTTTCAGCCAAACAGGCCTTGGGGATATGTACTGTGAATACAATTTCTTTTAGTGTTTTGCTCTGAGCCACTTGCACAACAAATTTAAAAGAAGATGCAGTCCGTGTAATTCATTTAAAGTTTCATAATGTAATAAAATAATAGTGGTGGGTTATTTATTTCTCAGCTCTAGGGTGTAATTATCTGAAACCTAAAACTAAAAAGGGCATTTTGTATTAAAAGAAACATCTTTTAACTGTCTTGGTTTTATTTTGTCAAATGGCCCAGATTTTCTTTTTTAATGATTACTAAGTCGTGGTTGAGCAAGGAGGGCCATGTTCCATTTACAAAGCCAACCCTCACAATTTTTCTCTTCTTGAAGCCAGCAAAGCATGGTTGGGGAGTGTTATCCATAACATATAAGAATTATTATATATATGCAACTATACCGTTTGGAATTTTGTATTTAGTTTTGTAAGTCTTTTTCAAAACTGTCTCAAGCCTCTTTTACTTTCTTTTATGTCATTATCATGAATACAGAGATACAAGATACAAAGAAATACCGCTTTCAGAATTTGGGTACCATACCATGAGGGCACACTCCATCAGGAATGGTGAACCAGTGTAAGATACACAGTATGTGCTGTGGTGTATTGGCCTTTGCCTTGCCCCTTTGTCAGCTTTTCCATGCTCAGCTTGGGTGCAACAGACCTTTAGGAGACTGGTTGGCTGCTGATCCTCAAACAAATACACGGACATCATGCATCATATTAGCCACAATTCATTTGAATTACCTTTGAGATACCCAGTAGATCCCAGTAGACTAAGCAAACATTGAAGATCCTATTTCAGCAAGCTACACCAAGATATGCTATTGCAGCTCTCACAACTTCACAGTCTTAATAGATCTGGTATTTTTAGTTTTTCCACCCACTTGAATAGTGAGTGGATCCAAAAGCCCAAATCTGGAAGTTTTGAGGCTGTGCCAAAGAGACAGGTGGGTGATGGCACGTTCTCCACATCTACTGGCCAGGAAAATGTATTTAGCAGTTTGCAAATAAATAGTCAACGATTTGATCAAAACAAAACTGACTATTATAGGAGCACATAATTACTTCAAATTAAAGTGCTTAAGTGTTGTATTGTAAGTAAGCCTTACATTGACAAAATGAGCCCTTTACAGACTTGACTATGTATATGTTAGTTAATAAAGCACTAAGCCATTATTTAAATTTCCAACACAGATGCACATTGTATTCAAATCAGAATCTATTATTATTATTATTTATATTACAAATCACAAACATTTCATAAAAATAATTTTAAGCACGTTGAGTGTGGGCTGTGGACTGTCACAACAGTGTGCCTTATCACCAGGTTTAGAAAGTGTCAACTATGGTTACATTAGGGTGCTATCTTTCTTGTTTGCTGATGATGTTATCCTTTTGTGTTCATCAGATTGTGGCCTTTGATGTGCACTGAAGCAGTTACCATCTGAGTGTAATGTGACATCTATTAGTCTGAGAGAATGTTTTTTTGAACCCCAAAACGGTTAATTGCAGAATCAAGGTGAGAACAGGTATCTTACACATGTCACACATTGCTGTCAGACTCCTACGATGGAAGCTTCTTGAAATACCGCCTTTTGAAGGGGTGTAACTGCTTGAGGGCAGACTCCAGAGCAGGACTTGCCTGGGAGAGCTGCAGCAAGCCACTGGGGAACGCTTGGGCTGCCCGGCTGCCACTGTGACTATGATCAGGAAAAGCAAGTTGAAAATGGATAGATCAGTTAATATTCTTTTCTTCCTTCTGTTGTCCAAGATGTAATAAATATAAACTGGATGCGAAGAAAAAGTATGGATTCATAAATTAAACAGGAATGGCAAGACGGAAAGCAGAAAAAACCCACCACCCACTTGCCTTTGACTTGGCTCTAACAGTTCTTCTGTAATTCACCATCATGTCAATCCTGGTGTAACCTTTTGGGGAAGGAAAGAGCAATTGGGACAGGTGAGAAATCTTTATTCAGCTCTTGCTAAACTCAACTTTAATCTAGCTGCTTTCCACACAAAATCAAAGAAAGGCTTCCAGTTAAGCCATGGACAGAAATAGCCCATTTGCTCCAGACCTTTTAGCATTGTTGGACCTCACACTAGGCAGCAGACCAGACATGGATTAGCAGAGCATTAATTATTTATTGTAACTTAGCATGGACTAAGTGCAAAGTGTTATTGGGTAGAATTATGATACAATCAGCTAAACACGTGTTAAATAGATGTATTTCTCGGTTTGATCCAGGAAGGATTTGTTCAGCTTGCATGCTTTCTGTACCCTGTCCATTTATTCATGCACAGATTTCTCAAAAGTGTCTCAAAATCTCTGATTCTTGCGGTTTGTTTTAGATGAAAAAATAATGATTTAGTTATTGCACCAATGAGACTGCTGAAGCCAACATCCAAGTCCCTGAGCAATAACTTTGAGTCTTTCCTTCTTGTTGCCAAATAGAATTATGTCTGCCTTGTCTTGTTCAACTGAAGCAATTTTGTCCACCAACGTGTTTATTTTCTTTAATTATCAACGGAGCTTTCAGGACCACAGTCATTAAATCTGGGTGTCGTCTGCATATCTGGGTATCGTCAACCATGGTAAGTAGTCTTATTTTCCTGCAGGATGTGGCTTCAACATATGAGAAGTGGAATAAGAGAAGTTCAGGAATTGACCATGTCAAAGTTCAGTCATCAAACAGAGATATGAGTCCTGCAGAGATGGTGCAAAAACTGTTCAAGTTGTGTGTCTACATAGGTTTCAAGTGCTACAATTCTCTTAAGAAGTTTGTGATAGTTTTCGAGTAGGGAAGTATCTTGCTGCTAGTTAGCTTCAGCTGACTGCTAACTGTTAGGTTTCCAGGTATTAGTAACACTGCTTGTCATGACTGGTGAGCAACGGGGAAAAGGACTCAAATGCAGGTTCAAATACAGTTCAGGGATTTATTGCCAAAGTGACAGTGTATATAGGCTTACAGGCAGGTGCAGGTACAGTTACAGGTACAATTAGGCAGACAGGCAGATACAGGGTGCCAGAGGGGGCATTTCCGGTGTCTTGCAAGCAAAAGCACAAAGAAACATGACAACTTTGACAATCTGGCAGGGAGTGAGTGGAAAAGGGCTGGTTAAATATCTGCAGGGCAGATGAGGAAGGTTGGACCAGGTGAGTAGGTGGGCGGGGAAGGTCAGGTCACTGGGACTGGAGGGAAAGGGGTTACTGCAGGAAAAGAGGGTGTGGTTGGAGTCAGAGTCAGTGTGACAGTGGTGGACAGTAGTGGACAGGTAGAAAGTGGCAGTGGTTTTGTTTGGGAAAGTGGGAATGTGGCTGGAGGGAGAGACAGAGGCAGAATGTGACCCTGCTAAAAGTGTGTGCTTCTAATGAAGTTATTATAACTAAGGTTCAGGAACAAGACCACACTTCTCACGCTCACTAATCCAATCACCTGTGCCGCTCTAATTCAATCAACTGTGCATACATAAGCATGTACCTTTTATACCTCACTAATGGCATGGTCTTTGTTAGTGAAGTAGGCCATGGTCGTAGTGAAGATAAATAGAAATGCTAAAAGAATGAGTCAAAAGTATCCAAAAGCTGCTCTCAATTAGCTAGGAAGAAAAACATGGGGATATTAGCAAAGCAATGCAAAACAGAGAACAAGTATTAAAGTTTCTGAACCATTGTGCCCAACTGATGCAGATGTTGCACCCAATCCTAAAGAATTTCCTTCGCTGTTGCCACTGTCATTGTTTTGTGCTTACATGTGTCTGTCATCATTCACCACATTCTCAGAGGATTGCTAAAACTCCTCTGAACTGGAGAAAAGTGTACCTTAAAGTGAAATGTTTCATCAAACTCTGTCAGCATATCATTGCAACAATGCCTTCCAACAAAGGAGATCACCACGCCACCACTGCCTATGCTTCTGTGCTTTATGAATCCAGCATGCCAAGATCTTTACATGCAAAGCACACATGCATTCATCATGCTGCCAAGTGGTAATGGTGGGACGTAGAGAGGTTTAAAACTGCCACTACACTTACCCTTGATCTAATACTGAAGAGGGATTGAAAAGGTTTTTAGAGCTGAACATAACCACAGAAACCCAGATTTACCTCATGTTTCCTGCAGTATAGCTGGTTTGTTGCCCTGCTCCCTAACACTTTGAACTTTTTTTCTTTACTTGACAGTTTGGGAAGAGGGGTGACATGTAGCAAATGTCCCATGTAGCTATTGCAGCTATGTACTGCTCTACGTGATGAAAAATATGCAGTAATGCAGTGTTGATGCAGGGTAGAGGAAAGCTATAATGGCTGCCGATATATTATGAGATTGTTGGATAACTCCTACATCCATCCAATTCCATTGCATTGACATTCAGGGTATGGGAGGTGGTGTGGGGGGTGACTGAGGGTTGAAATAATTGCCCTTGAAAGGAGGCGAATGTTCTTCATTTGAACAGCGAGTGTGTTGTTCGCTGAACCATGTAAAGATCCTGCCACCATCCTAGAACTACCACACTAATAATTACATTCTGCTTTCATCAAGATCTTTCACATTTGGGGAGTGTTGCGACATGACGCAGAGTCGACAAAAGAAAGCTGGGGCCTGCAGAGGGAGAAATAGCTGTGCTTAGACAGATTGCAGCTGTAGAAAGTTCATGCACCGCTAGACTCAATTATAAACTACCCCAGAAAATCCTGCTTGCTGAGAAAAAAGGATGTAAATTGTGTTTACTGTAGCCTTGTCGAGTAAACACCATTTAAAGGTATACCTTGTATGTTATTCATCATTCTGTCTGCAGACTATCACACACAAGCTGGTAATTTCATTTACCTCTGAATTATGTTTATGAGACTCTGATTGATTTGATCAATTTCTTGCTGAGAATGAATACTGCTTATGTAATGGCTAATTGGCAGTCAGATGCTGCTCAAAAAAACATTACCTCACATTATGTTTTGATTTCCCTTTAAGAACATCTTAGAGTATGTAACGTTAAGCCTTTGGGGAGCAGGTGCTCAAATCACTACTGATCCTCCCTCAGTTAACTCTGCATCACAGAAATGATAAAAGCATTAGGCAGACGTGGACACAACACCATCTATCATACATTGTTCACAGGACATATTTTCACTCAATGAGAAAAAATGAAAAGAGAATTGTGACTTATTAGGATTAAGATCTTTTGACTTTTTCATGGATAGAGCAACTGAGGGCAAAAATAAACCAGCTCTACAAGTCCAACCACTTATAGGCTTTTTTGCCTCACAATTTCCATTTGAAAGAAAATTACACCTTGTTTGACATATTTTTTGTATATTATTGTGTTTTTTTTTACAAGGTGTTAGACGGAACCTTTTGGTCAATAAAAAATTCCTCTCACTCCTCAGTACATCTACCCTGCAGCAGAGGAACTTGCAGTAAATGACCCGCTGTAACAAGACTTCTAGAGATGAAGGCAATGTGCGACTGAAAAACAGATGAAAGGAGGGTTAATGACGATATGAGAGGAGGACGGAGACAGAAAAGAAATGTAGAAGATGAAAAGAGTCTGGTAAATAAGGGCAGTATAGGGGATGAATAAGTGAAACATGGGGGCAACTGGATTAAACTCGAAAACTAGACAGTCTGGGCTGAGAGAGGTTAGGGCTTAAAGATTAGACCCAGGAGCTAAAGCTGGTTTCAGGAACAGAATCACAACAACTTCAAGGTATAATATGAATCTGTTCATCTTAGGGCAGAAACTGTGTTGTTTTCTTGCTCCTTGCCCTTATTTTGTGAAGTTTCCTCTCTAACACTTGTCATCGCTCGTGCTGAGCTGTCTATGAAGCTGAGGCTGACTGGCATCCTCCACCTCCACAGGTGCCAAAAGAAGCAGATGGGGAATGCAGCCAATTTGTAAAAACAGAAAACAACACTGATGTTTTGAACAAGTTTTGTCTGCCGCACACTTAGCATCACTTGCAGTTGTTGCTGTGACTGCCTCAACTTTCAGCTGCCAGTCTTGATAACAACAATCCGGCTCACTGTTGGTCACAACAATACAGCACAGCCAGTATCAAACTACGGCACCAAGTTCAGATTGTCATCATATCAACCGTGTTCTCCTCAGAGTTTGAGAGTTTGTGGTGCTGATTGGTCTGATGGAGTCAACTGATTATCTGTGTATGTTTTTCAGACTAATATCATGTAGAAAAAAAACGAGCATTTAGACATGAACCGGCAATTTAGACATGAACCGGTAATGAACAAAAATGTGAGGTAAGTAGAAATTCCCTCAGCATGACCTGGATTTGGCTGAGTAACATCTGCTAAAGCTAACAGCAGGTCAGTAAGTAGTGAAGTGCAGATGTATTAACGCAGCTGGGGGTTTTTTAACTCTGGAAAGTTTTTCACTCAGTTTTAATCTTCTATTTTGAGCAAGGCCATCATCCAGCAGCGCACTGAAGGTGGCATACAGTACTACGTTCATACATAGCAGCCATGGCCAAACTTATGGAGGTAGGTGGAAAGAATCAGTTACTGGGTATTCGTATTATTTGAATCTGTCTGATATTGCTCACGAGAAGATTCTTATTTGTCATGGTAATGCATCTGATGTCTGTAGCAGCTGGAGACATTTGAGATTAAAAGAAAAATATACTAATTACTGTTTTTGAATATTTTTCTATTGAGTTGGCAGCTGGGTGACTGCTATAAGAATCCGACTCACTATCTTTCCAATAAATGCTTAATGTCAGGCTTGTTCTTACTTCTACCTCTTCAATTTTGTAGTAAAATAAAATTAAAGTTAATGCAGCCTCCCTGGATTTAATTTGTCACACAATCAGTTGTTGCAAAATTGTAACCTTTATAAAGTGCTCAACGGCTTTGTACTGTAATGCTATGTGGTAATTGTCACACAAAGTTCTCCAGCATATTGTGTAGTAGTACTATGTACTGTATTACCAACCAGCAACAACAAAGTAATCTCACTTTGTGAGTCCATGTTGCCATCACAGCAGTACGTTCCAGCTGCCATTACTCCCTGCATTACTGCCTCTACTAATTATTCATATTTTCTTCTTCAGTACAAGTCATCTGCAATCTGCCTCCTGCTTCATTCTGAGCCCGCTCCTCTTAGGGTAACAACTAAAGATGTGTTAATGTGCTGCAATTTAAAAAAAAATGTCAAAAACAATTAGAGTCCTCTCAGATAGTCAAACCGTGACTCTGAGTCTTCCGAGTGGTAATTATCTCTTGCTTTCAAGATATTACTCATTAAAATAAAGAGAGATGGCACAAATAAATGGAGGCAAAGAATGGAAAGATGTAAGGCGGTTTAGCGCTTGACATGGTTGATGATTCTTCATATATGTTACAATCTATTTATAATTTTGTCATCATGATTGTCCATACTGTAATTTTACTATGGTGTATTCTGTTCACACAACATCTATTACATGTCTGGGAGAGGGATTCCTCCTCTGTTGTTTCTTACATTTTTCCCCATTAAAAGGTGGTGGTATGATGTGACGATTGTGAAGCCCCTTGAGGCACATTTGTGATTTGTGATATTAGGCTATATAAAAACAATTCACTTGACTTGATTTGATGATTAAAATACTGCAGAATATTTACGTTAGACTGATGAAGGGTCTAACGTAATAAAGACCATAGAAGTGATCAGTGTCACCGATGGGCACTTTTAGCAAAGTCCCTTGTACTATATAAATCATTTTTACCAGTTGTCTGCATGATCCCACTATGTCCCATTTTACTGCTTTACTGTTTTAGCAACTCAGGGAATTGAACCCCCAACCCTGCCTACACTACTGCCATGTTGTATTTATTCAGCCTCATAGCACAATGGTCAGAATTGTCACAGGTCACCAAAATATCAAAAGTAATCTAAAACGAAAAAATTGAATATATACATGATGCAACCAAACTTTCTCATGATGATTTGAAATGATGATGGCTTTGTTTATAGTTCAATCACCACAATACTTAAAATGGTATTCAGGAAACAGTGTAGATTCCTTTCTTATACGGAAGTGGCTGCTAATGCAAATGGGACTCACCATCAGATTCATGTAGTTTCATGTTAAGGTTCAATTAAATTTGCCAAATTTACAAAACATTTCTGCTGGAACTGGTGTTAATAAAAGTGAAATGATGTTGTAACATAACAGCCACGCTTTAAGCCAAAGTGCTTTGTCATAAAGGCTATGATAATATATGGGTTTGATTTGTTTTTTAAATATAGATATATAGGGGAGATGAGACATGGGGAGAAAGAAAAAAGGGGGGTGGGGGGCTGCTTATTGTGATATTATGGAGGTGAGGATAGGTTGAGGGGTGGTACTCTGTTAAATTTGCAGTAAAACCTTTCCCCTCATGCCTTCAGGACCTGTGAAGTAAATAAAACCTTTAATTGGCGTCTGTTTTAATGGGGAGTTACATGTGGTCCTAGAGTAATGAGGACAGCACAGAATCTATTTATTTTTCGAACTTTGGTGGATTTTTGGCATAAAGATAATTATTTGTCATTCTTTTTGTCATTTTAAATACACAAAATATTCATACAAATGATCAGCCAGTTTGCTGTAGTCCAAAAATCTGCATGCTTGTTATCTGCTTTCACAGTGATGGGGGTTATTGACACACACTTTGTTGGCACATGTGTTGGCATGGAAGCCAGAGTGCCATTTTTTACTTTCTAATCTTCAAAGACAAACATCTGACAATGCACTCTCAAAACAAAGATTTACATGTCGCCCATAAAAACAATGCAATAATGAAATGAAAGTATAGATGAAGTGCGTGATGAATATGGGATGCATCATGCCATCTGAAAGAAATGATGCGTGTTTTGACCAATCGAGGGACATTAGCAGTCTAAGCAATGCCCAACACAATAAGAATCTGAAGGCCTCCACAAAGTAGCTGATTGCATTATGGGCTGGCTATGCAGCTGGCAGCTGCTTCCTGACAATATGATGATGGAAAACTCTCGTCGCTCCACTTCAAAATAGTCAATTAACGGAAATGAAATTGTGTGATGTCTGTTGCGGCACAGATGCTGAAGGCGAAGATGACAAACTGGGAATGCAGCAGAAATTCTCTTGTTGGTTAAAATTAACCAATGTTTTACATTTAGGTTTTTATTAACCCTTGTTAAAACCTTAACCTGTGTATTAAGCTTATGATATGCATGTAATGCATAATTATACTTTGGAAATGTATGTGGTTAAAAACACTAATGATAATTAGATTTGCATATTTAAAGGAATTTAATAATAATAATAATAATAATAATAATAATAACATAATACACTTTATTTAAACAAAGTTACAAAGTGCCTGACAGGATTAAACTATTTCAGGTCTGAGGCAAATAAAATCAGGCAATTAATAATAATAATAATAATAATGATAATAATAATAATGATAATAATAATAATGATAATAAAAAAATAGGAAATTATATTATTGTATAAGGTCAATAAACTGGAATAAGGCTATTGCAAATAATCCTATTTAGAGACATGAAATGAGAATGTTAAACTGACCATCTTCATCACTTTGCAAGTTGTGAAGTTTGGTACGCAAGCAGTTATTATGGCAATGCACCTGCACCATTTGACAGTCAGAGCTACACACATTGTCACAAGGGAGCTGCTCCCTGCCACTTCTCTATTTAATGATGGCTACACTGGAGCCACTGTGTAGGGGTTTAGTACAGTGACACACTCATCATCCGTTCATTGCTATAGCTTGGTGCTACATGGTAAGCACAACATTGGTCACGTTAGAATTGTATTTGAATACATCTCTGTTTATGTGTTCATGCATGTACCGACAAAGACAAAACTACCTTGATATTTGTCTGGCTTGTCATGGATGGTTCTCAGACAGCAGTGCACATTTACAGTTTATGGTGACCATGCCGAGTCCTGCATCACTTTTCTACAACAACACAGAACATTTGCTAGATCTGCTTTACATTCCATACACCATGCATATATTGGAAAAAAAAGGAAATATATATTTCTACCACCACACACACTCGCACACAAACATATCTGCCACCGTAAATTATTTATAATATGCTTGTTTTTTTTCATTTTTTTCATTTTTGGAGCTTGGCTTTTTGTAATCTCTATGTAATTCTTCCAGATATTTGCTCTGTGGAATGCACAAAAGTGCTCCATAAATAAACTTGACTTGATTCCCATTCTGTGTAGTGTGGAACATGTCAGTGAGAAGTACCACAATCCTTTGCGTGCACATGCAGGCACATATGCTCTCACACACAGACACACACTCTTGTCCATCCTCTATAGAGGGAAGTGAAAGAGGTCTAATTGGCTGCATTGCTTGCTCCCACATTTTCATGGTCATTCAAGCGATCTTGTTCCATGAAGGATAAGGGGTATAGAGGTGCACTAAATGTACAGAAATAGAGAGACAGATAGACAAGTAGAGGGACAGAGGGACAGAAACTCCTATCAAGACGAGTGAGGTCCATGTCACTAGAATGGGAATCTGTGTGGCATGATGGAATTGGCACAGAAGGAAGTTGTCCTATATTCCAAAGGAGTCTGAGGAATCTACGATTAAACCAATTTGTGGACAAATTATGATGCCACACTGAAGGTAATATTTTTAGCTAGAATCAATTTATTTTGTTAATAGAAAAAAATGTTACCAGTATTTGTATTGCAAACATATCTGTACCAAGCAGCCACAACGTGAATGCTGGTGCTAAAAATCTCTTCAGAGACTCCTTAGAGATCCAAAAAAGCCAACCTGTCTTTCTGTCCATGTAAACAGCTTAACCTGAATTAGACTAAGACCTGAGTAATGACCAAAAGCTGTTCCCCCTGTCACTTCTTTTCATAACTGTGTTGGTCTGAAGTGATTTTAGATTTTGCTCCATTAAACTAATTGCTGACTAAAACAGAGAGTGCTCATGTCTGCCAAAGGCCCTGTGGATCCCAGGGGCTCTCTTGAGCGGTGCAGCTGACATCAAGTGCTGCTCAGTGGGTCTGGGGCTCCATCTGTGCCAGCTTCTCCCACTGGGTGCCGTGTACCCAGCCGACTCCCCCCTTCCCCCCAACCCCAATGCTGGAGCACTATACGTCTGTGTCCCCCCCCCCCCGACAGCCTGTTACACTGAGGAAACATGATGGTGGTCTTAGGAGCTCTAACACAGATGTACATGCATCCATACACGCATTCTAATGCACCTACCTACAACTAATGCACCAGATGATATATGTCTTGTGTCTGTGGCTGAACAACATAACATAGGCTTTAGGAGAAAATACTACTTTTGTTTGACCTCCACTGGAACCTTAGCTTGCATTGCCTTTCATAATTTGCTTTGACTATAAATCATCAAACTTGCAATGAATGCCATTATGTCTTGCATTATAACCAAATGAAATACACAATCTATTAAAGAACTAGAAGTGGAGTTCCTGTCTTTGCAGTCAGGAAACCACCTACAGTATGTAGAGTATGATTTTAGATGGAGCACGAGGATTTCACAGATTGAATTAAAATGAAAATGACTTCATGAAGGAGACACTTATGGACCAGGCATCAATCAAAACAGCATTAAATCTAATTATAAAGTTAGTTTATAACAAACATACAAACCCTTGGACATTTAACGTGATGATTACTGTAATTTAGACATAGACACATGGAATCACAAGCATGCACACACACTCCACTGTCTTCGTTGGCTCACAGGCAAATAAATCCTTGGACTCACTTGAATATTCAATTTCATACCTACTTTGTATGTACACGTGCATGTCTGCAATATGTAGACACACAGAGAAGCATACACACACTGCACAACTTACACAAATGCAAACACGCACATGCAGCCTGTAAGATTTGGCAACAGTGCCACTAGAGTCTCTGATTAAATTTGTCATAAATGTGCTGACTCCTTGGGAGTTAATTGGTATTTTCCAATCTTATTATGACTGCCTCCAATCTGTTTCACATGCAGGTACTTGAAAAGCAAAACTTGCATAGAGTCTGTGAAGACACATTTCAAATTTGCAGCCTGGTGACAACTCAAGACAGTTTTCTTTTTTGAAATAAGTGAGTTATCTCCAACAGAGATGAAACAATAGTGTTTGCCAATTGAGGCAGATGTTCATGTCTAAACAAGGACTTACATAAGAGGCACCCCTGAATGGCAGCCGCGGGAGAGAGGGACAGAAAGAGAGAAAGACACAACACACTCATGTGTGGTGTGTTCTCTGCACTAAAGTCTTGTTAAGCAAAATGACACGGTAGGGATGGCTGTCGATAGTGTTCAAATCACATTCAAGTGGTAACAATGTAAAATGAAGCTGCTGGTCTACACTGTCGTGCTGAGTGTGGAGATCCTAATGTGGGTATGTTATGAGTGTTCAGCTTCGACTAGTGCATCCCCCCACTGACTGACAACTGGCAGACGAATCTCTTCCCCGTTATCGAGAGCACCTGTGGATAGGACGCACAGACTGACAGCCGTGATAATATTAAACTGATGCGATTCGAGAAAAATATCACAAACTCACTGTTGAGTATCCAGAGTCCAAAAAACTGAAGAGTGTAGGATAAATTAAAAAAATAAAGTTCAATAAAACCATGTGGTATGAATACACTACTGAAGACAGAGTAATAGCATAAGTTATTTAAATATTTTAAAATATTATAGTAGTTGCTCTTTCCAACAGCACATACCGCCATACTTTATTGTCATGTCTGTCAACTTACTCCAAAGCTGTTTTTGTCCCAGGTCTTTACTGGATTCAAACACTTATATTATCTAGGGTGTGATTGGCACCTGACCTATGATCCTGCAGACTCCACACCTTCCAAACACAGTGAGATATGTAATATGAGGCAAAGTAGTCATTATAGTCAAAGTCAAGTTTATTTATATAACACAACACACGACAGGCATTGACTCAATGTGCTTCAAAACATTATAGGGCATGTAGATCCAGCTCTGGACCTGGGGAGTGGCAAAGTCATTCCCATGGTTCTCTCTTTGGCACAGTGAAGGTCGGCAGAGCAGCTGGGAAACTCTGACAGCTGGGAACCTCCTCAGTCTCCAGCGGACCCCAGATGTTCCTCTCTCCCCCATTTCTCTCATGTTCTTTCCCTTGTCTCTTTTCTCGTTCACCATCTCTACCTCTCTCCCCAGTGTGGAAAAAACTGGCAAAGCTGCGTTCCAGTTGTGAAATGGTTGTTTTCGCCAATTGCTTCTCTCCCCTTCGCCCCCTTATCCCAGATGTAGCCAATCTTGTGTGAAGATGTCAGAATTATGTAAATGTTATCAGCAAGTCTGGAGAGCTGGATAGTGGGGATCTGTCATTTTTATTTGTCATTATTTAGAGATGTTTTGACTTCTTCATATTGGATGCATGATAACATAAGATTCACAATTTTGAAGACGATAAATTGATATTATTTTATTATAATACCAAGAGGAAGTCAAACAAATCATTGCTGTTTTATTAGATTAACCTGTAGTGAGAACACAGATGCATTTGGATGTGTTTACAAAATCATCTTGTGGTTTGCTTTTACCTTTTAATTGAAGTTATGCGTTCAAACTTTGGATAAGTGACCAACAATGAATTACTGGATAACAATCTGGGGGGGAGTGTGTGTGTTATGATGCAGTACAGATATTTGTAATATTTGCATGTTCAGAGAAGATGTGAATGTATGAGCACACAGACTGCAGAAAGCACTGCAGGTTATACAACGCTCCAGCCACCAGTTTGTACAGACCAACCCTAACCGTTAGTGCCATTCACAACCATATCTATATTTTGACCTAGTTTGTAATTTTATAATGGATAACCTGCTAGACCCTCAAAAGGAAAGTGTAAAACTGCAACAATGCCAATATGCTACTCAACAACAACAATATGCTGTGGAATTTAAAATAAGATTCAAACAACATTTGAGCTACGATATCTCCATTTCTCTTCATATATTGTAAGGCAATAGATCAGACACTAAAACTTTTTTGGTTAACAGTAACGCTGAAGCAGACAAACCTTCTCAGAGTGCTATACATCTGTTGTGTTTTGGAGTTGGTTAACCCTGAAACATTTAGGGAGACACTTTTGCTTTATTTCAGCTCTGGGAGTCCCACCAGGAATCATACATAATCAAGTGACATTTAAATATCAAACTTTCATTGATCTGACCTTGATGTCGTGACAAAAACTACCTCTTTGGGACTCTGCACAATAAAAAAAGATTAATCACACAGCCCATGGCTATGACAGTATAGTGAGCAACATGTAGTGTTCTTACACAGCTTTAGAAAGTCATAAAAGTTACGGCTCCAACAACCCAAGCAGGAAAAGGAGAGCATACTCCACTTCAATTAAAGCTGATACAAGACAGAATCCCACTTATTGTGTAATACAGATACAGAATAAATAAGAAACACAATGAATCTTACTTGCAAAATGATGCCTATTGTACAAATATTAGATACAAATCATCACCGAAATCCACACACACATACTGTTGTGGTTGTGGTCTACAATTTATTCTCTTGATCAGAGAATATATGTTCCCAGATATCTGAAATCCACAAACTGGTAGACACCAAATTGAATCCAGATCCTGTCTTTGCAAATATTTTCTTACCACACTAACAGGTGGGTAAAATTGTGCCCTCATTCAGGGTTTTTGATTTAAAGAACAACAAAGCTAAACACATATTAGTGATACAATGACCAGCTTTGCTTTGCAGAATGGCAGTTGGCTTTCTGTTTACTTTTGGATTTCAGTCACCTCAGGCAGGTACTGTAGACAGCTCTTCAACATGAATGACAAGTGCTTTGACCAACTCTCAAGGTGAAAAGTTGTTTATTGTACTGGAGCTTTAACTCTGCTGCACTGAAATATTATACATACCATATCCTCAGTCTAGAATACTAACTTGGTAAACAAAAGACAAAAAACGACACAAAAAATGTAAAGTAGCAAGCTTTTCACATTATTTGATTTCTACTAAGAAAATGGAGACTAAAGTCATAGTGTTTTTTTCTTTGATTTTTGCTACATTGAAGCACAATGTTTACCTGCTGTCAAAGCTTCCAATAAGACTTTGATTAACTATATATTGATTCTTTATATTTGACTCATATATTTTGACTTTAATTGATGAAATTAACCAACTATAATTCAACTGTACTTTGTGCCTGTTCCAAGAGGATACATTATAAATTGCTGAAGGGGTCAGTCAGGTGTGATGTCATTGCATTTGAAAGCTAATCCATGAAAAGGCCTGCTGTGAGACAGGCCATGGTGGGGCGCCGTCTTGCCATGTGGGCAGCAGGAGGCAATCCAAAGCAGAGAAAATTACATCATGTTTACCCAGTCAAAAAACACATTTCTAGTCTTCTTTTCAATCAGTTTAGATGCAAAAAAAACAATTGTAAAGATGCCCTTTTGTTGTTGTAGAGAGCTGGCTCTTTAGTTGCTAAATGCTCCACCATGTTCACCAGGTACACATTAACTTTGTCAGTCTGCTATTTGGTGGGTGGCAGGTAGCATACTGTGTATTAATCAGAGCTTTTTCTCTGAAAACAGCTGCCTGCTTCAGCAGGGGACAATATAAAAGTGAACAAACCAGTAAAGTTGCTACTTGTACAACCAAAACAATGAGCTGAAAGATGCTATAAAGCTCTGTAGAGCTGAGTGGAACTGCAATGTTATACATTACACATGTGCGGTTAAAATGTATACCATCCTATGTTACCTTGCTAGCCAAAGTTTACAAATATTGATGTTATAGCAATTGCATAGGTAACAGTAGTTTACTGTACATTGAGAAAAGAAATAAGTGCTCCCATTCTGCCCTGGCTTTTCCATGTTGGAATGAATGCATGCTGCAAACTGCCACCTTCCAGCTGAGAATTTCTGACTTCTGGGTGGACTGCAGCATAAGTTCTTCTTCAGTGACCAGGCCAGTTATGTGGAGTAACTCGGAGAAATTGATCAATAAGGAGGAAGAGTGGGGGCAAGACTACAGAAAAAGAAAAAGAGAGAGAGCTGGGAGTATGGCGTGGCAGTTAATCATGCTAAAGCTATACACTCCCCCAATCTGTCCATCCATCTGCCTCTCTCGCCTGCCTCATCCCTCCCTCTGCCTCTGTCTCTCTCTCTCTCTTTTACTCTCCATTTCTCTCCTCACAGCTCATCTTTCATTTTCACCCACTGGTCTCCCTCTTTCTCACCCTTTGATGATCTCTCACCTCTAACCTGCTGTGGAAAGGTGTGTTATTTTTTACACACAAACAGAGACATCAACCCAATCCTCTTTACGTTTGCAGTAACATACTCATACCCCAACACAGCTCACATGTCATGTCCTCACAGTTTTTGTCCACTTTCCACCTTTTTTACAATGTAAATATTTCATTTAAGGTAAATTGTCACATCATGTCACATTTCCAGTGTGGATTCTTAGTGATTACACTTTTCCTAAAAATGCTGTAGTCTCTGATTAAATGCGCAACACTGTTTAAGTTTCACCATATCTCAATAACTCCGCCCCTCCCCTCACCTGTCCTGACTTTACCTCTCATCTCTGTCTGTCCTCAGTCCATTGCCCTACCAATACCTATTGTGAACACCCACCGAGGATTTATCTATCTGTCTCTTCTTTCCAGCTCTATCCTTCCAGTGATTGCTGGATGTCCACAGTGGGAGGTTGTCAGGGCCAATCAGCTCCTGGTGGGTGGTGGGTGGTGATGGGATAGGTAGACTAAACAACCCTGCAGGACCAGATGAGCCTTGCCTTGCCACAATACTGAGACAGAGGTGAAGTAGTGCCTAAACAGATGGACAGCTCAGTCTGACTGTTGCCAATGATTCACTTATCGATAAGCAAAAGGTGTGGGGAAGATTAAGACCATGGTTACAAGGCTGAAGACGGCACATGTTGCTACATGTCAACTAGCACCACCAGTTATCTGTTAGATAGTTAAGTTTTAAATTGAAGTTTGGTCAATTGGTTTTCCAGGGGCAGGAGAAATTACGTTTGTGTGTTATGAATGCAATGTAAGTTTTTAATGCTTTGATAGTTTTGCTGATGCAATACTAACTTTTAGTACCAATACCAAAATAATACTTTTCTTGATACCATACTAAAATAAATATTTTCTACAAAACCCTTATCATCTAACAAAAGTAGCCAAACTTCTGAAATGTTAAATGTTGTATACAACATACAAGCGGCCTTACAAGATCTTTGCCTAAATTAAATGCTGCCTAAAATTGGCCAGATTAGGATTTAAATCTGTTTGATCAAAAAATAAGTAAAGAAGATTGAGCAAGATGCCAGAAACGTAACAGTTTTCGATACTCATTGCTATGGACATATGTCGGTGTTGAAGTTAGATATTGGGGACCGGACAGACCCATTTCCTAGTGGATTAGGTTGAAGACCGCACAGAATGTGCAGATAAGGAATATATTTGGAAGGAACAGTTCAGTTTTAAGTTATGTTACATCTTGTTTGTGAGTACTGAGGAGACTATGGTGTTTGCATGTGTGTGTAGAGGGGTTATGATGATATTTCTGTTTTTGTGTATGTGTGTGTGTGTGTGTGTGTGTGTGTGTGCGCATACATAGAGACGATATTCAGACCATTTACACCAGCATTCAGATGTGTTAGGGACAATATCAGCCACTCCCTTGCAAAGCAGTTTCCAATGGCAACGAAACCTACGTGCTTCATCCTCTTAGATGGTTTCATATTGGTATCATTTATATCACTGTACTTTTATTGGACCCACATGGGCATTTGCAGTGTATCATTATTTGTTTAATCTCTTTGTTATATTTCAAGTGAATGTGTTCGACTGTAATAATGGAGGCATTAAACTCAGAGGCTCATATTCAATGACTTACAGTAAGTGTGCAGTTAGGACTTCTGATGAACTGACTTACTGCAGTGGGGATCAAAACTGTGATCTTTCAGTTTCATCACAGCCTCTCTTCATATTATGTTTACATGCATATAAAAACTGATTTGATGCAACTAATATAATAATGTGAACAAGGCTGGATAAATGCAGTCACCATACTCAACGTTATGCAGCAGTGTTCTGGACTTATTTACACATTCATTTCATATCTTTAGGTATGGTCAAGCTGCGTGTCACGCAAGTGGTGGTTGTTTTAAATGGTCTGTCAGTTTTTTGACATTTGAATGTTTACCACATGTCACTTGTAAACAGCAGGGAATCACATTGTTGTCTCATTGCATCATTGTGTGCACATAAACATAGCCAGTGACAAAAGTGATAGTTTTAGCGAACAAATAAACCAACCTCAAGTTGCAGCTTAATACAAGGACTCCTTCTTTTAATGGCTCATGATATTAAAGAGTTTTTAGTTTGGCTGTTTGATCTTTTAATCACTGTGACTTTGTTTGCCTCTATAATTAGATTGAAACAGATATTATTTTCAGGTAGGAGGACGATAGAACAGTAAAACACTCAAATCCATATTTTGTATTCTGCAGCAATCTAATGTGTGATCTGTCTGCTCTTTTCTATCCAGCACTTTGGTGGAGGAAGAAAAATCCTGAAAGAAAGAGATTGGAGATTTTTTTTTCCAGTCCTTCTCTGAAGTAGTTGCAATGGCCCCCCTGCCTTGTTCTATCCCGAGAGTGTCCTGAAACCCAATGAATAACACCCAGATATTTTCAGTCCAACACACCCAAGTCACACTGAGTACAAAACAAGGGGAAAAAAATAAAGCCTCCTTTTTCATCTCGCCAGAAAAATAACATTCGTGGGCCTCCATTTTACTCCCAATTTCCCCATATTTTTCATTTCAGGGAGAACTGGCTTTTGTGTGGTCTATCAAGCTTCCAGTCTGAAGCCATGGGGCCTCTGTGGTGTCCCTGCATGCCCTCTCCATACTAAGTGAAACCACATCACATCCAGGACATGGACTGGGTGAATTTGAACATTACTGGTTTGTAATATACGACCACTTTGGTTACAGCACAAAAGCATATCCCTATGGTGTTCTACATGTTAAATATATATGAAAGTGTGAGGGCAACTTTGACTGACAAACCAACCTACTGATGCATCACTAGGTTGGTTTGCAAGTATTCAAATTTACAGCTTATTAGTCCTTAGCTTATATTGTGAAAATATACCTTCCCTTCGCAATAAATAAAGCACCTTTCCATGTATCTGACTAGCTCTGTTGTCAATGTTCAGGTGGATATATATCCTAGCATCCAAGAAGAGTAGAGAAAAAGTAAAATCATGTGTGATTAGCTTTCCATAGAAGAGACAAAATCAGGCCGATGATTTAGAAAAAAGTGTTCTATACAGTTTACACAATAATTTCATAAATGTGAATGAAAGGGTGTTTTGTGATAATTGCTAATAAGTACCACGTGACACCATAGCTCCTCAGTTAGGGAGAGAGTAAATAAAGCAGTCAAGATGGCACAAAAATGAACTTTATAGCCCAAAGCGGTAAACAATTGCTGACAGAGATATGGATACGTAGTATGTGTGGTTCTAAAATGAACAGTAGATTATAATGCTACCTAAATAAATACATAAATACATATATTTCAACATGAATGAACAATATTAAAAGGGGTCTATAGTCTGTAAAATAGTCCATATAAAGTATAGAAGGTGATAAAGTAAGTCAAAAGAACATTCAAAAGTAACACAAGAGAAAGAGTGAAAATGCAACAAAATCAAATAAGCTCCCATTTACACATCTACTACTTTGTTCAAGATTAAGGCTGTTTCCCTGGTTAGCAGACACATCATATGTCATTATGTGTTGTATCAGTCCCTCACTGTGATTTTGATGTGAATCCCACAAAGTCCCTGAGATGTCTGTATTTTAAACCGCATGTGATGGTTTTACACATTGGCAACCCCGAAGAAGACAAGTAAAAAATAACCCCTCCGCAATTTTGAAAAGGAGTTCTGCCTGTACATGGGAAAACATTGAGGGTTGGGTTTGTTTGAGCTATTCTGAGGCAAAATTAAGAAATTATGCATTCATAGCTGTAACACAAACATTTGATGCCACCCACAATGTGGGAAGACAGAATAAGTGCTGTGCAGAACGACAGTGGAGAGGTGTGAGGGAAGAGGCTGGAGAGTGTGAGTGTGTGTAGGACGAACAGACACTAACAGGTAGACATACAAAATGGGCGAGTGGTGGTGTGTGTCTGGATTGTGAGAGGGAGCAACAAATGGACAAACTTAAAGTGTGTGAGGGAGGTGTAGGTTGTCACAGATGGATGACTAAAAGGAAGGAACAGAAAAAGGTGGTGGATGGGAGGCGGGTGAGAAGTGGAATGTAAGAGCAGGCATGAATGGATGGTTGGATAGAGGAAGGAAAAAAAGACTGGAAAAGACAGATGTCCAGTTGGCTGAGAAACAGATTTTTTTAAAGGACGGGGGTGGGGTGTGTGTGTGTGTGTGGGGGGGGGGGGTTGTGAAAGGAGCTAACTGCAAATATGAAAGCAAGATCAAAACCATTTAAAGAAGTGTGTCTCAATGTGAAATTAAGCCCGGAACATTGTCAAAGCCATTAGCTGTCTTGCAGCTGCGCTAATCAAGATTTTATGTAAAAATGCTCCAGCAGCATGAATCACAAAGTGAGGCTGAAGCAGACAAGGACACCCATTAAATCCACTAAATGACAAACTAGATTAGCCCAGTTTGTACAACTGCATTTTAGGTGTTTGTTATGTACATTTCTTTGCTGACAAGAAGTGAAAAGTTGCAGATAGGCTACCATTTTACCTGATGTACATACAGCAGACGCTCAGTGACAAGCACAAGAAGTGATTTTACACTCAGTCCGATAATGTAACTCATTATCACTCCTGGGATGCCTGTACATATGGTCTGTACAGATGTGACCATGTGAAACATCTGGCATGTAAACATTATATGTGTTAGGATATATGGAATCGTGTGAAAACACTGGCTATATGAAAGTCAACATAGCTTTTTCCAACCTACAACAGTATGAGGGGGAAATAAAAGTTGTGCAAAATCTGACAAAAGCGACCAGCCTCTTTAAAGGAGAGTAGTACTGCAACTTTAGTCCTTGGAAAGAAGCCACCGAATGCTTTTAAACACTCTTCAAATGCACAAATAACCCCATAAATATTCCTTAAATGTGCATGTCAACATATCAATCATTACAAAGTGCATTGTCCACTTCTAGTCAATTATAATCTGCTCCAAACGGCATGATTGGATCAAATTTGACATCTGTGAATTGGCTTGACATTTACAGTGGGGCTGTCTGCAACAACCATGAAAATAAAGAGAATAGCCACTGGATTTTGATGTAAAACTAACTGCACTGTAGTACTTGCTGTCTATTTCACTCTCTCTCCTGTCACGATAGAGTCTGAGTGAACAAGGTGTTCCACTCACGCTACTTTGATGAAAACCGACTTCGACGGGGAAGAGCAGCTTGGATTTTTTTTATTCAATGTCTTCTCCAATCAAACGTTCTTTTCCTGCCACCCTGCCGTCATTCACACTCACGTTAGACATCCAAGAAGTGGATTTTCTTAAATCAGTCAGTCTGTCGTTCAGAATAGGTATGACAGCAAAATGTGTCATCTTTGCGACTACCAGCAGCAGCATATACACTTCATCAAGACATTTCCAGTTGTTTGGATGAGTCACTTCCTTCCAAAATTACCCATATGACAACTTGTGGGTGTTTTCCGACTCTATGGTTAAGGTATGGTTCAATTTAGTCAACTGGACTGCTGGTAGGAGGCAGGCTGCAAAACGTAGTCATACACTTTGTACCCCCAAAGATTTGTCCCCACACCCTCCCTATATCCCTACTTTTTGCAGCAGTATAACAATGTCAACCTTCTTCCGCTACAGGGGAAATAGTTATTATCGGAACAACCCCAAGAGGTAGCTTGTCAGCACAATGTAAACATAGACTCTTTTAAGCATTAGAACAAATGACCAACGCTGTAGTTTTTCTGGTAAGAACATTCTCTGAGAGTCAAATACAAAAACAGCTGGTGCTCACTCACATACTGGCCCACTGGCAACAACATATTGCTTCCATGTTTGCAAAGGTTTTTGCAAAAGTCAGTTGAAAAACATATTTTCCATCAAGCTTTACATCACTGACGTTGGAAGCATATTTGTAACATACTAGAAGCCATGCATTTCCATTTGCTGCCTCTACCTGAACAGTAAACGACTCAAAGGTGCTTCCATATACTGGCATTTACAAACTAAAAGCAATCAAATGATGTTTTATGATAATTTAAACATGCACAAGCATCCTCCAATACTGTAATAAAGTCTTAAATTAAAATGGTAGCTCAGCATTTTATTTCACTTGATCTCTCCAGTACTCAATTATGACTAGTACTTAAAGATGTTACTGCTCAACAGGCAGGTAAGATGTTGTTGTGTTTATAGATTTGAATGCCATCCCAACACAAACTGATGACAGGACATTCAATATGCCTTAAGTTCTCAGGTTCTCAGTTTTAAAGTTTTTAACTTTAAAAATAATTTTCTCTCCTCATTTGGAGACTCCACCGTTAAGATTAACGTAGGTCAGATGTCTAAGCAACTTCACGGGCTATCCTGGATTGGTCGCTGATGTAAATAAATACTGACAAAGATGATACAGGGACAACAGAACCTTGCATGCATGCTGTACAGATTTGTGATCTTACACAGGTTAAAATAAATGTGTGGCCATGGACTTCTTCTCTGTCGTTGCACTTTGACTGAATATTAGATTATGTCCAATACAGATACTCAGGCATCGCGGTTTAAGGAAAGTCCTCACTGACTATTTACAGTCCCAAGGAAGTGAGGAGGTTTTCAGCGGGCGCCTTGTCTGCTGTGATATCTGTCAACATGCTGAAGGGCGGCTATAAGGCGTCCTCTGGGATCCCTCAGGTGGAGAATGCCAAATTCTCCCTGTCAGGCGAGTATAAATATTTCCTCTGTGTTTATTGTCCATTATGCAAGGGCTGTAACATGTGTTGGACTGTGTCTTTTGCTGGTTTTTGTTTTGCTGTTTCAGTCTGTCTGTGTAAGGCGATGCTGTGTAGTTACTCCACCTGTCTGGTCTGGTTGTGCTCCACTGACAAGATAAAAAGCTGGTTTGCATGTAGCCCAGTTTCTTTCTTGTTCTCTTTCTTTATACAGGAGGCTCTATGCAAAATTGATTCAGTCAGTTTTGTGTTTACTAGCTCATATACACGGGTTATAGAAGCATACACAAAACATTTTCTGAATTGTTAAAATCCTATATCCCATCCTCCAAACAGAACTTATTTAACAAAAAAAAAACAAATTCATCTCAAATGCTTGTGGAGACGTTTAATGAGCGCTATCAAAATAACCCTGGAAATACTGCACTCTCACTTTCTATCTGCGCAAGGTAACTTGGTTAAGGTTAGGGAGAGATTGCAGTTATGGCTTATGGCTTAATACCGTCATCTGATATTGACAAAAATAAAAACAGCTTCACCTATTTACTTTTTGTTTCTATTTAATTTGCTGTTGGATGACAGCCTGTGATGACAGGTGATGTCATGGTCACAGTTTGTGTCATGATATTCCCTCTTGGGCAGTTTATAACATGTCACAGCTAAAATAATTGGTCGTCCGAGGTTAAGAGTACATTAGTTAGTCATGCTTTTCTTTGGGATATTCATGCCTTATAATGTGTCATGATTTGTTCTGACTATCCACAGCACCATGTAGGCCAGGCACTGATAGGATGACCTGCGTGAGTAAACAAACATGCTTGGCTGCACAGAGTGTTGGGATGCCTGTCTCAGAGTCTGAGTACACATGATATGACCTGGCATTTGGACCTTGCCAGTGCCCCTTGGCCTGGCTACCTGCTGTGCCCTCTATGCCACCTCTTGCTGGGAACAAGATGGATCGGGATAGAGGCAGAGGCAATCACCATAATGGCATCGTTTGGCTGTCAGCCATGTTGAAAGACAGGCCG
The DNA here is from genome assembly GCF_043641665.1 of Enoplosus armatus. Taxonomy (NCBI): domain Eukaryota; kingdom Metazoa; phylum Chordata; class Actinopteri; order Centrarchiformes; family Enoplosidae; genus Enoplosus; species Enoplosus armatus. Next base: position 18,635,022 of record NC_092186.1, read on the forward strand.
TCAGCTGGGCCTGCAGACTTGATGTCAGGAGGCGCCGTGCGTTATAGCATTACCACATTGTGTAACAGTACCTGCAGACCATGAGCAAGCTGGAAAGAGAAAGTCTTATAACTGTATTTCTCTTAAGGGGATATTTCACTTTTTTTGTTGACAGAGTTAGGCCATTTACTTAGAGGGGGATTTCATGTCTCAGATCAGGTATGTACACATATGTGGGGACTGCACAAATAACAGTATGAGATATGATAACTGTGGTCCCACTGATTCAGATTCCCTGAGTTTCCCAGGGCCTGTTTTGCATGAAAAGTTTCAAATTTTTGAAGAGGCGGTGGAACAAGCTACAAGTGTATTAAAAACCAAGGTTGTGTTAAGAAATAGGAAGTTGAATGAACCTTTATTTCTCCAAAAATCTACACTACAATATAGCAGACACAGAGGGAGCGCGCAGAAAAGATGTCCAGGGAGCTGCACTGACTTAGTTACCTAAAATAAATCCATTAATATAAAAGAAATAACTGATTCTTAGAAAGAAAAAGAGTACAACAGTAAATAGCACAATTTTATAACACCATGCACAGGGAGTGTGTTTACAGCTTTACTGCTGCCTTAGTAAATAACGTGATATTTATATGTGGGTTGTGAGCGCACATTGAATGAATGCTCTTTCATGTATGTTACATCTGAGCCTTGAGATTTCACAGATAGTAGAAGAATGAGATTACTAACATATTTTTGCAAGCTAAATAGTAGGTTATATAACAAAACATCAGTGCAGCGTATTGAAATCCTATCTTATCTGTCCATGTGAATATCGGTCTATTTCAATGGATGTATATAAATATTTATCTTGAATCAGCTCATGGCAGTGCTAAAAGAGAACTCCAAATATTCGAAAGAAGCTGGGATACCTATTTTCTGAGCCAATCTGCTCTGATTTGAAAACTTTGTAAATATTGTATAAAGCTTGTAACATACTGTACTGTATCTTTTACACTGGAGAAGGTGAACAGTTTTATAAACATTTTCAAATGCAATATTCTAATGTGTCAAGACCTGATTTGGGGATTGGGGAGGGAACGGCACGTACCCTTACGCTCCTTTGTAAACAGTACAAAGCACTGTATCCAACAAGTGTTTGAATGAACAACATTTTGTCAGCAAATAGTATCTGTCATAATTGAGGACAAAGTGTACTTGGGGACACATTTGGCACAGCGGCTATACTATGAAATAAACTAAGGTACAAACATTTCTTATTTCTGTACATGTCTTACCATGATACATGAGACATGTGTAGAGACTGTTTGATTAGTAACATATCTTTCTGGTTTTTATTGCATCTTATCTCAGAAACTCAGTTGGTTCCCAAAATACAGTTTCTTTTCCCAGCTGGATGTATTATAGCTGTCACAGGTGGTAACGCATGAACACAATTTTGCATTTGCTACACCCACATTATGAATGCTATGCCAACAGTGAGGGTATAGTACTTGGAAGGGCCAGAATTAAGTCTTTGTGTAAAAAACACTGTGCTGCAGTTGACTGGCTATGCTGTATCACCATTCTCAACCTCCAACCTCCTATATGACAAAAAACATCATATCTTGGTCTCACTCCACCTTTGCTGCCTATTTCTACAACCCTCCTGACCTCACTGCGACAGCAATAAAAATGCTGAATCACGTCACCATAGGACAACCCTGATGCCCTTTTCCGAAGGAGTCACATCCACCCAACAAAAGTACTGGCACAGATGCTAACACTAACAGGAAGCCTGTTTTTAGCAGGAAATGGACACTTTCTAATATTGATGAAGGAGGTTTATCCAAGGTGAGCTGTGGGGAATTGGTAGATTTAGCTGACATTACAGTCCATCTGGTAGGAAGAGCCATTCACCCTTACAGCGTTACATACAGAATAAGATGATTTATGCTTAAAACCTATATGGGTGACAGTTTGTCAGAGGGACAGGAAATGTTATTTTCAGCTCCTCAGCATCAGCACTGAGGGGTCCCTGTAGAGCACCATGTATGCGATGTCACATAGTGAGTTTTTGTCTTGCTTTTTTTTTTCTTCTCAATAGCAGTTCTCTTGTTCCGGCTGGATAAAATAATGCTTTTCCTTTTTCACCTTTGTTGAGTTTGATAAAGGTATTCAGAACAGAACACATTGAGTATGAGTGGATATTTTTTTTCTTTTTTATGAGAAACACTGGTCTGTATTGATATCACAATTATTGTCAACAACACAGCTATTTGACCTAGGATTTTATCTGTGCTAATGATTGCTCATAATCGTAACTCTACAAGCACAGGGGAGCCCACTAATAGGTTTTATAGGACTTACCATTCTCCTCTGCAGGGCAGCCCTCAAAACTGTCCTTGTAGAGAGGTGGGTTACATATGTAACCATGGTTCTCAGAGTGAAGAGTTATCTCTTTTGTTTAAGGCAGCTCCAAGACCCTCTCCATCAAAATTGTAACCAAAGAGTTTTAGTTATCTTATTATCCACATCACCTGACCCCTGTGAATATATGAAATATATAAATGTGTGGAGAAATAGTGTCTTTGCTCAGAAAACTATGGTTATTTATATGACTTTCTATTGTGCTACTGACACTTCACCATAGTGTTTTTGTTGGATTCTAATAGTATCATGTATTTACACTCTCTTTACTTTGTGAGCAGATGGAGTAGCAGCTCAGACTGGAGGTCTCTGCTGACAGGCATCATGGGAAACCACTGTAACACAAGCATGATCAGGAGGTAAATCTGTTTCACAAGAACTCACAACACTATAGAAAGCTCCCTCTCAAAAACATATTTTCTTTAATTCATATAGAAAGAAAACAGAGATCAGGGGACAGTGAACAACATCTCTTCCTCTCGAACAATTACTGTAATGTGGTGGCAGGTTATCAGTGCTCATCAGAATCATGAAAATAAACAGTCTCTACATTGACTCTGCATTATCACTGCATTATCATATCAGTTTTTCAGTGATAAAAGTAATTTCCTCTTGACAAACAAGGATGAGGAAACATGGGGTTGAATCTCTGCTGAGTCTTCTAGGCATGAGGTATCCACTCATTGCACCACACAGCAGAACATAGTAATGTTAGGTGATTTCTTATTTGTAGGCCTATGCGTAAAATAAACACTGACTTTGTCCAAAGGAATAATTGGTGCTATAATGATGTTGAGATGGTCTAAGCTGTAAAATGCCAGTGGCAAAGCAAAGTCAAGGTAGTTTATTTGAGAACACTAACCACATACGACACTTGTTTTGGCCACTGAGACTCTCACAATTTAAATGTATGAGTCAGCCCATTCAGAAAATAGACTATGAGGTGTTTCTCATTAGTGAACAAACCTTTTTGCTATTTTTTTGTTCTGATGGTTGACAGGTCAAATAGAGAACCCTATTAAACACTCTCTTGAAATTGCCAAAACAAGTAAATCAATGATCCTCTCAGATAAATACCTTTCCTCCTGTCACAGATTCTTATTTGTAATGAACGGCAAAGTTAAGGCAGTGCCCACCGATGGACTCACTGTCAAGCAGCTAATACATATTGTGTATGTGTTACAGTGTAAGCATGCCATTTGAATGACACTTTTAAATTTAGATCTTCAACTCAGCTGTGTTGCGGCTGTGAGATGCTCAAAGGAGCTGTTTGTTTCTTACAGTGACAGGGCATGTGGCAGGCCCCTGTCGAAACAGGGACTTCCTTTCTGACTAAGGCATTTCACATGCCCATGGGCTGGCAAGCTTGGATCATCCAGGTGTAGTGAAAGTGCACTATATTAGGAATATGGTGGCCTCAACTGCTCTCTTTGCTGGAATGGTGACAGGCCTGTCTTCACCTCCCCCCTTTTAGAACAAATCCTTGTACCTCCATCCCTTGCTTCTGTTTTATTTTATTTTTTTACCAAGCACTTCTCTCTGTTTCGGCTTACTGACACGTTAGGACATTACGACTGAAACCTGCTCCTCTCACTATTATTGTGGCCTATAATATTAGCAATGTAGGTTAAGTATTTTGTTACAATAAGAGTTGCTCTGTACCAACAGTGTAGGTTAAATTCCTAAAATAACAAAAAAGGGTATACTGTGGAGAGTCAGCTTTTGATGCACTGCAGATGTAGCCCTTCCGGTGTTCCAGAGCACCTACATAGTCCCAGATGTTATACTATGTAATCTATGAAAGTACTTTTGATGCGCTTCTGAATGAAAACCAGGACAGCATGTAGAAGCCCTGACTTTACTTCGAGCACATAGGGTGCCTGCCATGAAAAATACCTACACACTCATATATTATTTCCTGCGTTAGCACACCCATGAAGTTCCAGCTGTGCTATACCCGCTTCACCTAAATCTGAGTGAGCTTCCCTGTGAATATTTTATGGAATGTAATTGAACAGAGCTGTGGCACCACATTAAAATTAATGTCATGTTTGTGTCTGCTGCATATTTTCACCCAAATGATTGTAATGGAAATGATCATGTGCCTGAGCCTGCATATAAAGAGAGAAGCTGCTCCTCAGCTAAGTGTCTGGGATGCTAATAGGGAGATGTTTTATGGCCTGAGACACACAGAGGAGAGCGAGGGAGGTGTAATGGCAGAATATACTACACCCTCTCTGTGGAGCAGACACCTGGCTCATTCCCTGCATCCATCCCTCTTGTTTTGTGACTCAAACCTGGCTGAGATTGGTATTTATGGGATGCTGCACCAAATGTTTATATGAACACCAACATTCCTTGAAAAATAAAGTTAGCCATGTCTCCATTCAAATGTGTTACAAATTTCAACTGAATCTTCAGAAAATGCAAATCAATGTGAATGTTCATCCACTATCATTATGTCAATATTAGGACCTTCGTTAAAAAAGCACCAGTCAAACCACAAATGGTGGAAAACGCTAATATGAAAGACAGAGTGTAAATATGGCATTTATGTTTGTTGTCTTAATTTGAGGAACATTACAGTCTCTCTGCCCTCACAGGTCTGATGTTTTCGTCTGCCTATTTGTATTTTTTGTCAGTGCAGCAGAGCTTGAGTAACAAAAAATTGCACTTTGTTGCATTTTGTTTTATTGATCAACTTCTCCACCATAGCTTGATGGAAGAACTTTGGGGAATTTTTTCGAATTTCAAGCTTTCCACTTTTAGGTTGGGTGGGAATGATAACTTTAATTAACTAACTGTAATGTGTCGTGAGATGATGATCAGTGCACGTATTGGTAAGTTGAAGTGTACTTAAAGTATATTGGTCCAATTTGTTGGACAACATTATAGTTTTTCCAGCGCTAACATGAAAAACATTAGCTAAACAAAAGATAACGAATGACTTAAATGCCAGTTGGTTACATTTACAAAAACAGGCTTCATCAAACACTGTTTTACCAAACTACGAAACTCAACTCTATTCTACTTTCTATCATGGTTGTCATTGCATAGTCAAATGCAAATTCATTCACTTAGCAAAGAATCAAATTGAGCAAGTGGTCACAACTTTTTACAAAAGTGAATCAAACTAATCAGTCAATGAATCAAGTAAGTATTTTTCATGTCACATGAGTTGTTGCATGTGTGTCTGAGACAAGGGGCTAATATAGTTGACCCGAGCGGTAAACATGGTCAGAAAATCTGACTGAAGACTATACCCATCTTCACTCACACAAGCCTTTCATATTTAGATCCTAATATTGTGGGACAAATTAAAAATGGATGGGCCACATGAGTAAAAGAAAAACTACAATGTGATGAAGGTGGCACAAAACCCTGTAATTAATAATGTCAATTTCCAACCACATTCATATCACTAACGAATTAACAAACAAAAGAAAGAAACCCCCATCCACCCCAATGCACTGCACATCACCATGCTAATTATCCTCCCTTGGAGATGCGGACAAACTTTATAGCAAAGTGGGAAGGCATGTTCAGCGATGACAACCATATGGCTGTTATTATTGAATGAATACACAGTAGCGCCTCATTAAACACAAACCCAGCAGAGTCTTTTGTCACTGCGGCTAACAGGGGCTGCCTGTCTGGTGTATTATGGGTCCCGGCCGGGTGGGTCTGTGCTGCAGGAGGCCTCCCTTGGCACACTGCTCCATCAGGAAGGCAGGAAACAGATGGGGGTACATACATGTGGGCAGAGACGTGTCGTGGCACGCAAACATTTAAAGTTGTCATGCTCATGATAATAGTAATAATAAAAATTATGAGCAGCACATTATTCAGATACCATGCTACACAATGTGCCTTTGGGAATTTATTTGAGTTATTTTTTGTATAGGTGAATCTCATGCGACATGCAGGTACTGCTAAGGCCAGCTGTCCCTTTTTAGGAAAGAGTTCAGTGTTTTGTTCAAGGACACCTGAGGAAGAAACATCAACAGCCATGTGGCATGAGGAAATGTCGTTGAGAAAGGAAATATATAACGTAGTTGTATAATCTGTCTTTTCATTTATCTGCAGAGCTTGACTGATGTGTCAACAATGATGTCAGCCCAAGAATTTGGCATAAAGAAACTGTCCATGCTTATCAGCTGTCACCATCACACTTTGTGATGTCTTGTAAAGTTTTTCTGAATCTGAATCTGATTTTTGTTTACGTCCTTCGTGCACCAGTTATCTTATCTCAACACTCTGACCCAATACATGCATGATACAACTGGAAACTTCTACAATTTTTGATGAGTACAGGAATAAATGTTTGGAATAAACAATGGACAAACAAATTATCCCATCGTTATGGATCCTCCAACTTTAACTGTAATCATAAGGGGACCATCAGTCATGTTTCTCAGCACTAACATATAGTATTTGCTTGTGTGAAAAAATGTTCTGTGAAAGCCAACGGAACCACTGAAGTGATCCTCAGTCTCAAAAATCACAGTTTCCACTCATGTTCTTACTGTGTGTCTCACAGTGTATATACAGAATGCCATTGTTTTGTGGAGGGCTAAAATGTCATAAAGATAGAGATGTGGCACAGTTCTGAGTCTGCATGCTGTCTAAATCTTGTAAAATTAGAACATTAACATTCAAAAATTAGGGATGTCCAAGCAGGTGTTTTAATAAAATAAATGTTTTGACATCACTTATTTGGGTGTGGCCATATGCAACATGTTAAGTTAAGGCCCTTTATAAGGATTGCGTTATTGTCATCACTGTGTCGTGAAAGAAAGCTTCCTTTCAGATGCACTATATAATGCAAAACTAGCTATTAACTAAAAGCAAAACCTAAAGCATCTAACATGTGTAAACAATGAGTTTTAAGAAACATGTTTTCTTGTAGTAAGAATTCCTGATGCCTTGTTTTGTGTCGACTGAAAGTGGTGTTGAGAAAAATCTGATGCTCTTTGCTCAAGGCCTCGTTACCTGAAAGGTACTTCACCTGGTGTTGGCAGCTTAGGTAATTAGAGCCTTGCAAAGCCCAACACTCCAGCTGGAGAGTGTGTGCCACTGAGGGCGAGCACAACTGCTGAACTCCTCTTCAAAGTCGAGACAACCGTTTTCTGTTTCCATTGCTCTACTCCCTCTCTTCTCTGTAGTCCTCAGTTTGAGGTTTAAGCTAGTTTACTGTTTTACTAGGTTAAGATGCAGCAGACTCCTCCTGACTCATTTGTGACTCTTGAGGAATTTAAACTTTTTTTAAAGTTTTAAGTCAAGAGGGACATGAGCTAGTGAGTGGTGACCAAGCCGCTCAGAACATGACAAATATCAATATTGAATATTGATCTGTTATGAATGACCTTTTAAAGAGCTACTTCAGTCAAGAGCATTGTTGCATATGCTGGAGTTCAAGAATGTGTGGGTATATAAACCTATAACATTTATTCTAATCCTTTAGAATCCTTTTCTAGTCCTGAAAAGGACTGTCTGGGTTTATTATAACAGTACTAGCAACACAATCATACGTATGCACATACGTTCACACTGTTCACACTGAAAAAAGTATACCTAAAGATAGTCATACAGTTCATACTAAAACACTCTTCATATTTAAGTGTGCTGTTGATTAAGTTTAATTGACAGTGTGGCATAAAGTTGCACCCACTGTGCATATATTGTATAATTTCCCATATAAAATGGTGAAATAGGATTTCTTGTATACTAAGTAAAAAAAAAACGATAGACACAGAGACACAGATTCTGTATAACAGTGTGAATCCAGGGTCCAACCATTAAACAGTCCAAACTGTGCTGAAAATAGCTGAAAGGAAGCTGCAGTTCCACTATGTTCCAGTCTGCCCCCTTTATTTGAAAGAGAAATACAGAGGAGGTAGAATTTCTAACCTCGCCCTTGTGAGGCACACAGCCACACAGCTAGAAATCTGGCAGTGGTACATGACTCAGAGTCTAGTTTTGACTTTCAGGTTCAGTTATTTCCTGCAGCTTAAAGCATTGCCAAAATTAGACCTTTCCTCTTTTTAGCTGATCTGGAAAAAAGTAATCCATAACTTTACATCACCTTAACCATCATAACCTTTTTTCCCCCTGTATAAACTAAACCTCCCTCAGCTATCTGCAGCGTGAGCAAAAAGCTGCAGCCAGACTTTTAAACAGGAAGGTATTTTTACCCATTATAGCTTCCCAGCACTGACTCCCATCAATCAATCTATTTAGGAATTTATTTTAAGACCTGTTAAAAAACCTCGGACAGGGCTTAGCATTAAGTAACCTCCTGGACCTTTTGACTTCCTATGAGCCTGGAACCCTCAAATAGCATCCTGTCCCAGCCTCCAGCCTTGAAGATGAAAGGGGCTGGTTATTCTCTGTCAGAGCCCCCTTTTCTTTGTGTGCCTGAGGAAGTTACTGCCTGAGGATGCAGAGTTTGCGTTATCTTTGAAAATGCAAGAAAATATAAGAAAAGCGGAACAAACTTTGTAGAAAATACTTTTAAAAGGAAATATCTAAAGGCATTTTTAGTCTGTAACCAGTGAAACATCCTGCAATCGCCTTAATCAGTCGTCTTCAACATTTAATTGCATGATACCTGGTAGACCTACAGTACAGTATGTAAAGCAGCTCATTAATTATCATGCTTACTTATTCCGACTCAGCCACCTAGGATGGTTTGTGTATTCCACACATACCTGACCCATTAAAATCCTAACAACTCAACAGGAGTAATAATTATGGATGCGTTTCTTTTAAATGCATCTACGTTAACTGACCAGGCAACATAGCACAGTTATCAAAGTGCCCCCTTTTTTAAATTACTAGCATTCCCACAGTGGTGAACGCATTTTGATGCCTTTCTTGATACCCCTGTGCAGTGGCTATTTTTCTAATAGTCTGAATGAATAAAATACCCAGCACATTTTCAGCATTCCAGTTTGTTACTGGCAGATTTCTGTGGCAAAGGTTTTTGTTTACAGTGTGTTTGAGATTTAGAAAAGAAAATGTGTTTATGCTCCACAAGGTGCAATTTTCAGAGTCTACAAAACTCAGTTTCATCAGGTATTTTCCAAATCAGAAATAAAACTGATTGTAGTGCAAGTTATTTGAGCCATACCATATATAGAGAGAGTTGAAACTGCAGCTTTCCACTGGCCTGTTGAAAAGCTTGTTAAGCATCAGCTGGGAACTGCCCAAATTGTCATTTTGAAGTGTTTCCAAACTACTGCTGAATATCTATTTTTGACCTTCAACTGCTATAGATGTGATACTCAATTTGTTACTAGGCCTTCATGATAATTGATGTGAAATGTTCCTTACATGACACCGTTTACATACTTAGCAGACTATGGCCTGAACCATTGTATAATAGGTTTGTAATTTTGATTTTGGATCCTTTGGACACTCTCCAATTACTTTCACATTAGTAGCCAGAATGTGTTAAATCATGTGTTTGCACATAAATGTGCCTCTTTTCACACATAAATTTGGATTTATAAAAAACATGCAGTAAGAATGTGTGTGCCTTCATCCATGCTTCACACCCAGGTATATGAATAGAGAATAGGAGAAGAGTTGCATGATTTTGCCAGAGGCAAGCAGCTACTTTTTAAAAGTCTGAGTGTCAGTGTTGTCTGTCTCACTACAAGATCCCTCCAATACCACTCTATCCCACGAGCATAACCCTTGATAATCTATACTGCACAGAGGCAAAGTGCACTGTGCTATAACCCTGTGCTGAACTCCAACTGTGACAGGGATTGTGGGAATCACCAGCTCAGAGTATTTGGTTTGAGGGTAAGTAAAGTAAGAAAAATAAGTCTTTTGTAACTTTAGCCAAACACAATTGACTACACTGCACTGTTAACAATAAGAACACAAGAAGGAAATGAAGCTCTAGCGAAAGTTCAGCCAGGAAGACTATTCTTTTGCCTGCTTAGGTGGTAGTTTATTTCCCATACCATCCTGCCTGATCACACCCACCCAATAGCTCAGCGACATACTGTCTTTTTAAATATGATTCTCTCTCTCCGTCTTTAGTATGTTCATGCTGCTGTTAAGCGCGCCCTCCACCTCCCCATCACCGCCCAGTCGCTGCAGATTCATCAGCTTCATCATTCCATCAGCCTCAGCATCATCATCAGCCACCACCACCAGTGTCTGGACTCCATGGGGAGGGGGTTATCTTGCTGCTGCTCAGGGCAGTCGCCCCTCGATTACAAAATCTCCCTGTAGAGTCTAAGCGCCAAAGACTTTCTTCAAGACTTAATTATCTCATGTCATCGGTTTCAATAAACAATTATCTTTACTTCATTCACTTGTCCCTCCTGATTGAACTGCTATCAGATGTCATCGTCCATCGCCTAATAGCCACAAATCCTCGTATTTTGGGGACATTTTCTGTATTTTCGTCATGCTCTGTTCTCTTTTCTAATGACCCTCACCACAGCTGTCTTTTTTTTTTTTCTTTGTGTGTATTTGCCTAATGGTACAGGCGCCGAGGATTTGAATGTGACTAATATCCCTGTGTCATGTGTCATTTACTATGTATTTCCCCTCTGAATCCTATTGCTCATACTTTATATTCATGAGATGTGATCATTTAAGGACCCAATCTGCAAGTGCTCTTTTTGTTTATGTATGCATTCATTGTACACTGTAACTCTTTGATATTGACAGTGACAGTTAAATGTTTTACTTTATTTTGGAATATTAAAAAACATGAAATAAATCAGACTGGTGTTTTAACATTTACTGGGATTTGGAAGTTGATTAAAATTAGTGCTCTTATTAAATATATTATAAATACATATAATTTAAATGTGTGGCAGTTTGTAGGAAGTACAGTGTGTTTATTTTGTTTACCTGAGCCATAGCACACATTAGCATCCAGGAAGGGAATCCAACAGGGCAAATATTCAACATTCAACATTTCTACAAATGAAAACATTCAACTGCCTCCACACCCCCACTACATAATTTGCACCTGCATTTACATTTTTTTTCGTATGCTAACTTAAAATATGAGTCATCTGGTGCTCTGCCAACCCAAAGTATATGGATTTGTCACTAATTTGAATAAAATGTCTCAATAGCTATTTTCACACATTTCTAATTCATTTCTTGTTTCTCTTCTGAATCTCTCTCCTCCTTCAGTTTCTTTTTCTTTCCTCAGTTTGTTTTCACACCCTTAGTTTGGTTCCCTTGGTTTGGAATAAAGATTAAAGAAGAGCCATTGTTATCTGGTCTTGTTCACTTGGGCTTCACACTGACTTATTAGATGTGCTCTGTCGTTGGACAGTTTTGGTGATTGCATCATCAGCACTACATGGATTTGTTGGGTTAGGGTTCTGTGACAGGCAGCACAGTTCTTACAGTTCTTGTTTTTTGGTGATCATAAAGAGCTCGTATTGAAATAGTTGGTTTTAAGAATTACAGTATTAGTCAAGTCTGCAACTGAGCCTTTCTGTAGACTTTCTGGTCAACAAGACATGATGCACTTTACATTTCTGACAATTGCCACAACATGTTTTTTGCAGGAAATAGAAGAGGCACTGATTTCCACCATGGCAGAATTTGTATTTGATTGGCAGGTGGTCTCTGGGAGGAATCTTGCAACAATCAAACCAAGGATCACACAGATTGCTAGTTTAATTTGTGTTGGAAGTTTATTACTCCAACCCTGCTATAACCGGTGTTGTAATATTTCCAATTTGTGGAAAACTGCAGGTTCAGTCACCTTATCCATTCTCTAAGCAGTGAGACTTTCTTAATTATCTATTTTTTTGGAATGACAAGCAGAGAGAGAGAGTGAGAGGCAAAGGGGCGTGCTGCATTATTTCATTTTATTGCACTTTGACCCCTCTAGGGAAATGCACTCATGCATGCATGTGTGTCTGTGTGATATGCAAAGAAGCCAATTTCGACTTGCAGTGTGTGCAACATGGTGACTGATAGCTCTTGTAAATTATTAGATCTAGAAACTGTAAATCATTCATAGAGATATAGAAAATTCTTCTGTTTGAGTTATTTTGTTCACATATGTTCACAGATTTTTTTTGCTGTTGCAGCGACCCATTCATTTTTGGAATCTCTAATCTAGGTGCAGTTCAATAGGTATATTGTGATCTTCCTTACCTGGTCCCAGGACTGAAAGGTCCCTGTCGAGAGTAAAAATGGCAGTATATGTACGACAGTCGAACACATCACTGCATACAAATGGGCTATATTTGCTGCAGCTTCAGCGATGTAAATGGAAGCAATCAAGCGGAAAAGGAAATGGAGATGCTTTCCCATAAGGCAATGCAACGAATTATGTGATATTTGAGACTGTGGAAGATCACACTGGTGGTTGCTCTGTGAAGAATTCCAGATGAGACGGAGAGCTCATTCACACTTTGGAGGCTAAAGCTAAAGCAGTTATTCATTTTATCGGAAGCAAGATCTAGTAATGCGAGTGCATAAGGATTTATTCAATTCAAGCTGACTATAGACACTTTTGAGGTTGAAACTAACAACTTTTTCTACCAGTCACTTTTCAAGCCCACAGGGGGTGCAGTGTCTTTGAACTACTAAGTACATTTTTGATAAACTGGAGGCATGCATTTGGCTCTCTTCACAGGCTAAAAGCCATTTGTTTGGCAGATTTGCAATATATGTATCAATCTCTTACTAACAGCACAGTCTAACAGCTTGTGGGTGACTACCAAAATTGATAAAAATGTTTTTCATTTCAGAATTTCAGAATCAAATAACATTAATTGCTCATAATGTGCATGTTCATAAATGGTCATTTACAGGTGCAAATTTAGTGAACATCTCTATTGCAAGTTTGGGAGTCATTTCAGAACCTCACACACAATAATACAGGTGTAATCTTGTTTGTCAGGTTCTTATGAGTGATGAGGAAATAACATACAGTGCAGCCGATGACCAAGAGCATGGCAGTAACACTGAAGAAGAAAACCTGTGTTTGTTTCCTAATATAACCATGTTAGACAAAAATGTCTGCTCCCTGTACTGCGCTGTGTAGTCCTGCATGAAAAAAACATTCATAACAAAGCATATGTTATGTCACCTTGACTGGTAGCAGGTGAACTTGATATATGATCTTTGTACAAGAGGTCAGCTTTCACTTCTGGCATTATTCATATTCTCCGATGCAAAACAACCTTCTGTGTTGCACAGTACATGCGCAGGCAAGCTACAAAGCATAAATATTCATGGAAAAGTGTCTACAAGGTGTTAAAGCTTACCTTAAGTCAAACTTGCAACAGACATCTAAATTTACCCATTGCATAGTAATTACTTGAAAATAGCCATCTAAAGAAAGACAATCAATCAAAGAGGGACTGAAGGTGAAACATACCAACTGAGATTGACATTGAGGCAGGTCATTGTACAGAAAGAGATACAGTACTCAATAAATACATAGAGAGATAGGAAGGAAGTCAGATAGAAGGAAATTAGACATAAAAAGAGTGAATTATTGAACACATGAGATGATGACACAGTGCTTCCTTTTCTGCATGCTGACCTTCAAAGAGTGGTCGCAGACTCGCTCGGATCAGGCCATGCAGCGCAAAACCCCTCTGGATCCCCTAATGATCTCGCTAATCAGGTTAAGAAATGTTTTTAAATAAGCCCTGTAATTTATTCAAATATTCAACGCACATTCCTCATTTCATTTGAAATAATGAGAGACAAGGAGAGAAGGGCAGAGATGGAGAGGGAGCGCTGGAGACAGTGTGAGAGTGAGAGAGAGCAGCGAAAGAAAAGAGGAAAAGAATGAATCAGAGAGGACAAAATGTAATTTGTCTGCCTTTTCAGACTGCCAATGCCTGAAATGAGAATTAACAGAGAACGCAGAAGACTGCTCTTTAATTGGACAAGGCCACTCTTGACATTTTCAAGCCAAACTTCGGCGACGATGATGGGAGAGAATGTGTCATAACTACAAATTATTCTTTCCGCCACCAGTGCTGATGAGCAGATTCACGAAGCCTTTTTCATTCTTTCACCATATTTGCATTATCTTTTCTCTCGACTGTGCTATCCTTTGAAACAATGCTGACAAGACTCACAGTTCTCACTCCGAAGAATGAGAATCAGAATGAGCTGACATACAGTACACCCACATGTAACATGTTTGTTCTTTATGTCACTTTGGCATTTGACCTCACGCGGTACCTTTGTAGAGATTCCTGAAAAAGTGATTCTTAGTACTTCTGGACATTGCTGTGGAGTTCAATAGGAAAGCTGATGTAAATGCAAGTTGCATGTGTTTAAGAAAAGATATATTTTTAAATATCTGGAAAGCCTAGCACAGCAAAATACACCAGTGGCAACCATGAAGTCAAGATGAGGATTTATTTCTAAGCAATGCTGCTTTTTGTTTTCTAAGTATGCCTGGAGGCTTCGAGTGTGATGCCCAACCGAAATGACATCCCTTGCAATTTGTGTATGCACCCAATTAAAATATATACTGTACACTTTTACATTGCACTGTGGAACAAACAAACAACTGCACTGGATTTCTAGTAAGCTGCATTTGCATCTAGCACTTTGTGATCACTCTCAAAAGCACAGTGCACCACATGTTTTAGCAGTTTTCCAAATCTTCTGTTTGAGTGCGTCTAAACCTCCTGCTGGACTGTAAACCAGCAACTCAAGTTTGAACCATAGAAGCTAGGTTTTCACTGTAAGGGAGCCAATTTGAGAGCCTTTTCTGTCTGGGGTAATCTTGCTGAATCTGTGCAGGGAACATGGATGAGAGGGTCTTTGAGCAAGGCATTGCATCCCTGACTTCTCAAAGGGAGCTGTAATTGCCAACGGTAGAAAGATATAGTTGTGTGGGCAGCTCTTTGAACAGTATAAAATGTATGTGTATGAAGCAGTGCAATAGTGAAAACATAATGAAAGCTCAGCAAAATGCCAGGACAAATCAAGTTTCAGAGCAAAAAAAATAAAAAAGTACTGTAATCCACACGGCTCCATCACTAAATTTTTCACCTACACACACACACGCACACACACGCTGTCAGGTAGTCAGGAGCATTTCCTGCTGACTAAGAGGACCTGAAACCCAAATAATGGGTCTCATTTTAAGTTTGCGAGCTTGCCAAATTAACTGCTGGATGCGTCCTCAAAAAGTGAGCAGCACAATCTAAAATGGAGAGTTTGTTCAGAGGGCTGAAGTTTGGCATGTTAAAATGGATTTTTTTTGTAACTTTAATACTAAATAATTGTGTGGCTCATCTCTGAGTATTTGTGTATGTGCATATGTGCTTTTATACCCACAGAAATTGTTTGTGTCATTTTCAGTCCCTATGTAACACCAGATACATGCATGGCCTTACACACACACCTTTCAATGCTGAGCACAGGCTGATGGAAAACAAAAAAAGGCACACAGTAGGTCAAAACTGAACCACAAATGGTTACCTGTCAACAACAATGCATTGCATGTGGGCAGTGTGTGCCTGGCTGCTGAAACCACAGTCTGAACTCTGTAGCACCACTCAACCATAACGGCCCAAACACACTCGGGTCCAGGGAGAGGACATGAGTGTCCCAACACTGAACTATTGAACTGTACTGACTGAGGAGCAGAAGGGTGGGACACTCTGCATGGCTCATCTCACATCCACCGTCCTCAACAAAGTTGAAGTCGAGGAGAGAAGTCCACTGGACAGCTAGTGAACACAACAAAGCAGTCAATAATAAAAGAAGATTGGAAAGGTCAGAGTGGAATACACTCCGTAATTCAGGTGATCATTTTCTGTAGTTTCATCACTACAAGTGAGCCTTGTCACATTTTCACGTTGTTTTCACTTTGTCATTTGATACTTTGTTATGATAAAAATATCAATTATATGTAATGTGGGCATGGGGGGGGGGGGGGGGGGGCAGTCATCTACATCATTGTATTATTTAATTGAATATATAAAAATGTGAAACAAAATGAATAATTAGTGGTTTATTTCAGCAAAAAAAAGTTTTAAATCTGTCTCTAATCAAGTCTTAAATACTGTTCAGATAGATTTTTTTTTCACATCTTTTTTAGTAAGTACTGACTATATCTACTTGAATTGTGTGACAGGTAATAGGAAGTAATATTTTCCAACATGGACACGCAGAGTAGCACCTCCAGACCTGGTCAGGATTCAATGTCTTCTCAAGGTGGCTTCAGTGCAGAACAGAGGCTTGATGACACACATCTTGAACCCTGGTATTCTATCTACAAATACTCTGAGACTTAAATAGGATTTTTTTAGCCAGGTTGATGGCTGAAAATTTGAATTGCAAACATGAGCTGTTATGAATTCTGTGTTGGTTAATGCATGAGTATTGAGAATATAACTGTGAATCTTTATGAGCCTGACTTGATGATGAAGGCATAAAGAAACTGGTCTGTTACCATGAGTCCACTAGTTTGAATCTCTAGACCGGAGACACACTCTCCATCAACAACAATACTGCTGTCAAGGTGCCCTTATGCAAAAACACATAATCACCTTTTCGGACATTGGAACTCAGTGGCCAACAGCAGAAGACAGGGCTGCAACAGTCAGCTCCCAGAGGGGGATGTCTGTACCCAATTGTGAGGAGCAACAGTGATGTAAAAAGGCAGCAGGTCTTTTCTGCTCAACCAAAAAAAAAGAAAGAAAGAAGGAGAGAGAGAGTTTGAGCTTTGGGCTACATGTTTGGGCTGAAAAGTATTGTTAGCTTTAAGAGCAAAATAAATCAGGCCCATCAGGGATGAAGTTTCAGGCCCATGCAATACTCAGAATAGTGTTATGATGCGGTCAGTAGGGTGGGTATCGTTTCAACGTTATCAATTCCGATTCTGCTTATCGAATCCGGTTCATATCGGTTCCATTTCCAATATTTTTTAGCTGTTTCTGATCTCAAAGAAAGCTAAAGTCGATGGATATTGTCATGAATAACCAGATATCAATAATGCATTTTACAGACCTAAATGGAGGAGACAAAGGGATGTAACCCCTTCACCACAAATCTTATCATGGCTCGGTGACATTCAACCACTTTCTCCTTACTCATCATGACTAAAGTGAAAGCAGTTTCTGTACTAGAGGGGGGTCTCTGGGGATCCGGAGGTGTTTACCTGCTATATAAAAAGGCGTCTTACACGTTGCTGATGTTAACGTTAGCTGTATTCTGAGGCGACCGCAACATGTTGAATACGGTGCATTCCTTCAGATTCACGCTGGGTTGAAGTAAATGCTTCATCATATTGGAGGTTCTTCCTCCCGTGCACCAAATGTCCTTACTGCAGGTGTTGCATTTTGCTGTGTGGTTGACGCAAACAAACTTTTGAGCGTTTGCTGCTGTCAGCCATGCTCCTGGATGTAATCAGAAGAGTCTCTGTTCACATGTTTTGTTGACGTACTGCATAACAAATCACGTGACGTTAGGTCCGCGTAGCAGGTCCTGGCAGATAAGTATAACTTTATGGACTGTAAAAAGCTCACTGCGGTTCACTCGGAAGCGACTGAAATATGTTAAAGTTAGGAACCGATAAGTAGAATAGAAATGCGGTTCTTGGAAATTTGGAAATGGTTCTAACTCGGAACCGGTTCTTGATACCCAACCCTAGTGGTCAGACACACATGTACAGTGTCTGCAAAAAGCTGGTTGGTTTTCAATTAGTTCATGCATTGTTTATTATGAAGTGGGTTTTTAAACAGGCCACCATGGCATATGGCAGTGACAGTGAATAAAATTGTAATCTTTTAATTGTCATATTTAATCTAAAGTGTCTCTTTATAAAAGGACTGATGACCAATCTCCTTCAGGTCAGTTATCACTCCTAATATACTTTGTTTTTTTATTTTCCAATTATATTTCCAACTCATTAAGACCGAGCTTGAGATTCCTGCCCCCCACAATCCAGTAGGCTGTTGCAGTCTTTGCTGCGTATTACATAACTACACATCCAAGCGTGGGGTGACGATGCTCGCCTCTCGGTTAGAACTCCTGCTGGTTAATTGAATGAAATCTGTCAACATACAGGCATGCATGATACTTTCTCTTTCCCTCTCTCTTTTTGCAGTGAACCCAGCATCTCCTTCTGTTACTCTCCTACCACATGGAGCTAACTATACATGTTCTCTGTCTTCCTCCTGCTTCAAAGTTGCTAACATTCACTTGATTTGCATTAAGAAAAAAATTGACAATATCCATATAAATAAATGTCTATTTCGCAGCTCCAGCTGATATAACACGCTGATTTAAATTCACAGAAGCTTGAAACAAGCTGTTAGGAGGTTTTTCCTGGGAAGAAAATCCTCTCCTGCACAGGAGATTGTGTGTTTTATGCTTCTAGCAAATTAACCCATGGTTTCTATCTATACTTAGCACAGGAACTTTTCATATGATTTCACTTAGATTACTTTAAAGAGGGCGTGCTTTCATAAAGAATGCTGGTACTTTGGCAAGCTCAAAGCCTGCACAACTTGTGCTTTCCAAGTGATAGCATAATCCAGTTTCCTGGAACATAAACAAGTGGGATAGGGGAAATTGTATTATTTCTTTTTTTATAACCGCTTTCTTTTCAAAGTTTAAATCTGAAAACAAAATCTTACCTCGTGCAATTCGAGTATGAATGCACATTTGGGCTACTCTCAACTTTTCCTCTTAAATTTAGAATTTAGCAAGCCAGACTCCATTCAGAAACCTGTTACTTTTCGCAAAAGGTACATATTTAATTAAATATGACTTTATGATTTACCAAATGGGAAGCAAATCTTCACCTTTAGAGTATATATATTTACCAATTGACTGACCTCCTAATGGATCATGACTGTGTCAATTTCACTCTAATTTAATTCTCCTTCTATGAAGACTTTTTTTGGAGATTTTTTTATTTGTGTATTGTTTTATGTCATTGCATGTCTTTATTTCTTTAATAACTACTACTGCACAGCATTACTGTTATAAACTATCCCATATGAAATGTAAGTGGTTATACAGGCTAGATTCTTGCAAATATCATGATCTCATAGTTCTCTATCTCTTTTACCTTACCCCTCATGTTTAAGTTACATTTTTCCATGCTCCTTATATGTCATGCCTAAAATGCCTCATAGTAATAATAATAATTTAAGTTGTGTAGTTTTAATTTAATAAATCTCAAGCCACCTGAAATACATTTGAGTGGACAGTAAAGTTGCTCTTCTGCTATGGTGCAGGAACCATTAAGATAGAGAGTCTCATGCAACTCGTCACTGTATTTCCCTCTCTTTGTCTTCTGTCCAATCAGTTTTCTTTTCCCACATATCTTTTTGTCTTCTCTGCCTCCATTCTCTCTCCCTTGTTGGTACTTTCCTCATACTTTCCCTTGCATAGTACATAGAGTACAGATACTTGTCATGCTCATACATATTCATGTAAGCCATATTTAGCAAGGAAATGATACTGTAACATCTGGGATCACACTGCCATACTTCAAACTTATGCCGCACAATGCATTTTTCTGTGAATATACTAGTTATTTACATGCTCAAAAATTACACATATCTTTGTCCTTCTTTCGCTTACTCTGCGAGCTCTGTGTTGAGAGTCCAGTGAACGCAGGTTCAACAGGAGGGAGCAGCTTGCCGCAGCTCCAGACAACCAACGAACCTTCTGTTGCAACGAGGAGCGAACCTCTTCTGGGCTGTCCTACATGATGCTACCAACTCCCCTAACAGCCGACTGAGGGGGAGAACAACACACATAAACACATACACACATTCACAAACCATGATTTCTACACATTCACACATGCATAGATGTGGAGTTTCTTTTTTTTTCTGTAAATACCAGCATGAGAAGGAATTTACTTCCCTGATAAAAACTGGTGAGTACATGTTCATGCATAAGCATGCAATGTACACACATCAATATGGGCTATAGATTTTAAAAATACAACTGCTCACACACACTCACACACAATTGCTGTCACTTCAGCATCAATGCACCCATTTGTCTGCAGGGTAGTGTAGCACATTCCAGCTGTGTGTGGTAGAATACTATTGCCTTCCCATAATTTGCATGTTGGATACAAGCACCTGTCCATTTGTATATCATCATATCAGACTTATTGTATGGCAGGGGAAGACAAGAAACACTACTAGGGACAGATTACTCCGCTTTTCATGTCAGGTAATGTCTAATAAGTTCTATGTAAGAAAAGAAAAAAACCTGGACCATTTGGGGAAAAAAAGCAATTTTCAGATGGATAAAAAAATGGTGGTGCAAAAAGTGGTTAATATTCAAATACACACAATTACTGTCACTTTATTTATGTATTGTTTTACAGTATACTGACAACATTTTTATAAAATGTACATCCTGTTCGCAATTAATTTGAGACTAGCAATCAACCTCAAGATACACTATATGGACAAAAGTATTGGGCCACCTACACATTACACCTACAGGAGCTTTTATGACATCCCATTCCAAATTCATAGGCATTAATATGAAGTTGGTCCCACCTTTGCAGCTATCACAGCTTCCACTCTTCTGGGAAAGCTTTCTACAAGATTTTGGAGCGTGTCTGTGGGAATTTCTGCCCATTCATCCAGAAGATCATTTGTGAGGTCAGACACTGATGTTGGACGAGAAGGCCTGGCTCGCAATCTCCGTTGTAGTACATCCCAAAGGTGTTCAATGGGGTTGAGGTCAGGGATCTGTGCGGGCCAGTCAAGTTCTTCCACACCAAACTCATCCAACCATGCCTTTATGGACCTTGCTTTGTGCACTGGGGTACAGTCATGCTGGAACAGAAAAGGGCCATCCCCAAACTGTTTCCACAAAGTTGGAAGCGTAGAATTGTCCAAATGACTTGGACAGATGAAGCATTAAGATTTCCCTTCACTGGAAATAAGGGGCCTAGACCAACCCCAGAAAAACAACCCCATAGCATTATTCCTTCGCCACCAAACTTTACAGTTGGCATAATGCAGTCAGGCGGGTAACGTTCTCCTGGCATTCGCCAAACCCAGACTCGTCCATCAGACTGCTAGATAGAGAAGCGTGATTCATCACTCCACAGAACACGTTTCCACTGCTCCAGAGTCCAGTGGCAGCGTGCTTTACACCACTCCGTCCGACGCTTGGCATTGTGCTTGGTGATGTGAGGCTTGCATGCAGCTGCTCGGCCGTGGAAACCCATGCCATGAAGCTCCCGGCGCACAGTTTTGGTGCTGATATTAATGCCAGAGCTGGTTTGGAACTCTGCAGTTACTGAGTCAGCAGAGGTTTGGCGACTTTTACGCACTATGCGCCTCAGCACTCGGCTACCCCGCTCTGTAACATTACGTGGTCTGCCACTTCGTGGCTGAGTTGCTGTGGTTCCTAAACGTTTCCACTTTGCAATAATACCACTTACAGTTGATCGTGGAATATCTAGGAGAGAAGAAATTTCACGAACTGACTTGTTGCAACGGTGGCATCCTCACTTTGTGTGGTATTTAAGTCTGAAAAACATTTTGTTCTTGAAAAAAAGGTGACTGATGATCATTTTGTTGCAATGCAATAAATGGAAAAACAATTAGTAAACAAATTAAAAAACCCTATAAAATGTAATTATGTCCATTATTATGAAACATTAGAGGAGTGATAAAGTGTTATGTGAATATAAATATAAGTTAATTATTAAACATAATATTAATGTTAAATGAATTATTCAGACATCATTTGCAGTTTAAGAGGAGGAGGCTGTCTTTAATATTTTTAAAAGACTCAGAACAATAAAAATCATGTAAACTTTCAATTACAAGTACGTGGCTTAGCAGCTGTGTGTCCTCGGGAAAAACTTCAGCAACTTTTAAATGTACAATATGTAAATCTATGTTAAGGAGTACCGTTAAAGAGTAGACAAGTGATTGAAGGCCTCTTGAAGACCCCAATTTATCTCTAGTACTGTACAGAATATCAAGCCTATTCATTTTATGTTTACATGAGATCCTTCACTTATTTGTCTATGGGACAAAAAGTTTGGTGGAAACAGCTGATGTCATTCTGACAGCTCCTTGTATACAACAACAACAACAACAACAACAACATGATACACATACCTGACACATGCTACACAAAACATGATGAATAGCACCTATGTAGAAATGTGAACGTTAACAAATGCAGGACATTTACAGTTGAATTGGTGTTGTGTTTGCTGGCTCACCATGAAGCCTACTGGGGAACTTAAAGCACTTAAATGGAATGGAGCCATCAACACATAATATTAATGTTACATTACAGCCATGCTTTTCCTGCTACGACAAGTTAAAATGTCTGCTGTGACACAGGTCCACTGGGTGATGAGCCTTAGGTGGATTTCCACTTTTGAGTGGCTAAGGGGAGTTAAATGAACATACTGTCTAGCTGTTTACACAAGAATAATGAGCTCTTACATCAGGTTTTTCTGCACTGAGTAGTTAACCATGTTGTAATTCAGTGTGGTGTCATGTCAGTGAATTAATTCCTCTGTTGAGAAGCAAAGTCCTTGGGACTGGTTGAGTGTTAAGTAATTGTGTCTGTAGAATAAAAAAAAATAAATAAAAAATATGTTTTTCCTTTTCGCACATGTCAGAAGGTGTGAGATAAGGTTCATTGGCATTTATGTAATTGTATACTGTGTTACATACTTTTGTTATGTGCCTGACTGTGGATTATCTAGATTGAGGCAGATTTCTCTAACAAGTCCTTTGAGACAAGTTCGGCATACAGAAATGAAAAAAAAATAGAATACCCCCCTCTTTCATCAGCAAAGGCAGAAAAGGTGTGCCATTTTTATACCACTGCAAAAAGCCTCAATGTCCACTCACACCAGAGAGTGGCACAGTTAATTTCATTCACACATCCTTGCAAAATAGATGGTGATGGAAATTTGGTGACATTGTGAGTATTTGCTAGTCTAAGGCCGCGTTCAGATGATTTAGCCCTGCGTGAAAAAAGCAGCCCCCTCATTAATATAATAAGGCCAGTCTGGCAACACAGCAAGGGTGCCAACACAGAAGGGCTGTTGCAAAATAAAAGGCAGGATCGTCCGGCAAAAAAGTTTAACCTGGCTCAACTTTTGATGGACTGCAACATCTGTCAAGGAGCTGTGTTGGCCAATAAAATATGTATAATGTATATGTATATAAGATTTCATCATCTCACTGGTACCTGGAGCAATACAGTGCTGTTTTAAGTCTGAAGGCCCACTGAATTGGCCTCTCCATTGCAAGGTCAGACCTTTTTTTTTTCTTTTTCCTTCTCTCCTCTCTCATTCTGTTCCTCATTCTTACACACACACACACACACACACACACACACACACACACACACACACACACACACACACACAACTCCCATAAACACACATACACCTACTTGTGTGCAAAGAACAATAAGAAAATATAAAATCTAAATTTTACCCCTCCTGTTCTTTACTTAAGAGTATCTGTATTTCTTATTTCTTTTGGTTGTTGTTTCTGTTTGTCATGTCTCATGTGTCTTCCTGTTAATCACTCGTCTTGCACTATTAATAAACAAAAATGTCAACACTATCCTAACAATTCGCAACTGGTCAGTGATGTGAATTTGCTTGTCAAAGTTCCCCAAAATTGAACTCAATTGCCATGCAGATTTGCATTGCCTTCATAAGCAAATCCACTGATTGTGGTGATTCCTTTGAAAGGAATTGATTTTAGTCTGTCATTCTGCCGTTATAAATGCTCTTTTGACCAAGGCAAAGGTTTTGCAAATTTAGCTGGCAAGCCCGTTCAAATGAGGGACCTTTAGGAGAGAAAAAAGCCTGAGGACACGCATCAATGGCAGTTAAGTAGTTACTGACAGTGGTACTATCCCTTATAGGATCACCATAATATCTACCTACCCTCTGGTTTGCTGCTTATCCACCCATCTACAGCAAACCTGGTCCAATTTATGTGAAAGAAAATATTAATACAAACATGTCTTCCAACTATTCAGGATACATGATATTTCAGGTACACCTGAAGAATATTTCCAGAATCATTTTGCACTGCACCACACTCTCTAAACTTCCCCCCAGGGAGCAACAAGTAGACATATTAATATCAATATAAATAACTGTTAATAAATTACCAAGTCACGCAAGTACTTAAAATATGATGCATTCAGCCAGTTGCCACTACAGGCCAAGAATCTGCTGGCTGTAATGAGATGAGCATTGTGTATACTCGTTTTCAGTACCTGAATGGATCACTGACCAGCAGCACTGCTCCGCCAAGCTGAGCCAAATTTGAGTTTTCACTATACGGGTCACGTGCCAATGATGCTGGGCACGTTCAGTCAGTCAAAGCCCCGAAGGGAAAACCATAGTCACCACCCACACTGTTAAATGTAAGCTAAACTATGTCACAGCAAATCAAACACTGTATACAGTCAATGTGTCTACAATGGATTAAGGTTGCAATTACTTCCATTGTGATTATGGCGGTGTGTGGTTTCCCTGGCAATGTATGGAAGCCCTGAGGGAGCAGAGGAAGGAGACTAACCAGAATGAGCTGTTGTTGTAGGACGCTGATTTAGTTCAAGCACTACATACCATTATCGACTTGGTATGTATCAAACCTGACACTGAACTGGTAACAGTCTCCAAACTATCTGAAACTATTTGGTATTTCCTTACAAAAAAGGTAATTCCAGCACTCACATGACTGGACTGTGTATTTGAAGGCTTTTACGGCCTCATTCTTTAAATGATTTGATCATTACTGATCATTACTCATGCATCTTCTTTTGTTTTGATATTTTACCACCCAAGACATTCAAACAGGTGTTTGGACTCTCTTCCCCTTGTTGTCCCATCATTGTCAGTGAGTTTCTGTCTTATGGATTGATCCCTAGTTATGCTGAATGGATTCACATCCAACCTGGCTTTAATACAACAATCTGTCCCAAGTACTGAGCAATATCCAGGTTACTTTTTGTGTCAAAGAAAATATTGAAAAAGTAGTTGCTAAACAGCTACTGTAAATTGCTGAAGGTATACACACATATATACATATATATACACTCATACATACATACATATACTTTTAATAAGTAGCTTCACAGCCCTGGGTATGTCTTTCCAGCTGTGAATTGAAACTGAGGTGTCACCTCATCAATTGTTTCAGAGTCTACCAATTGCACAACATAGGGATTTGAATTCCTAACCCTTCCAGTATTGCCATTTTCTATCCATTGAGTAGTATTTAGTATGCCATTTGCTGGTATTATTTGCCCTTTAATGCTCCTGTTTGTCACTGCAATGACCCTGACTAAGCCTGTTTGATCCCAGCTGGTCCCCTGTATATGTGATCAGAATGACAGGCCTGCTGAGGTGATTGCCCGCATGTCTTCTCCTTTCAGCCTGCTGATTCATTTGTGGATGCTCAGATCCCCTGTGGTTGCTGGCTATTCCGGCCAAGGTTTGTGGTGGCTCTAAAGAACAGTCGGCCTGGCACATTCACTTTCATTAAAACATCAGCTGCGCTCACAGCTGGAACATGCGGCCAGTGTCTCGCAGCATCCCATTCATCTCACTGGCTCTTTGTTGTTTCAAGCAAAAAGCATCGAAATTGCACACTATTGTTAATGAGGTGATGAAGCACATGTTTTGTTGTTTTGTGGAAATATATTGAGGAAATGACGAACAATAGGTTGGAGCCTATACATCACTTAGGAGCACAAATTCCTCTCCTCGCTCTACAAATAACATTCTCTCTGGCAATAATAGGTTCATTGTGTTCACTCTCACTTTGCAATCCTTCTTTGTTTCAGCCAACATAGTAGGAGTCACTGCATGAATGTGGTTGAGGACCATCCAATTATACTAGGCTAATGGGAAACACTTAAAATAATGAACTGCTTATAAGACCTTCGTAAACATAGAGTCCATGATGAATTAATGAGTTCATGTGGAATTAATGAATAGTTAATCATCTCTCATATCATGGTTTATCAGTTTTTAATATCTTAATAGATCGGTACCTCATTAGCATTTATAGAATAGTTTAGCTAATACATAATTTGGAAACAAAATCTAAACATTGAGTTTTGGAAGAAGGAACATTTAATTTTGTGTTGCTCAAATCAGTTGTATTTAGAGCAAATTGCAACAATTATCATATATAAATCTAAATGCAGGGTATGTGATGTCAAACTGCCTGTGTTTTTCATTTGCATTGGTATTCGCAGTGCATTTCTGAATGCAGTGTATGTGTCATGAAATTTGTACTTTGTGAATTTGTTCTCTCTGCCCGCTTGTGTTTCCTCAAGGTGTGTTTGACTCTCTTGACAATCTCAGAAATAATTGTGAGAGGAAGTGTGCAAGCCTAATTCTGTATCTTAATGTCATGAACTGCCCCAAAGGTCTCGCTGCAGTGTTTTTCATTCTACCCACTCATGCCATGACATTTATAAAACAACAGCCAGAGGTTTGTACTTTATAATCACGGCCAACAGACACAATTCATTTGCAATAATAGATTGAATTAAAAAACATGTAAATAAAAGCTGAACAAAGCATTTTGACAGTGGTATAACAATTATTTTGTTCACCTTCAACAACTACAGCTCCCATGGGATTTGATACAGGCATGCTGACAACAAAAAAAAATCATGGCAGCTGTAAATGCGATGATGACAATGTGGTGTTTCAAATCTCATTAGCAGGTATAGCAACAGAAACCCACTAAGCCTACAGTATAATATGAGCGGAATACTCCAGTATCATGCGCAAGCTTTTCAGAGAGATCAGTGACAGAAACTCTCTGTACGTAGTGGGCTACACAGGAGTGAAGTGGGTGCTTTCTATAGAATGCAGGACAGAATAAGCTTTAATTCACTGTTCAACAGCAGTGTCAGTGCTCATACAATAGGTGAAAGACATACAGGTTTTGTAGAAGCATGCTCAAACACCCAAGCGGCCATGTTAGGAGACCATGTTGGTAATTTCAATGGAACTAGGTACTCTGTGAACAACTTTTATTATAGGCTGTACCAATAAGGCAGAGAACAACTTTTAAAATCAAAAAATAAACTTCAAATGAAAGCATTCTTATGTTGTTTCTTAAAAAGGTGTGACATTAACAATGGAATGTCACATTCAGTATAAAGTCTGGTTTAGAAATATCGACTTTTGAGTGTCAGCTTCTTTTAGAGCGGAGAGAGGTTTGGAATGAGGCCCTTCGTATAATTAAGTTATTCGCTGGGTTATTTTGGCCTGCCGCTTCCCTCGCAGGGCCACTGAGGCTGTATTGTGGGCAGAACAATGTGATGACAGGGCTGTCCTTTGGGAACATCTAATTAGTTCCACTAGGGGAGCAAAGCAGCACTGCACCGTGCCCTGATATTTGGCTTGTGCAGTCAGCGGAAAGATAGCCACGGGGCCCACTTTAATTGCAAAAATGCCACCAGAATGTGTGTCTGCAACTTCACCTGTCCCTGATCATGAGACCACAAGGGAGTGCCCATCTTTCTGCATGTGCGTCAACACAAATGGCATCAGTGTGCATTCATGTGTGCAAATGTGTGAACCTCAGTCTGTATAAATATGCACCTGTGAGTGTGTGAATGTGCCAGTGTCAGCCTCTGTCTCGTCCACTCACACTAATCAGTATTTGCTTATTGATTCCCACAACCCACAAGAACACGAGCGGGGCTTGATTCGACTTGAACTTGATTCAGCTTGTTTTCAGGGGGCGCTTTAGGTTATCCTTTTTTCAACATGTTCCCTCGGAGGGGGATTCAAATTGGGCAAAAATAGGTATTTCATCCACCACAGTTGTGTCAGAATAAAAAAAAAAAACTGTTTCAGGCACATTTGTGAATTTACAGCAGTAAAAAGTTGTTTGTTGGATGAAAACAGACAGGTAACTTACTTACTTACATTAATTTTCAAGTTTACATCACCAAACCGTAGCCAAACAATACAAAAGCAGTTGAGACAAAAAGGTGAATAGCAGACATTTCACCTGTCTCTTACAAGGGAGGAAACTTTTGTCATTGAATCACTTATCCTGCAGTCCATAAGCTGGGACTTATGAGAGATATGTGACCAGAGTATGTGTTGACTAGCATTGAGTCTTAAGGCAAGAGCACAGACTCTCAGAATAGCTGTAAGAGCTTGTGGCGTCCAAAACTGAGCCAGCAACAGCAACAAACTCTGGAAACACCAGACAGACAGACTAAGAAAAGCAGATGCAATATAGTCACCCCATACACAGATAGAGTGTTAGCAACTCAAGAGGATCTTCAAAATAACACAGCATCCGTGTTTTGTTTTGTTTTGTTTTTAACCCAGAAACACCCTTAGACAGAAACGTGTTCAACAGTGGCTTGATGAATCCAGGCAATATCACAACAATGTACATCTTAATTCATGTGATTCAGAAGGCTTTAATCAGACATCCGACGACTCACATGTAACCTCGGCAACTTTGTGGATGAATTGACTTTGTTGAGCTTTGAGTACAGTTGAGTTTCACATTGTGATTGTAGGTAAAAGATACCAGCAGGATATTTATTCATCAATTGATTTGTCAAACAATGGAGGTGGCACGCTGCTGACATAACAAGAGGAAAAAGTTGATGTTAGTTCTTTAAATGTAAGATAAATTGTCGTATGTGTGTGTGTACTGATATCAGGAGTTGCACATTCCTCCAGTGCATGAATAAAAAATCTTTCCAAAGTCTTGGGAGCAGTGAATTATTGAGGAGGCAGTAACGAGGCAGACTCAGGGGCCAGGTGTGGGGTTTCACAAGCGTTTGCATGTGGTGTGTGGGTGTGTGTGTGTGCATGTGTATGTGTGCACATGCAAGAGACACAGAGAGAGGGATTGAGGAAAGGTTCAGGGATTAGTGAGAATTAGGTTGACTTGGTCAACACCTGCTTCTGGCAAACAGACAGAAAAAAATATTTTCTTATTAGAAAAAAGAAACATCTTCACAGTCGGCTCCCTCTCTCTGTCCGTATATAAACACATATTCTTCACACTCACGCTATATATATATATATATATACACTAGCAGTGGGAATCCTGGCTAGGGAAGAACACAAATATGTTGAGAGACTGAAAATCTGTTGATTAAAGAGACAGGTCTTACAGAACATAGGCAGTGAAACTGAGAAACAAAGGGGCTATATGGTAGAACCAGGAGATATAAAAGTCAGTTGAAAGAGAAACTGATGGAGATCAAACAAATTACTACAAAAATGAAAGAAAATTAAAAAAATTAGGGGGCGTTAAATAGAAAAGGGAGAGTGGACAAAGAAAGAGCGACCAAGGCGTGTAATCACAGTCATCTTGAAAAGAAGCTTTCTTTCTGAGAGAGCAATGAAGTTTTTCACTCAGCTGATCAGTATCTGCTGACTCCTGTATTTGACAATCACATTCAAACAAGTCACCCATGACATTCAACCAGCCAGTGAAAATGGTCTTTGTTATCTGTCAAGTTCTCAGTCTCACTCGTGTGATCATTAGCCACAGCTCACAGCAGGGGCTTCCTTTAGGTAGAATCAGCTGCTATTTAGGCCATAGCTATTTTGATTTATTTTGCCTCATGTGTTAGAACCAGCTCTGAAATACCACATTGTGTGAAGCGTTTTTTTAAATTAAAAGTGGCCTCTCTTGCAGCTGACTACTTCGCATAGCCACTGGCAGCCAAAGACATACTGCTTTCTGGGCTGGGAGAGTGGTTTAGGTGCAACAGCGAGTATCATGTTAGCACCAGGATGATACATGCAACCACCAGCATACTGGAATGGTAAATGGTAATGGTACTCTGGACATGGCACACAGGATTAAAAAGCAGTTTTCTCTATCAGTGATCAGGCTTACATTCAGTAAGATGCAGGCAGGCACATAGAATCAAGCAAACACAGAAAGAGAAACGGTGGACAGGCAGGAAATTCACAACAAGAAGGCAACAACGACCGTACAACTTTTAATACCACAGAAACATGAGCAGTCTGGCAAAATAATCCCGAGGTACACTACCCTCTACACATACTACCATCAAATGAGGTGTTGCTGTGGAGGCATGCGACTGATCAAAAAGACAGTCAGATGATCTACAGAGGTGCTGGGAAACCTGCCGAGGGCGCCTAGTTGACAGGTGTGATACAACTGGCTTTGTAAAATATGAAGAGGAGGAAGAGGGCGAAGAAAGATGGTGCAGGCATCTCTTTGACAGCATACGGTATTAATATCTATGCCTGTATAAGTGTCCTTGAGCAAGACACTGAACCCCTGCCTATTACAGGGGCTCTCCTCCTCTCTAATCCCACATGTAAGAGCCACATGTTTGACAGCAAGACACTGTAACCTCTTGCCACCTGACTCATTGTACATTATTGTGGATTAGCGTCACCTAAAACATTCTGTCATATAAAGAAGGCAATTCAAGTCAGAATTCTTTGTTTTTTCACATTTATGTGAAACGGTGTACATGCTAAGAATGTTGGGGAAATGTGTAACCAACTGGGAAGAGATTAAAAGGGCTGTTTGTAATATTTCAGCAAACAGTTGCAGCCTGGGATAACCTTTTTGTATTAAATTTCAATACCAAATGTGATTATGAACATGAAAAAGTGACACCTACACCCTCAAATGACTGATATATCTGGTAAATCAAGATAACATAAACTTATCGTACCCTTTGAGGACGAGCGGTTAAAAGCACACATTTGAAGATTGTGTTCTTGCTCAGAAGAAAATTGAACCAACTATCAAAATGTCAAGGTATCCCTTTGAGGTGTGTTTTCCTCACGCTTGATTCCCTGCAGTTGCCATTTTCGATTATGGTTTGCTGCATTTTTCTTTGGTATAATAGAAGCATGCCACTCTGGCATCCAAACACAATTTGGTGCTGATTCATTTTTAGAAAGTGTCGACAGGGTTACATGCTGCTCTCTGCATGCTGTTCTCCTACACTAACAGACCACACTTGTTTCACACTCAAATGGAAAACCAAAGGGTGCTGATGCTGGACCACAGGCAGTACAGACCGTGCAAGTGCCGTGATAAACCCATATAAATAATGTCACCACTGTATGAAGAATTGATTGAAAGTGGAGAAAACAGGCTACAATGTTTGAGTCACATCATCTGGTACCTCTGTAGGCTGTTAGGGTTAACTACAAAGCCCAGAGTCAGCGGGAAGAAAGGCTGCTTTCCCACCAGGCAACATGAAACACCTCAGAATATTTATTGGGGCCCACAGGGAACAATCTGGCAGCTGGCAAAGTCAAACATCTCACCTGAAGGAGTCAGGTCAGTACGAGTTCAGCCATACTGACAAAACCCGTCCCTTCTCAAGAGGCAGGTTAGCTCTTCATAGGGGAATAGCTTGGAATCATCAAGCATTTGTTGTTTGGGAAGGATTTACACTATTACACTATTTTAGGTATTTACACACCTAATAGTTTTTTAATAGGTACTAATGCTCTTATTCAGAGTAAGAGTGAGTGCAAAAGTTGAAGTGTCCATTATGGGATCACTCAAACAGCTGAATGTAAATTTTGTTATAGTCAAAAACAACATTAACAAATCACTTTTCCCCCTCACTGAAAATAAAATTTAAATAAATACATTTTGCCTGAGAAGGCAAGCCCTTTGTAATGTTGACCTGAATGAGATCAATACTAAAGCCACAATGTATGTGAAGAAGCCCTACAGTATGTTTTGACGTACAGCACTGGCACTGCTGTGATGTGTCCGTAGGCACAAGGTTGATCTCAAGTTGAGTATAATGAAACATATAGAATAATATAATCGCAATTGGAAGGAAATGCAAATCAAAATCACAATAACAAATAAACATTAAATTGTAACAGTTAGAATTACAAAAAAAAACAAAAAAAAAAGATGAATTATAATCCAAAAATGGGATTATAATGAATCCAATACGAGTAAATTTAATATTAAAATGTCAAATAAAATAAGCTCTGAAATAGGTCCATTGAGTTTACTGGAATAAATCCACAAAGAAGTTGGATATCAGTTTGTTACAAAGTCCCGGATGTCAGGTACTGTATACGTATAGAACAGGTGGGGGGATTAGTAAAGGAGCAGCATGGAGGAAGTACAGCAGGACGGATCATGTCAGTGCAGTCAGCTTGGTGTGTGGAGGATGGGAAGGTGGTAACTTGTAAGATTGAGGAGATCAAGCTCCTCCAAACAGCCTCAGACAGAAGAGCAGCACAGAGTCCTGGTGGTAGATAAAACCCAACTCTCAGAAAATACAATACTAGTCCTAATTTCCCCTCCTGATGGCATGACCATTATCAGATGAAGTCTGTCACATTTTGATAATCGTATTGACAGTGTCATGATAATGTGACAACATATGATAATATGATAACACAGTCGTCACCAACAGTACAAACATGTCCTTTCACGTGGCTCTTTGTCTGCATATTTGAAGCCCTTGCTTTGTTTTCTCATCACTCTTTTCTTGCCACAATGTTGTTGTTAAATGAACCATTTATTTCATTAATTTATTTATATTCTGTTTGGGCTTATGTGCCTAATATTTGTGTTTTCCCCTGCTGAATCTTCTCACTTTTACAACAGCAAATGTCTAATTTACCCACAGGGATCATCAATCATCTAATCAGATCTAAACAGTGATGCTCATCTCCACTGGTTATGTGGCCCAAATCCAGATGCTGGGTGTGCTAGTTGCTAGGCTAATTGTGTGAAACACCAGATGTCGATCTGTGCAGTGTTAATTCATAATAAAGTTTAAAAAAAAATGTTTGTTTTTTTTACTTGGGCTAGCTGGGGAAGGAATCATTTACTTGTTTATTCCAGATGGGATGAAATAATGAGTCACCAGATTCCCTTAATAAAACTAATGCTGTCCAGAGAGGGCTCTACTCCCACTTTGATTTAAGTAATCCCACAGCCGTAATTGTTTCTTTAAATATGTTCTATTATTATAGGTCTGTATTTCATATTCCATGTAACTTTGCTGATGACACTCAAATGAACCTTATAATTACCGCAGTTGTGTATGTGCAGTTTTCTCCCTGTTTGACAGTGTGTGTGACCATCTTACCGCTTCCTTCAATTTATCATATATGATTAAAGTAATATGTTTTATTTGAACCAATTCCTGCTTTAATCTATTGGATAATGGTGGAACACAATGATAACAACTTAAGACCAAAACATACAAAGCTGACTCTGCGGGGACCACCAGAAGCATCTCAGTGGGATTCCCTTCGTGGCCAAGCTGTTTAAACATCTAGCCAACTAGAGTCTGAAAGGCACAAGGAATCAAAACCTACCACAAACCATTCAACACCCCAAGATCTCTGCTTGTACACTTTTACATTTCTGGTTTGTTTGAAAAATATAGAAGAATAAATGGGTATTTAGTATGAGTAACAATAGCAAATAAATACAAATAGTAATAATAGAAAATAAGAGTACCAACATCAGAGAGAGAATGTCATGGTACTGGCCAAAATTCAAAGCAATCACAGTTAAATTATCGGTCTAGATATGGCAGCTAGTATGCTGCACTGCATTAAATACAACATTCATAACTTAAACAGCTTTCCCAGCATTGTTATCAGGCTGTCTGTCTCTTTGTCTAACTCACTTGAATGCAGACCCCTGCTGTCAGCTCATAAACCCATGCCCACTTCAATATTACTGTTCACCAGCTCAGTTCTTTGGAAAGGCACACATCATCAATATTACTTATTCCCTTTTGAAGCGGTCCACTAAAATAATTCTACTTTGATCAGTGAAACACTGTATTATTGTACTTATGCTGCTGTTTGAAGCATTGGGCTCACAGCCGTATTGTTTCTATTGGGGCCAAAAAGTACCTGTCAAGTTACACAAGAAATGCCCAATTTGAGTCTGAGTATTTGTACAGTTGACTGACGATCTGCAGATTGATGACAAATTAAAGGAAAAACCATCACAAACTATCTAAGTAAGGGCCATCAAGAGCTGCCAAAACGTTTTTTTATGCTCCTTGCCATAGGTTCTGCAAATCCCTAAAACTCTACTGGAGGGATAAACACCATTCTTCTAAAAATATATTCCCTTGTTTGATGTTTTGATGACGGTGGTAGAGAGTGCTGTCTAACACCCCCTAACTTCCCTAAATGTTCAGTTGGGTTGAGATCTGGCAGTGTAATGGCAATATTGAATAAATAAGTTAAGAATCCCATATAATTAAAATAACATTATTGGAAGAAAAAAAATGTATACATTGTACTTGTGAGTATAAATATGGAATATAGAATAAATGTGACAATCGCAACATAGATTTTAGGTCATCTTGTCCATTACTTAGATACCCACCAAACCAAAAAAGCAACATATCAATTGACCTTAACTCAAGGCTAGCTTCTTTAGGGAGCGCCTCCCTAGCCAAGTGACCACCATGCATGCCACATGGCCACATGGTTGCAACCGTTGTCGGTAATAGAGGTATTAAATGCCAAAAAATAATCTTAAAAATGGTTAAGGAAAAAAAAGGTTTTACTCATCCGGTAAACTCCCAGCATCTACTGCACCTTACGCTTTCTGGTGCACCAGGTAGTGTCAGATATCTGGAGCGTGTGGCAGCATGCCAAGGCCAAGCACATTAATAGTCAAAGTTTGATGTGTTAATGTGCTCCACTGCCAACATCAAGAGCACTGCAGGCCAAGCCCAGAGAATGACAGACTTAAAGAGAATGAGAGGCGGAGGTTGGCAGAAAGTGACAGAAGCAGGGAGAAAAGGAGAGAAAAGGAAATGGGAAGAGAGAGGCATGTTGAAATAACAAGTGGGAGAAAGAGGTTGAAAGAACAATTGACAATGAGAGGGGATGAAGTAGAAATGGAGACGAAGAAACACAAATAAGAAAATGATAGGCGCACAGATAAAGGAAGAGGGAAGAGAGAAGAGGATGAAGGATGCACGATGAGGGAAGTGATCCATCCACTGAAGCAGTGTTGTGAGCCAGATATTTTTCTTTGAAATTAGTTAAGATGAGGATCGTGATTAGGGACTCACATGGGTCTTTTAACAGCGGTTCCCTCCTTGCTCTACCAGAAAGCATAAAGACAGCCTGTACAGCAGCCTAACCTTCAGGTGCTACAGTGACTCTAATCAACAGCCGTAGACTATATTTAGCTCATTTAAGTCCTTGCTGGAGAAGCAGCCATTGAGCTCATCTCTAACCAGCTTTTTCTTAAACAATATGCTCATGGAAGCTGCCATGTCCTTGAAAGAGATTTTCATTTACTCATCATTTGCAAGTGAATATACAGGCGGGATTAGGCACTTTATGTGTAGCAGAGGCATGTGGAAAACATCCGCTTTTTTTCCGCAAAAAGCATTTACAACTTGTTTATCCTGCTTATTGTTTTCACTGCAGAGTTAATAGAAAATTGTATTGTGTCTCATTTTTGACAGATTCACATCTTCAGCATGCAGCCCACATCATCTCCCCATAAGCAATGGCACCTTTGTAGCCAGACCTTTGACTTGGCACCCTCTGCCATGTTGATTAATTCTTATTTTAAGACAATGATGAGCCTGCCACCAAATCAATGTGTCAGTGTTAATTGGAATTTCTTGGCTTTTGTGTTAATTTGCCCCCTCCGGCTCTAATTGGGTGCTGACAGGCAATACGTCTGTGTATCTGTGGCTCAGAAACCAGGGTGATGTTGGCTTATTGTTGGTTGGAAGTTGCTCATGAGGTGCCCTAGGGTGACTGGTCCTCATTGCTAAATCATACATGTGCAACATGAGACATGAAGGGGTAACATGAGATAAGTACACTCAAGTTTTTAATTTTCTTTCAAATCCACTGTGTTAGGCCAATGTATCAGGTCATGTCTTAAAATGTGTGGTTAGCAAGTTGGGAGGCATTCACTGACTGAGTTGATTTATGCTTTCAGACAGTACACACACACACACACACACACACACACACACACACACACACACACACACACACACACACACACACACACACACACACACACACACACACACACACACACACACACACACACACACACACACACACACACACACACACACACACACACACACACACAGTGGGAGAGTTTGTTCAGTAGGTGTTATTTGTAAAAGGTGAAATTGTGTTTTACGCTTTCACATTATAGAATGTTAAAAGACCAGTTTTCATTGTTTAGATCTTAATTATCATCAAGTTTTCTTTTCCGAAAATATTGTTAGTTACTTGGGTCTTAACTCAGTCATTGTAGTTAAGTGATTTATGGTCAAAGGACTAAAATTCAAATAATTAGATTTCTAAAACAACATATTTCATTCATGAAATATGTTAAATATTGACATTTTTTAACACAACATGTACATTTAATTTTGTAAGGGACATCCTGGGCCTCAGACTTCTTAGTGCTTGCATTGGCAACATCTAAATAAACAAGAAGTATGTTGCACAAAGCTGAGCTAGAAATTTTGAAATCCTTAAAATTTTTAAATTGTGAGTGATAGAAATTTCACTGATTGCTTTGAAGTCTTGAACATACCCAACCTACAAGAATAGTGAACAGTTCTGCGTCCTGCCACACGATATTATTGAGACTTTCCAGCAGAGGCTACGTAGCACTCTCTCATACACGTACAGGCTGCCTCTCTCTGCACCCCCCCCCCCCCCCCCCCCCCCCCTCCCCCCTCCCTCTATCTGTCACACACACACACCTACAGACATGTTCGCTCTCCTCAGCTGTCTCTCTTTCCCACTAAACACTCTTGTGACTTCTTCACATCTCTTTATTTTCAGTACAGTTTTGGTCACATAGTTTCTCTCCTTCCAGCTTCACCGTTCAGTAGCTGATGTTTTCCTCTCTTTCCTCCTGCCATTAATTGATTTGGATGTCCAGATTCACACAAATAACACAGACGTTTGAAACAAAAACTCACAGTTTCTGTCTTTACCTAGAATTTAATACTAAGGGATTATTTTAACTGCAAACTGCAAACAAACCCCTGCGGCGTAGATGTCTAGTTTCCTGTGACCATAAAATAAAGTGGACTGTTGACCCTCACTCTGTCAGACTGCTTGTGTAGCCAGGTTTCTGACTTTTGTTCGGTTCTGCCTGCTCAAACCTGTTGTGATGACCCATTGCCCGGCTGCTCACGACTGTCTGCTTTCTTTATCATTTTGGATTTATTTGACTTTACTCGATAAAAACAGTTTTTACAACACCTTTTGCATGTTTCTTCTGTGAATGAGTAGGACAAGAGACTGGCAACAAACAGGCGCCGTCATCTGACCTGTGCTTCCACAATCTCATCCTCCTGTAGCAAGGCAGGTCTTGTGATAATAGAAAGGAGTTCCGTTACCGGCTCTCCGACTAGATCTCTCGGGATAGCGACATGGTAGTTCTCTCTCCTCTGGAGCAGAATGTCCCCGGCTTTTCCCTTACTAAAGAGAGTTTACCCACTGTACCGCTCATAGTGGGTACAGTGGCTCCAGCTGCTGCCGTTTTGGCTAAGTTGACCTCTGGAAATAAATTACTATTATAACTGTATATTATGGTATTATTGTTTTTGTTGTCTCTGCTGCTGTTATTGTTATTATGCAAGCTCTTGTTCATGCCAAACTCCCATTCAATGAGTGATGTCTTTGTCTTCAGTATCTGCAGTAATTTCTTTCAGAGAGAAAGACCGCCACACTTCTCCATTCTACACCTTATTTCTTTGTGCATAAATGGAAATGACCTAAGTTGTTCCTTGTCATTATAGGTGTTTAACTCACTGTTTAACATTTATGTTTGGTTTTTGGTTATATTGCATCACCATTGCACATTGAAATGTCTTTGCATGTCCCCGCCTGTCCCTGCCATGAACCTCGACACTAAACAGAAGTCCCCCAACCTTGTGTTCTGGGCTCTAAAAGAACTGGATTTCTCTCTATGAAGGCAATGTGTCTCCTCTCCCTGCCTGTCCTGCCATACCTCTATGTTGAGGGTGAGAGTGGCAGCTTCCCTCGAAATACCCGAATTTTTGTTTTGAGAGCTCCAAGCAAGAGTAGGAAGTCTCGTTGGTATTTTGTGTGTGTGTCTGTGTGTCAGGTCTTTCCCCGGGTTCATGCTCTGCACCGGCAAGAGAGCTGCGAGTGTGGG
The DNA here is from genome assembly GCF_043641665.1 of Enoplosus armatus. Taxonomy (NCBI): domain Eukaryota; kingdom Metazoa; phylum Chordata; class Actinopteri; order Centrarchiformes; family Enoplosidae; genus Enoplosus; species Enoplosus armatus. The sequence goes on from NC_092186.1 coordinate 18,673,601, forward strand.
GGACTGTGCTTTTGTCTTACCGTGTAGTGCGCTGACACCAGCCCTGAGTTAGTAGAGTTCCTCACCACCATCTGCATAGCAGCAAGGATAGGTGGGGTGTGGGAGTTATCTTGGCTGACTTTATGTGTGGTGACAGTCAGTCAGAATGGTGTCAGGAGTGGGGCATTGCTGCACTCCAACTTTGTTCTGAGCAGTGAATGGGGTACACAGTTAAACATTGGATCTTTGTCAGTGTCTTGGCAGAAGGTGCAGTTGCCAGGCCTAAAGAGCCCCATTGGAGGGGAAAACACGTATGGAATACAACAAGGGTTAAACTTTCTATGAATGCAGATGGAGCTCAAACGTCCTGCTGCTGTCATTTAAGACTTTGTAAGAATGTGTGCAAATGTGTGTCTGACTGACAGCTACTAAGTATTTGACCTTTTGTCAGTTTCAGTGTGTTTAATTTGCTCTGCATTTAGCTTTGCTGCATTCATGTACATGGTAAACACTGTTGTTAGCTTTGTGTAACTTTAAGACCTTTTAAGATTTGCAGCCGTGTTGCTAACACTGGCACAAACTTATCTGGATAACAGCTATCTGTGTAAAAAATATTGTAGAGCTTCTAAACATTAAATTCTGCAAGAACTGAAGAAATGAAAACAGAAGACATCAAGTATTTTTGCAACAACAACACGAGGCACCAGTTAAATGGAGATATACACAGTTTTCTTTATTGCTGAAATTGTTTTTCTGTAGGTATTTATGTAACGTCATAATTATTAGCAATAGCATAACTTACTTAGAAATATTGAAATAAGTTATGTGATATTCAAGATAAAATACATTTTAGAGATTTTCATTTTCATTTCCATCCAATATTTATTATCTATACAGATTGCCTGGACAGGTCAGCAGTCTGTCACAGGGTTAACACATACAGGCAGACATTCATTCAGACACACGTAATTTAGAGCAACCAGTTAACTTAACCTGTAAACCAGCTTCTTCTCCATCTCTTTAATCTACCCAGAAAATCCAAGTTCATGAAGTACAAAATGTACTAAAAGTAGATGTTTAAAATAAAGGTACTCAAACAAAATAATATAACAAAGGATGATAGGGCCCTGGGGGTCTGGGGAGCAGGGACACTTGCCAGACCTGCCTTTAGGGAACCTGCAAGGCTGCAAACATTGAGAGCTGAACTGAAGATGTTATAGCCATCTACATAAATAGGATGAATAAGATGTTAATACATACTGTCATAAGCAGGTCCAACAACACGCAATCAAACCTGCCTCGCAACCATCAGAATGTCTTGTGTTTGTACAGACTTTAAGCTGTTTAATGTGATGAGGACAGTTAGTCATTCATTCCTTCCACTCAAATTTAGTAGTTTGAATTCTCACTGCATTTCCAGTGTCCAAGGTGATATGGCAATAACGCCTCCCATATCAAGACAAACAGGTGCTGGTTTAAAGCAGCTTCCATGCAACCTTTAGGAGTGCTGATAACAGAATTATGAGGCTAATCAAGAGGATCATACTTCACTCCCATCTGAACAGTGTGCAACAAATAAAATCCTATCAGCCTGACCTTTGTCAGAGCAGGCAGCGGTAGAATGTAGAAAAATTAAATTCTCAACTCCTGAGTGGACGATTACAGAGGCAATAAAGCAGCTTGTTCATCAGATACAGGCGGAAATATTAAAATTTGACATTTGAAACAGGATGTTTTACATTTGCAGAGGAGTGTCCAGCTCCTTTGGTGTGGTGATAACGCATGGAATACTAAGCGACCAACCACAACTGTGCTCTCCTGGCCAACATGGCGGCTAACTTCCCTGGTTGCAAAGAGCGCCGATGAACGGCTCGATGAGATGCTGCTGTTTTTAGCCCAAGTTCAAAACAATGTTCTCATTATCACAGAGCACAAGGGCCAAAACAGAATCTCCCCATGTTTTGGCAGAAGTGGCAAGCAAATTGTGCTCATTTCATAGAGTTGGCATGCAATAAATACTATTCACTTGGCTTAAGAACCATTGATGCTCCACTGCAGCTTGAATTGAGTGTGTGTTTTTTTTGAGACTGAACCACAACACTACAGTTACTGCTGTAAAATCTAAACAATGAGCCACAAGATGCTAACACGCTCTGTAGAGCTGAGGGTAAATGTGGGGTCAGGTGATAATGAGTCCTTACTACTACTACTACTACTACATTTCCTATGGCCTGTGCTATGGGTTACCTGTACACTACACACAGGAATTTTGAGTCCTTATGCTGCATTAGTAAACTGCAGGCCAAAGAATCTTTACCTTTTCTCTCTCCCTCTCTTTTCCTTATCTTTTCACGCCTTCTCTGACTCTCTTTCCCCGTCTCTATGATGGCTCTTTTAGAATCTGAGACAAAACCTAAACACTCCCAGGAGGCAGCAGGTCGGCCCTTGGAAGACAGAGCGATGCACCATGGGTAGTCCGCTAAATACTGTAAACATCAGATCCTAGACTGATGTGAGGTGCGGCGAGAGCATTCATGATGTATGGCAATGCTGTAACAACATCGCAAGTAATTACCATCTCTGGGAAATTATACCCCACGCTAAGATAACAATGTAATTATGGGAAGGTAGCGTGGGCTTTTGTTAACTTAAGTATAATGCATGACAAAAAAAAAGTTAATGAGTGTTTGTGTGTCTCCTGTCTGATTCCAGTTGCTGACCTGAGCTTAATATGTTGGCACCCACAAAGCAATCAGGAGAGTGTCTAATTGTAATCACTGTAGGCTCATACATTATGATACATACGTAATTATGTTGACAAGCGACATATAATTTCCACCTCCACATGAAAAAGGACTTTCTTCATTTTTCTTCATTTAGGTTTGAGCCACTCTCAGTAGCATTAAAGGGTTAGTTCGGATTTTTTGATGTGGGGTTGTGTGAGATACTTATCCATAGTCAGTCAGTGTATTACCTGAAGTAGATGGCGGTCGGCAATTTAGAGAAGCAAGCAGGATTACCGGCACAGAAGCTAAGCAATGTACCGATGTGGGCAGCGGCAAAACATATTTTAGTCACCTAAAAAAAAAAACTTTACCTTGCAGTCAGATAGCCCTTTCCTTTGGCAGTACATTTTTTCAACCACTGAACTTCCACATTCCTACTGTATTATGCTGCTGATCAGCTCAGTCAAAAATTTCAGGTGCTTATCATTCAATCTCCACAATAGAGGGTCCTGTCAATAACCGCAAATCTGTAAATGCTGTCATTATAACCATAAACAATACTTGTATTAAGAGAACACTGGTAACAGCACACTGTGCTGCCACTGGGTCAGATTTGATTATTGTTGCGGCACAAAAACAAAAAGGGCAGTTGGCAGTATCGCCCTCACCTTCAGTAGACACCAGGGAGAGGTGGCAGCCTCCTGTTTGCAACAGGAAACTATTGATTTTACAGTTCATGTAGTCTCAGTTTTGAAAAAAAACTATCACTAACAATGCCACTGAAATGACTGAGTTTAAGACTACCTATTGCCTCAATAATTTATATGACACTTATACCACGATTTAAACAGAATTAATTTGGATATATTTCTAAAAATCCTATACACAGAACCTAACAGTGAGGGCCCATTAAAACCCTTTATTTTCTCCCAGCAAAAATCTAGAGCGTAGTGCATAATATGTTAATAGCCTCTAAAGAATAGCTGTTTTTCATTGCACACATAAAGTTTGTAGATTTCTAAATATGAACATGAGACTGGACGCAGCAGAGACCTCAGGGAGAGCGCCTCACTCCAGCTCCGACATGTTTGAACGTGGAGAACAGCTTAAGGCCAAACAGCTTTCATTCCTCACCTGATGTACAGCATCAGTACGTCCACTGCAACCACGGGAGCTTAAAAGAATACCCACAGATTGTCTAAGCTTAGAGTGGGCCTACAGTAGGTACACACACACTGGCTGGGTTGTGTGTCTATATGTTGTTATGAAGTGCGGTGGAGCAAAGAGGCCTTATCTAGCCCTGAGGTTTGAGTTAAGGCTTGGCAGCTACAGAGGGGGAAATGACTTGAAGCACCTGGACACAATGTCAATATTGGGAAAAGCAAACATGGTCCAAGGGTAATATACTGTTAACCATAGGATGCTGTATATGACCAGTGCAGGGTCTGTGGATGCATGGTTTAGTTGGTACACTTCAAGGTCTTTCTTATAACCTTTAACAGATCTTATTTTGATAAGTAACCTAATACTTAATAATCAGACTGAGTATGTGTGATATTACGGAAATATTATCCATGATATTAATCTATATTTAACGAGTTTTACTGAGCCCACTCATTTGTCATGCCAAGCAATAAAAAAATAAAAGTTTGATAACAATCTGAAGTTCAGAACTAGCAGAACGGTGGCACGCCAGTAATTAAATTGAAGGTTGTTTTGAGAAATATAGAAAAATGAAAGTCGTGGTCCTTTAATAAGCGTGCATGTGAACTCTAGAAAAAACGATTTCCAACATAATTACATTTTTTAATTAGGAAAGGGCTTCCACCCAGATACGTTGACGTGTTGCTTCAAGACAGATGCTGTCTGTAATAATGAGTGGGCTGATGGGTATTTAGAGATTCTGAAGATACTTAAGATATGATTTCAGATTGAACTAGAGACCATCTTGCAATAGTATCACACTAGCCGTGATGAACAAATTGATATGTATGGTGCAGTGGAACACATGACATGAGAAGTGAGTTTGGCCAAAGACGGTTTAGAAAGAAGACGGCACAACTCAGAGTAATCTGTGTCACATGGGTTTCAACACTGTACCACCCCTTTAGGAGACTAGCAGCAGGTCCTGAGTCTATTCACTCCAATGGGAGAAGTGAACGTGACCACAGATCATGACCGATTATTTTTGCCCCATCGTCGCCGAAGTAAATATTGGAGCCATTTTTCACAAACCACACATCTTCTGAACATTCTGACACTAAAATGTCATTTTTCGGACTGAACCACGGCCACTTAGGAGACAGGAAGTGTATATCATTTCCTACCTTTGCCGCAGCTTGTAATGAGTCATCTTCTGTTATACAGCATCTTTGGTTTGGCAAAACAGGTGAACGGTGCAAGATTTATTCAATATGCCAAACCATCCTTTTAACTTTAAAATTAATATGGGCCAGAGACATAAATTTGAGGAGCCGATGGCTCCGTCCTGCTTCTGGCACTTCTTGCTCAGACCACACTCATCTTCGAACTCGGCCTTCATTTTGATCTCAAGTTTCTTGACTGCATCAACAGTAGTGATGCTATCGCATTTTCAAAATCTGTCCACAGACAGACAGACACCTGGAAAAGTGCTCAAAACTGCCTCTGTGGACCACATTTTGCCATGATGACACAAACAGACTCACTAGGTGAAAACAATACCAGCCACACGTTGTCACGGCTGGTAATAATAAAGATTGTAAGAAAGAGAAAAGGAGTGGTAAACATCTAAAATTAGATTAGAATTTAATACCCTACGTCAAATTAACTTTTCATTTTTTTAAAAAAAGCAGAAAAAACAACATGACATATCAGTTTCTCTCTTCGGAAAATGACCCTCTAATCCTTAGCTTTTGTATGTGTCCAGGATGTGTCTGGCAACATCTACTTAATGCTGCTAATCTTGTGCCCAGCTATAGATGGGCATGTCTATTATAAAGCCTGTTCGCTATTGATTTTTACCACAGTGAAGGACTGTGGGTGTTTACTCATCTGATTGGACAGCGGATAGTGACCCCCTTTCACTTCCTCTGCCATGCAGATAAGACTGGAAGAGTGGAGGGAAGGAGAGGGGAATGGAGGAAGGAGGGTAAATGCGCCTGTCAAGTACAGATGTGGAGGAGTTGAAGTGGGAGGAGGAGGGTGGGTGGAGGACAAGGGTAGTCGATAGTCAGACAGAATGCTACTTCAAACAGCTCTGTGCTGCAGACCGGATCAATAACTATATATGTCAAGTTAAGTTGTAAAGCCATGGAATGAGAGGCAGCGACAGGAGTGAGGGGAACTGAGAGGTTCAGGGGCCTGACATAAGAATAATATTATAAGAGTAGAAGAAGAATAATAAGAATAGGCCATTGGCAAGAGGCAGTAAATATTAAAATTTCCCAGACTGATGAAGTCAAGATCACTTCTTAAAAGTCAGGTGATGGAAAGTACTGATACTTACAAAAATGTGGTCCCTTTTTCCACTTTCCTTCCATCAAAAACCAAAAGTCATATGTATCCTCAAGAGGAGAGTTCTACAGTAGGTAAACAATTAGGAATGTATGGAATGACTCTTCACAGCCACTTCACAGTGCACTGCCTTGATAAAAATGTGCAAAGACGGGAGAAACAATAATCCTTTAGCTAAAGCATGACACAAAACAGATGCTTCAATATGACCTTGTAGAAAGACATTTCATGTTTCACACTTTGTTTTACTTCATTTTCTATTTTTAATATTGCTTTAGATAATCTATGCTTTATAATTTTTCCTCAAAGCATGCTGCTGTGTAGTGCTTTAGACTTTTGAATGTGTTTTCCTACCCTGCAGGCAGCTACTGGTTTCAGTTAATTTTATTACAGATGATCAACTCGCAGACTTGACACTTGATTGAGTCAGACAATCCATCACAGTGAACTACACGTCTGCTTTTATTGTAGTCAAAATGATGTTTATTATCATATGAAAGCATTTCATATACTAGTTTGATTGACACAGCCTGTTGCAGTAAGGCTGCTCAGTACCCAAAAGGTGTCTGTGTGTGCGCGAGCAACTGAATATATGTGACGCAGGGCATTGTTGTTCCAGGTTCCAGGTTTCACGCTGCTGCACATTTCAGGGGACACTGAGGGAAAATTTAAGATGTCACCTCTTCATGAGATATCTACTGACATTTTCCACATCTGCACAGCCTCAGAAGCAACCTGTATACAATAACCATAGTCCCTTTGGTACCAACCATCAGTCTCATCTACCCCCCAGTCATCCCAAACACACACACTTGTCCATCCCCATCTGACCCGTAACCATCTGAACATCCCAATGGCCCTCACTCAGCTGCAGTCTCCACTGCTCCCACACAGTCTGAGTGCTTCACTCTGCCCTGCGTGAAGGGAGAGCCGAGCCACCTATCTGCTGTTGTGCACACAATTTGAGATGACAGGTTAAGTGGCTTACCTGCCCTCTGGGCCTGCTAATACAAGGAAGCAGGACCTTCAGACATCTTAGATGGTCCTGTGTCTTGCATGTCAGGGTGGGGGTAAGATGAGGTAAAAGAGGTAAGGTGGGAAAGGGGAAAGAAATCTAAAATCTGTTCACATGTTGTCACCAACAAAATATAGTAAAGTGCAATATATTTGACAGTAATTAGCTAGGTTGTTGGGTCTCAGTGGGAGGTTAGTGGCTATAGCACAGTGAAGTCATATCAGAGAAGTGAGTGAATAATGTCAGAAAGAAGAAGAAACAAAAATGCAGTGAACCTCAGTGTGTGGCGGAAAGACCTGCACAAAAACACGATGATTATCAGCATTTTCAAAAAAAAAAATCATAAAAAAAACTGCAGGTTGGCTTTATCTACATTTTGCTTTCAACGTCTGCGATAGCTCTACTGCCAGTTACCTCGGCCTTGGGCTACATACTTGAAAGTCCACATCTCATCAAGATGAGCGACAAGTGCCAGGGTGTGAACTTGACCGAGTGAGCAGGAGGAAGGCATGACTGGCAAAATGCGGCTGCCTCAAGGAGAAAGGGTGCATATTGTTGTTTGAAATAGTAGAGAAAGAGAATAGAGAGTTTTGATTTGTAACATAGTTGGTTGAGGGAGCTATGTAGGTTTTGAATTTCAGAGAGAAAGTAAGATGTGAAAGTGGAGCAGAAGTCGAAGAGGAGATGTTGACACAGGTTGTCAGGATGCCCAATTGATTTCACACCTGGATGGATATGTTCCCCTTTCCCTGGTACGAGCCAGCTACATTGACCCACAGTGGTGATATCATACCCTATCCATTCTGCCGGCCAAACTGAACTGAACTGTAAGCCTCTTCCACCCAAAGGTGGAAAGGAGGTCTCATATCCTCTAGTAATGTTTATATCTATTAAACTCATCAACAGCATTTGCGAAAAACTGTTCTCTTCAGCATATTCAAACAATATTATTCTTGACAGGACTATGGGAATTATTATGCATTGGTTCCTGTTTGCTTTGGGTAAGGCTCTCTCTTTTTTACTAAATAAAAATATACCTGGAACTCAGGAACCCAGCTGTTGGTTCATTTCAGAAGTTGTTACTGCTTCTGAACCAACCTACAAATTGTGGGGTGATAATGCACCATCCAAAATATACAGTAACAATTATGGGGTACAAGGGTGTTTTTTTTGTTTGTTTTTTTTAGTTCAGCTGCAATAATGAATAATTGAGAACATGACTAAATATGATTACTAAGCTATGTAAATTCTAAATTAAGTAGTAGTGATTGTGTCAACCATCCTGTCAGTTGAGCAGTTTTCTATCGGAAGCTATTCTGACTTTGAAGCAGCAGCACCTCTGCTCTTGCACAATCTTGATCTTGTACCCCTATAATCCTACAGTCCTGCTATACGGCATAGCCATTGACTGTGGAAACTGACACTGGAGCACTTAATGGCTTGCGATGCACCTCATAGCTCTTTGCTTCTGCTAGCTCTCGACCGCAGGCAAAACAGTAAAGCAAACACATAGATGAAGCATTTGTCTGCAGCCCCTCCTGGATTGTGTGACAGGCAGCAGCGGTGGGGAGATTCCATCAACCTGACAGGCTGCTTCTTGCAGGAGAAGAGTTAATTGCTGTGGGACCGGAGCAGCCTTCAACATCCATCAACAAACCTCCTTCCAGCTCGGAGGGGTTGGAGGTTGGGTGAAGCATTGAGAGGGAGGGGATACCAGACAGGGGTATAGAGGGCAGAGAGATGTGGGAAACATCTGATTTCCATTGACATCTCGGGCAAATAACCTTCAAAACAAAACACTGCTGCTGAACTGCCGTCCATTGTGGCCGAGTTTCGATTTCAGCCTGAGTCACATCGCTGGCAAATTACGGAGTAACTACTGAAATTACAACTGTGAAAGTTACACTGTGGATCCATTTTGTCAACAAACGAGCCTATGTAACCATGTGTCAACATGTCAGCTTGACAATGTATGATAATCAACTGTAAAAACATGCTTATTTTTATTTTGTTCCATTTCTCCTTCGCGTTTTTTGTAATATTACTTCAGCCTTTGCTAGTTACTCATCAACACTTTGAGTGATTGTGGATTACTGAGATATAAACTCTGTCTCAGTGAAATTTATTGGCACATGCTTGTAAAAAAAAAAAAAAAAGGGCTACTAAAATAATTATTGGTGAGTTTTGGCATATTTGGTTTTAATTATGGCAACAATAAGCCAACCAAAGAGGTGTTTTCATCCAAACCATTTCATTAAGATGTTGCAGTATGTAATTATGAATTCCATTCAGATTGGGAGCTAGTGGAGCAATTTTAAAACTGGAGTCACATGCTCAGCTTTAGTCTTTGTAGAGAAGCAACATTTGAGCTAAAGCTGAGAGATATTTATGAGAAAAACTATTTGAAGTACAAATTTAAAAACAGATTTACATTAACAATGGAGGGATGGTAAATTTATGTAGGTGCACTCATGGTCTTGGTCATGATGCTCAGATCATCCAGAAACTGGTCTATAGAAATTATAGCAAGCAAGTGAAGTTGGGCTATGTATTAATTACTCAGGGAGCAGATTAAATATTGGACACAAGGGAGATCAGCTGATGAGGGAAAGAAAAAAAAAGATGCAACTTGAATTATTAAAATGAGGAGAAGAAGGGCAGGATGAAGATGTCATAATCCGTGTAAGTAGATGTCCACAAATATATTGCAAAGTTGATGCCACAAGACCGAACATGAGCGCTGCAGCAGTAATATGACAGCACTGAATAGTGCTTTAGCCGCAAGAACCATAAGATACGTATAGACCAGGACAGGAGAGAAGTGATGAATGTGAATGATACGAGTGAATTGGGATTTAGTATTTTATGAGGATTGTACAATTGTACAATTTCCCTCTGGGGATCAATAAAGTATTTCTGATTCTGATTCTGAAAAAATTAAATATTGGCTGAGACGGTTAAATTGCAACATAATACGGCCACCAAACATCAGTAATATGCATGACGTACCTGTTATGGGTGGAGATTTCAAAGGCTGTTGATCCGGATGTGAGCCAGCAGTTCCAGGAGGTTTGCACAACAGTCCAGGAACTTGGTTCAGAGCTCTGCTTTTTACCTTTTCTTAGCATTAATATGCATAAAACAAATGCCATCAATACACGACCAAAGCAAACTCACTGACATAACAGGGGTCCCCAGCCCACAGACAAACAACCAAATGGATCAAACAATAGCTTTAAATACTTCCTGGTAAAATTACATTGCTCACGGCTTGGGTAAAATCAAACAGACAATTAAAGTTATTAATAATGTTTGTAAGATCAGTCATTCCATTGAGGCATTAAGATGTACAATAACTGTACAACATACTATTCAGGCTAAAGTTAATTTTACTAAGGCTGGTAGGACATAAAATATTACAAGAAAGCCCACTGCTTCCTCCCCCATCCCAAAATCCCCCTTGGTACAGTCCACATTGCCAACACCTGGTGGAGCGAGGGGCATTCATGTGCGCACGTTCATGAGAGCACCATCCTCAACCAGGAAGTGGACCTTGGAGAAAACAATGATTAGAAATCAAAGCAAACAAGAAACCATGAAACTACCAGTTTAAGGCGTTAGTGATCTTTGAGCCCCCAGGATGGAACAGTGATGAGACCACCACTGACGTGGAAAGTTGGCTTTATATCACAAGTCGAGGAGAACATGAAAATATAAGCACGGAAGAAGAAATCTTTCCAAGATATAGCAGACTGAGTGTTCTGCTACACTGGAATGGATTAAAGCTGTACATTCAAAGCATATTGATGTGGCTTTTTTCTTGTCTTTACAAGTGTTCAAACCTCCAACCTGTGTAACTACAGGTCTTTACGCACACTCACAAGAAGGGAACGTTTTTTGAAGAGACGCCAGAAACCTCATGAAACATTCAACATAGTAAAAATGGCTGCATACTCTAGTATGGATGGCTTGTAATATTCGCCAACAACAGCCCAGTGATACTCAAGCTTACAAAACACAGCAATTGTCATGTGGAGCAAAGGGGAGCAAACTGTCTTGTTGACTTCAGAAATAAGAGGAGCAAAGAGAGGTTGCCAGCGAAAGAGCAGGAGAGAGGATGCAAAACAATGGTGAAAATGCACATTGACTCTCTATAGAGCTGAATATTTTGTTAGAGAGAAAGTATGGAGTCAGTAAAAATGTAATGCCGTCTATAAAAATACATCAATAAGCTGAGACAAAACTTAGTCAATATGAATGTAAGGGAAAAGTTAATGTCACATCAATGGGTTATTGAGTAGCACTGCAGTATAGTTTATAGTGTAGAGAAATAGCTTTAGCAGAAAGAAATGCAGAAGTTCAAAATGAACATCTTAAGTGCTTTATTCAGTACCTTCAGAATAAAGATTTATTTTTGGCTATGGCTTATTTTGTATGTAACAGTTGTAGCTTGGATCTGTTTGGGAGTGTAATCTTTCTTGAGGAATAATTGAGTGAAGTCACACAATTTTGTCTTCTGCCATCAAAACAAGAAAGTGCTTGCTTTACTGTCACGTTTGTTCCCCACTGACTTGATGTCGCTCATTCACAGCTGATCAGAAATGTGCAGGAACTAGCAAACCTTGGCTTGCTTACAGCTGTAGCAGCTTTTGCCAACATGCTGAGGTGATTTGGACCACACTGCAACATCCACATTGATTGCAGTGCATGTTGTTTTGTTGCTGAAGCAACTCAGAGGCTTACAGTATGAAAGAAATGGACGCTGGCCAACTATCATGCTGATAAAGGGTCTTTCATGCTGACAGATGATGCTCTCAACCTATTTATTGCATGGGAAGCAGACTTGGCTCTCATTCACCAATAGGGTCTTATTTGTTCTCCTAAATTTGTTCACAAAATAGAATAAGAGCAATACCAGAAAACCCAACATCTTATTTTATACATCTTCCATGTAATCTGTTGAAGCAGCGTTGCACAGTGAAACTTTGATTAGTAATATATTACTAAACAAACAGGATTTTTTGACATTTAGTAATTGCATAATCCCAGTCAGGCCCCATTACGTAATCAGGCCTGACTGGGATTATGTAATTACTAAATTTCAAATTTTATTATCTTCCTATTGGGAATATGATGAAAGGTTGATATCCGTTTGTTGTCTCTGCTTTCAGTGGAGAGTCTGGTTGGGGATGTGTTAGCTTTGTGCCGGGGCCAGAGGTGTTAGACTCTAACCAAACAGGAGACATGCATAACTCCAACGTTGTCTAATTTACATGTTGTGTGTTCTTAGCTGGCTTGCTACCTAAGCCCCTGTAAACCTACATTCAGGAATCACATGGATTTGTTCAGAGTTGAGGGTGTGAACGGTGCATGTTCTCTATGTGGATATAACATTTGTGCTGTGTGCAGTTTCCGGGGCTAACGTTAAGATAGCTGCTGATGGTCAGTAAATAGCTCAACTGGGCTGTTGTCGTTAAACCATCATTTCAGGTTTTCTACATCCACACATGTTAAATACAGAATATGTGGCATTGAGCAGTGGTGAAACTACTTCCATTTTATGCAACTTACTACTACATCTCAGAGCAAATACTGTACTGTTCTACTTCACTACATTTGTCTGACAGCTTTAGTTGTTTTTTTTTCAGATCACTTTTTATCATACCTGTCCTGTCTCGTGAAAACAAAGTATCTCTGATTTCTCTGATAAACTGAAGGATTTAGTGTTCCTTCATGATTTCAGAACATTCTCCTGTTTCTTAAGCTAAATAAACGATTATACTACAAAGCTGAAAACAGGGCGGTTTTTCGGATCTCATGAAAAGTGGACTTTTTAGAGATACAGGGTTCTCACAGGACAGCAACACTACAAACATATGACGATCTTATATAAGATGATGCATCACTGTAGATTAAACTACCCAACAATATAAAGTAGCACAACCTGAAAGATCTACAGCAGTAAAATGCATTAATGCAGCAGCAAAGTTAATCCAAAAACATCATATATAATATTAAAACACTGACAGGGAGCATTTTTCTGCATATTGAATACTTTTACTATTGATACTTTAATTCAATTGTACTAATACTTCAGTGTAGTATTGCTACTTTTACTTAAATAAAGGATCTGAATACTTCTTCCATCACTGCTTCATATATATCGGTTTGTTGTCGGTTAGCCTCAAAAACTGCTGCAGTATTTATTAAGCAGGCCTAACCTCAAAGTGACAATAACTTGATGAGCTCTGTTGGTTTATATATACATATTCAAACATGACTAAATATGTCCTCTTTCCCTCTTTTGCTTTATTGTATAGATTTAACTGGAGAAGCTAAAGGAAGATTTTAACTGATACAAACATCAAGCTGTTAGTTTACAGACAGTTTTGATTAAAGTAAAAATGTTCTATTATTTATTACGCAAAGCACTTTCCTCACTTTGTTCCTGCCATGAACCCTACTACCCACCCTGAGGAGGTCTAAAAAATAAAAATAAATCACTTTTTGTTACCTTGTGATGAGATGATTGTGTCACCTCAGCGGTGATTTTATTAGAAACGTATTCAGGTGGATGAGACAAAGCCGGTAGGCAGCGTTAAAGGAGTCTCTGGTTGTAATTGAATCACCTCAGATGAGCAGAAAAAAAGCATGATAGTGTGGGTTCATCTGGTTTTGATATTAATTAACTGATTTCTCGTCTCTTATCCAATTATCTCAGTAATGGAACATATTTTTACTTCAATTATAACTTTTGTTACAGGTTCACATGGTGAATGCTAATTCCTTTACAATGGGTGCTGAAAGCACCTCAGTATCCTCACTCACACCCCTCCTTTCTTCCTTCCTTCCTTTCCCCGCTGAGGAGCCAAGATAAGCGACAGACTCCTGTAGCATCCATATCTTGAATCATCGCTGCTCTGCTGATGTAGACACTAAATAAACTGGTAGCTTTTAGCAGATGTAATCAGAAAGATGTAGCTGACCTGATGGAGGAAGATAGCCAGAGGCTGCTGGCAGGCTGGACCACACTGCTGGCTAAAGCCACCGCTGCTTTCGTTTAAAGGAGGAATAAAAAAGTAGTTCCAGCACCACTGCACCTCTGCCCTCACTACAGTTCTCTTTCACAGCCTCTGTTTTCCCCTATTTGAGGAAGAGTACATGCATGATCTTGATTTATTTTATCAGCCACCGAAAGGCCTCTCCAATATCAACCGAGGGAAAAAAAATCACAGCCTTTCCAGTAGCTACAGGCCAAATTATGCTCAAGGTCAGGTCAGAGCTGTTACAGTCCACCAGTTTCATTTTGCTTGTTTTATCCAGAGACAGTAGACAAACACCTTTTAGAAACTTTCAGCACTTTCAGTACTTGGCTTTCGTATTGTTACACGTTTGTATGTGGGAGCTTTACTGGACATATATGGTGTTAAATGCACCTGGGCAGCAGTTGGTATGCAAGAGAAAAGTGCTTATTCACTTTTGCACCACACAAAATTTCCTCAGATGATCAGGGTATTTGTACTGGCAATGTTCCACTGCTCTACCCTCTAGGATAGAGGATGGCATCCACTTAGGACTCTTGGGCCTTTCAAACACTTGCTTTCAAGTATAACTTGTGCCAGTATTGTCCAGCAATTAGAATAAAATATACCATTAAAATAAACTGAATTTGTTTACATTTAAAGCTGGGTTTAGGCAACTTTGGAGAAAACAGCAAGAGTAAGCTAGATTTTGAAAGTATCCAAACGAATGCATCTAAAATAAATTGCCTACCCTAGCTATAATACACCAGAACATTACAATCACACTTTTGCTGTTTTCCAAGCTTGTGTGGCCTTATTTTCTAAGAGGCTCAAAATATAACACTCATTCACTTCTCACTCCATTATAAGTCACTTAATATTCCATGCAAACCTGGCATTTGGTTTGATTGAGAGGCAGTCCACCAGTGCTAATTGGTCTGTAAACATTTGAGCAGACACTCACTGAGTGTATTGGTGAACGTTAAAGGTAGCTAGCTGTTTCATACAATGCCCCCCTACCCGCCCACCTCCCTTTAACTATCACTGTCTTTCCACAGACCTGGCTCTTTAATGTATTTAATTGTCAGAGTAAAAATGTTAATTGCATTTCATTATGATTAATTTATGTAGTTTCAGCCGAGGGATTCTTTAATATCCAGCTAATTTGAATGGCATCACCGGGACCAGCTGCTGATTGTGTGGGCACGCTCAGAGTTGATCTGTCAATTAAGGTGGAATTTTGATAGACAGGTTGTGTTTTTCACACCTCTCTCTATTTTTGAACTCTAATCTCAGAGGTAAAGAAACCTCTATGTAGCTCAGTTTACACTACGTGTTTTGCAGTTTGCTGTCACTCTTATCCACAGCAATTTACAGTACTGTAATGTTCAACTATTCTCAACAATGAAGTATTTACAGTATTACATTTGGTGCTTATAAAAGTATTCCATTCAAATTTCCACTGACATTTTATTCAGTCCAACAAAAAACTGATTAAGCAGCAGCAGACCTTCCCTCCCTTGGGCAGCATGGTGGTGCCCTTGAACCATAAGTTGTTCTTGATGGAGACCAGCACCTTGCATGGCAGCTCGGATGCCATCGGTGTGTGAATGCATGAATGAATGGATGAATGAGGCCTTACCTGTAAAGTGCTTTGGGAACCGTGAAGGTTGAAAAGCGCTACATAAGTGAGACCATTTACCTCCAGTATAGAACTTTCTAGATCTAGATCTTTCTTCACTGTTGTGCTTCACCTTTGCATCAATCTACATGCAAATTTTGCAACTATGTGCTACATTTCTCCATAGTCTGTCCATTTCCCATGCCTGCCATTTCTAACCTCTCCTGTCATTGTCCAGCAGTGTGCCACCGCCAGTTCCAGTCACCTAATCCCCACACCCACCTGTGCACTTGCATCAAATTCTTTTTTTTCCTATCAAAGACTTTTTCTCAGCTTGTCTATATATTAGAGCTATAGTGTTCCAGCCTCTGTGGGGGTTGCTTACTTGCATGCTCCCTTTTTGGATTATTTGCCCCCACTGATTGACTGCCTGTTGCCAACTTCTGCCTCAAACAACGACAAACTGAACTCTTTCAACTGTATCCGCTCTGCCTTCAAGTCGTTTGAGTCCTTACACCTGTTACCATTAAAAAGTAATTGTATCATAGTTAGACTAAGTAAGGTAAGGTTTCAAGAATGCTAAAAAAGCCAAACTCTAATTTTTCCTAGGTTTTACTCGCGTAAAGAAATCTAGAAAAAGTATGTCGAAAAGGTTAATTACTTTCATGATTTTCATTCATTCAAAAACAGACCAAACTCTTTGAGATAAATTCATATTAAGGCTATTTCTAATCAATATTCTTCCTATTTACTTTAGATTGTACTTATAATTGTTACAAGACAAACAGGTAACTATGTACATGTTCCTTTAATGTTCTGAGCAGTATATCCTTGTTAATCAATACACTGACTTAGCCCTTAATACTACTGATTGCAAGACTTATCTTAACAAATACATCACTGGATGAATAATTACTGTATGTATGCATGTGTGATTACTGTGTGTAGCCTGTATTTTTGAAACAATGTATTCAGTACTTAATGGATTTTATCCAGGCAAGAGAAGGATGGCTGCCATTTATACGAGTCAATCAGCTGAAAAATGGGGATTTAATCACCAGTTCTTGGTTATTAAAATGATTGCGGGCATCATGTCACATTTTGCCTCTGTTTCTCCTGACAGCTTACTGCCATGACTGTGACCCCGGGATTTTCAATTAATCTGTTATTGGACATATTTAAATATTCTAAAATATAACAGAACAACACAAGACATACTGTAAATACTGCCATGCACAGTTAGTGAGTGAAACCATTAAAAGTCAGCTACTGTACTGACAGTACAGCCAGAATAAGCGAAAATGAACAAAGCATGTTGGACTGTAGTTTGGAAGGGGGGTTGGGAGATGGGGGTGTGGGGGGAGGGAGTGGGCTCCGCTCTTCTTCCTCTTCAAAGGGGCTGGGATACTCTAAAAATATCTCCCCGGCAGCTAATCAGAGAGAGACAGGCGGTAGCTGCAGAGATGTTTGTTGTTGTTAGGCTCTTTTGGCTTCAACAAGCAGTACCATGATGCACTGGGGGAAAGGGCCTGGACACGTCTGAGCGCTTTGATCAATAGGGTTGCAGTCCCTCTGAAATGCAGCCTGGCTGGAGCACCAAAGAGTTTTATATCCACTGATCTGATTGCGCTATGGCAATGGGATATGGAGCGTTCGTATGCAATACTAGAACAGGATCCCCAAACAAATGTAACAGGATGAAGTTTGAGTGGCATTAATTGGAGAGCAGGATGAAAGCCTGTGACAATACATAGACACAGCCGTCAGCTTGGCTGATGAGCAGCCTAAGTCTCAGTTACTATGGGAGGAGCTTAAGGATCAACCATTAATAACTAGTTTAGTGGCTATAGTACTGCAATCATCCACAATTCCTCCATAATTATCAGCTTTGCTCTCCGTGCTGTCTCTCTGTCGGGTCTTCATCCTTTGAAGTCTGCATTTCAAGCTTGCAAACATTGTGTCAGTTTGACGAGGCTCACCCAAATTTGGCTGGTAATGTTCTTTTGAAGGAAACAAATGATTTATGCCTTTTGATGGGTGGTCCTGATCAACTCACAATATCTGGAGATATCACTTGACCATGTCGCATTGCCACAATGTTCACTTCTTTACATTTTTCCTTTTCAATAACTTAGTTTATGAATCTTTTTAAATAAGATTGAACTTTATTTTTACATCTTCTGCAATTTTCAAAGTAGCAGCAGGAACCAATCCACATTTTGACATTTGTTCTGTACGTTGTGGATGTTGTGTCTCTTCTGTGATGAAAGAGTCTTTGAAAACCAACAAAAAGATTTGCGCTTCTGACGTCATTCAATCTAAGCAATCCCGGACTAGGTTGGTAAACATGAGCACATAGCGTGCAGGCAGCTGACCTTGCATGATTTCTTAATTCTGAAGTTCAGTTTCCAGCTGTTCCTTATCAGCTGCCTGATGACATGGTTCAGGGTTGTCAACATGCAGACGTATTGGGCCAGTATTTCTGAACCTTAATCAGAATTTAAAAAGAACTGAGAAAGACTCAAAAAAGATGTCAATGACATGGAGGAAGACACAGCTATCTTGTCTCATAGCCATTAGTATCATTTCTTTTCCATGACCCTTCTCTTCTCTTCTCTTCTTTCAGGTTGAATGACGTTTCATTGTAAGAGCATCCTTGGGCCAGAAACAAAGGTGAGGGTGTGTGTAGAAAGACACAGAGAGAGCACTTAATACCCTGCATCTTGAGCCGGGCGCACACTTCCTGAATCCATTAGGGTGAATGGGCTTACTGACTCCTGGAGGAAACCTAAATGTAATACTGACATGTCCTTACGCTTACACTCCGCACTGCAACTGCAAGTGGATGAAAACAAGAGGAAAAACCACTCTGGAGCAGCACAAGCCCCTGAGTTGCCTAGCCTAACTCCTGCATGTGTAGTTTGAGATAGCCAGGGGGTGACAGTGTTCAGACACTGTGGAGACACACCAGAAATTGCAGCAATGTCTCACAGGTTCAGTTTATTTATATTCCTACTGCATAATAAATGTCCCTTTGCATTGAGATGCTTCACACAAAAAAATAGCTGCAAAATATATTAATTTAGTTTTTCATTTTTTTCCAGAATCTTGAAATTGGTAATAATATATTATGGTTTATTGACTAGGGGTGGTCTAGAGGTAATGAAGAATATATTGGGCTTCTGCACACCCATGGTAAATCCACACAGACGATTGTGCCTGATGAGACCTCTTCTCAGTACTGTGTGGGTGGGACAAATTACACCTTTATCATTCTTATTGGTAAATGGAGTCCATTGACCTCAAGTAATTCCACTTTAGCTCCACCCACCTTCTACCTGAGCAGAGGCCTAATCAGCCAGAATAATTGAATACACCTGTGTAAGTGTGTGCAGAGGCCTGAAATTTGTCATCCAGTCATTGCTGTTTACCCCTGATATAATACAGGTTTCTTTTGACCCACAGTAATCTGTAACCAGAAATTACATTTTATCTTGTTTTGTTATGATGTTAGTAGTTCAATTACATACTTTACAGTCAACGTGTATTATGCCTCCTAGGTTTTCTGTGTGGGTCACCCCATGTCCAGCAGTCATAAAGTCAGTGCATGTAACATTAGCATCCTGTTTGGCCTTACTTTAAACATAATTTAAATGGAGTAACTAAAGTTCAAAGTCCAAAAGTACACAAAAGGTTAGTTCCTTCCACAAAGTTTAGATTCTGCTATCGCTGCAAAATTGAAAAACAAGGACTAAATTACTGTTTTCAAGCAGTTTTCTACTTTTAGCTGCTTTCCACTCCTTACTGGAAATGGATGCCCTATTGACCGTAGGCTCACATCGGATGCGCCATAGCAAGTCATTGGAGCATGAAAAAGGTAAATAAGAGAAAATGGACATACCACCTGCAGATTGCCACAGAAACCAAACCCCCAAGGTATGTTTTTGCCTGTCTGAAGTTTAACGAGGAGTGAGCCGCTGCGGCACTATGGGAATGGAGATCATGCAAATGTTTGAGGTGAAAAGTGACTTTATAAAATGTACACATAGGTAAAAGTAAAGAATCTTAGGTGGAAAATGTCTCAAGCAAAAATTAAAGTCATCCATTACAACACTAAGATAATAACAAATGTCTGGTCATGGCTAAAAAAAGAGTGTTCATTTAACACAAACCTCTGGCTTAATAATGATTTAAAGAAAGAAGAAGAATCAGTTGTGAATTAGATCCAAACTGGAGCCTGGACTTTCTCCCTTGCCCTAATTTCCAACTCAAACCCCCTCTTCAAGCATCTGCTGATTCATAAGCCAAGAATCCATTAGTTAAGGGCAAGTTCAGCCCAATCTAAAAATACCAGTGCAGCTAGTGTAATGAGACTGAGTCAGAGCCAGCATTCTCAACCAGAGGCAAATTACATTCAACTCTTTGGTCAGAACAGACAGAAGCAAACACTCTGTCGTGGCTAATTGTAATCATCTCAATTAATTGCCAGCATACAAGACGCCCCTCATTGGTGGGATGAGTGATTATGTCGTAAGTGGGTCTGCCCCGTGGTGCACCAGGCATCCAATCTTTCCCCATCTAATTATATGGGGAGTTATCATGTCCCTAATGACTTTGCATGTTGCCTACTCCTTAAGAAGCTCAAGATAAAGGCGAGGACAAAATGATGTAAAGCGCATTATCGTTGGCAATGGACTCCTGGCGGCATTACTTTAAATAGAGCTTGATTCCCTCTTTGTAGCCAGGCTCTTTTGTGAGATATGAGAACAGCGCTAATGAGTGCCCACACTCTTGATTTGGAATATGCCCAGTCTAATTTCTGCACAGGAGGGAAAAGGCAGCTTAACAAACGAGGGGGAAAAACTCCCTTTTCTAGTTGATTAGGGTGAGCAGAATTTGTGTATGAATGCTGACATACTGAATTTGTTAACCACAAGCTGAAGTAGAGGTTTGTGTTTAAATAATATTTCATCGAGCTAAAGAAAGAATGTGAATGACCCACTACATAAAAGACGCAAAGGTGTTGGATGTGTGAAATGTTAAATTTCACAAAGAGAGATAGTGTTTAATTGGTTACTTTCAAGTCATCCTAAGATTTAAAATTAGAAATGTCTCCATAGCGAGACAGTGACCACTGAATTTTAGCCAGTGCCTTATCAATAAATGTAGTGGCTTGAGGGTGATACCAAAACTACCAGAACTTAACACGCATAGTGGGCTTCCTGTAAACTTCAAAATCCTGGCTTTTAGTATGATCGTCTAGCTTGTCACCTGCCTTTATGTCTTCTCGTGTAAACCTATGAATATTTGTGTTCAGGGAAGACTTACACTTCCTGGACTTTGATCTTGATGTTGTTGAAGATCAGAGGTCCAGGTCTAGGCCAGAGTTTGAGTCTGGACCTCTTCACCAACACTTAGTCTTCTGTAGGATTGAGGAGCTCTTGGAGTCACAAACAGGTTCAAAGAATTCACTGGAGATGATCAGAGTTCGATGCAATAGAGTTTTATTCTTCAACAGAGATAAAACCCGAGCCAGTCCCGGAATCTGACTGAGGAAAGGTGTTAAGCACAGGTTCTTATATAGCCCAACAATCCCTGCCTTCTGGTGGTTTTTCTCCACCCTTTTTTCTAAAAATAATTCATCGTTGCTGGGTAAATATTGGTGTAATTTCTTCCAAATTTGGGATGGTCCAGCCCCCTGCCCAGACATGTCCATGCATATCTCTGATTCCAATATGTTGGGGATTTTCCACACTTGGGCAATGCCTGGGCATGTGTTTTGACACACTTGTTTTTGGGAATCTTCTAGACTGTACTTTATGATTTTCAGGTTACATGCTAAAACAAACACAATCTTTTTATTCATGAATCTGACTTAACACTAGATATGGATATTGTTGATGTGCTGAGTATATTTTACTATTTTATAATACAGAGCACTTTTTAACTTCAACAATGTAGATGCCTTTCACATACTGTATCTAAACCAATGTCTATGTGCTGTTCCCCCAGAAGCAGTTCAAAGCTCCCTTAAAAAAAAAAAGTTCAAAGTTTTCTTTTCTGTAAGGTGTGAATGACCCACAGAGGATAACATGTCTGGGACTCCTCACCAGCCCAAAGAAGAACCAATGAATGAGTGGTGAAATATCTTCAAGATGAAACAGTAACTCAAGTTGCTTTTGATGTCATGCTTCTGGATATGACAGGCGAACAAACTAACAGCAAAAAAAGCAAAACCTTGGCGAAGGTAAAATCACAGCTACGGCGGAGATTGATCTATAATTATAAGGTTCTCACATACAAGAAATGTTTTGTATTCTGCTTCATGAAGGTTTTTTTTTCCTTCAAGAAGATAAGACATGTTTCTGTGTACACAGAGGTTCAACCGCCATCAGTGGGCATGTATGAAGTGCTGCGGGTGATGCAGACTGTGCGACATTAAACTGCATAGAGGCAGTTGTGTGCAACATGACAAAAGCAGATCTGAAGACACAATAACTGGATTCCCCATGATTCACCTTCCTTTTTATTGCCAGCTTCCCAGGCATTCAAAACAATTAGTGCTCGACTGCTGCCCTTTCAACAGAACTTGAGACACACACACACACACACACACACACACACACACACAGACTTTACCTTGAAGTGATGCATCTGAAGCAATAAAGTGACCAATTTAACACCCTCATCTTCAACGTCTGCCACTGGGAGATAAAAGACAGTGTTGTCAACATTACTGCAGAGTGTAGCTAAAAGCCGCCGAGCATAGATGAAGCCTAGGTCTCAGTGGACTTACCATGAAAGTAGAGGTTTTATCTATAGTATATTCCTAGTAAGGCCAGAGGGCTCTGCATGCCTGAAATACATAAACAGAGGTAGCCTGCAGGTCAGAGACAATGGTTCATGGCGAGTGGGCGTTTGCTGGTTTGAATCCCTGAGTTGTCTGAAATGGGCTTTTCAGGAAATGTGAATTAGAGATAAGATCAGTGATTTCCTCCTGAGGAAGGCATTCAAATAAGCGTGCAAAAATAAAATTTGATTAACTGATGAACTTGTAGAAACAATCGATCTTGTTGATTAAAACGGTTGATTCAAATGGAAATATCTTACTACACTGTTTAAATTGAAAAAAGTAAGGAATTTACAACAAGAATCCAACATCTATGCAGTATTAAGTTTTGCTGTCCTTACATGGCCTTTCTCCTCTTACCTCAGTGTCCCTTACATCCAATTTGATGCCTCTTGAATTGTTAATCAGCCAGTGGAATATTAAGAGCTGCTATACTGCTGCTCTGCCGGGGGCAACAATGTGAAACACTAAATACCAAAAAAGCTAAGTCCTAATGATTCATTTAGGACGATATTGATTTGGTGTGCAGTAAATTACAATTAAAGCCCTTGCTTTAACATTTCCACAGGACTCCATCCCTCATTAATGACACGATAGGCCAGCCCACAATAAGTTACTGTTGCCCTTTAAACAACTGAAATTAAAAGATAATTTGACACATTTAACACCAACTGATACACTGGAAGACAATGCACTTTTTCAACCAATTCATAGCTTCATAGTTTTTGCACAATTAATTAAAAACCCAATTAGTCTGTTGGTCTTTCCCACTGTTTCTTTCCTGAAAAGTGAATGATGGAGGGATACAGAAATGAACCTATTTGGAAGTTACATGTTGATGTCATCATAAAGGTCTGCATTCCTTACCGAAAAAGTGGCCCTATCAAAAATATTACTCCCACATGTCACTGAAATGTAATGCAGCAAAGACAAAACTTTAAAAGTAACTCAAATTCTCCTTTTTGGGGGGGGGCGGGCACCTGAACCAAGATTCAATCTCCAGCAGCAGTGCTTTTAGCTTGGCTTGGCCTTCCTTTAACATAATTACCAGCGTTTACTACTGAGGAGCAGGTTTTATATCATTTTGGCATTAACAGTAGAGGCATTAAAATGTACCTCCTGATAGGATACTCTTCTTCTCCTTAAACACTTGAATAGTGAACAGTGACTGAACCCCTCTCTACCCAGTTGTTTTAAGGAAATCTGTTTTGAGTGTCAGCTCAATGCCCAAAATGTAAAATGGTATTTTCCTGTTAAGCAATAATCCATGGAACATGAGAATATCAATAATTTTAGACAACTAAGGATTTCCTGTAAAAGTGTAATTTGACTTGTGAATGCACTAAGTAAAGGATGGCACTAACTAATTACATATTTGTCTTTGAAACCTTTGCCTGTAAAATCGAACCCCCATACAAGAGAGACATTCCACTGCCTAAAATCCCATTATGATGCAGTGATGGGACTTGTCATAACAACCTGTGTGCATTGTGATTTTTTCACACCTTGAGATTGCATGTTTGATTAACTTGCCCACCGAACAACTAAGCGAAAAATCGAACATCTGCGCCGTCATATTCTCAGACAGATCCCCCCTATGAAATCCTACAACCCATAAACGATTTGAGCAAATTCACTGTGCAAGAAATTAAATATGGCTCTTCTGTTGCAAACATCGACCCTACAAGGGCATCTAGTAAGAAAGAGCCTATGGAATTGCAGAGTCTGTCGCAGCTGAGGAACACATTATATATGCCATAAGGGCTAAATTATGCTCATGTGCAACAGGTCAGGTGGAGTGGTGTGCACTGGCCGATACCTTATCTTGCTCTGTCAGCGGGTCTCCACTGTCCCTGGGATTAATTGTGTCTGTCCACTTGAGACGGGGATGTCACGCTAGTGTGTGCTCAGCAGCCCCCACCACCATGTCCAACTGGAAGAGAGGGAGAGAGAAACAGTTGTTTTCTTTTCATTGTGTAACTGTACAGTGCCAAGTGCATATTAGCCGGTGTTTTTCCACTTTTTTGTTGTTATACTTGTTTGTTTTTCAGTTCATAGGTTTTTGTGGGGTATATACATGGTAGGAGCATGCTGCTAAAGTTATCAAACACATTTACCTCAGATTCAACACTATAAAGCCACAAGTGTAAAACCTGCAAACTATCACAAATACAAATCAAAGGATAGGATGCAGATTCTGTCATAACCATGGCTAAAGTTGTAGAAGTTTACTGATGAAAATGAAAAGCAAAAGATGAGGGACAGGTAGATGTACAAATAGATAGTTAAAGGATATTCTATATTTGTCAACAAAGCCAACAATGGACTGGTCCTACTAACTAAGTACTGCTGATATAGCTTATTCCTTTATGCCATAGACCTCCATTGTCCAAAAATACATTAATTAGCCACACTGTTGCATTGGGTTACATGTTAATTCATTATAATTAACAAGAGTGCTGACGTTTTTTTGTGTCTCTCCCACATACATAGTTGGTTGCAGTAAATAGGCACCAGGGCACTAAATGTGTATTAACACTTCTGAAAATAGTGTCCGACAAATATAATCACTCAGCTTTTTAAAATACTTAAATAAACAACCAACTCTTTATTCAAGAACAGTTTTTAAAGATTTAGATCTTCAGTTTGGAATTGCAGCTAAATGCCACACACAAGGTAGAGAAGTCGGAAAGTCTTGAGAGACAGACTATAGTATTGTTTGTGTTCTTTTCATGGAATTGTTTACAATAAGAAAAATGTAGTACATTATTAGCCTTATCCTTTAATGTGATACTGTATAGTATGGACACTTGTGGGACATGTTGAACAATGACTACAACAAGGCACTTTCATCATACTAGTATAAGCAGATGTGTGTGGTGTCTGTATGGTGTAATAGCAGGCATTCCATTTGTTCACATGCTTAATAACTGGTATGTGACAGATCAAATACCCTGTGTATGAAAAGACATGGACAGGCAGAGGAGATGAATGTGTGCCTGCATGTAGTGCCTGCATGAATGTGGGGGGTTGTGGGAAGTCAGTGGGCAGACTCCTTGGTGGCACTGCCACGAGAGGGGGTGTAGACAGCTGGCTGCTAATTGCAGCTTGCAGTAATTAAGCCCTGAAAAATTAGCTGACAGTTCTGCAGCTTTGGCGCAGAGTACCATCCCGCTCCCTTTAAGTTCTCCAACACCCCAGCACTGCAGGGTCACTGAGAGCACACAACTTGCCTGGTTTTCCCCACATGTCCCATCAGGAGACATGTGAAATTGAGTTTACTTTGAGTTTACTTTGAGTGGGCCCTGAGTGACTTCCATTCTTTGCTGACAACCTCCATTCACAGAGAGAAGGATGCAAACAAAGACATGTAATTATCTGTTGAATTACTCATGCCACCCATAACCTGAACGCTTGACTCTCCATGGATCAATACTGTGAGCTTGCCACTGTTACATGTGGTCCCAAAGTTTGAGCACAAATGTGTGCTGACCATCACAAAGCCTCTATAGACTGCAGGGCTTCAACCTAGACGACTATTATTGAACAATGGAAAGGTAACAAGACTTCGGTCATACTTAATGCTCTCAGGTGCGATTGCCTCAAGCTTTTGCATGTTGAGCATGTACCATGTCAGCTCAGCAAATAACCCCAAAATAAATAAAGGTTTATTTGCACCAGAAAAGATTTTTGCATCAAGACCTTTATTGTCAAGCAAAATGGATGGATACTTAAGGGACAAAGAATATGAGGGAGGTACAAGAGCTCTGGCTCTAAAATGTTGGGTTCATGTTGGTAAATCTTTTACCACCATCTTCCTTTGCTGTTATTTGTTGCAAAGCATTAGAGATCTGGTTGGTTGATACAAAACCTTCAAACAGTAACCACTTGCCACCATTTGGAAAGGCTAATTGGAGTAAATGAACATGAAGGATATTTAACTGCTACTGTATGTGTTGTTTACCTGTTAAGTATGCAAGATCCCCCTCCAACCCGTGACCCCATTCACCACATTAGTTCCTGATGACTTGTCCGTTAAAATTTAAAGAGCACTTTCTTTCTGGCTGCTTCACATGCTGGGGCAAGATGTTTGGAAAAACACTGCTCCTTGCTCTTTAAAGTCTTTTTTTTATAATTTTGCCTATTTTATTCTGCTCCAAACTTACAAAAAATAAAGAATCATTTTTGAGGAGGAAGTACCATGTCGTCAGTTTGTTGGGTAGCTGCGTAATATTCTATAATCGTCTTCCAGGGATCAGCGCTGAGTCATATGGACCACCTCTGAACTGCAGGAGAATCAGTCTCTCAAGCTGTTCTGTGCTTTAGCTTTGCAAAACCGGTCTTCCAACCTTCCTCACAAAGTCACTGCATCATAGCCCTGGGGGCTGTCAATGACTGCACAGGCCTGCCTGTTGCTTGCATGCACTGGCCTTTTGTTTGCCAGCTTTTCCTAGTACTCAATTGAAGCAATTATTTGCTCCACTTGGCAAATTTGTCCTCCTTTCACCATCTGACTAGACAGATGATTTAAAAGACACCTACAGAACCTCTGAAAGCCAAAGCATTCCTGATTGGGGCTTTAATTTGTCCAATTAGGCAGCTAATGAGCTAATTTAGAGCTCAAGTGAACCTCAATAAAGATGAGCATAGCCGGCCAGGAAATTCTGGTTATAGGACTTGACTAAAAGGAAAGGTTTAGGATTTTTGAGATCATACTGTTTTTCATTCATTTCACCAGCAAAAGAATAGGGATATAATTCAACAAGTCCTACAAATTTATAGTTACCCTCCAGAGGAAAACATTGTGGTTTGAGTTAAAATGACTAGTTTGTCAAAGTTAGACCTTCATCATCATGGTTACAAAAATAATCGCTTGGTTATCCATCCAACCCCAACATTCTTTCTTCTTATATATTCATATGTATCTGTGCAACAGTTCCTTCAATACTCTACACACTGTGTTATTTCTCTAATTTTCTTAGACCCACTCCCACCCAATTTAACCCCTCAACCCCAACCCAAGGGAAAAGAAGCTCCCACAAATTATACAACACATATCTTAACATACAGAAACTTCCAACATCTACACATCATCATTGTCACAAAAGTTTGGGAGGGAAAAAAACAAGGTTGTAGTCTGTAAAAAAGTCTTAATTGAGTAAATAACTAATGTGACGGCCCCCTTGCCTGCTTGAGTTGTCTTGGTGTCTGTGGTGCAGTGCATGTTGGTTTGACTGCCGTTCAGGTAATTGGTGGGTGGAGTGCAATCAGTGCAACTGTGAGCACCTGGGCTGAGTGCTCCAAGCACTATAAACAGCTCCATCCTCTTGATCCTCGCAGATCAGCTATTTATTGCACTGAGCTGCAAGTGTTCTCTTTGTTCTTCAACTCTCCACCATCCTCATACTGCATTCTCTAAACAACAACTCAAGTATACCCCTCACTTCACTGGTTCAATATCCTAATACTTCTTACATTTTGCCTTGTTATTAATGCAATTAAAATCCAACCTGCCTGGGAGAAGGAGGATTCTCATGTTTCTTGTACGGAGTGGCAGAAAGCCACTAATGCTGAAAGAAAGAAAACTGTGGCAGAATGTTAATTGTCTGGGTTAAGATTCAGGGATTTCTCCACATTCTGCCTGATATATATATGTATCTAATATAGATAATCCAGCTGTCTTTGTGGAATTGAAATGATGGTTATAATTAACCTAAAGCGGTTGGTGGAGATTTTAATCCGATGCCAGGTAAATTATTGGACCCAGATTGGGAATTGTAAAGGTCCATTTTACTAATCACTAATCACAAGCACTTAATATTCATGTATTCATGGTGTATTCAGGCCTTAATAGGTGGTGTAGTGTGGGGCATGTAGGTTTGAAAAGAAGCAAAGAAAATCCCTGTTCAGGTGTCCTTCAGAAAGATAGTGGACCCAGTCTCGATCTGGGGCTGCATCTGGACTCAATTGCTGAGATGAGCACATGTGCCCGTTTTTCAGAGGAACAAATATAACGTTCACAATCTGTCAGCTGTTTTGTCAAATACACCCTTAAGTTTTAGAGTTTAGGAGCCACGCCTTCAAGATACTAATTACAAAACACAACAAGGATTCTTAAAATGACAGTCCAATATGCGACACAATAACTAGGCTAAAAATGAATCTGTATTTTCCTTCAAGCACCATTTTTATACATCAGCTGTTAGTGAATTATTAATGTTAAATCTTAAAAGAAAACAAAACATCTGCTGTCATGCAAATCAAGTTGTCCTGTGTGGCCAAAGTAAATTACTGTTTTGTTCACATCAGTTGTCAGACAAGATATTTCTTATAAAGCAGTGAAAACTGGGCTTGAGACTTTTTAACAGAAAACCAATGGAGTGAAATTTTCTTTTTTTTGGACAGAGCGTGACCCATACTAGAAACTAAAAATAAGGATATACTGCTGCACTGATTTTTGCCCATTCCTTTACCTGTCTCTTGTGAGTCCCCAAACTTTGTAGAAATGCAATGCTAAATCACTGGAGTCCCACTTTAACTCAAACTCTATGTATAAACGTTTTCTTTTTCAACTGTATCTCCCGGTTCAGTGGAAGGAGTTTGCTCATTTGTCATGGAGTTATTACTATAACTATATATAGAAGTAGAATCTTAGTCATGACATCCGAGTAAGTTTCATCTGCTGACGAAAACCATTAGATGCGGTTGAAATGCCCAGAAAAATCTGATAAGTGGACTAAAGTTTAGATTATTCAAACCATTTTTTCCCCCTCGGGTCTAATAGAGAATAATAAATTACTTTGAATTGCCCTACACACAGTTTTTAAGTCTTCAGTGGTGTGTGTTCTGAGTACCTGTCTTTTAAAATCCGTGTGTGTGTAAATAATATATATTTTCACAACAATAGTGCTATCATTTTGATTCCATTGTTAAGCCCACCAACTGTTTCTTTTCCCTCTTTCTCATACGACTCAAACAGCATCACAACTGCCTCTGGATACAGAGCAGGTATAATGTACACAGCTCAAATCTTGTGCTACATTGAGTCAATTTTCAATAAAATAAAGCTATGTGCTGTATTTGACATCCTTTACCTGTGGGCAGGTGTTTGAACACCAGAGGTCAAGGCGTAATGTCAGGCCAATTTCACTGCAGTCTTGCCAAAGAAAACAATAACATTGGAGGTGGCCTCTGCCAGCACTGCAAGGCTTTTGTCTTTGGCATCTCATAGGCCTCTATGACAAGGTTAAACTAAAGAACATTCCCTCCCCTACATGCCTGCTCTGCAAAATGAGAGTTGACTGGCCTGTTCGTGCTACCAAAGAATTAATGTGCAAAGCTTGAGCAGCAGAGGGGCAGTCTAAAAATTCATGACTTGCACACACACTTTTACACACACATCCACTGTGATCCCATTCTGGACTAAGTGTGTATACACTATCTCAAATGCAAGGTAGGTTAGACTATCTGAAGTCGAAATACTTAACCCTCTCACCCCCTTACACCCACATACTGCACAATGTCTCCTCCAAAGTAGCAGCGAATGTTTGTTCCATGTGATGTGATGAAAACATACTTAGCCTTCGACTGCTTAAAAAATAAGAAAAATATATGGTCTACTTCATGTGCCATTAACTTTGCCATTCATCCCTCATCCTCCCTTTTCTTTCTGGGATGGTATGATTCCACAGTACTATGGCCATGAAAAATAACTCCCAGATGACGTGACTGCCGAGGATTCACACACTGGCTGTCAAGGAAGTCAGTGATTCTGCAAAGCAACAAGAGTGGCAAAGACATGGCAGATGGGGCGATGTCGGCTCTTTGATCTAGCTTCTGAAAGCCAAATCTTCCCAAAGTTGGTAAGTAGAAAGGGAGCAGGAAAGTGGCAGAGCCGTGAGTGGCTGGCTGAAGACACGCGGTTCTCCTCTGAGAGGCCTGGGAGACTAACACTCCAGTTTAAAGAACGGCCTTGGAGAAGAGAGCCTGCAGATAGATAGTGTGTTTCCATAGAGTGAAACTCAGAGGTACAAAGCTGTTTCAGAGGGGGTGTTCAGGAGGGGGTGTGAGTAGTGGAGAAGTTGGCAAAATGTTCTCAGTGTCTTCTAACCAACCAATATGATAAATATTAACACCTAATTGATTCACAATGCAGTTCACAAAACAACACCAATGAAAGCCAATGAAAGCAATATAGGTAATTATATAGGTCCGTAGGTGAATACATACATAAACCAGGTTAAAGCTCACATAATTTCATGTACTAAGCAAGAACTTTATGTAAGAATAGCTTTGTAATTATAATCATGACCAACTTGTCTCCCTTAAATACATGGAAAAAATGCACGACTATTTTACATTCAAGGGTGCATGAAGGGGCAGTGAAAACAGTTGATGTACATATCATTCAACCATGACGACAATCTTTCAATAACTACTTTATTCCTTCTTATTATGCCATATGCTTTATTTATGATGTATGGCTATTTGTTGATGCCAATTAACAACTTAAATAAACAAAACCTTTTGACGTAGGTTTTGACTTTGTGTTATATATATATATATATATATATATACCGTATTGGCCCAAATATACGACACCTTTTGAGAGAGAGAGAGTTTAAGGAGTGAAAGTAGTCAGTAGTCATTGTATTAAAATACACGTGTAAACATCATCTGTGTGACTGCATACCGTCATTGGTCAAGGTAGAAACTATTGTCATTCTCTCTATACACAATACTCAATATTGTATTGTAGAATGCAAGGGAACAAAATTGCAGTATAGTGAAAGTAGCAGGGAGCCTGAAGTGGCTGCAGCTTCCGTGCAAGTCGCCATGATTATGATCACTGCATCGGTCCATATGCATATTTATGGTTGCGTGATTAAAAATGTGCCCATGTGTTTGCATGCCCATGTGGATCTGATATGGAAAGTGCCCCATTACTGTATGCAGAGAAAGCACTTGTGGTCAATTCCCTGTGCCACGGATAAATCCCAGAGGCTATATACTGCTATTGGAATGTTATCATTCCAATGGTATCCTTTCTTTCACACCAAAGGGAATACCCCAAGGCCATTTCAGCATCACACTGCAAACATCATACACTAAAGCTTTGAAGTAGCCTACGGCTGAAACCTTGTCAATACAAATCGAGTAAGATGCTGTCTGGCATTTGCCGTTTCATTTTACCCTCAGTTTTCAACAGCTCAATATGCTCGACATGCTGTTGCAAGGAAAATATTTTGAGTTTGTATATTGCATGGGATTCTAGTCCTTATACTGACAACTCAGTGTTCATACCTGGCTTGTTCACTATGGGGGTTGGTTAACACACAAAGGAACATGCAATGACTAATTAGTATGTTTAAAGGCAAAAGGTTACAACTAGTTTAGGGGTAATGACTCATACCAACATTAATTTGTGTAATTACCCCTATAGCAGGAATCAGAATCAGAAACTGTTTATTGCCAAGTAACATACATTACAGGGAATTTGCCATGGTCTGATGGTGCTACATTTTTTTAACATATAACACATAATCTGACAGACAACAAACATGTAAAAAAGGTAAATAGATAAATAATATACGAACATAAAATAAAGTGTCCAGTAGGGGGTGGGGGCGTTAATGTAACGCAGGGGGGAACAGGTAAACAAATGCTGTCGGGTTTTATTTCATTTTTTATGTCATTACATTTACAGCTCTTTGGATTTGGATAACAACATATAACTCACCCCTCTTCTTACCATTTTATTTACACAGGGAAGACTGAGCTTTCATGCTGTTGTTGTAGCCTGAGCAGATTCATTGTCCTCATTCATTTCATCGAGACCACTGTGTGAGCAGCAGGGTTACCGCAAAACAGAGCTCCACAATAAAACACAGGGTCAACTTTTTCAGTGAAGCCGTCAAACGTCATCTGGCAACGTATTGCAGTGGCCAGCCAACTACACCAAGTAGAATACCTTCCATTATGTAATTACGTACACTCAAATATAGCTGCAATGAACTTTGCCAGAGCTCTAAAGGAGGATAAACCACTGTGTTTTGTGTCTGATGATAAGCCTTCAAACTCAGTACCATGGTTCGTTCATTTTCATCT
Source organism: Enoplosus armatus (assembly GCF_043641665.1). Lineage (NCBI taxonomy): Eukaryota > Metazoa > Chordata > Actinopteri > Centrarchiformes > Enoplosidae > Enoplosus > Enoplosus armatus. Next base: position 18,706,416 of record NC_092186.1, read on the forward strand.
TATCACAAGTACCTGTAGCAACATGCCACCAGGTAAAAAGAGTAGGCTGCTCTCTGGCTGTGCATGTGTTGAGTGTTCTCTTAGTGGCGTAAAGCTCAGAACAACCAAGCTGAGTGTCAGATGGCAAACAGCATACTGTATCATTTGCAGCAGCAACATGAGTCAACTTTTGTTGTCTGCACCTGTGGCCTCTGGTCACTGTAAAGCACTTTGTGAGAAACATGTTCCGCTTTCTGATGTAAATACCACAGACTTGACTTGGTCCTCAGTCAACAATACTGTAGCTTGTTTTCACAGCTCAGGTCTCTGAGGTGCCAACATGTATCACACAAACACCACTTTCACCCTCACCTCCAACTGAGAACACTGTCTTCCACCTTTTGTGAGACTCATCACCTCACTCTCCATGCTGCGAGAGGCACTGAATAACAATAGCTCCTTTCAACTCACATGCACGTTTGTGAAATGCTTTTTTATAATCAAATAAGATGACTCAAAATACAATCATGTGCACTTTTCCAACTTTGCTCACACACACAGTCTTGCACTCTCCTGTGCCGTCACAAAAATGTTGACACTCTTCGACCCTTTCCGAGACACACTGTGACAAACTGCGGAGGGGAATAGGGGCAAGTTGCCCACAGACATCACACCTCTGTCTGGCCTCATCCCAGCAAGGAAGGGGGGGGGTGCTTGGGAGCCCCAAGGCAGGCATTGGGCCAGGCCGATACCGGCTGGCTGTGTGGCGAGTCAGCCAGTAGGAGAGTGGATGACCTTCACATGGGTCCAGAGACTGTCGAGACCACAGGGGCGGTTAGCGGATGAGTAGGTAAATCAATAGGCAGTATACTCTATATGGGCTGAGCTCAAATGTCAATGTCAGTTTGGCAAGCTATTCGTGATGTGCAGACACTGTTAAATTAAGTCAAATGCAATTTATGTGAGAAGTGATTTTAAAGGTGCTACAGGTAGCATTTTTGATTATGATCCCTGTTCTGAAAAAAAAAATGAGGCAATTGGTAGAAGCCTACCAGTGGCACTATAATGCTAAAATCCCATTTCCATAATCCTGTTGCAAAGAGGACTTAGCAGTTGCCTTCATTTGCACTGAAAGAACAGCATGGTTTTAATGATTTTTGTTGTAAAGCAATCCCCCATTTGTGCCATAAAGCAAAGTTTGACTTTGGACATTGATGAAAACTGCCTGAATACCCCATAAAACAGCAGCTGACCAGCCTCTGCCTCTACTAGGCAGTCTACCAGGTTATAAGACATTTTAAGAATTAAAAGGTCATAAACTCAACAAAACCAAAATAACTATAACTATTAAATGATGGCAATGAAGTCATCACTGTTATATGCCCCCCCCCTTTTTTTTTTTTCTCTCGAATGTCTGATGAGATTCAATGTGACAAAGGGTGTAAATGTATCGCTTTAAATCATTTTCAAAAGGCCTTTTTATTTACCTCAGGGTTATGACCTCCCCATTACAGCCTCAGAGAGAGCTATTCACCTCAGCAGTGACTCATCACATATACAATGGATTACAAAAATACACCTCTCATTGCTAATGCAATTGATGTTGAGTTTTTTTTTTACACACACACATTTTGATATCTGAAAACTAAACCGAATTTTTTCTTAAAACAGTTTTTAGTGAGCAGTGGTGTGAGCAGTAACAGCGACTTAAATGATGCCTTCTGATTGTAATGAATTATTATAAATATAATGAGTAGTCATAGTCTTAGCAATACTGTTATGGCACTGTATTGGTACTGCACTACTTCAGGTTATTGTAGAATTAGTAGCTCTGTAGTTGTAATAGTATCAAAGCACTTGCTCAAACAAATGTTTTAGTACAATTCCTCTGGGCACATCCTGTAAAAAAACATCAAAACCCATCAAACATAAAACTCTACTGTAGTAGTAGTAGAAATGAACAATTCAGCTGTGGCTTCTAGACAAACCCATAAGCTCTGTCTCTGATGTCAGATAATATATTTTAGTCTGGGGGCATGAGCAGCTCTCTTCTGTTCTGTAGACTGGAAATCCTGACCTCACTAAGGATTCAGAAATTGATTTTACCCCATCTCGCTCATGTCAGGGGTACATGACCAGAGGTAGATTTAATCACATACATTCCATATTATTACAAACCATTATTAGTTTTTATGTGTGTGCAAAAAACACTTCTGCTGCTTAAAACTATAAAGTACAAAAAGCAGAACAGTGGCTACCGTGATATTTTCCACATAGAATATATGACAGTCATCAGGGTAGCTATTATCACTTTTGGTAGTGAAAATTGAAAATGGCCAAAAGTTAAGATAAAGAAAATCTGAACTGGCTAGTTTAGTACCATTCACTGACATCTCCTGTCTCCTGATTATCATTGTGGTGAAAGTACCCTGAAATTGCCATGCTAGCTAAAAGTGGATGATGTGATAGTGATGTGTGACACACAATCTGCCTCTGTCCCTTGTCCCCCTGTACACCCTCGTAGTGATTTGGTAATTACTACAAACAAATAGTGACCCCAGAAATAACAGTTAAAAAAGAAAGTACTTACCTTTTGTTTGCTTGTGTAGGTACCAAACAGAGGCAAAAGAGAGGTTTCATAATGAAACACAATACCTGAAGACCAGAACTGTCAAAGTCAGAACTGTTTATCCATTCAACCACACCTGAAGGAGGCAGGCAGGAAGCTCCCATGATAAACAGCAGAGGTGGTGAACCTCACTGACCAGATTTTATAATCCAAGGTTTTCATATACATATACATAATACAAAACACATTTATAAAACTATACTTGTTAATAGCAAGTGAACATTCTTGACTGTACATACCTTACGTTAACCTAAACCTCAGCTAATTGTAACCATAACCCTAAACCTAATCCCTAATCCTAACTAAAATTAACCTCAGCTATTCCCCTAATCTAAACCAAATCAGAACTCTCTAATCCAAATCCTATTGGCCAAATCTTACCGGTTAAGGAAGTTAAAAGCAATTTCATGTCATCACTCACACATATGTAATTCTACACACACACACACACGCATACACACACACACACACACACACACACACAGAAATAGACTCATACAATGAAAGCAAGTCACCCACAGTTCAGATGGGTGATAAATAGTGCCTCTCCTGTATAGAAAGTAAAGGTTAGACATCATAATGGGGTCAAAAGAGGAAAAGGGAGACATATCCAAACAGAGTGAGAGCAAGAATACCTCTGAAGCTTGACAGCTTGGCAGCGCACACACACACACACACACACACACACATACCTCTCCAACTCCTGCTACAGCCGTGGATATTGGGGCCCCAGTGTTGGCCCGCTCCTCTTTGCACTTGCCATTAGTGCATTTTCCAACCCAGTTAGCAAAGACCTCAGAGCTCAGCACTAGGGTAAAAAGTGGAACTCTCGGCTCAGCCTCAGCATTGAGCTGACTACAGCTGAGTAACCGATTCGATGTTACATAACAAATATTCTGAAAGATCTGCGGACCAGACTTGGCAGGTTTCTTCCAAAGGCAGTTAGTCTTCAGACAAGAGAATTTGTGACATTTTGATATAGAATCTCAGGTTAGGTCAACATTGTGCAACGGGGTGCATTTTTAGGAATTAATAACAAATGTTATGGGTTAAGAGAAAAGAAATCATCTGTCAAAAGCCTCAGAAAGTAAGAAATATCAAATAATTATTGCAAAAGCCTTCACAGGCAGTTTTCCAGCAATGCATTGCATGACAGTATGAAGCTTTGGTCGTTCATTCTACTGCCAGATTCAGCCCACAAGCAGGCAGTTATCCATCAGTGAGCAGACTTAAAAATGTGATAACAATACAATATTTCATAGAGTCAACCATCCTGGGACTGCTTAGGATTTAGTGCCTTGCTCATAGACTCTTCAGCAGGTGGTTACTTGCCAGTGTGGGGGCTGGAAGCTCCCCCTCAATAAGCCTGCCCACTCACTGTGCTGCCCTGCTGTCACAGTGTGTGTTTTTCCAGAAATGTGTGATGTTTGAGAAAGGATCCAGAAATTATTCAGCAGGATAGGAAAAAAATACTGTATTATATGTTACCAGTTCAATTGGTAACATAACATTCAAGTGGGTATTGTATACTTGTTAGGTGGTCCTTGACATGACTGTTCAGCACTCTTGGAATTAAAATAGGTTGTTTATTTCTCTGCCATTTGGCCAACATGTCAAGTTGGCTAGTGCACCTTACACAAGGGCTTAATAATAATAATTTTATAATTTTATAAAGTTATTTTTTGTTGTTTTAAGAAAACATACATGATGGAAACTTGTAAAGTGTCTTGCAAAATCATCTATGTTTCTTCTGATAATAATAAAAAAAAATGCTTACCAAGATTAAAAGCTAGTATCCACTTCAGTCCTTAACCCCAGAAGGCTATTTAACAAGATCACAGGAGCATCCTCACATGCAGGAGCAGCCACAGCTATAAAGTCTTTGTGGCAAATGAAGAACTAACTCTTCAAACTGAGAAAATGTGAATGGAATGGAATCTGACCATAATGTGTCAGTGACACTAAGCAGTTGTTGATTAAACTTAATGTATGCTACAGAATATGTGATTACTTGTTACATGTCAGCTCCTGAAAGTGATAAACTTTTATTACTCAACATGGTTGCAAAAGTGTGACCCTATGTCTGTAACCTTTGCTTCTTCAGATCATCGGAGATTAGGTGGTGCAGGATATTGTACAACAGAATACACTGGAATCTTGTGTCTTGGAGGCGCTTGCAAGAGATTCCCAATGGGTAAGCTTCAAACAGGGGCTTTGATCAACTGGTGTGGTGGGCAGGGTGTTTGCACATGTGTGTGTGTGCATGTGTGTGTGTTTTGGGGGGGCAGCTGCAAGCCCGGCTTCTTGAGGCATCAAGAGAAGTGTTTGATGTGGAAATTTCCTCACCAGGTGGTATATAAAAAGGCCAGGGCTCCTAAAATATTACAAACTCCTGTCTGTCACAGAGGTGCTAAGGAGTAATCTGGCTTCCAGCCAATCAAATCATTTTAGCTATCAAGGGGCAAGAAAATGCCATTTTGCCTTCACATGTTATCTAGTGTATGCTACACATGGACAGTAGGTTTAATGACAGTTTAAAGTCTGTCATTTGTCATTCATATTAGTACAAGTCTGCCTATATCATGCTGCAGAGGACTTATCTTGATGTAAATAATATCCTCTTTGAGTGGACAAATGTATCATTTCTTTAGAGCTGCAGCTCAGATTCAAAGCATGCCTAGAAAATGTCTGTTCTTCTGAGCAAAGTTATTTATTTTTTCTGATCTGTGAGTCATAGGTCTTTTTTGTATTGACATCATAACCCTTGATTTTGCACCCATATTCTACAAGGCAAAGCAATGAACATGGCTATCACAGCGAATGTAGAGGAACAAATTAACCAACATCATATTCTGGGGAAACAGTAAAAGTGGAGGAACCTTGAGGTCAAACTGTAGAAGTTACTATGTTGTCTTTGTGCGTCATCATACCGTCCCAAACCACACTCGATCATACACACACACAACCACACACTTCTATGGTGTGATGCGTGGAATGCAACTGGATCAGTCAGGGAAAATGTGAAGAGCACTCCTAGAAGTGCACTTAAGCAAAAAGGCTGAGTGACTCAGCATATAGTCCTTGTCACGAAATTCATGTGTTCTACTTGTGTGTGTGTGTGTGTGTGTGTGTGTGTGTGTGTGAGTCTGTCTGAGTGTGTGATAGGGGAGGGGCTGTATTGGTGGGTGCTAGTTAAACGTGTGTGTCATTTGCTATGTTAAATACATTAGTCAAAAATAAAATGGACACTGAGTCATCTGAGGATGTGCGTCTGTCCATAACACAAGGTGTGCGTGTTGCATATGTATGCATGTTGGGGTGGTGGTGGTTTGGGGGTGGCTTATTCATTTAACAAAATGAATAGCTCTCGGACTAAATTAAATTTCAGCTGGAATTAAATGATGGGAAGTGGTCTCTGTGTGTGCTACCAGATCGCTGTGGGAAGGCAATATTGCTAAAAGGCTTTTAGAGGATTAATTTAATGTTTTTTTCTTCTTCTTCTCCCTCTCTCCCAGCCAGTTTTTTTTAATTTCTTTGTTCCCCATCCAGGTGCTCATAAACCACAGCATTCCTTCTGCGTTGACATTTAGTAGCTCGAAAATGGCGGTAAGCCAGCCAACAGGGTGCTGTGTCCAAGGAGGTGGGCTGAGTGTTGTGTCTATGTTGTTTACATATCTGGCGGAGGCATTATGAGAGAAAGCAACACACATGCTGTTGTTTTGTTTTGCTAGGACTGAAAGTGGGTGACATGCTGTGGAAGCTGTTATGGTGGATAGAGAAACGTAGCAGGTCTGATCCCTGCAGCAACCGATATGTATCCATGAAAAGCCATGTTCCCTGTGAAATGTCCTTGAAAAAGTCATACCTGCTCATGTGTTGTAAATCACCCCTGGATGCCATAAACTTTAAAGAAAGTCTAGCAATTTACCGACAGTGTGGAGGATAAAGCGGCCTAGTCAACCCTACAGTTACTTGACATGCAGATTCAACATCTCATGATCAGTGAAATCATCTATCATTAATATGCAAACAGTTTTGGAAATGGTTTTTAACTTGTAAAATTCAAATAAGAGAAGTCTGTTTGGGTTAGGGTTAGGGTTACAAAACAGTGCAACAGATGACTACATCTGACGACAAAGCCAGGTTAGCTGTTTCTCCTTGTTTGCAGTCTTTATGCAATGCTTTGCTAACCATCTACTAGCTGGGGCCATATATTTACCACATAGATATGAGAGTAGTGTTGATTATTTCATTGAACTCTCAGTAAATACACTTTTTCCCCCAGGCAGTTTGGGATTATACAAGTTTCAGTACAATGTCATTGTCTTCAAGGAACGTTTTATTCTATCTGATACACAACTTTGAACACAATTCTTCCACAGAAAACAATAAAAATGGCTTCCCAGACTCCCATGAGTCTCTATGGATAAATTTAAAGTGGAAGCAGGTCAAGTACAAGTAGAAAAAGTAAAAGCTTAAAATCACCAAAAACACTTTTATTCTAATAAACCATCCTAGCTATACGCCTCTACTAATCAGCATTTGTTTTTGCTGCTTCAGACGTGTAAGATAGATGTTTCTTGTAATTTTGAAAATTGGAAATGTTCTTTATTTACAAACTAATTTATAGCATTAACAATCAAATGTCATTGCAGGATCTTACTTATGTTGGAGACCTCCTTGCACGTTACACCTCACAACGCCTCACAACAACTGATCCTGCATGTGACCCAACAGTCAATCAATCAAGCAAACAATCCATTCCCCCAGTACACTAATCAATTAATCTCGCAACCAATCATATATGGTTATCCAGAAGCTGATGATGCTAACACAAAAACATTAGTGCCACTCCCCCCTTACTTTAGATTACCAGGCGAGGGAGTGACAGTGAAACGATGAATGGATTCTAGTTTGCTGGGGCTTGTTTTGTTGACCCATGCTCTGTTAAATTATTGCAGTAATGATGCCACGACAGTGATGAATCACTCCTGTTACTATTTCATCAGCTGTGTCAACAATTGCACTTTGAAGATGAAATGGATAGTACTGATTATGAGGTGATAAAAAAATCAGTTCTTTTTACTGTATAAGGAATATTAGTTTATCCAGTGCCATCAGTTTGGCGAAAAATAAGGTGTTGGAGTCAATGTGACAATAAGATCGTGAAGACAAATACACAAGAAAGTTTTAAAGTGCAACAACTTGGTGGCAAAGATAAATCAAAATGGGTTCATCCTCAACAATTGACTGAATTGATTTTTATTAACCACTGGTCTACATGCTATTTCAGTGAATTCAGTTCTGGGAAAACACTGAATCTCTGTCACTTTGGGGATTTTTTAAATGTCATATTTTATGAATGAATATTAGCAAAAAAAGTCTATTGCAGAGATATTAATCTATCCTCTTTCAGTTACAGAAAAGTCTTCAACTACTATCAGAATTCAAACAGCCTCAACAGCATGGCTCATTCAAATAATCTGACTTCTATCGTTTCTCACTTTCACTGAATAAAGCTGGCATTATGGCCAAGATATGGTCAAATAAACATGAAAAAGTAGCTATTGAATTTTCAAAGTGCAAAGGTGAGAAAGATCTCTCTAAGCATACTGAACTGTTCATCTCCTGCAGAACACTTAGTAATAACACATTCTATCGAACAGACTACGTAAGTCTCTCAGTGCAGCTGCAATTGAACAATTCTCTGACCTTGAAATTTCACACAGTACATCTCGTCTACTTTACAGTATATGCCAACGGTGTCAAATAAATTTTTCAACTTTTGTGCTTGGTGTGTAAAAGCTATTGTCAATTCATATCTGATCATCTGGGCTAAAAAAAAATGCACAAACTAGTAAAGCACCTCGTCTTGCTCAGACAATCACTGTAATTGTCGGCACTTGGAAAAGTTTGGCTCTAGCACAGTGATTAGTGATAGTCTGTCTCGTCAGTGAGAGGGGGAAGGGTAATCAAAGATAATTACTGCAAATCATTGTGATGTTTTAATTGTGCACCTGCGTTTCTCAGTTGTTGGCTTCACATTCGAGCAACGTGTTTTGTCTGCACGATTTATGTGTGTTTTTTGTAGTTGCTGATTTTATGTGCAGTCAATGGTTCAATGTCTTGCTCTGTTACACTTTGACACAATGAACTGCTGTGTATTGATTTTTAACGTCTCACTTAGGCAGGATGAGGTGCTCTGATGGGGTGTCATGAGTGTATTTATACCTAAAAATCTTTTGGGTTGCAGCTTTACTCTGCCATATACTCGAACCTCACATTAAGCCTCCATGTTCTAATGTTTTGTCTTATCTCGACCAAAAGTGGTTTATCCATACTGTTTTGTATCACTAATAAATTAAATTAATACACATATGATTTGACAGCTCTTTAACTACTATGATGTCAATTTTAAATCTGTGACACGCTATAAATAGTGAATACAGTCGAACTCAGCATACAATAATTTCCATGTAAATAAAGTCTTTTGCATTCTGAATCTTAATTCTCAGCACAGTGCATCTCCATGTGAGGATCCATTGAAATTAGCATCCCACGGAGTATGAATTTGAATTTCTAATTGCAGGTTCCCATGTGTAATTTAATGGAGTTATCATTTTGCAGACATGCTTTGCATCAACAGATTAAAAGCTGCTTATACAATGTCTGATGATGTAAGCCCTCTGAGGGGAAAGTTAATTCACTGCCTTTGTGCAGAGCAGCAATCACCACTTGATCAGCTGTGAAAACTCATGCTTATGAAAAAAGAACCAGTCAAACTAACTGACACTCCCACGCTTGACCTTGAGCTTTTTCTCATGAAGCGATGTTTTAAAGGTGTCATTATTTTGTAAATCAGACAATAGGCCACTCAAATGGACTGTGACAAATGGGCACACAAGCAGGGAGCTAAAAATCAGTGAACTTTCACCCAAATGTCTGGAAAATCAGAGAGTGATCTCCAAATAACAATGTGTATTTTATCCCCTCACCAAATGATATCCTATTCTCCTATCCTATTCTGACTGTGCTCTGTCAAGCTGAGGAAGGTTGTCTGCCTGATCTATTCAACAGCTCAGCATGATTATTGATTACATTTACTATTGTAATAATTAATAGCCAGATTATGCTTTATACACATGCATGTTGGACTTTCTCTACACTCTGCAATTTAAATATTGTGTGTACATATAAATCAAATGACATTAAATAAATTATACAAATAATGGGAGTGTGTGTAAGAGGCAATAACCGCACTGTTTTCCTGCTAAGAAGTTTTGATAACTGTTTTCTGTAAAACACAGAGAGGAACCAAAAGTCAGAGTTTGTACAGTTTGGTGCTTGAATACGTCGATTTGCCTGTTGACTAATATGTGATACATGGAAATCAAAATCATGAGGTTTGCAGGTAGATTATTAACCCTTCAAGCATCCAACTGTATATGTGTTCTATATTTGTCACTCTGCCATTAACAATCAAAAGCCTTTTCTTCTGACTTGTATCAATCATTCATGTGTGTCTCCGTTGAGTTAATAAAAGGCTAGCTTCACACTTGTGAATTAAAAGCATCATTAGAAGAATGTGCTCAGTCATTAAAGCATTTTTCAGGCCAAAAGAGGAGTTCAATCGTTGCTCAGAGCAAACGTGTACTCTGATGATCAAAGAATCAAATCTGTTGGAGTGTCAGGGACCATCCTGCACTCCCAGGTGCCTTCATCACAGGGGCGCTCATCTTTCAGCCATACAAGGGGCTTTAAGCTAAAGCTCAGCGCATAGTGACTTTTTACATGACACACTTTTCTAGTTTACATTTCAATTAAACTAGAAAAGCAGAAGGTTGAGGTTTAGAGGTTCAAGCATTACCCTGTAGCTGTTTCACAAATCAATTTGTGAAATCATAATTTGCATACATAATCATATGCAAATTCAATAGCAATTGAAATAACATAACATATCAGGCAAATTTAAAAATGCATTTAGGTCACTCAGTAATAACAGAGAGTGGGCTGCGTGAGAGGCATCGGATTCATGGTCTGCTCGCATTTTTAAAAGTAAATTCCATTTTTCCTGATTTGGTCTTAAGTTTCATAATGCTATATAATGTTGACTGGTTAATATACCTAATGTAGCCAGTAATGTATCAGCGACTCCAACACTTCTACTAAACTCACTGGGAAGACAAAGAAGAAGTGAATTAGGATGAGGAAGAGGAACAAGACTGAAGTAAGCGAGATTAAAGCAGAAAGCTGAAGACGTGCCGAGCGGTGGGAGAAAAAGAAAGGGAGATGGCGAAAGTGGAGGGAATGATAGAGGGCAGGGGTATGATAGGCAAGAGAGAGCTGATACAAGGAAAAGGGAGTGTCTCTGTGTGTGTGTGGGTGTGGGTGTATTTTAATTATTAATTTATTTTTGTCCAGAGAAGGAGAAGACAGCAGAATCCGACCTTCGGATTTCATCCCACCAATTTCTCTGTTATTTCAAGGAAGCATGAATCTAATTTAGGCCTGGGAGCTTTGCAGCTTCTTCCTTTTAATCTTCAACACTTGATGAATACAGGGGAGGGGGGGGGATATTAAACAAAGAGAAATGGAGGGAATGAGAGATGAGAGAGAGAGATGGATAAAAAAATGATAAAAAAAAAAGAAGAAGAAGGGAGTGAGATGCCTGGAATCATTGTTTTTAAGATACTCAAATTACAATACGTTCACAAATTACAGACGGGAGTCACGCATCGCATTGATTTAGTGCAGCTAATGACCAAGAAATTGAGACCCAAACACAAAGCAGGCAAATATTGTTACTTTTACAGGAGAATGAATGAGAGAGCAATAATAGAGAAAGAAACGTTTGACGGTTAGGCTTAGATCTCTGCCACACCCTTTGCACATTACTCCCCTATGCAATCTGAAACCATATGAAGACCATGACAGGCATGTTAGAGAGGGAGCAGCACCCATTTGATATCATCTCTGTGATGCCCAGTGTCAAATGCCGGGATGTATTTAAGTATAATGTAGTGAGAGGGGAAGCAATGGCGAGAGACGAGAGCGAGAAAGATGGGGCACGAAATGCCTTCGTTGCAGGGTGTAATGCACCCCAGACAAATAGTGCCGTTTTATCGCCTGGAGGAGTAGAAAGAGCTTTTAAATTCATGCTCACTCTCCAGGAGGCAGCAGCGGTGGCGGCCAGTAACTGATGTGCCACAGAGACACAGGACATTGTTGTGTGACTGTGTGCTGTGCTGCAAAATAAATCCACTTTAATAAGAAATCCAAAAGTGGTTCCTAAAAATAATTTTTTCCAAAAAATGAAAAGAACAACTTAAGGTAATGGTGGCATGCTGAGAAGACATAGTTTCCTACATTTGGTATTTTGAACATAGAAGTAATAGTAATGATGCCTCTTAAAAATGACAACCCTAACAGAAGCTAATTCCAGTTGAAATTCAGTTTTGCTAACATTCTGATGCAAAATCCACAGACACGAACAAATAGAGCAAGAGGTGCCTGTATCTGCCTGGGAAATCTGGCAACTGGAGGCCCTAAACCTGACAAATCGACAGGCTACTATCTCACTGGAGAGACACTGACACATTCAACAATGTTCCATACAGGACTCTTGAAATTGTGAAATTACTGGATACTGTGTCAATCTTGACATAGCTCTCCAGTGAGATGCAACCAGGGAGGGTTCTGACTACAGACGCTCATAAAAAGCTGAAAGAGTTCGGTGCTGGAAGACAACAATCGCAATGAGGTGCACAGGTCAGAGTCAAGTCATCTACTAGATGGATTGGCATTCATGGTCCCTGGAGGATTTATCCTAATGTCCTTGGTGATCCTCTGTCTTTTCCTCTAGCGCCACCATGAGGTTGACATTTGTAGGTTTTAGTGAAGCTGTTGGATGAAATTTGTGTACCCCTCAGGTTGAATTGTAACCACTTTGATTATCCTCTGACTTTTCATCTAGCGCCATAATCAGGTCAAAATGTCAATGTGTCAATACTTTGGTTTATGACCAAATATCTACAAAACGAATGACATTCCCATCAGCCTCAGCTGTACTTTGTGTTTGCATGCTAACAGGCTAACTTCAGCATCTTTGCATTTTCATTGCGAGCGTGTTGCATACTGACATAAGTCAAGGCTTCAAATGACTTCTTCATTCTCTTCAGCACCAAGGACAGCAGCTCTCACAGCCGAGTGCCTTCATTCAAAGTGAATTTTGGAAAATGTATGTAGAACCTGAAGACAATTACCTTAAGTATTTATGGCAAATACTAAATGTCCATTTACCATTTTTGTATGGAAAAGTATACTTGCTCGCTTCTTGCTCACTTTAGGTATGCAACTAGTCAACTAATACTAGGTTGTAGTGTCTTTTCATCTAAGACATCTAAGATCCTCCAATTTTTCCACCATCAGGGGCATTAAGGGTCCATGGTCGCAATGAGAGGTAACAAATATCATTCATACTGTTGAATGATTGTACAAAGCATTAAAGACCTTCCCCCTTCTCTCATTTTTCATTTTTCTTAATTTCACATCTCTCATCTCTTATGCTCCCCTCCCTCTCCACCTCCTGCTCAGTCACGATTGACATGTCTATCAACATGACAGGGCTGTGACAGGCAGCTCCCCGAGGTGCACCCCCACCCTCCTCACACACACACACACACACACACACTCTCACACATGTCAACCCACACTTCCCTATCCAATCCTTTCCTTCATCTCTCTCCCTCTCTACTCATTGATAGCTGAATCGAAAACACAAAGACAGATATGGAGTGATGGACAGAGGGGTGTCAGGGGAAGCAGGCTATGTGAGTGGTACAGAAACCCACACACCAAAGCAAAATAGGCTCAGTAAGTTAGTTCATAGCTGTAAAAAGTTATACAAAAAATAGCCAAAGTGCAAAAAAGTTCAAGATCATTACATTTCAAATTTGCCCAAATATCAATTGAAGAAAGTAACTTAAGCTGAAGAGGAGAAGTTTGTGTGTTAATAAAAACAAAATGTGACAAAGTGTAATGGAAATAGAGTTAGTGAATAAATCATGACTTAAACGTCCACTGAAGAGACGAAAAATTGTGGCAGACAAAAACTTTGGATCTGTGTGGAACGATGATGAGACTTTAACCTTTCTCAAATCCATACATGAAACAAACCGAAATGCCATATTTCCATCCCATTTTTCACATATTTTTTGTTCATTTGAGGTTGGACTGGCAGTCTTCTCATGCGGGCATCTTGTTGCGCCCTCTCCTGCAATTCAGTAGCACCCAACTGGATAGTATTGGGTGGAAACGTGCATTAAGTCAGATTGTCTTTCTCAAATTCAGTTAAAATTTGCACCACATGTGGCTGGAAACCTGACTATTGTCATTCATACTGACGCTGACTTATTGAAGTTGACATGGCATCAAAAGTTATGAGAGTTGTACCAGGTGAAAGATTTCCATGGTGATTGTCAAGATTGTCATGGTGAAGCTGATTAATTTTGGTGTGAGGATTCCAATACAAATCAAATGTCAGTGACATGCCTCAAGATCCATACATATATCTATATATATATCTATATATCTATATATATATAGATATATATACATCACACTCATGTGGTCCAGACTTATAAAATACTTCTTCCATTTTATTGTTCAGCCACTTTCTGCTGCAGTGTGAGACTCTACAGGAGTAGATTTAGCTTGCAGGGGGAGGAGGAAGGATTACAGACGTGTGGGATTGTCCCTGATTGTTTTAAAACAGAAAATCATTAAGATGTAAGTGCAGAGAGTAGCAGACAGACAACAGTGACAGACAGACAGATCCACAGAGGGAGGGTCAAGTTAAAGCCCTGGAGAGGCACAGAGACACTGGACTGAGGCCCCGGCTCAAACCCCCGGCCTCTCCTCAAGCCTTTATGTTTTGCTTGCAAACACTGCTGACCTTACAACACACAATGGACCTCTAGTGCGCCTCTGAGCCCACTGAAGACATGTTTTGACTGCTCCTGTCACAAATGACTAAAAAAAACACAGTGTCAAGTATGAGTATTAAAGTCCAAAGGATATCCTTGGAAGCAGTGCTGTAGCTCAGTGATTTAAGCATGGTGATAACACTGTCAGGGTTAGAAGTTCAATTTGCACTTGGGCTGGCTTTGCTGAAAATGTACACTCATAGTGGATAAAAGCACCCTTGAAATGACAGATGTTAAGTTGTGGTTAGAGAAATTATTCATGTAGAACTTCATAGTCTCTTCCCTTTCAATTTGGCAAGTTCTGAAACAAAAATGTAATATTATTGAACACTCATTTCTTGAAAATGTCCTCATAATTAAAAAGTTACACTTAAAACCGTGAAACCACCACAATACTGACAGACACAGTTTCTTACTCAAGTGTTTACTTTATACAGGAACAAAACATCCAAACAGTCAACTCTCTGTGGCACCTCAAGCCACTTGCAGAGAAGCTACTCATATTCTAGTATTAACTCCATGCAGACTTATTGACGTATTTCAAAATAGCTTGAGGCACCCACAGTGGAAGATTAGCCCCTTGCTTCTAGTATTTCCTCAGCACAACTTGCCAATATCGAGAGTTCACTCTGTTTTGGAAAAATCATTACTTTGAATTTATCATTCAATACTTCACTGTGTGAAGCTTATATCATTTTGTTAACCTCACTTTTGTTCAATCCCCAAATGCTATTTTAAACGTGTCACAAACTATGTGTCTCAGGACTCTTGCTGGAGGAAGTGCAATGGTGTACTTGGGGACCATGCCCATGTAGATACAGTACATATATACATATATAGTCTTGTCCATATATCCAGCCTTTCTGGGAGGATGTGGGTGTGGGGTTTGAGCATTGATACTCCTAAAGGTTTGCTAGAAGTGACATTTACCTCCTAAATACCTTTGTGTCTCAAAGTAAAAACATCTGGTTCCCAGAAGATGAATCCTATTGACTTTGATGAGCCCTTGACTTTTTCTCTAGCGCCATCATGAGGCTGACATTTGTGGTTTTGAGTGAAATGTCTCAAATATTGGAAGGACTGCCATCATATTTGGTGCAGACATTCAACATATTGTAGTAACTTTGGTGATCCCCAGATTTTTCCTCTAGCACCATCAACAGGTAAAAATTTCAGTTTTACTTTAACTTTAGTTCATGACCAAATACCTGTGAAACTAATGACATTCCCATCTATCTCAGGTGTACATTGTTATACGTGATAATTAGCAAATGTTTGAGACACCATCATAGCTGTAGACTCTTAGTTTTGTTTATATATTTTTTTTATCTTATCTCCATTTTTGTTTTAATATTAGGAGCGAATGTGTCTAACCTCTTGTGTAGTGATCACATTGATCCTGTTCTTGTTTTATATCTTAAATTCTTGTTTAGACTTTGAAATAAAATAAATAGATATCGTATTAGCGAGTACAACATAACTTTTTTGTTTGTTTGTTTTTCAAAACAACAACTTGCCTGCCATGTATAATCCTCTCACTAACCAACAATATTAGATGGAACTTGAAGAGTTGGTTCTTCAAAAATCCTCACTGTCCATCTGGCCACTTGTCGGCCAACCTCCCACCACACACACAACTTCTCTTTAAAACAATATGGCAGCCGTAATCAAAGCCTGAGGTTGGCCTCCCTTACACATGATTAATTAATTGGACAAGCATGCCAGATGTGATCAGGTCAGCCGTGATCGCTGTGTAACATGTAAATGAGCCTCTGGATTGGCCGAGCACCTAGCCTGTCAAAAAGTTGGCAGGTGCTGGTGCACTTTGGAGGGATGCTCAACCTGTTCACGGTAAACATTGTTGACATCACCCACTGCCACATTCCCTTTATAAATATTACATGAACCACGGCTGGACGGCTGATATTTGTAAGATATATTGTCCCTCATTGCTGAGGGGCATTCTCCGGATGCCAAATATATTTCATTTGAACAGATGGAAATTGCAAAGGAGAGATGGAGCGAGTGCAGGAGGGGAAATGAAGAGAAAGGGGCAGGAAGAGAAAGATGATGGAAGGAGGTAGACGTGTGTATGCATGTTTATGTGTGTGTGTGTGTGTGTGTGTGTGTGAGTGCAAAACAGATCAGAAATATCTTTAGTCTAATGAGTACACTGTGGTGAACCCAGAGGCCTGTGCCTGATCCTCTCTGCTAAGTGAAGTGGAGGTTGCTTGTTGCTTGTAGCAGCTTCAAACGGACACCTTGTCAGCGCTTTGGGCTTGCAATGTGGAAAAGCTGCAACCAAAAAGTTTAATGTTTTCTTTTACCCTCCGTTTATATCTTTCTCCCATCTGTTTCAATTTAGTTTCCTCTAGCCTTCTGTAAGGTGTACCTACTGTATGTTAATGGCCACCAAGCAAATAAAATTTTGAATAACAAAACCCAAAATAACAGTATAACATTTTGCCTGTAAAATGTAGCTATATAACAACGATTACATTTCATTGGAGCATGTAATATCTTAATGGTGTTGCCACCTGTCAGCATAAACTCCACTTGTTTGTCCTAAACATTATTGTTTACTTTATGTACCTATTATAACTAAATGATGCAGTTTTCTTTAGTGGCATAGCAATGGAAATATGCCAAAATTCTGGCAATGAGCCTTTTTAGTTTGCACAGTCTGAGCAGCACCGTACTGTTAATACCAAGTACATCTCTGTGGCTGTAGTCCAACGGAGGTCAGTTTGAGCCAGCCAGGTCAGACAGGGAGCACTATTTTATCTGTTCACTACTGTACACTCTGGTCAGAAAATGCTAAGCATTACCTCTTTCTCCTCTTGGCACCAGGTTTGGGTGTGCAGCAGGAGTCATCTAAAGAGGTGAAGCAGTTTTATTCTTTTGGCCAAGGTCCAAAGGATGACATAAGATTTCCTGTCCTCCAATAATAAGAGACAGGAGGGGACAGAGTAGAAAGAGAGGAGCAGAGTCACAGAGTTTGTGTTGGAGGATTGCAGGTGGAATGGCTTAAGAGGCAAGCCTTTTAGTCATTAGTGAAGATAATCCACTTGGAGTTAACAGTGCTCGCAGCAATGGCATCTCCTTCAAACACTGTGATTAGAAAGAATGGTCTGTCTAGTCTGGGCTTCGAGGCATCAAAGATATGTGATGCCAAAAAGAACTGAGATAAAAAACCATCTTGTTCAATTTAGTTACAAAGGTATATTTCTTGTTCTCTAGTAAATGCATATTTTAAGGAGTTGATTGTTGAATCAATTGAATTGATTTTGACAGTAAAAAATTTAAAAAACCACACTGAGCTTTTACATGTTTGAAGCAATGTTTGACGGCAAGTTGAATATTTACAATTCATATACATACACAAAACATGTCAATGAAGAAAGTGGTGCCTTGCTTAAGTTTGTGCCCTACCCTTCATGTAGATTTCTAACTCTGTTTGACAGATTAAAAACATATCAATTTTATTTGCCTGTGCAAAATAAATCATATATCATGGCATCTTAAAAGTATGGAGTAACATACCAACTAAAAACTGGAGTCATACCAGACGTTCTCTGGCATCTCTCCATTTATAGGTCTGCTGTGTGCATGTGTGTATTTCAGGCCTGTGTGTTTAAAAATGAAAAAAAACAAAAAACGAACTAAGTTAAGGTAAATGACTGCATGCAGCAACAAAACACATGGAGGGAGTAAAATGAACCTGAATGAACATGTTTTATCCACCTACTGACCCCTGTAGAAATTATAGCCAATCTTATTGTTGCAGTAAAAGCATATAGCGAGTCAGATGCTTTCAGCTGTCATTCTCCCAGGGTTACCCAAAGTGACAGCCTACATAATAGGATATTGCCATCCTGGGTCTCATCCAAACAAACTCCTCCTTCCGCTCCTGCTGCCCGCCTCTGCATCTCCCTCTGCCCATAAACCCATAATGCTTCAAACTAAACTGGCAGAAAAAACAATACCTCTTTATGAAAAATCCCTCTGCCCGTGTGTCAGAGCAGTCATACTGCAGGGCCTGTGACAAAGGCTTTTACGAATGATATTAACAAACCTGCTTAGTAATATAAAAGACCAAAAGACACGGGGCGATATCCCGAAGGCACCTTGTATAATTCAATCTGCATTACAGGTTGGTGTGTAATTCATAAGCAGAACCAGCTCAGGTGTAGTCAAAGGGGAGGTGTCATTCGAATTTTAGAAGGGGATGAATCTCACAAGAGCCAATTTAAAAACACATGCAGGTGATAGAATAGCATTGTGTGTTGTTCGTCTCAGTTCTGCACAATGCAGGAACCGTAAACCAACAGACTGATTGAGGAAATTTCTAGCTACAAGTTATGGATGCCAGAGAAGAGGGATGAGTCAAGATAGTTTGGGGTGTTGTTGCAGGAATAATGACACAGGTGGATGTCAACGTAAATCACCTGGCAAAGGGACCTGGCTGCCGCCTTACCTCCCCTCTGGATTTTTACAAATGAGATTTACACACCGTGTTCCCACCCGTGGAGAATAGCTTATTTTCATGCTTGCCGCAATTAATTCACATTTAACCGAAGAGCAATGATGAGATTCTGAGAACAATGATTTGGTTCGTTGTCATTGCAGCTGTAATAGAGAGAAGGGTTTAATTGCTGTGTGAGTGTTTGGTGAATATGATCAATAGAAAACCTGAACAGATAAGACCGTGAGGATCAAGCAACTGAAAAGAGTGTACTGCAGAGTGTGTCAGTACACCATGACATCATTGTTGGGTGTAGTTACAGGTGCAATAGTGCACACTTCTGACCGCACCCAACGGTGATGCTGGGTGGGTTACTCACTGGATAATTCCAGTTTATCACAACTGTTTCTATTGGTTGTGATAGTCACAAAAGTAATTGCTATAATGACAACAACCACTTTACATGGAGAAACGGAATGTAAGCGCACCTGAAATGTCTTTAATAATCCCTCATTGCACAGGAAAACTGCGTTATCGTTTGCATGTGTTCTCTCTTCCAAATACATTTGGCCAACCTACAGGTTTAAATCTTATTTATATGTGTTGTCTTGCGTTTCTTTTATATTTTGTCTTAATGATTTTGTATGTCTTATGTACAGCACTTTGAATTGCCTTGATGAAAGGTGCTTTACAAATAAACTTGCCTTGCTTGAGACCTGTCAAATCGTCTGACCAATCCTTTTCCTTTAACTTGGTGAGCAGGTTATTATTGATTTAAATGATGGCCAAAACTAAACACAGCATCATCCAACATTTTGGTACTAGATGACTTGAGTATGAGCCAATGGAACAAAATAACTGACTGCTTTTTAAATCATCAAAGTTCCCTTGCTTTGAATTCAGTTTTAGTTTTAAGCTAATGGCTGCAGTATCTTCTCACTGCAATTAAAAGCTCCCTTAAACTTCCAATGTGGTTTGAAGCTCCTCAAATCAGTGGTGCTGAACACAAAGCACTGTGCCACCCTTCTTGTTTATCTCAGAAACATCACGTCCAAGTCGTTTTTTTTCCCTACAACAGCTCCCTGCCAGATTTTGCTCTGAAAGCCTTCAGACAGAGCAATGCAAGTTGGCAGCCTCTCGGCAGCCAGATACAGCGCTGTGTGGTGAGACATGCAAGCACACTAACCAGCACACAGATGGGGGTAGGTGCGTTTACCCAAGAAAACCACCCACCTGCATGAAATCAGATGACGGGTTTTAGCTCCAGACACTCTGGACCTTGTGTTGCAAAATGCAGACCAATGCTGCTGCATAATTGATCTCCAGAAACATGTCGTATACTCCCTATCTCATTTCCATTCGTGACTGCAGCCCCAGTGGTAGACGTCCTGCGTGCAGAATAGAGAAGTTACCACTGTTTTGTCTGAATCAGAAACATGAATATTTATGCAGATACTATATTTACTTGCATGTAAACTGGGTGACTCCAGGAGAAAGCTTCAAATTATTAGTTTTGTCTTCCATTTTGTCAGAGCAATGACATTACAAAACAACATTAGCAAACAGAGAGGAAATTGTTTTGGGCTTTGATTCTCCTAACATCAATTATCTCGTATTTGTGAGTTTAATCTCCTATCATGCTTTGCAGCCATACACTATCTGTTATTGGGCAGATATGACTTGTTTTGTTGATAGAGTGAAAACTTAAGAGCCATTACCAAAAAGTCATTTACTTGACATTGCCTGGTAATCATTTGATACTTTGACTATAGGAGGTGCTTCAGTGATAATGGCCAAATATAAATCCTTCATTACATGCAATCTATCAGCAATGTGCTCTCCCTTCAGTGTTGGCTCTCTTTAATAACAGATATTCCTCTCTTTTCATCTGAGGCGGTCTGGCTCTGTAGCCTCTCCGTGACACCAGTACAACGTTAATACCTTCCTTGTATTGCAGGAGGAAAACTGCATCTATGCTGAAATGAAGTGTACACAACGCTGTATCTACACACACACGTACAATTCCCTTCGCCTGTCTTGCAAAAACGCATTTCCTGCTGCTTAATAAACACACATAGAGGCACAGAGATTCATAGCATTTGGGGAGCTGCTGACACTCGGGTGTTCAGAGCAGATAAGCCTTCTACCGTCTGTGGCTCGTTTCTCTAACCCCCCCTTTCTTCTCTTCTGTCTCTTCTCTAGGGTAACGTCTGGAGGCAGGCCTCAGCTACAAGGCCCAATGGAGTCACGAATAGGAGTGATGAATACCTAAGTATCTGGAGAGAATAGCAGACAAAAGCGGACAACGTGAATCCTGGATTGCCAGTGAAGGGGATGAAGGAGCCTGGGGAGATTCATATCACTCTGGCACATGTAGAAAGAGAGTGAGGGAGGGAAAGTGAGGTTGTCGACATGGTACAGTGTAAGCCCAGGTTGAGGGATAAGCTGTTTGTACAGACACCAGACAGGGCTTTCATTACTCGCTGTTTAGTCATGCTGTATTTACAGGGTCAGTGCCATGTAACTCCTGATGCACAGGAACACCATGCCAAGGAAGTAACACAACAGGCAGCAACAGGCACAAGGTTGGCGGCCGTTGTGACCACAATCTCATATCCCGGGGAGTTAGCTTGGTGAGGTGTGATCATACGGTGTTGGCGCATGATGTTCAAAAGCAGCTCTGTGAAAAGCCTCAGTAATTACAGTGGAGGCTATGTGAGTGGGAAGCCAGTGTGTCTGCAGCAACAAAAAAAAGACTCCTTTAGCCCATCTCTGTGAAGGATGAAAGGCAAGAACAGGATTGGCGCATCTGAGGAGCTTCAATGTGTAGAAAAAATGAGTCCAGTGGGTTTTATGGGGTGGCTTGGTGGTGGAGTGGTTAGCACTGTTGCAGGGTAGATAGAGCGGGGTAGAGTAGAGTGGGTTGTTGGTCTACATGGAGGCCAGCACCTTGCATGGCACCTCTGTCGCCATCAGTGTGTGAATGGATGAATAAGACCAACCTGTACAGTGCTTTGGGAACCGTTGAGGTTGAAAAGCGCGATATAAGTGCATTTACCATTTCTAAGGATCCATATTTTAACTCATAATTTTTCATACACACAAACCAACTTTACAAGCTAGAGCATATAATTACACTATTGTTAGAACTCTTAGCTTTGTGCAGTTTTCAGTTGCCATCAAGGATGATTATAATTCATAACCTGAGTGTTGATTCTCAGTGGGACTGGAAAGACACTCTTCCAAATTAAAACTACTCATTTGATTTCAATTGTAACTGACGAGAAAACTCCCACACACCATCCTTTTACTTGCAATAAATGTATTAAAGATACAACATTTCGGTCCTTAGACCTTCATCAGGTAAGTCTTACCTGTGTGCGGGGGTTCTCTCTTCTTTGGCATATGGACATTTCCTCCTATGTACCTGTCTACAAGAAACTGAAGCCTTTACAGTCAAAATTTTACTCAAAAATTACTCAATGGAGCTTCCCAGGTATGGTAAAGAGATTACTTGATTGGTCATGACTGGATCCAGACACCAACTATATATTACTATTGTTCCTACCCCATTTTTAACTGCATTTGGCAGCAGCAACGTCTAACTATTACTTACTGTTACTTTGACACCCCATTGTATTTCTAACTGAAAATCTCACACTGGTGGTATCATATTCAAATTGAAGTTAGCATTCCTTGCACTTATTCTTATACAAATCCCACGTGGGGTTATTTGGAGAGGATTATAATTTCTTGCAGGCAGCTGCTGGATTGTGATCATTACAAATGAATATTCCTATGCACATTGTTTCAAATGAAACAGAGCCTAATCAGTGAAGCATTTTACAGTCATGGGATTTACTTTTTGATAGTGTAGATGTATTTTTTACAAATCATATTCCTCCTGACAGTAGCGTTGCTGTAGTTGAACCTCTTCCAAAGTGAAATAACTGGTAGCTTGTAAAACTAGGCTTTTAAACTAACGTCCTCAGCAATTCGGCTATCCAGTGGGACAGGACTGGAGGATGG
This sequence comes from Enoplosus armatus, assembly GCF_043641665.1. Taxonomy (NCBI): domain Eukaryota; kingdom Metazoa; phylum Chordata; class Actinopteri; order Centrarchiformes; family Enoplosidae; genus Enoplosus; species Enoplosus armatus. The sequence continues at coordinate 18,729,502 of NC_092186.1, forward strand.
ATGCAGCAGCATGGAGAAAAGAGGAATTGTTCTTCTCTTTCTTTTTTTTCTTTCTAAATTTAGAAGATCTTCCTGAACAATGTCTTTAGTAATATACTGTGGTGATAGATACATTTCTAATTAAATTAAAGAAAAACACACTTATTGTTTCTAGGACTCTGCCTGAGACTCTCCGGCCAAAAGAAACTCCCTGCAGTAGACATGCATTCTGTCATAATGTCAAAGAGCAAGACACAGAACCACTAATTACTCTCTAATAAGGTGCACTGGATGAAAACATCAACTAAATACTTAAAATATGAATGTAACACCTCTAACCATGACTCCATTCAGCCTCACTGACAACTGCTCCATTTATTGACTGGAAGATGTGGTTTGTGTCGGCTGTCTGCAATGCAGATTGGAGTTTTAATTACATACACATTTCTATGAGGCAAAGAAACTCTTGAGGCAGTAAGACTAAATCAGAATAAATAATGTTTATCTGAAGCCCAGTGTAAAAGGTAAGGGTTATTATCTTTTAATACATTTCTTTTAATTAGGATCACATCATCTCTTTGGTTAAAATAATCAAAGATTCTGTTCTAACATATCTTGCTTGGATTGAGCTTGGACATTTATGGATAGTATTTAAACTAAATTGTTAAAAAATGTTATGTTTGTGTTCTGGTGTGCCATGGAGAATCCGTTTAAATGCTGTGGGTATAGTTTTATAAGAAAAATAAATAAAAATAAAAATAAAATTAAAGGGATAGGATGTTGAGAATTATCTGTCCATGGGAAAAAGGTAAATCATGATTACACTGTACATTTTCACATGTGACCTGCTGTGACAACTGTTGTTAACTGTGCAATTCATAGCCAATATTAGAGCTGTATGAATCCCTTAAATCTTGAGTTTGCATTTAGTTCTATTGGTGGCTCGCAGAAATGTCCTCAGTGGTTCCTTGCTGTACTTTCAACTCACTTTCTTTTTTTTTCATTATCTCAGCATTCATGAATCATAATGTCAGAGATAGGGGAGGTTTAAAAATATATTGCTGAATAATATATTATTCGCCCTTTTTTAATGTGCGATTGACAGGTTTATTAATAAGCTAGTTAGGCGCTTCCATTGGGTTTCAAATGAGATGCATGTTTTTAAGGGGTACTATTAACTAAAAAAAATGTTACTGTAAGTAAAACATTGCAAATGACGAGGGATTTCAACACCACATACATCAGTTACAGCTGTAGATGTAGCTTTACATGGACATGTGACAATAAGAAGCTTGTAGGCATCACTGACCTGATGAAGTAACATGTCTGTCTCTCCCTCCCTGCCTCAAACACACACATATACATGCAAAATGCAGACCTAGTTATTCTATTCTTAACCGGTTGTTGCATTGAATCAATTTAGCACATTCTAATGTAGAGCTGGTTCCACTTCTAATGTGCATTCATGCTCAATCAGCGTCACCCACACCTCAGTGAACAAAACCTACACATCATGTGCTGAAGTGTTCAGGCCTACAGTGTATGTTGCCATGCACCTTGGCATACCAGCCACTGTCGCCTAGCAACGACAACCATGTGCATTTGTTGTTTTGTGTGTGTGTGTGTGATGTTTTGAGGTCATGTGCATTATTTACGTGGACTGAAAAAGAACACACCTACTGTAGAATATTAACTTTTTTAAGTTTTTGGCAATTTAAAATGTTGCACATGACAGAGGATATAAAATCATGTTTTTTCAAATGCATCTATATTTATATATCAAGCTTCATATGGTTTAAGGCGTGGAGAGGAAGGATTCATCATGATCATAAAATTATTGCTGTCCCCCTGGGTCCAATCTGGACCTGGGGTGGCATTAGAATATGGGGATGAGTACTTTACATGCTCCTCAACCATTCTACCTTCCCTCAAGCACATATACATCCCTTGATCAAACCAGAGCAGTTCCACCTGCCATTAAAACCTCTTCTACCATGAAAAAAAAAAAAAACATGATGTAAGATGTTAGAAAATAAATAAGATCTGAATAATTTATCCAAAGAAAACCTGTCATTATGCAGTTATAAGTAAGATATATTTGTAAAGAGAAAGGAATGGCAAGGGGAGGTTTATGACAACTATGGCTTGAGTCACCAACCTCTCTCCCTAATTAACGTCAAGTTGACGGAGCCACACACATGCAGCATTATTGCTTTGACCAAATGCCTTTTTTCAGTATACTGCTCTGCACTTATACAGTTTATTTTGTTTGGAACTGTATCATGTGCTGGTAAAGCTCTACTTTCTCACACATATACTGAGTGAAAGTATATGGAAGTAAAAAAAAAAACGCAATGTTTTATGCATCATTTTATACATATTTCTCTGACATTCAGCCTGATGTATTTTTTATCTCTGTGACCTTTTTTAACAAAGCTTAGCCCACACTGAACCCACAGTGCATGTATCAGAATACAAGAAGTTCTTCGAAACCAGTATCTCTTCTCCAAAATTTCTAGTTGATTTGAGAGTCGGACAGTGTTGAAATTATTTCATGGGCAATGGAACTTTAAATACTTACAAAAAATATATAGCAGCTTTCCAAAATGCTAATTTACTACATGACTGGATGGAAAATGTAAAGGGGAATGTAAATGGCACAAACTGAGAGACACAGATGTAGATGAAGGATGCAGTATTAACATCTGCGTGCCTCCATACATTGATAAGATGGGTTTATTCATGAAAAATCGTAATCGTAATATCATACAGTAAGAATCTTGATCTGAAAAAAATAAGATGGGAGAAGAACACCCATATATACATGGAATGGCCAAAATTTGGGGTAAAAGTGAATAACCCATATTGTAGCTCAACTTACAGTTGAACACTTGTCTGTACCTGAGTACTCATTTGGATGTGTGTGCTCTTTCTGTAAAGCGTAGACCAGAATACAGTCAGCAGGAGCAGCAGTGGACAGCAGTGGGCGTAATGACTGCCCTGCTGAACATGCAATATACAGTAATTTATCAGTTAAGTAACCTTGAAACAGCCATCATTGTAACACGGTAGGTGGTTTCACAGCACTGGTTGTTAGCAGGGAATGAGTAAATAAAGACTTAAACCATTTGTGTTATATCTGTGTACAACTGTGTGTTTTAATGGAGTGTGACATCTGATTTATGTGTGGGATTAACTGGGTTTTTAAGTAGTTGAACCCAAGGATAAGGTGCTTACACCAGTGAGCTGTCAATGTGTTTCATATGTTTGGTGAGTGTGGTAGTTAATTTTTTTCTCAGTGACAGTAGGTTTACCGTTTGGCTCAAGGACACTGACAGAACAGGTTCTGGACACAGTCACTGTTGAGATGTGTCACTGTGTGATCATGTCAGATCTTTTGTCCAACTCAAGTGTACCATACTGTGTGTTCTGAGATGTTAAATTGTCAAAATCTGTCTCCAAGCCTCTCCATCAGTGTATTGAGGTCACTCTAACCCTCAGGGTAACTGTCTGGGTGGGTTCTGTTAAATATTCTACCCTCAGGGAACTCATAACACAAGCACTGCATTTTACCAATATTAGCTTTGTGCATTACCAAGTGTGCTAATGTAGTCCATCATTATTTCATGGCACCATCAGTATGTATTTGCATCATCTGAAGCATAAATTGAAGTCTGGGTATGCTCACTTCAGCCTCAAGAAATCTCTTAGAGAAGAAAAATAGCCTTTCAAAGATTATTTTGCCCCCACGTGACAGTTGACAGTCGAGAGTGACAGCTAACATGTGGAGAGAGAGAAAAGGGGACAAAACGCGACAGAGATCCCCGGACAGAAATAAACTGGGGATGTCCACACAGCGTATGTCCAGTATTGCTGTGCCATGATGCCCTAGATTGGTGGACTTGATCCTGACTAAAAACCCCACGATACGCAGTTCAAAGAGAAAAACTTCAAGTGATAAAACTCGATCTCCCAGGCCTCTTTTCAACACAGTGAAATGACACAGATTCAAAGAAGTGGCTAAACAGCAGACAGCATTTAAGAGCTTCTTTTTCTTTCAAATGTTATCTTATTAACCCTGATCCTGGAGACCCTGGGCCCTCTTTAACAGCTTAAAAAACATACTGATGGCATGTTTCAGAAGTTTGCTAGAGAAATGACACATCTATTTGGGGTCTCAGAGATCCTAGCTGTAAAACACTTGAAATTATTCATATTCATAGGCGCTCTATCTGTGATTGGTTTTGACAGTACTACCCCTCGTACACCTAAAATAAATCTACAGAGATTTCTAGTATTGCAGAGTTTTACACCAGTTTTAAATGACCCCAAACACAAGTATCATTACTAAGTAGGACAATGTACACTTTTTTGTCTCTGAATGAATATATATTTGTTCATGCATAGCTCGTATAACATTTAAGACATGAAACATTTTTCCTTTTTGGTGTAATAACAAAGCATTTCCATATTTGGCGCCATTTGACAAAGATGTGGCTTTTCTAAATATTTGGTTTAAATAAGGTCAGAAGAAAATAGATCAATATATTTGACAGAAGAATTGAAGAAAAAAATGCATTCATTGTTTGAATTGTTTGAAGTAAAACCAATGTCAACCCAAAACGAACGTTGAACAATGTGACAATGGTGGCAACTTACAAATGTGCATCCTACTTGTGGTCCTCCTTCTGAGTCCATGTGATGCATATTTTACTGTATGCAATGCTTTATTTAAAAGAGAAATTGATTTACACCAAGACATGTAAATGAATGTGTCTTGTCTTCTACCATCATTTAAAAGCAGGGGTTTTATTTGGGGTAGTCTAATGAATAGCCTCCACTTTAAAGCACTGGGAACAACACAGTGGGTGTTGTGCTACTAATGCAGGATGGAGGGATTTTTACAAAGGCTACTGTTGTAAAATAAACAGGGAGCATGTGCAAAAAGCCCCCCTTCCTGCTTTTGATGGATTGAAAGACATTACATGGTGCTAAGCTCTGCATATATGCCTGTGGAGACATAAAAAAATTCAGGAGCCTGTTCAATATTTCAGCCAGCAAGCACAAGGCAAAACCGGGGGGGACAACCTCATACCCACAAACCACATAGCTAGCACAGAGGCCCCAGCATCACACGACTCCAAACAATATAGCATCCCCTTTGTTGTTGACTGATTACTGCTGGGATTTGCCTTCTTATTCTGGTTCAGCTGGCAGTGCAGTTAATGGAGGGAATACATGCGGACGAGCTGGAGGACTCACTGACAGCCTCCTTGGAATGATAAAACTGTTTTGTCCCTTCGCCTTTACACTTGCCAGCAGTGACGGTCTGAGGTATCAGTCGAGCTTGTGCTTTACTTAGAATAGAGACTTTTGTTTCATCCAGGTCCAGATAACACCAGTCATTTTGTCCAGCTCTGCAGCATTTGCATTGTGAGAGGGGGCAACGGTGATTTTACAGTGGCAAATATAGGTGTCCTTAGCCGGAAGGAACACAATGACGGCCAGTCTTCAATAATGCATTGCAGTGTGGGGGAAGGACTGCATGTATGTGAGTATGTGCATGTGTGAATGACAGAGTGTAGAACATTATTCAGAGACTGCTTATGTATCGGCACGTCCTGGCAGCACTGGGTTAAATTGTATGGAAAATATTGATGAAGTGTACCCAGAGGGGCAGTAGTCCTGTCATGTCCCAATCAATAATTTAGCCATCTTTTATTATTCTCTTTTCTACCTCACTAGCTCTCTGTTTAGGAATGTGGGCTCCTTCAGACATTTAATCGCTCAAGTCTCCATCACTAACAAAACAATAAATGAAAGAGTCGAGCAAACATAACATCTATTGCGATTTCGAGGAAGGATTTAATTCCAACCCAATAAACATGAAGATTGCTTTTGAAAGGAAAGAGAAAAAAGAGAAAGATAAACAGAGGGGCTAAATTATTGTTTATTGCTATTTTGGTAATGTTTTTTTAAATTTTATTTCACACACTTTGAGTTTCTGGACATCTCCCAGCTGACAACAACATAACCATTATGTTTTTAATCTTCTGACGTGGAAAATGAGAGGAAAATAACATTTCTATTAAATGCTGAGACAGGAGACATGAGGCAGTGGTTAAACAAAACACAGAACCATACAGCTCAAATATATGAGGAACAAATTGCTATTTCAAAGGTTCAACTCAAGCAAATTCCCCTCTGCAAACTCCTCCTGCTTTATTCTTTCAGCTGGCATTAACTCCTAATTGCTAGTTGATCCTACAAGCACTAGATAATGGAAGCAAATTAACCCTTTCCGATCAAATTGATCTGAAGTCTTTAAGGACCACCAATGTTCACAATCAATAAGAAAAAAAAGTGAATCTTTATCACTTCATCCTCAGGATTCAGGTCTTTTATTTGCCTCTTTTAATCTGCTGTATATCTTTGTAGATTGTGCTGTTGGCCTTGTATTGCATGTGTCAAGATGTACTGAAACCCAGTGACAAGTCACACAATGTCCCTGTGTTTCTGCACCAAAAATATTTGCTGCAAACACAATTTTTCATGAGATTTTTGGAAAATCACTTTTTAGGATTCAGCAGTAAATTTATTTTCATCAAAACATCTTGTTTTTAAGATGTTAAAGCTGCACCAATAAATATTATTATATTTACAATGGATTATTTGACTGTGTAATGTAAAAGGTGTGACTCATAGTGACAAACCCACAACCCAAGCAGTTCCCCTCAGCTCAATGGAGCATTTTATTATTTAACAGATCTGTTTCGATTCTCTCTCATCAACCTGAAGCAGCAGCTGACTGTAGGCTTCCTGCCCAGCACCACACAGCAAACAGACAAAGTTAGTCACTGGCTGGTGAACATAGTGGAGCATTTAGCAGCTCTTCAGTATATTTCCCTCAGTAGTTGGTGACCAAAACAGGGCTAAAATGAGAGTGAATATTGGACTTTTGTCAGGTGTCCAGAAACAATGAATGAATTTTGCTAATGTTGCTTGTGTAAGATGGTTGTGTAAACAGATAATTGTTTACTATATCATCCTCATGTGGGTAAAACATGTCAATGTTGTGTTTTCAGCTTGTTTCATTGCCCCGAAGTGGCAAAGAAAATGCAGGTTTAAGGTGAGACTTAAGTCCAAAAAATGTTTTTTTTTAATACACGTCACTCAAGTTATCATATGCACATCATTAACCCATTACAACAAAATAATCACATCAGGGTATATAACAAAATATTAGAATTAATTATATTTATGCATGTTATCATGTTTACCACTGGAGCCTTATGACACAAAGGCATTAGAATTAAATTATTGTGGTATCATAAAACCATTTTCAAAATTGGACTTCCTTCCCTGCAATTATGAATAGTGATGTAAGAGCACAACAGCCTAAATTGCGAGGCAGTGCAGCAGAGTGGCTGGTATGTTGAAAATGAAATAACCACTTTAATTTGAAGTCCTTCACACCTTCATGCGAAGATGATCAGAGAATATCACCATGTAGCGAGTCATTATAATGCTGCCATCTTCAAGACTGTCAACTGCGTCTTTAAATTGCAGCAGTTAATGACAACCCATCACAATATTCGCCTCTTTCTGTCACTGAGTGCAGATTTCAAAGACCTCTTAATGATCAGAATAATAGGACATTTTGGTGATGAACGACACCCAGGATCACAGCAGCTCATTCCAAGCTTTTTTTCTCTATAACCTCAGATACATGCATACACACACATGTCAAAACTATCTCACATCTATAGCCACAGGTTAAGTCAGAGCTAAACGAACCCTCGAGACTCCTTCAACTCATCCATACAATTTATGACAAAACCTGAGATGAGAAAAGAAAAGTTAAATGGGGAGGTAAATGAGAAGAAGTCAAGAGACGTGAGAGGGGAATTAGAGATGTAGGGGGCGGGGAGGTGATGGTGGTGGGGGTTAGTGCATGCTTCTTCACTTAATTTCACTTCATTAACCCTATGTACATTTGAATTCCGGACAGACTAAACCAAGCTTTGAACCTCAACCAATCTATGCCCTCCTTCCAATCTCCTCCAAATGACATTGTCTGATAACACAGCAGTGCCTGACAACGACATCAATAGGGAGATTCATAGTAAATGTACATCAAATCACATCACACTACTTTGTTTGAATGGCTATCTCTCTGATTCTAGGAAAGGGAGTGACGTCAGCCTGTTCAAGGAGAATGTTGAAGCCGTGTGTGTGTGTGTATAAACGGCGGGATTTAGATGGCTGCAGGCGAAGAGGGACCCCTGCTACAACATGGCAGCCCATCACGACTGTTCAGGGATGCCTCTCACACTCCCCCCTCCAGCTTTCCGACGCAGCATGCCAAGCTTGATGACCTTGAGGCCGGCGAGGGACCAGTGTGCCAGGTGACGAGGCTGGTTTGCCAGGTTTTAAACATGCCCCCATCACAGCAGTGCCTGGCAGACGAGTGGCAGCACTCAGCCCTTACCAGTGCCACACACACTCTGGTAGTCATTACCTGAATTTAAACCAAACTGGAGGCTGTGTAATAGTCTCAACCCCCTACGAAAACGCCAACTAATTAGTCCCCTTACGATTTCCGAGCATGCTGAGCAAGTGCCAGTACACTGTCATCATCATAAATAAATGAAAAGATGAACAGATAAAAGAGTCATTATGCCACGCTGACAGGAAGCCTTGCACTGTGGATGATATGTTGACAGACCCAGAAAGGATATGGAAATGACCCAGCAGTTGAACGTAACAGGGCCTTTTGGACGGTCATTCTTGAGGGAAAAAGGATTTTTCATTAACGCCCAAATTATACATGTTTATTTCACGTGGGTTTTGGAATAATCATTTCCAGCAAGGGGGCAGACTGCATTTGCCTCCCTATAATTTCTTGTCATCACATAAATTAAAAAAAAATCAAAAAAGACTGTTCATCTGTATACAGCACGGCAAAAATACAGTACAATGCAATCCTTCTTACTGTCTCAAGACAGGTTGTGTTTATGATACACAACTAGGAAAATATCCAGCACATTCACCACTATCATTAGCTATGAAATGTCAGTCCAATCAGTCCAGTAACACCAAAATAAATTTGACATTATTAAGTGAAAGCAGAAAACAGTTGAACCTTTCTGGATGGCTGGAAGGCACCAATAAATATTATTACAGGAAAAATGTTGAAAATACAAACACACTGAATGCAAAACAATCTTGTGACTTTTATGGCAGGAAAAAAAGTCGTTCAGATGTAAAGTGCTTTGATTTAAGCAAATAAAAAACATGTAAAATGCTATAACCGCTGATGCAGTGCTGCCGCAGGTGGCCATACATTGTATTGCAACAAAACTTATTATAACATAAGTCATTTAAATCTTCTGGTCACTGGAGTGACACTACAGTCAGTGGGTACAGAAGAATCTTGGACTTTATTTCATTTGTGTTGTTGTTGTTGCAAGGTACCCTCTCTCTTAGAGAGTAAATCATATGTTTTGTTATCCTACAATCACCTGATATTGGTGACTTTGTATTTTCAACTTTATTCCTCTAACAAGTTTATAAATGCCTGACTTTCTGAATTTGTGGGTCCGCTCTAATTGCCATCTATAGCAGTCCTGAATACAGGCTTTTGTACAATAAGATAAAATGCTTATTGACTCCATATTTCATCTCAAGTATTTTCTGTTCCAGTTTCACCTCAACTGTCCGTGGGTTCTATTTCTCTTTTTAATAGGATATTCGGGGGCTGGGGGGTCAGTAGCGTGGGGTTAAAAGGTTCTCCATGGCGCAACATGTAACTTTGTAAACATGAAATGTAATTGATTGTATCTGAGGAAAATGTCACGAAAGGTGTTTAATGCTGTGGCAGTTGGTGAACAATAGCACTGCACTGAAGGAGTCAGGCAAACTGAATAGACCTCCTGACAAAGAGACATACAGGTGTCACATGACAAACAGCATGGTGATGTTTTCCAAAAGTAAGGTTTCGAGCTTGAAAAATTACAACCTCCTGTTAAGTTATATTGTTTCTCTGGTTTGGAAATTGTGGCCATTGCTTTGACTGTGACAGTAATCCTAGCTGAAACGCTGGGTGATGACCAAAGCTTGGGGCAACAGGGTTCAGTGGCTTTCCACCCTGAGTAGGTGAGCTGTTAGTAGGGGTGAGAGGCATTGCGGGTAAATAGGTCATGGCACTGAAACACTGATCTGGTTAGAAGCAGTCAGGGGAAAGGAGCTTGTGCGTGCTGCATTTGTAAAGGAAGGCCACAGAAGAAAGAAAGCTTGGGGGTTTTGGAACGCAAACAAGGGCAGGAAAAGAACAGTGGATATATCCAAAGGCACCCTGATGTGATTGTAAGAGTACAAGAGAGAGATTGTGTATGTGTGTGTGTACTGATTCTCTCAGACAGTGAAGTCCTATACGCAGCTGTGTGGCTGATACAGCTGTGATATGTTATTATTTTAAAACTTTGGTACACAAAAATGTGAGTAGTTACTAAGGAACGAGAGAGGAATGAATCAGGAATGACCTGATAATTAATGGATTGTTAATGAGTTGTTCCTGAATAACGCTGAATTGAACTATATAGTAGACAATGATGACTTACTAGAGAACAGATATCCGTGAATTGGAATAACAACCACTTTCTTCATAAGTTGTTCCTGATTAGCTCTGAACTAGTAGCCACTCATTCATTACTAATTACTGGTTAGGCTAATTATTGGTACAAAATAGTGAGTAGTTACAATGTAGTTCTTCGTTACTTCATGATTATCTGACCACTAATTAAGTTTTGATTGGACTTTCCAACTATTAAAGAGTTTTTCAGTTTCCAATTTAAAGCAGGTAGTTTTAGGTCTAGAACTTTCTTGACTGAGGTGTAATGTCTTTACCAGTTGCACTGCTACTGTCTCGTCATTGACAGTGAGTTGGCAATTCTTCCAATTTGTTCTTAATGGGCAGCCGTCATAATGATATGCCATCTTGGTAATGGGCCCAACTGGCTATTGTTCATAATCCGATTTGATTGGTCTGAACGCTCTCAGATCCAGATTTATTGGCCTGCATGCCTGTCTGTGCCCTTGACTTGAGGCTCACATTACCCGCCTTTCCCTCTCCCTCCATCTGTATTCCTTTTTTGCTTATTAGACTAAGCAGAAAGTAATTATTTCTCGGTCATTCCATTTGCTTGGCAGAGGGAGTCTGACTGAAGGCAAACCACTTCTGCAGACTAATCGGCTCAGAGCAGAGGTGGCCAGTGCTACAAACAAGTGCGTGTGAATGTCCAGGATTCAACTTGCCAATATAACATGCATCTCATGAGGCCAAGCCCCAGTGGGTAGTTTTTAAAAGCCATCTTTAGAATTCCCTTTTGTTCAGCAGCTCAGTGACTCCTGCTTCTTTTAACTTTGCTATTTCCCCTCTCATTATTTCTTCATCCTTTGTTTCTCGTCTGCCTGATTGTTTCAGCTTCTTGCCCCCTTCTTTTGCTCTTCCTCTCCCTCTCAATCCTGCACTAATTTGCCCTCACCCTCGTCTCAATCTTTCTCTCTCCTTTTCCATCATCCTCTTTTTTCCACTTTTCCTCTTACTCTCGTTTCTCCCTCTCCGTAACTCATTTCTACTCCCTCCATCCTCGCCAGCCCTCCCTCCCTGTCCTCTGTAATAGCCTCGCGTCTCTACTGGCTCCATCTGTCATGACCATGAAGGGCACGATGCCCGCTGCTCAGCCCAAACCTCGGAGCTGCCACTCTGGCCACTGGACTGAACACACTGGCATATGTGTTGTTCAGAAGAACGGCGCTACACGACTATGATGCACACAAAACACACACACACACACACACACACACACACACAGACACACACACAGCCAGGTGGTGGTGTCATGCATATGCATACACAGGAATGTGTGTGCATATGTGTGCGTGTATATCCGAGCAAAGCACACACACCCAGACACACACACTCTATAAACATTAGATTAGCTCCAAATATACCGTTTTAGGACAGCAACATATTTTTAAGCATTTTACTTCTTATAACATGATAATCCCACCCTGATAATTTACACTTCACGTGGAGCTAATCAGGATCAGCTTTTCTGAATCAGTCCTTTGCAGATTTCCTTCAAACAAAAGACAAAAAAAAAAAATCCACAGCATTCCTTGCCCACCTTTCTTACTTAGAGGCTCCTGCACAACTCTACCCTGCCTGCCACAGTCTACCTACAGTACACCGGCAGCTCTTTCATGTGCCACAGCTCTGACCATGCTGAAGCTGGTGTGTAAGACAGGCCAGTCAGTACAGTTCTAACTCTTGGTTTGTAACCCAACCCCACACCCTGGTGAGGACAGTGAAGCAGTGTGTGTCAGTTGCTCTCCCAAGCACATGGCCTCTGAGTCTACTGCTGCTACTCGCTGTGATGGGTGACCATTATTTGATGTTGATAGGTGGAGCAGATAGCATGATGTTCTAATGTGGGGAGGATAGTGTATGTGAATCTCCCAATAAGTTAGGGTCCAGGAAAAGAAGTGGCAAGAAACAAGAATTGTGGCTGTGAATAAAGCTTCAGTTCCTCCATGTTTATTAGATACACCAAAACAATCCTCCATTGCCCAAAGCAACAGTGACTGCTATATGACTGCAGTGGATTCCAACAGAAATGTGGTTTCCTTGCTTTGAGTGTGTGGCTGGGTGCTATGCACGGTGTGAGGGGTTGGATCTCAGACCACAGTGTTTGCAATGAATACTGAGTATTACAGGAATGGGTGTTAACAGATGGAAATGCATAAAAACTGCATCCTCTGAGAAAGAAAGTATGTATGATAAAAATCCTATATCTATTGAATAATGTAGGTAAAACTAAATATTTGCAATAATGCTCATGACGTACAACTCTAAATTGTTCACAAATGCCTGAGGATTTTTCCTGAAGACTGTCTGCAGGTGTGAGTGTATGTACGTAGCATGTGCATCACCTCCTCACACACACACACACACACACACACACACACACACACACACCCACACACACTCTTCCCTGTGTATGTTTGAAGGTTTTTACCTCCCTTCCCAATCAATGGTCTGGCGTTCTTAATTGGGCACTCTCCCTGCCTTAACCTGAAACCCAATAGGCACAAGTGGGGGAAACCTCAATATGTGTTCAGATTTGGAACGAGAGGACACGTGCATGCTCATAGGTGGACGTGCACATAGACAGACGTAAGACAATCCTGATCTGAGCCGGACAGGAGTGCCATGGTGTTGAGACACAGCCAGTTGGGTGACCTTGGACTGTTTGTACAATGTGGTTAGGGACGGTGTGTGTGCATACGTGTGAGAAGAAATTAGGTGTTGGGAAAACTCTACTCAAACTTATGACATGTTGCAAAAAAATAAGGAGTATGTTTTGTTCTGGAAGCTGAAATGATATTTCACAAACTGATCAGCATTTGGAAATATGTAACTGAGATTTCCTAGCTCCTTCTCTATATAGAAAGACAGTCCACGCACAGTGCCCACTTTTCACAAGTAATTTAATTGCACAGCACTAGCTGTGCCAAGCCAACAGTATTTATTCAAGCAGACAAGCATTCTTATTGAAGTTTTTCATATCATTACTTAAAAAAAAACATAAAAGCTTTATTTCCAGTTGAGGAAATATTATCCTATTTTGGTCATTTTGAGTTGAGATTTTTTTAGATTTTAAAGCCACCAAAATCACTGCAAGTGCAGTAAATGGTGTGTTTATATGACATTTTGGGCAGTACACTACTTATATTCGGTGTGTGTGAAAGTATGTGAAAGAAAGAAAAGAAAGAATAAGTGTGTGCTTTTAGGTATGGTGGTGTGTTGGGTTATTTATTATTCATGAGAATAGGATTTGTGTGTTTGTGTGTAGCCGCATGTGTGTTTATCTGTGCGTAACAAACCAAAAAGTTTGAGTGTGTTTGTGTGCGCGCATGCAATGATAACTCACAATTGTGTGCACGCATTTTTCTTTGATGTGTCACTTTTTTGATATCTCCATCCACCTCGTTACTATAGCCACCCACTTCAAAGCAGAGCGCTCCACAGTCTGGTTGCCAATGGATACCATAACACATCACTTTATACTGTCACTTACACCAGCATCATTTAATTCTTCTTGCAATGCTACTCAAATTAAAACCACTAAAGTGAAATGAAAAGCATACTGAATTTATCATATCTGCAACCATTACAGCTTCTTCAATTAATGCTGTCTTAGTAAAAGTAGATAATATGTTAAAACAGAGTTAAAACTCTTTTTTTCCCTATTGTGACAAATAGGCTGAGAGAGACATGGCTAGATAGATCCGAATATAGATGATAGATGTGAATCAGAGTGGTTGTAATTCTGTAAGAACTACCTGTCACACCTCCCCGTATTACCATAATACTAGAGAGACCTTCTGGAAGAAAAAGCACAAGCTATAGGTTCAAGTGGGTCTGTTAGAATCCTAAGAAGACTAAACCTGGCTCAAGGGACTGCTGGAATAAACGTTTCGATTTTATAACCACTTTTATAAAAGGGAACACAATAGCAGCCAGAGGAAAATCAGATTATTAGCATCACTATGCAAATGTGTACTTGAGCGAGGCGTTCATATCCTTGCCATCTTTTTGTAGAAGAGGCTTGGCGAGTGAGAAGTAACACTTCCTTTAGGGCATCTGTATCGCTCAGCCAGCACGCTAATATTAGCACTGGCATAGTAAATATCTTCCATTTCTCTTGTATATGCAGTGTGTACTGTATATATGTATGTTGTGTGATACCATGGGGCATATGTGATCACATCAGTACATATAATGGGATGGACTGTAATTGCTGTCAACTCATAGATGTGAAGCCATCTTCATTTTACACACACAAACACACACTTCAGAGCACACACACTCCTGCAAACATAAGACATGTGTGACACACTAAATTACGTATTTTTGCATACATGGGTGAAAATATGCAACGTGATAGTGGCGTTTTCTGTCCATATTCTAAGGTAAATGGGTATCTGCTGCTGCTTTGATGACATATGTATCCACAGCCTATACATACTAACATAACATACTGCAGAGACTTTTAGGCTGAAAGACATGCGCTTAAGGCAAACATAAGTGAAATGACTTTATAACCGAGAGGTCCTGTGTCATCTATCATGTGTCCTCTATTTAGCTCTGTTTTGCTCTTCACAAATTCCTCAGGGATATGTACCACTCTTTATCTGCTAAATGGTCCGCTACAGTTACCAGGTAGTAGCCAACCTTGTCAATGTGCTGTTTGGGGCTGGGCAGGTAGCGCACAGTAGGGTTTGACTGAGCTTTTTCACGGAAAGAAACTGTCTGCTGATAAGAGCAGTGAGAGTAAACATAATCATAGAGTTGCAGGCCATAAAACCAAAACAATGTGCTAAAAGACGCTATAAAGCTGAGGGAACTGCAGAGTCTAGTGATAATTATCTGTTGGTTTGTCACTATGAGAAACCACTTTTTTGTACATACAGTTATTTTGTCCATTGTTAATACAAAAATGTTGATTATTGTCTAAAAATGAACTGCTAACCAAAGACTGTGTTGACCTATTGAAGTAAGCCTGTTCCTTCCTTTTTTTTGAGTCTCACAACCAAAGCAATTTGACTTGTCCATGTCTGGCTCGCTGCCCCTGAGGTCCCCTGGGCTGACTATCTGACAAGATACTTAATCGTTGCTCAGGGTGTGTGGCTGATCTATCAGTAAACTGCACACTCCTTGGGGATAAATGTCTTGGGGTGGTGCAGAAGTTTAGCCATCGCTAGTGAGTCCAGCTCTCCCACAGGGCATTTTATGTATTTTATATATTTTTGATATTGGCATTATGAACAACCAGTGCTTGCTTGTACTCGGACTGAATTCTGTTCAGAAGTTGTTACAGTCTCCTGTGTTTGAAAAGTTATGGTTGACAGCATCAGTCTTTCAGGAAATGCCCCCAAAACAACATTTGTTTACATTCAAGTGATGAAGACCTCTAGCTGCTGTAGGAACAGTATGACTCTTGGCCATTGGAAGCAAAGGAGGAGGTATAGTGTCATTATGTGAGAGCCACAGATTTAATGGAGGGATGAAATCTAGGTGGATGAATGGGTTAACAAAACGTTTGGACTTTGACACGGTAGACTTCAGCATGTTGTTAATTTCCGTTTCGTAGCAACATTGGTTTCTATTAACCATAAATACAATTGTTCACAACCAGAACGGCATAGGTCTTCTTTTAACCGCAACAACAAAATTCCCCGAACCATGTTTTTGTCCCTGAACCTATGTTTTTATTTTTGTAAAATCGATTTGTATCAGTTTTGGATAAATTATGTCCTGCTGATAGGGGCATCAGATCAGAAAAGGTGTGTCATTCTGGAAGGCATTGACAGTGTATTTTGTTAATTTTGAGGACTTGTTGTTTCAATAGATTCCTGGAAAAGTTCTTGCAGTTAAAAATATCAGTTTAAATGAAGCCTTTACTTCACTCACAATTCAATAGTTTCCTTATTTGCTATTGTAGATTACGCTGTGCAACATTGTGACTATCTTTCGCACTTTTCTGTTCAAAAGCCTTTGAATACCAGACTTTTGAAATTCTGTTTAAAGGTAAACTTTATCTTTAAGGACACCACCCGTAAGAACACAGTTGCAGAACTCACAGCGGAAACCAAACAAGCAACTATACACTTGGGGGAGAGACTTTGTGACTGCTTGCCACCATGTACACTAGAATGTACTAACAAGTAGTCAGTAGATATTCTCAGTACATTAATTTCACTTAATAGCCATGTCTATTTTCAAATGCGTCCTGTATCCTCACATTTTATACGTGCTTGGCACTTTGATTTCATGCTGTCAGCTGTCAGAGCCACCTCAGATGAACCCCACTGGCTCAATCCATACCTGATAACTCTCTGCTTTACTTTGGGATGGGCCATCTCCACCTCCATGCCCCAGTGTCTAATGAGTTGAGAGATAATAGGCACAAGTGTGCACAAATGAAACTGCCTCATTACAGTCTTTGGTTAATGAGCTTTCAACCCTACGTCCACGCCCCCCACCCCCTGTTCCTCTATCCATCCTCTGTGTCACCCTCAGGTGTTGTCTTTGACATGTGGAAAGAAAATAATTTATGGTGTGCTCACACAAACAACCACAGGGTTCATGGGCGTACTATGATGCTTCACACATTGTCAGTCTTGAGCACACACACCTCCATTTAAGTTCAGGGGCAGTCAATCTCTATCATTTGCTGCCCTAGGGATCCACTGTCACCACTGACATTAAGGCTTTTTTCCCCCCTTCTCTCCATATCAGCAACTGCAAAACAGCAAATTCACTCAAATGAGGGACATTTCCACACATATAGGGCACATATAAAAAAAATATATTTGGATCCAATTTATTCTGTTTGTAAGAGGGTTACAGGTACAACAAATTCTACAGTAGGCTTTCAAAATCAAAGTGAATAGAAGGGTGCTGACTTCAGGTCCCCGGAGCGTTTGGATTGCTGATCATTCTTGAATTGCTGTAATACCAACAATATTTCTGATGGAGCAAAAATGTCAAATATTCGAATTGGAACAGACAATTTGTATCATGGACTGAGGAAAAGAGGTCAGTGGGGTCGATGGAGAGGAGTAAACCATTTCAGATTGCATGAATTACCACAAGTCTATCCTGTCAGTGGTATACGGACCTACATTTCAGTGTGACCTCATGTAACCTCTGAATGTCTTGTCTTGTAGCTGCCTTCTGCTCTTGTATAAAGAACCCAGTTATGTAGCATACAGTACAGGACACTTAGAAATGAAGCCTAAATTATACCTTATTATAAACACTGGAGGATGCAATGTTGCAATGTTGTCTGATCATAATGATGTTTTTGAAGTTGCTTGATATACTGTATACTGAACATTATTATGTTGCAGCAAATAAATAACAGGTGACTAAAAGTACATTTCTGTGTCATATGACATTATGAAAACACACATATTTTGCTTGTGAGCAAGTATAACACAAGCACCCACATACTTACTCCAGATAGTTTCCAAAGGCACCTAACTTTAAATCTTGTGGAAATATGGATAAAATGATGCACAAGGTGTACATTTTCTATTTGAGGTAAGGTTCCACCACAGGTGACATTATCATCCCTTTACCCCCTCTAGTTGCTATAACTTCCGGGGAAACACAGGAAACACCAGATGATACGTCAGAGAGTGAGGAAGGAAGGAATACAACATCAAAGAATTGTGGACTTTGACATTTTGTGCCATTTTGCAACACAGCAATCCAGTAGAGACTTAATTTATTGATGTATTTCAATATCGATCTAGCTTACTATGACAAGTGGCTCATACCAGCCATCAATCCAAAGCCTACGGTAACAATGTAATGTTACAACAATGTTCATGCTCGTAAAGTTTTTATTTAGTATAGTATGTTTTTACCACGGAACAGTGCTGGGCGTCTCCACAATTTTCCACATAATGTTAGCTACAGTAGCTGTATGGGTAGTCGACTCATCTCATCATGGCAAGTTGGAGACCTCATACAACTGGAGTTACATCCAACAAGCCAACTTGATCCTACGCTACTTCTCGACGATGCAAGTGTCACTCAGAGCAAAATTATTACTTTTTTTGATGAAAATATTTATGGGTAATAAATATAGGTGTATAACTTTATTTTATTGATGACTGTTGATGCATGTCCCTCAAGACCCCGGTGGTGCATAATGTTCTGGGCTGAAGTCTGACCTTTCTGCGCTGTCAATTATCCAATAAGTCCGAAATGCTAAAAAGCAAAACAAAACAAAAAAAGTTGATTTGTGCCAAAAGCAAAACCCACCATAGAGGAATGACATTCACTTCCAATTATCCTGCCATGAGAAAAATATGACTGTTGTACAATCAAAGTGAATAACAAGGGGAAAAAAAGACAAGAGTGGTGAAAAACAGGTGCAGGATGATGAAGGTGAAAATAGCAAGTGCATAGTAAAGAAGTGAAGGAGGGGGCAGAGTGTGAGGTTTCTCACCTGCCCTCTGCCTGTCCTGGTCATCTGCTGCCATACGCCTGACATGACGTTAACAGAAAGATGAAGACATCATATTGGCATCCTGCCTCTGCGTCTCCCAGCAGCTCTCCCTCCTGTCTATCTCCATCAGTGTCTCATTTCCTCTCTCTCTCTCTCTCTCTCTCTCTTCCATACAATCTCTTTGCAACGCTCTGCTTTGTTATTTCCTGCTTTGTCTCTTTTTATTTTATCCCTCACTGTTTTGATGCTAACCCCTTCCATCCTATTTCTCCACACAGTTCTCATTTATTATCCCCCTCACCTTCCTCCCTGTTGCCCTAATTTACAAGTCTTTTGATTGCTAGTTGGACCTAAAACTGTTCTTGATCTGCTTCCCCTCTCTCCTCGTCTCTCCTCCTCCTCTTCTTTATTACATTTCCAACTCTTTCCTTCTTCTAAATCACATTTCATTACGTGCTGCCTCATTTGCAGTTTGCTTTCTAAATATTCCTGTGACTTTTCCACAGTCTCAAACTTGTATTCCATCTTTTGCATTTCAAAACTTTATTCTGACAACTTCCTCTGCAATATGATGGCACACAAAATTTAAATAAATTGCACTGCTTTTCATAAAGGCAACTATGCTTGCCTGATAAAATAACACATTAACAGAGTTACCTTTAACGCACCATTTCAGTCACCAACACCAGCATCCCATCTTCAGTAGTTTGGACAAATGACCCAACTAATTTGAATTGTAATGTGAAACAGGGTTATCATGCATCATCTGGACGTATGTTGATCATCATGAAGTTCTTGTAGCTCTGAGTAACTGGAGGCACTTCCACCTGATGGAAAAGAGCAGACAGGTCTTTATTTTCAATATTATTTCCATGCATGTACATCTCCTGCATTTCTACAGTTCGGAGTGACTGTAGCTGTTCCATGTTGTTTTGGATTTTTAACACTGGCCTGACACCGGGAATACTCCTGGTTCCCCTGTTGTCCAGTCCGGGTCTGCCACAAATTTGTCCAATTTTAGTATTGGCTGTATGGTAATGGGTCTTTCTTCAAACATACTCTCTCTTTTTATGTACATCTCTTCTCTTCATTTATGAAGGGATTCATCACTTTGTAGCACTTAAATTTGGAAATATTTCACAGAACCATGGTACACCTATACAAGTGTTTTCAGTGACTTTGACTAATTAGATCTCTTCTATGACTCACTAACTTCCTGTTAGTTATGTTGTAGCTGGTGGAGCAGGACAACTTACACTTAAAAATCTTTTAAGTATATGAAGCGTGGTGACCTCTGCAAACACCCAGTAAACTCCAACCAAACTGAGAAGAAGTCTAATCAGCAAAACTGGAAACACCAGTGTGGGTGTGCAGAGCCTTTAAGAATCCAGCTAGTTAACTGCCAGGTGATCAGTTGAGGCTGAAACTCCAGCTCAGTCATAAAGAATTTATTTTATTTTCAAAGTTGGCAGAGGAACGCATAAAATCTCAAAGGCTCAGCCATTTTAGAAAAGAACTTCTACATATTTTCTCACATGCCTTCTCCCTGATGCTTCCCTCATTCAATCTCTCAGTAGTCAAACATTTTATTACAAACTCCAAACCTTTTTTATCTTACTTAAAAATTACTTCAAAAGGTAACAGTTTGTGACTGTCACAACAAGAACCAGCACATCAATGACTACATGCATTGTATTGTATTGTAATGGGAGATGTACCACTACAAGGATTTGAAGACTCCTACAATATCAGTTTACTCCCCACAGGTAGATAGACAACCAGTTTCCTATATATATATATATATATATATTCTCTATATACAGGTTCCTCTCTGAACTCTTGAGAAATGTGAAATGGAAAAACTCACGCTTCCATGTATCTTCACTGTAAACTACCAGCAGCAGGATTTTAAAAAGTGCACGTCATCTGCATCAGGATCTTAATCACGATTTATTTATTTATATATCTACTAATTTGAAAACCTCATCCCTAAACTCAGCCTGTCTCTCTCTCTTCCCCCTCTTCCCTCCCGTCACTCTTGCCTGGCTTTCAAACCCATCTAGTGGGAGACCGGCGTGCTCTTTGGTGGCGCCTCATTTCCATTTTGATTTCTCTTTGCCTTTGTAGTGGTCCATCATCTCCCGTCTCGCGGCCTCACCGCCCCTCGACCCCTCTCTCTTGACTCCCCCGGCTTTCATCTCTCCCCGCCTTCATCCTGTCCTCACGGCTTGTTTATCTATTGGCTTGTTTGTACAGACGGACACTGACCCATTAACCGCACCAAACCGTGCCTTGTCTCATCTCTGTCAAGATCAGAGAGCATGGCTCAGATGTCTATAAGGACTGATATACATGTGAGCTTTCCTCCCGGTGTCTTATCTGAAATGTGATGTTCTGTTCGGAGGTTTGCCTTCCTGGGATTATAGAGTGATGGGAATTCTGAGGCGTACACTTATTGTAGTGCCATATTTTTCAACATACATATATGAGATGATGGAAGGAACTGATGGAGAGAAAAAGGTGACAGAGTGAGAGTTAGAAGCCCATGTGGAAACTCAGTAGCGAGGATCTGTTTGCTATCAGGAGATTATAAGTCATGCATTCTTTAACTAGGTCTAAATCTTTCAGATATTTTAAATGTGTTTGAAGCAGAAATATGGTATGGCAAGTGTAGAAAAGAGTCACAACAAGACAACAGAAGGGATAGTGAACAGTGAAAGCAGCAGTAAATGCTGTAGGGAATATCAGCATCAGATAGACAGGGGTAGGACAGAAGTGACACTGAGCAAAGCATCCTGAGAGACTTCAGTTGCTCCTCCTTGTGCAAACTACACTTCTAATCTTGGAAGATGAAACCCTCAGTGGGCTTACAGAGTTGTCACACAACACATATCACTCAAGGTTGCTGGATCGGGGTGTTGATTGGACTAGTTCTCCGCATCTTGTCAGGGTTTTGTTTGCCAAGCCTTTATAATTTAGCTCCAATTTGGAGAATAAAGCCATTACAGTGGGCTTGAGGGAAACCCTGTGGGGACAAATACAAAAATTCTCATTGGAGGATTACATTTAAACGTACACTAATGGAATAACTAAAGGTACAGCGAGGCAGCAGGAACGGATAAAGCTTTTGATCTTTTTGTTGACAGGCTCCCACTAGGCCTCTCCACATTCAGAGCTATATTTTGTGTGCGTGTAATTGGAGAGATCCCCTTCAGCTGGAAAGTTTCAAGCATCTGCCCTAAAGTGTCCTTCAGCAAGTCCCAAGTCCTAGTAACATCAGGGAAGGCTATACTTCAAAAGACTATTAGCTCAATATCACAAAACACAAGAGTCATGTCAAGTCAAGCACTGCTTGTATCTCAGAAGGCTGAAGACCAACTTTCCCACCACTGTGCTGTTGCTTTTTGAAGTGAGAATGTGTAACTATTTCTGAACCTCAGTTGCTGTGGCCACAAATGATGGAATATTAGGCTTGTTTGAGAGGAGTCAGGCCTGTGCAGAATGGGTCACTGGTGATCAGCGCACATTGCTTCTGGTTTGATTTCTGTTTGACTTGCCCCCGACGTACTGTGGCATCGTGCTGGCATCAGATCACCTCAAAAGCTGCAGCTGCAGTTTTCAGAGCCAGGCAGGGGAGTCGCTCTCCACTGACTGCAAGCACATGATGGGAAATGCCTGGCTGTCCACTGATCTAAATGGTTACTTCCTCAAATACGTGACCAAAGACTTTCTGTTTGATTGTAAAGATTTTGATTTTATTAGTCTCATCGTGAGGTTTACTCCATTTACAGCACAAATGCTCTGTAGTTGATGACAATCTTTATCAGCCCAGAAAAGCTAAATAAATTCATTCTGAATATAGAAACAACAAACATGTCTTAAAGGGAGCTGAAATCGTTTTACACCTTGCTATAATGATAACGATGATAAAATCACTGAAATGTTTATCACTAACATTGTGAGACATATGCACAAGTAGAGAAGACACTTTAAGTCAGCAAACTGACTAACATATGTGGCACCTATGGCTAACATTACCTAACATTAGCCACTGGTCGTATACAGCAAGTCAAGAAAGACTGTGGCAACATCAAATGAATTTAATTGAATATGGGTGCATTTCCTTACACATTCACCTTTTCCTTGATCTGCTAATGAAAGAGTCAATGCATTTGAAAAAAAATGGCAACATATTGTATGTGCTTCTCCAGTTTCTTTATAAATATATATATAAATATTGTACAGCTACACAAGCTGTAATACACTTTTTATAGCTTAATCATAATGCAGGCCTTCAGTTACTGAATTACTGCTCTTGCTTTTTTTCACATTTTCACATCTACTTGCGATTTTTTTATTTAACTACTGATCTTGTAAATTGTACAATACCTTAACTGTAATTTACTGTAGTTTCTTCACACAGATACTACAATAAAACTGAAATAAAACTGTTGGCAGTGTATGTTCTGCAAATATGTTTAATAAAAACATTTGTCTAATTCGCTCAAAATATATATTTTTTTGATGGAAAAATAAATTCAGAATAACATAGTCGGAAGAGACAAGGGGTTAAGATAAGTGTCTTAACCATGCCACTGCTTCAATACATATTTCTGAAAAATCTGCCAAGCAACAACCTGGTTTCAGATCGATCAATCAGATTGGAAAGGATGGCAGGACCCTGGAACACAAAGAAAGGTTTTTAAAAGTAATTTTTGATCTCTATCGCTACTGTGCCTATATAAAAACCATTAACTGTAACTGGTAGAATGACATAACAGTGAGCAGTGAACTTTGCCTGCTGCACTTCAATCCCTGATTTCACTTTGAGCTGTTAAATATAATTGAGGATGAAGTGTGCAGCCCACAACCTGCAGATCTCATTGAAGCAGACAAGGTAGGATGAGAAATGATTCGGTGCATCAGTCATGTGTGTCCTAGAGATGAAGCACTGTACATTTGGGAGTATCTCCCATTTTCTCAAATGGGACTGAAGACAGAACTGAAACCGTCCTGCCACCATCAACTCTCTTCCTGCTCAGACCCTCTTCTCTCTCAACCTGTTCCTCTCCATTTCTTGCTTTCTGTCTTTACATCTTTATGTTCCTCTCTCTCAATAACCTGAATAGATTACAGCTCAGGACTTGTACCACAAGTCTAGAGACCTCATACACAGCTTAGCAAAAAAAAATCCTAAATGATAAAAGAATATGGCTGCTGCCCCTTGAATGGATTCCCCCTGGTTTTGTGAAGTCTTAATATACATGATCAGCAATGCAGAGTGCTGATGAGCTGTAACTTATCGGGGAGAAAAAGCAGAACCAAGAGGCCTACAAGGCAGAAGAGGAGGGAGGAAAGAGGCAGTGGCATCCAGGGAGGCAGGGGGGGAGTAGAAGGAGGTTAGAGGGAAGACTGCAAATGGCCTGGAAAATAATCTGTTAGTCTCCTAGTCCTGGAGGTACTTCGACAATGGATAAGAAAACATTAGCTGCTGTGGTGATACATCTTTAATGGCACTTTATGGGCCCTGTCTTCAGCTAAAACAATTGAGCCATTCTAGCGGGGGCTGGGTAATATACCAAAAAAGAAGATGAGAGCTGGTGTGTGTGTGGCAACAGTGGAGAACAAGACTGAAGTAAGAGGAGAACAGAGGGGAAAAAAACAACTTAGCAAAAGAAAAAGATGATTTGGCACAGACGTTACCTTGATTAAAAAGTTGTTTCGGTTGCAAGAGGAGTGTCGTTATGCAGCCATCCATAACTGAAGAACACCAACAGATTGCTTGGCTCTCAGCTCATGCAATTGTTCCAAGGCTTGGAAGGAAAAAAACATGGTAGTTCCATCCAAAGAATGACATAAATAGGATTCAGAATACGACATGTACTATGAATTAATGAACAAATGGTCTTTTACAGTCTCCTCTGTCAGTTTGTTTCCAAACCTTGACACTGAATAAATAAAAATCAAATACACTCTATTGTTGCTTCATGACTTGGCTTTGGTGAATTTGAAGGTATATATCACAAAGTAGTGATGGATCAAATCATGTTGAGTGCTCAACAAGCAATTGGGGGCAAAGTGACCAATAATAAAGACCATATCATATAAATACTGTGTATACAGTCCCCATACTATAGGAAAAAAAAGGTTCCTGACCTGCACAGTTTGTCAACTCACATTTATATTTATATTAGTGCGTCGTAACAGTCTCAGGGCCGTGGCAACCATTGACAGCACCAAGGTTATGTCCTTTGGAAGCTTTATGGATGATATGAAGAAGAGTTTACATTCTATGATTATCCACATATTAAACATGGTGGTTTACAGGCTGATTATGAATTCTTTAAACAATGTAGGGAGATAGACTTTACAGAATAGACAGAAAATATAATTGAATAATAAATAAATAGAATAGGATTTTATGAAATAATATTTAATTATTACAATATTTAATGATTCAATACAGTTTAGACTTTACAATCTAGTGTTAAGTCTCCAGTCTATAATATTACAAGTGGTTGTAATAACTTATCTTTATTTAACCTTAAAGATGCAATGAAAATGCAGCAAAAAATAAGTATTACTACCAACACTGTTGGAGCATTTTATTTCTATAAACTTTAGTTGAACATAACAAAATTCTGCTTCATAAAATTTGGTAACAATTATTTGCGGAAATGCAGCAAAACTGTAGCTACAAAGAGCCGGCATGCGTTTAAAGTGGGGAAGCTACATCAGTAAATTTTCTTATAGAAGGAGGTCAAGAGGTGGAGGGGATCAATGCCATCGAATCAACCCAGAGCATGAGCGGAAGGGATGGGCGTGATGGAGAGATAGAACAGGGAGGGTGGCGGCAGCGTCGACTGGGAGAGGGTAGGTGGGTCACCATTAACCAACAGGACAAGAAGGCCGCTGGGGCCTTCGATTAGCCCCAGCAGCGTTCAATAGCGGTTCGATGGAGCCCTCTGAGGGAGTGACAGTGAGTGGTATTTGTAGGGAAAGAGTAAGAGATGTCAGGGAGTGTTTGTGTGTGTGTGTGTGTGTGTGTGTGTGTGTGTGTGTGTGTGTGTGTGTGTGTGTGTGCGCGTGTGTTTGCGTGTGTGTGTGTGTGTGTGTGGTGGGTAAAGCCAAGAAAAAAGACATGGAAAGTCAAAGGAGTCAAGGTGTCACCAAGGATACACACCACATCTCCACTAGCAAAAGTGGGTACTATCAATGTCAATATTTACTGGCATTAAAATGTTTTTGTGTTTTCACATTTGTATTTTAGTTGTTGGAGTCTGCAAGTGTTTCAATATAAGAACAAAGTACTTAACACAAGCAGCAAATGTGGTAAGGTCAAAGGTCACAGACCTTCTTAACAAGAACAGCAAGAACGATAAAATGATTTTTGGCAGTATTCATACTTTTTCTACCTCCTTATTCTAAAGCTATTGTTATTAACGTGGGTAGTTTGTTCATGTAGTTGTGTTTATTGTGTGCTTTCTTACTGTACAGGTACTTCAAAAGTGCTTGCACATTACCAAAAAGGAGCCTGCAGCCATCCAGCCACTCAGAGTAAAAATGAATCAGAGACTCGGACTAACAGACAGTGCTGGACAAATTGAACCTTGCCCTATACCTCCGTAAAATGGGTGGGTAAAGTCTCTTTCCCACTGATAGTGACACACACAAAACACACTTCACAATAGATTATGGGGTGGAGAGTGAGTTTTGAAAAACCAGAAATTTCAGCACTTGGAGAAGACAGCTGAGTCATTGGTCTTGATCACAACCCAGGCAATCCCACAGAAATACAGTGTGTTATGGTGAATGAACTTTCAGGTGTTATGATTGTTGAACTGATTATAGGTCTGATTTGCCATCAGGACTGATCAGACCAGGGTGAACAGAGTCCTCTCCAGTCTGAGCTAGTTGATGATTGACGGAAACAAAATGATACTGTGTGTGTATGTGTTGTTGTTATTTTAATGATCGTTTCTAAACCATTCGCTGACCCACTTTTATTATTAAGGTTATTTTAAGTTGTTTGATTTGGGATCTGGGATCAACTGTCCAAAAAAATTGCCTGAAAACTGTGAGCAAATTACAAAATAGTGTGGTGTGCTGTGAGTGAGAATTATTTAACAATCCAGTTCATCTAGTTTCAGCGCAGCTCACTTAGCTCACTCTTTGCAAACACTACAGTCCCTGTTCCCCATGTCTTTCCATACAGCTTATCCAAATGTGGCTGTCTCTTTGCCTATTCTGCAAAACTGCAAAACAAACTATTTTTTAACAATATTTCCTAGAATTTGTATACTTGTGTCTGTCAAGGGTTGCCTAGCTGCGCAGCTCTGATGACGCACCTGCCATCCAGTGCGTCCTCTGTATTTACTCAGTTGTTCGATATGTGCTCATTGCTGACTGTCAAAAAAAAGACTAAAATATGTGCATGTCTTGGTCAAAATAGTCTTTATGTTTGGGGTCTGGTCTTTGAAGGTTTCAATGTTATGGGTTTCCCAGCTTTACTAAATCAAAGGGTGAAGTTACACAGTGCTTTGCACTTCACTCTCCACTCTTCCTCCTTCCCTCTGTCCTTCACCAATCACACACAGTTCCACACGAGATACACAGACCTCAGCCCATGTGTCGCCTGCAAAGCCAGAAAAGGAAAGAGGAAAAAGCTGTATAAGTAGGTCCCAGTACAGTGTGTGTGTGTGTGTGTGTGTGTGTGTGTGTGTGTGTGTGTGTGTGTGTGTGTGTGTGCATGTGCACAAAACCTGTATGTGTGTGTTTCCCCAGAAAGTGAGAACAATTTGATGTGAGCGCTTTGGTGTCGTGACACAATGTGATATCTGCAGTGACCCAAATATTGGCTACGGTGCAAACAGCAGGGGAGGCGGAACTGAGGCAATAGACAAAAGACAGAGACAAAAACAGAGACGGGGGGGGGGGGGTACAGGAGGAAGACAGAGGGTGATGTTGTGGGTACACTGTATGTTTACCTGCCAGCAGGAGTACTGTGGCTCAATCTCCTCTCCCCTGCTTCTCTGCTCCTCTCCCGCCTCCTCTGTCCGCTCTCTGCTCCCTCAGGTCATACGAGCTGGCACCGTGCTGCTGGATCTTCTCACTGAGAAGTCAAGGAAGGAGGGAGGAGAGGGGACACAGATGGGAGGAAAGGTCACAGCAGCATTTACAGCAAGACAGCAACCCATTAACACTAACCCATTTCCATTAAAAGGAATTGTTGCAAGCAGTGGATGCAATCCTGAAGATGACAGTTTGGTGAACTTCAACATCCAAAATCATGGTCCCGCAGCATCTTAACAATGCCCAAAATAGAGATCCCTGTTTGTGTTAATGCTAATACTGTAAACATTACAATGCAAAGGCCCTGTGTTATGTTAATGTAATTGTGAATTCTTAAATGCACTTTTTTTTTTGTGAGGTAACAAGCTTGCTAATATTGCCAGCTTGATCGCTAGCTTCTGGCTGAAATTATCACTGGTGAAGAAATCTTCTGGTGTGACCAGAATCTAAGATGAGACAAAAAAAAAAACACTGTGCAAGATGGGAATAATAAAATCTTGATTGCAATCTCCGTATTTTATAAATCTAGTCATGTTACATTTAACAATAATTTTGGTCAATATTTTGGAAATTTGATTAAAAAATGGCGCTGTCAATGTTGTGTTGGCCAGTGTATCTGTGGCATTTCATGCTGTGTTGTGATTGGTTGCTTTGAAGTTTCTCACATTCTCAGAATTTTGCAGAAGTCGTCTTCAGTCGTCAAACCCCTAAATCAGCTGTTGGTGAACGTGTCTCACGATGCAACCTAGGAACACCATTTTGAATTGACAATTCCAAGATTTCACTATGTTTCTCTCAATTGACAATGTTGGTCTGGGACAATCCACCACCAGGTGCTGTAAACTTCATGGTCTGTTTTATGACATAAAAGGTGGTGTGATGGATAGCAGCATTTTAATAAACAGACTGATGTACATACAGCTTCATTTTACTCAGTGGGAGTTGAAGGCCTGGTCTTGTATGCACTACGATATACAGAAGGAGTTGGAGGAGCTGGAATCCTAACAGAGCAGTCCAGTCAGCTCTCTCTCTCATCCCACCTAAGTATGATCAATGTCAATAGAACACCCACATACTTTTATGGTGGCAATAATAAACCCAAACTGCTTTAATGTAATCCAATTATCCATCTTTCCATCTCTGCCTACCAACGTCAGAGATCTGTCCATTATACACGTATGAGTGTTAAGTGCAGTGTAAATCTTTCAAAATCATGTAAGACCTTGAAATGTAAAGATGGATCTTACAGTTAGAAATGTTTCAGCATGGCACTGAGCCTTATTTTCTTCATGTGAGCAGTTCCAAGGCAAATCAGCCAGGCTCATTCTAAAACCCGTTTTTATCCTTGTTTGAAGTTTCAGTAACAAATTCCAAAACTTGTCAAACGCAACTGCACTGATAGAAGAAATGAAACTAGATACAAAAACTAGATTTTGTATTGGTGGAAAGACTCAACTTTCAGACTCTACACTTCAGTATAATAGATTACTTGTTGTGTGCAGCAGATGTTCTCATAGCTTGCGGAGACAGATATACAACATGCAGTGCCACTTCCTACATCTCTTCACAGAAGTGCAGCTCTGTGTCTTTTCAACGCTAGCATGTGATCTGCATCTTGTTTAGGGCAGGTAGGCAGTTGAGTATGTGCATGAATATATAAGCAGTACATTTACATACTGTACATGTGTTAGATTTTTTTCAGGTTCTTTACATTTATTATTCATTGTAAACACAATGCATGTTGGGAGAGAAAGCAAGCATTATACTTATACTTATACTGGCACAGTATAGTAAGCTTTCTATTATGTTTTGGTTGCAAACATATCAACAAGAATAGTGCTGGTAAGGTACACACAAATATGTCTGTAATTTTGGGCCTCTTTTTAAAGATTTAAACTCAGTCCCACCTACAGACGCAGTACAGTAAAGCAAGCGGTTTGGTGTTGCAAATAATATTAGGGCTTGATTGTCCTTATGTTTGGCTGCATACATATAACAAAGAGTTATAGACCCAAAAGATCTTCGCAGCAACACTGAAAAACCAGTAATTGCGAAAAGAGAGAACGTGGAAGATACCAATGAACCACCAGTAAAATAGAGATAAATAAATCAGCTCAAGACGAGGAGTCACCTCAGGTTCACCTCAAGTTCAAGTTTAAAAATATGAAGTCAACAAGTTATTTTCAAAGTATTTCAGTACAGGTTCAATATACAATATGAATTCACTGTGTGTCAAAGCTTTGTAAAAAAAAATCCACCAGTTTCAGATGTCTGAGTGGGAACAGCTTGTTTTTCTGCAATCTATGTTCCTTTGAGGATAAAATATCATTGAACATTAAAAAATCTGTGCAACATATGCCAGCCTGCTGCCTTTTGTCAAGGCAAAGAAAGTGCATTAGAATAAAATCCTTCATTTGTGAGCTGATAAACTCAATGATTACAGAATCCATACAAACCCTTCTACACCTGGCCTCAGGCCTGTTTTAATGAAACAACACTATGGAAAAAGACCACACTCATAGACGGCAGGAGAAGATTTGGACAAGGGCAGCGCTGATGTATAGGTGATACATCAGCGCTGCCCTTGTCCAAATCTTCTCCCTAATACAACTCTGATATTAGTGCCAGATTCATCTGCATACTGAGAAGGTCTATTATACATACAAACAGAGACACATGGGCCCCTCCCCACACACACACATGCACAAACACTTCTAAGTTAACACAAGTGCACACACACACACACACACACACACACACACACACACACACACGTGGGGTCATCACAGTCCCTTAGGAGTAACAAGGAAACGATCTCTTTGTATAGTCAGATGTAATTTCCTTTCCCATTTCCTCTGCACGGACAGCAATTACTGATCCTCAGCCAGGCGGTGATACAAGCTAATATTGCACCGATATGATAATCATTGGCTTATTGGACAGCACATTAGAAGAAGGTTTGGACGTCAAGGCAGAAGGGACAGATGGGGGAAGTAGAAACCGGACACACACAGGGAACTGAACGCAAATGGGCACACCCACACACACACAAATACACATGCATGCTTTCACACTGAAGACACACACACCTCTCCCTCTTTTACACTATCCCCTTCATCTCTTGTTCTCCCTTTCACAACCCTGTGCATACTTCAGCCAAAGTGTACCAATGAAAAGCACAACCATTAGAGTAAACAAAGCCATAACTATAGGTCACACTCTCTCTTGCTTTCTGTGTAAGTTACTCGTGGAACTGAAAAGGCAGCATAGATAGAGAAAGGTGGGAGAGGATGTGAAAGCATTGAGATGGAAAAGATAGAGGAGACAAAGAGGAAGATGGTGGAGAGATGCAATCAGGGAGAAAAATCCAGGGGCGAGAAATCAGCAGATAAAGAGGACAGATGAATAAGATGATTGTGTTTTACGAGTTTATGTACTCAAGTCTTTGTGAGGGTTAGTGTGTGTGTGAGAGAGAGTACATATACAGTACAGATGGTTTCCAGCACTTCAGAATGTTTGGACCTGTGTTTGCAAGTGCTCCACACTCGCTACATTAGGTGTATATATACGTACGAGAGCAAGATGGTGTGAAATAAGGGAGTCTTAACAAGTTCAGTGTGTAAACAGTCACACTCGTGTTGCTAGAGGATGGATTTCAATCTCATTAGGAGCTCTGCAGGAAGCACAGAGCAGCTGCCTTAAGGAGGTAACAGTCACATTTAAGACCGCTCTAAACCGAGCCGAGCCGTGTGACCTGGAGCCCCTGCTCCCTCTGCCGAAGGCAACATTAAAAGACAACTGCTGGCTTGATTTTATTTTATACCTTTTTTACTTTACTTTTTTTTAATCAACCTCTATCACTGACCAAGGTATCGCAATAGTGACAGGGGTCTGGAACTGTGATGACTTTTCAACGATGATGACATTTTTATAGGAAAAATGAGTTGATGATATAAAGTAGAGATTCAATTGTATTGTTTTATTCATCATTAAAAAAAAAACCTTTAAAATATTCAGCTTTAAACATATGTAGAATTTTTTGACCCTCCATGCCACAACTCCCCCCATGGATCTGATGCAGTGATGCTGAATGAATGGGCTGAAAGCATGCATGGACACCACCAGTTTGTCCTGACATTGTCTCATTTTTCAACAAACAAAACTTATTCCATCACGAATGTTAAAAAATTCTACCCATAAGGCCTCATCCATTTGCTGTATAATTTGTGAAATTGTACTTTGCTTTTGTAGGTGTAATGCTCTGGGTTACTCAGCATTAGCATAATCTTAATCAAAGTCTGCAGTTGCACGTGTCATTAGGTAGAGAAAGGGAGTTCCAGTGGGTGGGCAAGGTTTCTATCAGTACACAGTACCATCCTGACAGGTTTGGCAGAGATGTTGGACAAAGAAACAGCCAAGCTGTTGATGGCCCAGTCTTGTCCAAGTCTTTATGTCCAAAGCCCAAACATAACATAGCCATACCTCTAAGAAATGTTACAAACACTCTGATAAACACACAGACTGATCTAAGCAATATCTAATAATGTTTAATACTAGCTTTACAATGGCCACATTCAATATTTACTTCTAAAAGGGGTCTGTTAAAATAGTACATTGAGATACATCAAAGTCAATTCAACCATTGTTCCAAATTGGCATGCAGGATATATTAAACCTTATGTATAGGACATACTTTAGGATATATTCTACGCATGAACATAACCACAGTTCTGGTGGAAATGCCTCAATATGTGTTATGTTCCAAATGGCCTTGGGATCTATCGCAATGAAAAGTAATCAAAATATATGTAACATATTATATGTTCACTATGAGAACTTGCTGATTTATATAGTCTTGGCCTTTCTTTGCCCTTGCATGGTCTTCATTTCTTAGGAAATTGTAAATCAAACATTTAAAACAAAATCCCAAACTCTCTGCTAAACAGTCGTGACTCAGTGCTTCATATTGAGAAATGTGAAACTTACCAATGTGAGGTCCAAATGTTGTCTCTATCAGTGCTTTGGTGACTGACATGCTGGGGGTGGTAAAATGTGAATGTACTATGTGTGTGGTTTTATAACGTCTGAAACCTGAAGTTCATTCTTAAGAGCTTCTCTCTCCTATATGGCTCTGCCTGTGGGCACGGTCTCCCGGTGTAGTTTTACATCCAGTGAGACTGCTTCGCTGAATAAAGGTTTAATTGAGAACCCTTGAAGTATTTGCACTGCAACTGTCAACTATTAACCTCAGTAATTAGAGTTTATGATGCTAATGTTCACTTGCTGCTTCGCAACCACAGCGCCCACCAGGCTGCTGAGTGACACTTGAGGGGGCAGGAGTGAGTGACAGCAGAGGAGAGGAGCAGACAGGCTGACCAGATGGCTGGAGCTGTAGTGCCTGCAGTGCTGTGGCTTAATACCACAGGAGAATGTTCAGGGGAGAAGTGGTGACGACGACAGACAGCAAAGCATCACTTGGGAGAACCTTTAAACATTCAGGTTAGACTCCACAAATTCTAAATTGCTGTTCATCCGTGTCATTTTGGATGACTGTTAAACTACAGTGAGTTTAGTATTAAAATGAAGCCAAATTGTTACTCAAATAATACATGCACAGAGTGACTATAACAAAAATATGTTGTGTCCAGTTTTGAAGCTAAACTTCAGTTTGGTTAATGTGTGCCTCTCGAGATTTGACTCAATTTGAGTGATTTCTCCAACTACCCCTTGAAACTGCTATATTATCTCTCTATTGTTGTATTTGATTGCTCATCCTTAGTCGCTCAGTCAAGCTGCAAAAAAGCCACAATTTTGAAAATTGTTTCACAAATCACACATGATTTATCTACTGAACGTTTATGAAAACACTGACACATAATAAGAACATATGAAGTTTGCATGTCTTGGGAGTCCAGTTTGAGCAGATTGAAATTGAAAAATATAACGTGCAGCTTTTGCGGGAGTCATTTGAATGAAATAAAATGAAAAATGCCAATGTGAACGTACATGGTGAAGACAGAGACTGGTTGGCATCCTGTCACAGACCTGCAATTTTCACACTGGGAATTTGTTGTTTTTACACTTGGCTGAGTTGGAAAAGACATATCAATAAAAACAAAATGTGAAAAAAGTGCAAAGAAAACAGACTTAGCTATAAATCATGAAGTACATGAAGCATGTGACTCGTTTGTCACTGAAGCTTCATGAAACATCAGATCTGTGTGGGGTGATGAACATGAACGCCATATTTCCATCATTTTTTCTACATCGCTTTCCACCGTTTGAGGTTTGAGTGGCACTCTTTTAATTACATCATCTCGTTGCGCCATTTGGTGCTGCAGTGGTTAGAGGGCACCCTAATGGATATTTAGCGACAGCTGTTTATTTTGGTACCTCTAATATTCGCGTAATGTTAGCGAATGGAAACACACATTAATTCACATTTTCTTTTGGAGATTTTCAGGAAATTCCGTTCAAATTTGAAACCTGACACTTACACGAACATTGTCATTTTACAGAGTCATCCATTGTCGACATACTTGATGCAGTTTCCACTAGGCAATCCTGTGATCAAATTACATCAGCTTGTTGGCCTTGGCTCAGCAGACATGGAGAAAAAAAGAAATAATCAGAAACTAACCTTCTTTTTGGTAAGTGTTATAAGTGTACAGAAAGTCAGCTCTGTGTGCACAAATATCCAACAATCCATCTTTTACACTTTTTCTGTCACACATGTTCAGTCCAACCACAATAATCCTCTTCAGACATACTGAGCAGCTGACCTTAAAGTGTCTTGCTCAAGGGCATCTCAGCACCCGTTTTAGCCCTGACTTCATGTCTACACATGGCACGTGTATCAGCAGCTGCGTGGTAGCAAGCTCACTTCTCTAACAGTTATCCTCCCATTGCCCTGATAAAGATTTCGGAGGCGTGGAAGAGCGTAACCGGTTGTCACTTTCATCTCACAATTTTAATTTTAAGGAAGCTCGATAGGATCAAGGAAGTTGCTTTCTAACCATTAAGGTGCTGTTGCCCCATTGGTGCAGAGATGAGAGGAACCGTTTGGTGTTTTAAGAAATGCAGAGAGGGACAATTTCTTAGGAGTTGCAATTATGAACAGTGGTTTTGTCAGGAAATATTTAAAAGTGAAGTTCAATTTGCCAATCACAGGTTTCACTCCTACTCAGTGACCTGGTACTGGCTGGGTATTGAGGAAGTAGCATTCATTTTTTTCAGTGTTAAATCCTTTTGAAGACTGGTCTCTTGTGATGTTACATATAATGAGTTCAGGAGGTAATATTTAAAGAAATATTGAGTGCAAGGAAAGAAAAAAGAAAGAGAAGAAAGGGAGATGGAGGAAACAAGAGACGAAAAGGGAAAGGGATCATTTATGTTACAAGTTCATTACATTATTCATTGCTTATCCCCACCTTGTTTGGGCTTTTATGGGTTTCCTTTCTCTAGTGATTATTCTTTCCCCTATTCCCCCACTGTTCTTTATCTTATCAGCACCGAGCAGGTGTTCCATTGCACTCTGGGAAACTTAATTTGATTATCAAGTATTCAAATCCATGGCATTTTCTCTCTACTCTTTGCTTTTCACCAACTCCCAGCAGGCCCTTTTTTGTGGAACAATGCCATAACTGCTGGGCCTAGAGACCAGTGAAAAATCAATTCCCTCCACCGTGGTCTATGGTTTGAGGTGGCTTTCATAAATTGCTGTGGTGGATTTTTACAGGTTAGCAACCATGAATAGTGTTTTTAGTCAAAGCAGGTAGATGAGAAAGGTGACATTTGAGAGTTTAAAGAGATCATGAAAGAAAAATCAAGGTCACCTGTTTTGAAGCTCAGGGAGCAATGGCATCAGGTTCATACGATTCTGAAAAGGAAGGCCCACAGTAGCCTGATAATCAGACTGCAGTGGAGAGTTAGGTTATCAGTCCTGCCAATGTCATTTTCAGTTGACATGGATGCTGCAGTAGCGGTTGGAGCAATTAATGTCTTTAATGTCTGATTTAAGAGTTGTTATTTCTGTCAGTCCACTTGACAAAAACTTGTAAAGCTCTGTTGCTTGGTGCCATTTTTGTGGCAATTTTTCTGTCACTATTTGTCATGGATTTAGCTTGGTAGCTACCTATCTATGTAGCAAGATGACATTGCCATCAGTAATCCCACCTACAAAGCTCTGTTTGGTTAATTGTGGAACACCCATTAACGAGTAGTTGTTGTTATTTTATTAAAAGAATATTGGACCTATCTAAATAACTGAAAAATTAGAGATACGGGAGCTGAGTCTGAGGTCTTGAACATATCATCAAAAAGGGCATTATCTGGATGGCATTTAGTGCCCACCAAAAGCAATGTTGCTAGGGCTGAATACAGGGTTAGGGTTAGAGAAATGGTTGAATGTTCTCTTCGCAGTATGTTGTTAGTCATTATATTTATTCCAAATAAACAAATGATGTTGCTTCTGTAATCATACAACACATATCTACCTTTCTTGAACTGTTTATCAGCTAATTCAGTGTTTCTGACTTGGAAAGAAAAAGCTTTGGGTTACTACGTTAAAATACCCCCTTTCTGATACTTCTGATGACATTTCATAATACAGAATGGTCCTTGCACATGAAGCATTTTTAAAAGAAGTGAATCCATGAGCCTTGTACAAAAACTTTCAATCTCAATTTGTTCTTTTGACAGACTGAGAGAAATAGCAAGAGAAGGCAGAGAAATAGAAGTCCTTCTTCTTTCTGCAAAAGACAACAGATGGTGGGAGAGATAGCCAGTAACAGCTGACAAAACAAGCTGCCATTAATTTCCATTCAATAATACATCATACAAAGTCCTCAGTGCCCTTTATATTCCCCTCAAACATCAAGTCTAATTGGACTCCAGCAAAAACTACTTACAATTCAGTTAATAGAGATGATTATTATGTAAATATGCATAATAGTGTGCTTGACTCTTAGAGATAGAGCGAATGAGCAAGTCGAGTTGTGATGTGTGCAGGTTTTTCTAGAAATGTTTCAAATCTAATTTGCTCTCATCACAAGAAAAACTTCTGTTCTCAAGCTGCAATGTTCTGCTACCCTTTCACGGAAATGTCAGCGTGTTGTGGTTTTGACCTTTGCAGTCTTTACTAGTGATTGTAAACTAGACTATACTCGCCATCGTCTGTACTGTAGAAGTTGTGATATTATAGCCAATAATCCTGGGGTCCATATAAGTCTTGTGAGTTGTGGCATGAAATGTCTCTGAGAGGATACTCCACCACAGATAACAAACAACAAAAAATCCTGTCTTCCTTGGATAAGTATGTATCCTACAGAGGTCAAGAGCAAAGAAGACACATATAACTAACATATTAGTTATACAAACTTTTTTTTTGCATCAATGCTGGTAGTAGTAACTTTAATTTCCATACAGCTCAGTAGTTTGAGACACAAGCGAAATCTGTCTTCCATTTCTTTTACTTTTACCTGAGGTTAGACATTTGCATTCTA
Source organism: Enoplosus armatus (assembly GCF_043641665.1). Lineage (NCBI taxonomy): Eukaryota > Metazoa > Chordata > Actinopteri > Centrarchiformes > Enoplosidae > Enoplosus > Enoplosus armatus. The sequence continues at coordinate 18,767,147 of NC_092186.1, forward strand.
CTCAGAACATTTGAACACAATTTAACTTCAAATGCAAAACTGAAGAGATTTGAAAATGTTCGGTGGTTCATTTTCATCCAACTGTAAGTGTGCAGACCAGGTAACAAAAAAACATTTGCCTGCCTTCACTTGTCCTGCTGAGGACACTGAGGTACCTGAAATTGAATCAGGGAGATGCTGTAATTAACAAACGCTCCAAGGAACAGTGGGGCCAAACAAGGCTGAAAGACAATTACAGGACTGCAGTCTTCAAAGTATGCTGCCCGCAGTCTTGTGGCATTAGGGAGACAATTATTATTGTAATGTCTGAGTCACTGTCACCTCCAAACAGAAAAACATGTCCAGAGAAGAGGGTTCAAAAAATAATAATGAAAGGTAAAATTACACTGGGGGAGGAAAAACAATGTGCACACTCCAGACTGGTATTCAAATAATAACTCTTCATGTTATTGGATGATTTCCCAAAGAACTAGTTGTGTAATTGCTCTTAACACTGGCCCAAACTCATGCATAGATCTGTAACTTGATGGGATAAAAAGTCTTGTAATTGAGTGGTGTGTTGGTTGACCAATTGCACCAAGGAAAACATTTCCAACACAATCCTGACTAAAGAAATCTAACTGTACAGTAGGTTTAGGGTGTAGCTATGTCAGCACAGAAGAGTGTGACAGATGGTGTAGTCTTCTACCAACAGTTGGCTGAATGTGCACATCATGCTTGAGGATCCTTGTGACCCCATCAGTCAAGGCTCTAAAACATCAGAGCGTATGGTCAATGACGCCATAAAACAACCCCCCTATCCACTTTCACCCAATATCATAATGGATGATTTCACTGCCATTGTGAGATGTGACATGTTGAGATATATGTGAAGTGATACCTGTCCACCCAGATGACCTTTTAGCAACCTGAGCGTCTCATTGTAGTTATTTGACGATTCTGAGGTAGACAAGATCAATACTGAAACAGACTATGGCATCAAGAGGAAGGTGAATGCAGGTGTCTGGGGTCTGACATACTGTATATGAGTTTAGCTCACAATATATGTACATTGTTGTTGCAGCTTCAATGCGTGCATGTGTGTGTCTGTGTGTGAAATTCAGTGCCTAAGCACATTATATAGAAAAATAAGGTGGCAAAACACTGTATTCTGATCACAGATACTGGAATATTTAACAATATTCATTTATATATTTTTCTGTTGGTGGTGGTGCAAACATGACACCCCTGTTACACCTTGACAAAACAAAATGTTCTTGATTTTTTTTCCCCAACATATTCTGAGCCTGCCCTGTGTCACAGCTTTTTCATCATTCGTGTCTTTCCTGTGGGCTGTGTTCGAGAAACGTAAACAGAAAACTTGACTGTCTTAGTGGAGTAGGGAGTGTGCTTTCTAAATCATAATAGATTTTCAACCCATTACAGCAAATTTAGGGTGATTACACAATTGAAGACCTAACTTCTGCATCGATGCAGTCAGGAATCAACTGCCAGGCAGTATCCCTGGCTTTGTTGACTAAACTAAAAACGTATTGACTTTTTTGGTCTTTACTAAGCTTGCTTACTATCCTCGATCGGCATACTTAAACTGGATATTTAGCTATTGTACTGTGGCCATGAAGAGCATAGCACATTCCTGCGTAGCCTTTTCTGCAATCAGTGATTTGAACTGTACATTTATTTACTCAACCTGCTGTCAAATCATAAAAGTGCAGAAGTTTATATGCTAGATTTAAATATTACTAACTGAAGAAGTCTCAAGTTAATGTAGTGAAACCAATCTAAGCCAAAGCATAAGGTTGTAAGTGCTTTATTATATTTATTTATATTTTTCGTGTTTGTGGCCTCCTTTATAGAACACCCCTCAGGTATTAGTACTTTTCCTTGATGTCCTGCCTCTCCTGCAGCCAGGGAGTGATCTTCCATCATGGTGTTGTGATGTTTAACTCTTTGCTTCTTCCAGTCATTTTCTAAACCTCTTGCTCATTTGGCTCCGGGCAGGTAGCATAAAGTCAGCTTGTCTAATGTTGTAAGCTGGGAGCAGCTGTGCAGTTCTGAGGTCTGTAAAAGTCAGTGTGATTGAACCTACAGACTGGGAAACCTAAGCAATGAGCTGAAAGCAGATAAAAGTTGCAAAAAGATCCAGAACGGGGTGTTAATCCTCAATCGGATCAGCAGCAATCCTTTCGCATTCATTGTAACTGTCTACTTGTTCATCTCTCCTACCTTCCTTGCTGCCACAACCCAGGAAGTAATGAGACTGTTAATCTCTTAATCGGAGATTGCCCTGGCTAACACGGCCCCAGAGTGCCACTTCAGACTTCTCTGAACCAATCCAATCACCATTAATTGTTTTCAGCTGGCTTGAAAATGACCAAAAGCAACAATTGAAAGGCTGAAAAAGGCCAGGGCTGTTTTCTGATTTCTTTGCTGCTTCATTTCACTTTCATCTGCAGCTGAAAATGTAGAGCTTTTGTTACAGAGAATATTTTCAAAATGAGCCAAAGAATATTAATAAAAATGATTTGGACTGTTTTTGTCTGTTTGGATCAGCTTGTTAAAGATGCTCCCACGCTATCTACAGAGTTCAGAAATTGAGTTCACTTTTTATCCAGAGTAACCTCACCTAATTTCTGTATTACTGACTATAAAAAAGAAAAACACCAGCAAAAAACAGCAAAATCTCATAATCAGCTCATTCCAATGGAACTGCCATGATCAGTGGATTTGCTGAAGTGGAAGTCAGCACATCTTTTAAGAGAACGGTGAGCCAGAGAGTCCAGTCCAGTTCGCTGTATTGCACCATCCATTTTTGTTTAACCTGTTCTTTCAGAGTAAAAATTGCTTCGCATAAGAGACTTGGTTTTCAGACAGTGATGAGACAGGACTTGATTGTAGAAATATGCCTTTTGAATAAACTGACTTACTGTTCCATTTTCCCCCTGCTGCCAGCATATCCAAGTAGGCCTTCTTTGGTGAGAAGAAGGGGCTGAACAGCAGTTGTGGCAGTTGTAATTGTGAAGAAATGTCCCTATTCAGATGTAATTACAGCAGCTTTAATGTGTATATGACTTTTTGCAGGCATATTCTGCAATAATGGGCAGCGTGGACAGAAAGAGCTTGTTTTCCAATTGGCAGATCAACAAACTACCTCTTCATCATTCTGAACTCAGAGTCTTGACAAGAGCCCAAAACGTGGCAATGGCAACATGGTGAGGCAGCTTGGCTATTTTGTTTTACCATCAGTTTGTTGTCATAATTATTCACACGTGAATGAATTTAATTGACTTTCTTGGCCAAATACTAACTTCTTTGCTTCAGCTCTCCGTTGCCAAGACCAAGGGGCCTCCTGCTACACTTAAAAAGGAACCAAAGAGCAAGAGAAGAGAGCATCTTCCCTGACAGCTGTCCTGTCATATGGCGTTTTTTGCTCCGTTTCATTTCCCCCCTCAATGCCTCATTGAAACTAGGACTGACATGGCATTCAATTCCAACCGACAGTATGGCCACAATAATATTTAGGGCTTTTGTTGTTTAGAGGAATTGACAAGAAAAAGAAAAAGAAACTGCATTTGCATCAACGTAGGGTGGTGCAGTGAAGAAATCAAGTAAAAATACATCGCAGATATTGAAGATCAAAAAAGGGAGAAAGTGCTTTTTCCAATTTGTGGACAATTACTTGATAAGCATAACGCCTGTTACAAACTGTAGTAATCAATAGTAGTATTAAGTAAGTAGTATTTTACATATTGTGGCTAAAACTAGAGTCTTGAGACTCAGGTATAAAACTGAACTTCGCTGCAGAACAGACAGACCACATTGTCTACGTCTTACAGACATCTGCTCCTCCACATTCGTTTTTTCGTCTTCCTTTCCGTTCATGATAGAATTGCCTTTCTCTCTTTTTGTCAACACCGAGGACGCAGCATCTTGTTTGAATAAACTTTAATGGAATTGTCCTGGGACAATTGGACCAAATGGGCATTATGTGCTTACGTTCAGTGTGCGCTCCACATTGGGCCATTCAACTGATCCGTACAGTGTGAGCATAAAAGTCACAGGTGTTCTGGCCGTGTTGAAAGGCTGATTGAAACTTGTAGAGTGAGTTAATACAACGAACAAGCACAGCACAGCTTTACTCTGTAAGATCAAACCATGAGAGAAGCCTTTCTCCCCTTTTTCTTACACTGTGTGGCCAAAACACCATGCTATTTGGATCCCTGCCACTGCTAACTCCCTGTGTCGAACTGGAGAGGATATACTACCCACTGTGCTACCATTCCAGATCCCATCCATCCACTGCGATCAAACAGTAGGAGCATGTGATCCCTCACTGGCTTCCCAACAGCAATTGTCCCTTCTAGGCGGGGAGGAGAGATGTAAGAGTCAAACATTTCAGTCGAGAACAAAAAGTCAGCAACTTCATTCTATGTTTTTTGGATAAAGTATCAAAGGGAGATTATTGTTAAATAGTTCTGGTTTTTGGTAACGATGGGATAAAACTGCTTTGACTCCTTTGAAAATATGACATATTTTCTTTCAGTTTTTTGCTATTAATCATGATGATGTGTATATTTTCTTATTTTGTGGAACATCTGTTGTTCTGCTGTGCTCGCTAATGAAACCCACATGATGTTTATGTGCATCCATATGGACTGTAATGTCTTAATGCAAAGATCTCACTCTCAGGGTTTAATTGTGTGTGAAAATAATTAGATGTCACTCAGCGTGTTTCCTGTCAAGAAGAAGAAGTGACACCATCTCTTTACAGATCTGAATGCAGGATGAAACTTCTTTATGTGACTGTTTTATGGGTTAAAAAAGCACAGTGCTTAGAACTTTTGCAACTTAAGAAGATTGTTTAATTAATTAAGGTCGCTCACGGCCTCAAATAAGGAGAAAATTGAAGAAAAATAAATCACCACACTCCTCTCCTTTCCCTCAACATGGTTCCCCAACTCTCCCTCTAGGTTGACAGCAAAATACTGCTTTACTTACCAATAATGAGGCAAGATGAACATCACTTCAGTGGATGACAACCCACTTAAATACATCAAGATGGCATCTGTCTGTCGGAAAGCCTGCAAACACCACAGTCTGCATATGGGACAGAACAGCTCTGCAGGCAAGCTGGCTCATTCTATTTCCTGCGATCAGTGTCCTTTGAACATTCGGCACCATATGGGACTGATGGTTCCATTCTGAACATCTTGGTTCAACAGACAGACCTTTTTCTTTTTAGTTAACAAAGGCAGAAGGGAGGAAGGAGACAGGACATCACTGCTCATCTCACTATGTCTCCACTTAAAGCGGCAGGAGAAATAAATAAATATGCAATAATGAAGCAAGATTTTGCTATCAAGGCTAAGTGGCTGCACTTCAACAGCTCTTTCAGGAGGCCCTGCAATCAACGATGTGCATCTGCAGAGGAGGGATAGGATATCATTCAGTATCAGTGACTTAGCAACTGCATGACCAGGTACTGAGATTTCTCACTTTCAAAACTGGCTGTCTGGGCTGTATTGTTATGGAACAAAAACTAAGCAAATAATGTACTTGCATAACTGCTGTAAACATGTGCTTGAAAATAGCTATTTTTCCAGATATGATTATTTCACTGGAATTTCAGTGACTGGCCAAATTTGATTGACATTTTCCTGTCCAGTCATCGACACCAGGTCACACAAAGAGAAACAGAGAATCAGAGAAACATGTATTTATACTCTCAGTTGTAGTATAAGTTCATTCTCAACTTAAATTCTAAAAGTTGCTATTTATATGCACATAAACCAGAACAAGACAAGTTAGTCACTACTTGTTGTTTAATGGGTGTTAAGCTAGCACTCTGATCTATTGGATTTTACTGAGTGAGAGGAGACTTGTCCTTTTCAAGGACACATGGACAAGACACATGGCCATGGATGGAAACATTAGCTATTAGACAGATTTGACCTCATGATCTCTCAGTTACTGGACAGTGTGACCATCTGCTAAGCCAACCTCTCCATTTAATTACGTTTATCTCATCCCATTTACATCACACGACGTTACAATATATTATTGGCATTATAAATTGTTATCCTATCAGCTCATGTTATAGGATAGGACTGCTGTATTAACACAGATCTCAGTTAATAGAGGAATCACTTAACTATATTTTTATTGAACGTTTCAGTGTTCAAAGACTGGAGATGAGCAGACCATTTCCTGGACACCACAAGCATCGAAAACACACACATTTAAATGATAGGCCGAGATAAACATTTGAAGCCAACTAAATAATTAGAGTTGCTTTGTTGTTATATGGAAGCCCTGTTCCGTGATCTTCACTGGTATGTGTGTTGCTGCTGTATGTTCTTCAAAGACATGTAATGATATAGCTACTTGTGAAGAAGAAATGGTCAAATGCACCACTGGGTGGGCGTGGGAGTCAGAAGCTCGTGCACATGGCATCCTGGAACATGTAGGCATTGCCGGTACCGCTTCATGGGCAGGAGGGCTTTCTCTGTCAATATAGTGCACACTGAGGTATTGGGCAAGAAAGCTGCTTTGAATGAAGCAATTATGCTATGGTCCGAATTCACGCCATATTTACAAGTGTACAATTTTTACACTATATAGTTCCCTCAAAGCTTCCCACAATGGATTGAAAATAGTAGTACCCAGGGCATGTGCACTACTTTCTGCTAACAATTCCACAATGCAATAAGTAGCATTTTATAGGTGATAAAGTGCGCCACTCTACAGCTGTGAGTCAGTGATGACGTAAAATGATGATGGTGTGTGTGTGTGTGTGTGCATGTGGAAATGGTCATAAGACCACCAGGCAACATCTCAGCTTCCTTCATATTAAAACACTAACATTTATTTTCCTTTTTTTTATTTTAAGCACATTACACACAAGGACATTACCACCTTCTGCCAAGTGGCAGCCATTACTGTATGAGTCGGCTCATACATAGAGGCAACAGTATGAGTTGAAAAATGTCTTTAATAATTACACAGTTTTATGTTTTATGAAATACTCTATCACACAGATTCTTTACCTCAGGATGATTAATTCTATACTATACTTTGGCGTGCAGCTCCACATTCATGGTAATGCTTCATACCTGCCTTTGGTGAACAGTGTGCTGCAGCCTATGATGGAAGTATGGGGAGAATCAATGATTCAAGCCTGTCACAAGAATCACAGTGCATACTTTTATCCCACGCAAATCTAACAAGCAGACAGAGAATTTGCATGTGCATATACACACGCATACACACAGAAGAAGAAACCACTCTCAGGCAAAGACTGACCACATCTTCCTTGGAGGAAAGAGAATTATCTTACCATTCTGAGAAAAAAAGTATCTAGCCAATAATTGCTCATCCTGGCAAAAGATTGCTGTTGAAAAATGCTAATTCTTCACATTGTGCATACCATTACAGGAGAAGTGACAGCTCTTTAATATTATGATAACTGTGGGAAAAAAAACGCTTTTCATTCAACAAACCAAGCAGCACCAGCAGTTGCAGAGAAAGCAATTTGCATGCTGAATTTCCCTGTGAAATGCCTGCAGTGTTTTTAATCACTCGACATTAACAAATCTTTTAATTACCATTTGTCAACAACTGTGTTCAGAATAATTTCTGCTGCTTAATGCTGGGGGTTTAAGGATGGGGGGACTTAACTGTAATTTCTATTAGCACTCATTTATTTCTTTTGAGGTGATGAAGAGGCACCCTCTCGATAAATTATTCTCACTGAAAAAGGAAGATGATTTTGAAAAGGGATAATGGGGCTGGGCCATGGAACCTTTTACAAGAAAAAACTGTCAAGGCGTACAAATTCACTAAAATGTGACTATAACAGAACAAGAGTGGGCTGCAATGAACAGTAAAGACTCTAGAACAGAGCTCACAGGCACCAACCTGTCCCTCCACCAGGACCTCCAGGACATCTCCTGAGTCAGGAAACAGGCACAGGGATAATCACTGTAGACCCATTACACCCTGGACACAACATGTCTTTAACATTTCCTCTCTGGTAGATGCTACAGAACACTGTACACCAACACAACCAAACACAAGATCAACTTCTTTCCACACGACATCACACTCATAAATAGTTAAACCAGCTAATTCATATCAGAAATCAAGTCCCATGCAATAAACCTGCAATACCAAATCATTACTGTACATACATGATGCATATATTATAGTACAGTATAACATACTCATATTAATCTAATGTCTATTGCAATAAGCTGGTTGTATCTACTGTACACCATTAACAGACACACGAAACCCACTCTTATGTTGCGTGTGCCGCAAACCACCAACCAGACCACAACCCCCATATATACATTCTAGCAACAATTAAATTGTTGTGTTGGTTTTTTTTTTTGTGTATTCATACTTTAGTTTGTTGTCTATGTATGTGTATACATGTATTCACTTCATAGTTTCTCTACTTTGTTTGGCATTGTTGTTTAGCTATATAGTCTATACGTATTCTTTGAGAACTACTGACGACAGGAGTCAAGCAGTTCAGATTTGAAGAAATATTATAGTAAACGAATCACTCATTAACCATTAAAATGATTTCCTTACTGTATTATTTAATGGCTTCCTTTTAATTACACACATTTGCCCTCACTTTCATGTGAGTAAACCTGGCATCCATAATGGTGGAAGCACATCTGAGTTTCATCTGACATGCTGAGGTTCACTTTCAAGAGCAGAATGAGAGAGAGTGGTAAGAGAGAAAGTGACAGAGAGAGAGAGAGAGGAAAAAAGAAAAGAGGAAAAGAGGGAGGGTGCAGTTCTTAGGAAAATATGCCATAAGACAACCCTGTCTCCCCAGCCTCTCTACCAATCCCCCCTGCTGAAGTGCAGGAGTACGTTTGGTGGAGTGCAGTGAAGCTACATACCACCTCAGTGGGAGTCAGAGCCGAAGGGCAAGGACGCTCCAGACGCTCATGCTGTCAAAGCTAAGAGTACAACAGAGTATTGATTTAGACATGCAGATATATGTGCATAGAGTATGTGCTGCATGTGTTCCTATAGGCCCATCTATGACAGTGATGTGGGAGTGATTACATGAATGTGCTGTTGTTGCATGGCAAATATGTCTGTTGGGTGAGCTCTTTATAGTTTCAAAGAAAGTGTAAAGCTATGTACGACATCAACAGAAAGAGGATCAGAAATCCTGCATTTACAAAGAGGAAAAGTTGAAACAAACCAGCAGGGATGTGATAGACAGCATCTAGTATACAGAAGTTGTCATTTAGAGTAATAAAACAGTGTTTTTAATCATGATTTACGTACATATTTTTTTCTACCCTTGTGTGATCATTAGTTTGTTTGAAATGAAAAGAGATAAATAAACTAAGGAACTTAATTATAAAAGATATCACAGTTCCACTCATTTGACTAACAGGGAATCTCTGCGAAATGATGTGCAAAGATAGAATTGTTGAAAAGAACAACATTATTCTTTATATTCTTAGAAATTTGCAGTCTGGGTAGCCTTGTGGTTACAGAAGCTTACTGGTGACTTGAGAGTTGCTGGTTTGAATCTTGGACTAACCTGGGCATGTGAAGGAAAACTGGGAACTTAATGGTGAAATGTCTATAATACTGTAGAAATAACAGTCAAGGTGCCCTTGAACCAGGCAATTAATATATAATGGTGCCATTCAAGCTAACATATGAGATCATCGTTTTTCTCTGGTGTACTCAAATGTTTGAAACAAAAAGAATGTAAGGTAGGAAAGACGAATTGGAGTACAGTTTCACTGGATAAATTAGGGTTAAAAAATGCCTCCGACCTATTAAACATTAAACAAACAGCCACAGTGTACCTGAACACTTCATGATATTTCCCATTGTTTTGCTGTTGTGTGGGCTGCTGAAAAAAGTGAGAACAGAGCAGAAACAAGGCAAAAAAAAACATCCTTCTCTTAGTTTTTCTTCCCTTTTCTCACAAACAGAAATAAAAAGGTAAGTGCATAAATAAGTAATCGCATGCTCCTTCACCCGTTAGGGAGACACCTCATATAATACGGCGGCACTCGAGCATTCACAGGGCCGGAAAAAGAGAGCAATTTAGCTCGGGCTGAGATAAGACAGGCTGAATACTCCCTTGAATACACCGTTAATCACCACATAGAATTCACAATCGCCTCTTTCCCTCGCCGACACTGACACGGCTCCCTCACTGTCGGAGTCAAAGGCAGAGCGTTGAGGAGAGTTAAAAAGCATTCTCAGATTCATGCAACTTCAGGAAGCCACAGAGAAGTGAAGGTTCCCATAAAGTAACATTTTCATTTTTCCAAACTGAAATATTCAAAAGAGGGCGTCTCTTTTGTTACAAAGTGACTGCTGGTCTGAAAGTAGAGGATACTACGTGCTGCTATTAAATTTATTAGTAATTTAAGAAGAAATTATTAGTTTTAAGATATTATTATCTGAATTTTAGTATATTCTTATTTGGTACTTCTTTCACTTTTTATTTTCAACTATATCATTTGGTATTGTCTTTTTGGTTTGTATGAGTCTGTGATCTGAAGTATATCTATATCCTCATCATAGATTATTTGTGGAATCCTTGATCAATTCTTTATAGTATGTGTTTTCTGTGTTCAGCAGTCTTCTCTTGCCTTGACGTTATACTTTTCAAAAATCAATAGCTCTACATCAGTTCAACTGCTATTCCAAATCTTGCTTCATTCGATTCTTACCTACCAGTAGCATAGCTGCAACAAAGGTGATGCAAGAGCAATATTTCCCTTTTTTCCAGGGTTAAGTGTCCATATCACATGAAGCACCCCAAACAGCTTTTTACTTCTTCATCATAAGATACCAGTGTCTGAATAGCTACTTCCACTTCTTCTAATGTGTGTCTTGTTAAAACTATTGTTCCATGAAGATATAAGGGTTTTGTTTAGGTGCGCGTTTTCATGATTCAGCCTTGAATGCCTTGAATTATTTATCCTTGTTTGCCCCCCCTTTATTTTGTTAAGCTAGGCTTTCTGAGTAGCTTGAACTTGTGTTACTTCACACCTGTAGTCCACTGACACCCGTAAAACTTGCACTTTGTGGTTCTTTAGTCTCATCGGTTGCAATTTTATTCCCTTTGCAAATATGACAAAACTGCTCCAAACAAGCTTAGTGGGAAAATGTAAAAGTCAATTTCTTCTGCCTTTATTGTTTAGCACAAACTCACTTTGGTTTCTGAGTGGCTTTGGATCCAAACACTGAGTGAAGAAAAGAACAGCATGTTCGAGCCCAAACGCCCCCTCCCCTCCCACCCAAAAACTGACAGGCACATTTCAATCCTGTGAGTGAGAGAAGCTTGGCGATCGACTGGCAGGAGATTCTGGCACCTGATCAGGACCTGCCATTGGAATATTTTCACATGGAGAGAGAGCTGCTGCTTCCGACCCAGGCCCACGTCACATCTGCTGAGGACCCACTCCTGACTAAGTGAGCTGACAGCAGCCCCCCTGATCTGACTAAGCGCCAACAGAAGCCTGTCAGAGAATGTTTAGCAAGTGGTTACCAGTGTTTATGAGGGACATACCACCATGAAGTACAGTAGTGACAACGAATTAATATTAGCACCTGGTCCCTCCCAAAAAAAGGGTAATATATTGTGTTAACGGTTTCAAATTAAAACACTTTATGGTGAGTAAGAGAGAAAGGAAGTCTTTCTTGTCTTCTCTGTCACACATTGAGTGATGCATGTTTATTCACTAGAAGGTTCCACTGATGGATACAGTGGCAGGATGGCAGCTATGTTAAATGCCACTATCCTACATTATGCATCACAACTGCTGTAACTGCTGTGGGTAACCACGGATTGACCAGTGTCACCTCCCTATTTGGTACAAAGCCTAACCTTCCTATTTCTAAAATCAAGATCAAATGAAAAGTTTATTCAGTTCATTTATAGGAATGTTTTTGCACCCAGGTGTCAGTAGCCAACAATGCTATTTGCACCCAGTGTGCATGTTAACGGATTTACATAGCAGCTCTTCTCAAGATGGATAGCAAGTTTAAATAAACTCCATGTTGTTATTTATCTGTTTATGTAGTCAGATATTTTACCATAGTAACACAAAATGAAATTACTGTAAAACAAATTGACATATTTGTAATATCAGATCAGATTAGTAATATTTGTCCATCCACAAGTGACTTTTTTCCTCCAAAGAAAGTCTTAGAAATCAGAATCAGACACACAACGCCTGACAGCCATCAGTCCATCAGATGGTATGTCAAGACACCAGAAGATTCACTTTAGACCAATAAAGTCCATGGCGCACATGAGCATGATGTCTTCCATCTTATTACTTGTGAAAGTATTAAAATGTTTCACGCTTGTCAAAAAGGTAAAGTCATGCATCAGCATCTGAAAAGATGCATTACAGCCCAAGCTTAATGCTCAACATAGCTTCAAATTGCACAAAAAGACAAAAAAGACATCCATGACTTTGATTCTATATAAGTAGAAAATAATAAAATTCCCTTGAAACTGAACAAATGTGTCTGTCCGATAATGGCGTTATATACTTACACACTGGGCTATATATGAGTGTGATACAAGTAAAGTCTCTAGTACTGTAATGGGAAAAGTGGGAATGTTGGTATGTCTATATATTTGTGTGTATGCAGTGCAAGATTAGAGTATAGTACAGCATAATGCAATAGCACAACGTAACAGAAAGTAAGGAAAGAAAATGCCATGTGAAATGTAAATTCATGCATCATTTCCTTGGTACACCCTACAGTCTCCATCCCTCCAGTCTTCAGTGCTCTGGTAATAGACACATGCGTGCATACACACATAAGCTCTTCCCTGAATATCAAGCTTTGTGATGTGCTCAGCCTTGTTTTTTGTTTTTTTATGTCCTTTGCTCTCGGTTAAGCACTTTGTGATAAATCATATATTTAAGGCATTTTATAAATAAACTTCAGCTACGTACTGGTAGAAAGTCACCGAAGATAGCGAACCGGGTTCATCACGCCTTGTTAACTCTGAGGCCACTAGCATTCCTGCAATTCCTCATGACGACTGATCGTCTGACGCACTCAAGCTGTGTTTAACTCTCAGTTTTGTGTTATTGCAGCCTGTTGGTACACTGCATCGCTTTCAGTCAGCTGTTTACAAGTGGCAGGGCTTCGAGAGGAATCAGTCTTCTGGGTTGCTTGATTTACAATTCTACACACAAAGTACTGGATCTCCAGGGGGCTGGGTGATTTTCCCCTGAAATAAACACCACAGGCAGTGTGGGAGGGAAAAGAGAGGATGGGAGGGTGTGAAGACAAGGTAGACAGACTGAAAGAGATGCAGGGCAGACAGAACAAGTGAGGAGGTAAGAATGGAAGGCTGGAGGGAGTGATGCAAGGATAGAGGTGAAGGATGTGGAGAGAGGAGATGAAAATAGGGAGAGAGGAGGCTTAGATTAAGGGAGCGATCAGTCAGCGGCTACAAACAGCATGGGCATCACAACACATCCAACTAAGATCCAAAACATTCCTGTCAAATGTCAAGCTACACTTGTGTTGTCAGCAGCCGAGTGATGCACGCCTCACTTTTAGAGAGATGTAATCACAACAAAAAGAGAAGCTGTGCAAAGTGTTTTTTAAACAGTACACAGCAGTATCAGTAGGAGCCAGGCAGACGTTAAGATATAAATTTGTGCTTTTACAGTGAGTGGGCAAAGCACTTTGAATAGTTTGGGCAAGGTAATGTTTAGTGCTCTGTGAGGAATTGGGATTGAAATTTCTAAATGTAACAGTGTGTTGTTGTACTGCATCTGAAATGATCCTGTTTTTGCCAAACACATGGGTGGGATGTACCTCAAAAGTGTGTGAGGATATCTGGCAACATCAGCAGGAAACAAGAGTAACTTTCTAACATGTACTTGGGAAATATGTGGTTATACAGTGCAGTCCACATGGAAACTGGATGGTTTGAATGCTGATGATCTAAACTCTGTCAGGTAACATAGTAAGTAAACTAAAAGTCTTAATCTCCATGTCTGCTAGGACTGGATGTGTTAGAATTTCAGCCATCTTCAGTCAACCCAGTTTTCTCGGGATAGAGTGCTTGCTTATTGTTTAGGAGAAACTTTCCATTTAGGCTGATCAGACAACTGCATCCCAGAGTCGGTGGGCACTGCAGCTGAAGGCTCTGTCGCCCGTAGTTATTCTCCCGCGGTCTCCTTTACTGCAGTCTTGTTATTGATTGTGCGTCTCATGCGAACTGACCTGCTGTTGCCCTTTGGTCTCAAATCCACCCACAAACACACACTCTGTATTTTGTAATTCTTTTCTTCTTTTTTATCTCCTTTTTGTATCTATATTTATGTGCTTTGTTCTCCGGAAAGCACTTTGTGGTGAAACTGACTTGTCTGGCAATGTAGAAGCAAGTGAGTTCAGGTCTTAGGGTACAGGTTGCACAAGGCAAAACAAGCCTTCCTCACAAGGTAAATACTCCTCTCTAACACTAAATGCCTGCTTTCTCCCATACAGCTGTGACAGTAAAGTAATGGACCTCTGCAGGTGGAGCTTCACCAACCTGAAATTGCTTTCTTTGCTTTATTTTACTTCATTGCAGCAGGAGTGTATTGGCTCCCAGAAACAATGTAAACAACATTAATATATTTCTCCAGTTGGGTGGTGGCAAAGTGCAGGTGAGAGAAGTTTGTGGCGGAAAAGCAACAAGTTAAACTAGGTAAACCAAAATCTGTCTGTGTGCGTGATATTCTATCATCTGTACCATGGGCCCCTTGTGCAAGGCAGTCAAGGCTGCAGTTGCTCTGGGTCATTCCAGGTGTCATTGTGAGTAACTGGTGTTACGTGGTTGCTCAGTAAACTTTTTATTTAAGTTAAATTTGTCATCTGCACAGGAACCACCAGAAATCTGTACAACAAAATTCTTGTACCAAGGCACTCTAAATGTATAAAAGGGAGAGACCATGACCATCTTGGCCAAGCTTAGATAAAAACCCAAGAAACTTTGAAGATAAGTTGTTGCATCAGTCTGTCCCAACATTGAAACCCTGTGTAAATATAGTGTTTTAAAAGTGTATCATCATATGTGGAGACCAACCTGGCTACCTGCATTGTATTGTGACTTGAATATCTTTATGATATCAGCTCCAAAAGATTTTAGAAAAGTGTTTTAAAATGGATTTTATTCTGGGGTGCCCCGGTAGCTCACCGGGTATAGAGTGCTTAGGAGTGCTTAGGATGAGGCCCTAGTTCGATTCTGGCATGTCATCCCCCCTCTCTCTCTCCCGCATTTTCTGTCTCTCTCCAAGCTGTCACTATCAAATAAAGGCAAAAATGCACCAAAAATATCTTCCAAAAAATAACATGAATTTTATTCTATTTGATTCTTTCCTGAGAATCTTAAAGTAACTGAGGATGACACTGCCCCCTGGCATGTCACATGTCAACTATAAAATGCAGTTGCAGGTAACACAGAAAATGCAGTAGCGGTTGCGAGGAGCAGTTCACTTAACGTGGATCAAAGAAATGTCGGTCGTTATTTTTGGAACTGGACTTACAACAATTTGTACAGCTGTGTTGATATTTTTCATGAATATTGCTAAGTAGCTAACCAGCTATGCAGTAAGATGATGTCCCCATTCACCTACTACACTCTTGATTGGTCAATTGTTTGTCTAATCAGGGGGAAACATTTGTCAATGGGCACAAAACCAGAACTATTTGAATCCCTGAACAAATACGAGTTGTGGGCGGTGATTCAGAGTTCAAATGTGAGTGAATACAAAAAATAATAATTCAGGACACTGGACCGACAAACCTGAATGTTGAAGATATTTTCCATTCAGGGGTACTTTATACATTGACATTGATTTTATCTGTATACATATCATCTAAGCAATTCATAAAAATTGTATTTAATTTTGAATTCATTGTGTATAATTAGTTCCTCTCAGTGTAATTTCCCTGTAATAAAGCAGCCTAGAGCCCCCTTGAGTCATTCCCTCGCCTCTCTAATGGAGCCTCTGCCTTCATGAGTCACTGTGTCCATGATCAAAAGCAACACTTTCTCTGCAGAAATACATTTACCCCATTAGGCACACTATTCTAAGTATTTTCAATGGGGACCTAAAAGGATTGTGTTTGGATTTTTTCCGCTTTGGTTTTATGATGTTCATTATTGATTTTTTTTATAATGATCTTGGGGGAAACACATGTGTTCACTCTTCCTTTTAAAGCAGCAAACATTCACTGCTAAGACTATTAGACACTGATGCTGTTCAGCTTTGAGAAAGGAATCCATCTTATGACTTTCTGCTGCTATAGTAACAGTGATCAAGCTGCTGTAGTTGCTAAGCTATTCTGTAAAACTTCTAAGTGGAGAGTTATGATTTGCTTGCCTCTGTGGCCTGACCGTGTGGTACGTATTTCATTGGCTTCTTTGTGACTCTCCAAATCAGTTGATGGTGACATTACAGCCCATCTTGATGTAGCATTGAGTACAAACAGTTACAACAGGGTCACTTTCTCCAGGCAAACAGCTCTGCATTGCAGCTCGTCGGAGATCTGAAAGTGCCATTTCCTGTGAAAGTGAGAGTGGCTTGTGCTCCCCAGAGCCTCCACAGTGGAGCCTCTTTCTTCCTCTTATCATACATTCCCATCCTCAGACATCCGACAAAGCCACAGCTCAATAAAGAGGAACATTTCTATTTCCCCCAGCAGCCTGCTAGTAAAAAAGCATCTGTATGTGTGTGTATGTGAGAGAGGGAGAGCGAGATAAAGCAGAGGGTGAGAAATAACAAGGTTAATGGTGGGGACCACTAACAGCTTTAGTTTTCTATTTTTGGGGCAGAGGTGGGAGAGCCAGGAGTGTGTCAATGTAAACAACAAAATGAGGTAGTACATGTGGGTGCAAGGATGGTAGGTTGAGGGGGGTCGAGGAAAACTGAAGGCACAACACTTTGCCGGTTCCTCCCCCGGTGCCTGAGCACATCATGGATAATGCGACTGCTGTGAGGAGCTGTCAGGGACTGTGTGTTTAAATTTAGCTCCAGTTCACCATGTGCACACCATTCGTTGAAATAAAGCGACTGGATGTGGGTACCAAGATTTACCCGATGCTGTCAGTCTCTCAGCCCCTCAGCCAGAGGGAAGAAAAGATACCTCCATATTCCTGAAACCACATGAAAAGCAAGCACAGCCATTATATTCTCCCCTGTATCATTCCAGGACAGGAAATGAGAGAAAAAAGAGATAGAGTGTGTGGGAAAGGAAGAGTAGTGGGCAATCCATCCTAATTAGTGAGCAGTTTACCTTGCTGTTTGTTATAATCCTCCTCTCTTCCTTCTGCGTGCTGCATGCCATAACTGTGCTGCTCACAAAGCACCTTGGAAGAAGAATAGGCTTTAAATATTGCTGTCCTTAAGCAAAGTTGACAGAGAGATATCTGGTCTTTCTCCTCCTTGTATGCAAGTCACTCTCTGCTGTCACTGTCAGCGAAACCGCCCCAATTAAGTGTGATCTTCCTCTTTATCTGCTCGCTGTTTGTGTCAGGAGGAGATGATGACTTCTAATGAACCGCAGAGCAGCAGAGGCAGCTTCTTGTCCGAGGTGGGGTGTTAGACAAGGGGTTAAGGATGTAAATCGTATAGTCAAAAGTACACGTGAAAACTTGATGTTACAGATATACACCAGCGGAGGAGGAGGTGGAACATGAGTCAGAACTCCCACATCAAAGGGTGAACAAGTATGACTTGTGCTGTGTAGGAAGTGGCAGTCAAGCTCCAGGAGAAGAACAACTGCACATCTTTAAGATGCTAACACTTGCGTTTGCACAATTGAGATAAAATGCATACTTGTACTGTATTTGTGAATCAGAAGTGTATGTGAAAAAGGAATGCATTCTTAATCCCACAATGTATATGACAAGTACATAGGGGGGCAGTGGTGAGTGAGAGGCTGGAGACGCCGGTGCAGTCTCATAAAAAATATAAAATCAGTAAAAACTGTACAAACATGCAGATTATATATTTAGGTTACAAATAATGTTAAATTCACGAGCACAAAAAATCTTTTTCACCAGTTTGTCATAATAAGTGTTAGTAAGAAAGGGAAGTAGATTTATTTGATGTGTTTGTGGCGTGTTTTAGTCATGGTGAAGTTGCATAAAAAGGTCTCAGAGTAGAGGATGAACCAACCTTTGCACCCTTAACCCCCCCAGGTCAGGACCAGATTCATCCCATTTTAAATCAGAAGTCTCAGTTTGAGAAGATAGGGCTCCTGATGGCCATGATGTAACCTTTGCTGACTTTCAGCAACAGTATTTGAGTGCTTCCATGACCACAACTATTATTTTTCCTGGGTTTGTTTATGATGTTACTCACCTCCAAACTTCTCAATTGGTGAACAAGCTGATGCAATTCTGGTAGCAATTATTGCCATATCACCATCACAAGAAGCAGCTACGCATCTGAGACATACTAAGCTGAGCACAAACTAGCAGAACAGAACAACTGCAACATTCAGCAGCTTACAAAAGGTAAGAGGAACACCGATAAGAAGTTTTACCAATACTAATTGAAAAACACACTGTTGTAGACCTGCAGTTCTGGACAAGCAGTTCCAGTTCAATATGTGCCACCTATCTGTAACTGCACCTATTCTGCCACCAGCAGTTGGTTTTATATTTTACACTTTAACCTGAGAAATGTAAACAGTAAGTAAAAAGTATTTACTGGGCTATGTGTTATTTTGTCGATCTACTGTTTAGCTGCATATTATCAATAAACGGTCAGTTTCACAAAGTGACTGGTTCATTAAATACTGTGTGGCTGAAAATGAAAACAATCACATATCCACTGACATCTGATGAAAACTGTTATCTAAGAACCTCTAGTAACCAGACCACATTCATTTTTAGCATTGGTGGGCCCAGTGGGAAATAACTTTATAACCCTGGCTGTGTTACTATCATGCTGGATCCACTGAGCTATATAGTACCATATCTGACACATTTTTCCTTTGGGAACAGTTGAAACGTAAGTCACAGCATCACAGTCTTGTAATATGAAAAAGTAGAAGCAGAGATGGAGTGTCTCCCCTCTATACCATGTCGGCCATGATGAAAACTCCTTGTCGGGCTTTGTTATGGAGCCTGTGCAATATGATGTGAACTGCTCATAATGACAACGACCATTTGTTTTCATTACTTCTCCCAGCTTCACCCAGCACCCAACTTGTCACCATAACACGAAGCAGAGGAAGTGGAAGGGCAGCCAAGGAGAGCAGGGCAGATAGCAACAGTAACTTATTAGGCCATACCCTGATTAAACCTGTTCATGGCACTAGACAAAAACAGAAACACTAGGACATAAAAATGAAAGTTCATACACAAAAACGTAGAGGCCTCTATTTAGATGGTAGTAACCTGCCGCAATTGGCTTACACCACATGAGCCGTGAGCGTTTTTTCTGGGACCATAATGTAATTAATCAGTAACAATAATAAAGATGTTGTTACTTTGATAGTATTTGCTTGAGGTTCTTCATTTTCATTCAATTTTACCATCTTGGCGCAAGCCATTAAGGTTCAAGTCAGTCTATGCCATTTTCTCTACATGTGGAGTGACTCTGCCTCTGAGTGTAGTTTGTTGTCACCTGTCATCTGTGACCTTTTGCTGCAGACTAGTCCATCTTGCAACCCATCCACCACACATACACTCACACATATAAGCCTATACAGTATATACATAAAATGTTTCTGCAAACATTCACACAAAATGCTCAGGACAGGATGAGCAGCAAGAAGAGGTAGCAAGAAAGCAATTAATAAAGGCAGTGATGTGAGAGACCAAGCTATACACACTAGAAAGAGAGAAAGAGGAAAGAAGGAGCAGAGGTAAGTGTTTGACTACACAGTAACAGGGTACAGTTGACCAGGCTATCAGGCAACAGTGTCTCAGGTGCCGGGAGTCCTAGGGGCGATCATTATTGCACAGATAACCTCGGCAGCCTTCCCCTCCTCTGATGTGACACCAGGTAGGATTATCGCTCCTAAGACTGTTACTGTAAAATGGCCTCTGCAGGTTTATCTGGGCAGATTATATCCAGGGGAGTGAAGTCCCCGTTTGAAAGGCTGACTGTGATTCCATTGTTGATTTAGCTGGGGCCGAAGCTTTGATTACTAAAGCTACGTGGCAAAAGGATCTGTACTTACACAGCTCTGTGAGCAGCAAAGAGCATGGCGCTATATAGAGCCTCAGAAAACACCATTATTAAGGTAGAAAAAACAGCCCAGGAATTTGCAGTTTGGCAGTACATACTGATAGCATGTGCACAATATAACTTACAGTATAACAGAGTAACATGCAAGTTCGATCCCAGTTTCCATCAACAGCCATCTGTTTCTGTCAAAGTGTCCTTGAGCAACTTCTCTGTCATCATCTGGAGTTTCACAGTGACAGCGGGGACAAAGCTTCTTTTCTTCAGGACCCATGCAGCTCCACGCCGATCTGCACCCACGGGGGTTAAGCTTACTGGACAAGCAATACCAAACCATCTGTGCTGCTGCTGCCAGTCCAGCACCTTGGCCAGTAATGCTCCCCTGGAGAGAGGGCTAGAGTCGGATAATTACACACGTGGGCCAGGTGGTGTAGTCTGCACACACACTGTACCTCCTGGACTTTTTAACTTGTTTTACACAATCTTCAGTTCTTCTTTCCACCATCGCCACTGTTTGAAACAAAGGTGGAAAATGAACCCTGGTCAACAGCCAAATATTGACAACCTGCTAGTGAAGTCAGCATATCAGAAATTTCATTACAAACTACTGTATATAATGTTGAAATTTGTGCTGACTGCTGTGGTCTACCGTCAGGATCCAGACTGCAGCTCTGATTATTCCAGTCCTCTTTTACTATTCAAATCTGAACATAACACACCTTCAAAGATGGATTAAAGTGATGGAACTGAATAGAATTTAAATGTTGATTATAGGTTGGGTGAATGCTGTAATATTTCATATTTAATTCACTTTTAAACATAATCTAACCCATGGTAAAATGTTAATTATTATTTTTTCTGCCCTGCACAGGCTGCCTTGTCACAGCGCGCCTGGAGGAGACTCACAAGTCCTGCTTGGTGTGGCATCAGAGGGTGTTGGGACAGAAGCGGTGATAAATCCTGTGTCCTCTCAGAAGGCGCTAATAATTCAAGATGATGTGGCCAAATGTCACAGGACACATTTCCTGTTCCCCGCAAAGACAGAACCACTCAAAGACATGATAAATAGCCCTGACTTTCATCTTTTCTAACAGAATCTGTATGAAATCTTGAAGCATGATCCTGTTGTTGCGACGGTGTGCAGGCATAAGTGGCAGTCACATGCAAATAATTCTTAGTATTAGTTTTTATCGGGTTTGGAGTACCAGATGGGAGGGTTTTACCATGTCAGAAGAATTCAGATCATGTTGGGCAATTTGGCAGTAAAAATGTATTCTCAGAAACTCTTCCTGTGATCATGTGAACCTTCTCACACTGGTATTGTGGCAATGTGTGTGTTGCATGTAGCAAAAGCAACCCATCTGCCACCTAAAAAGCTAAAACATTATTATACTTTTGTTGGTGACAATAACAAAGTGCGATGTACAGTACATTACACATAAACTGTACCAATAAATCTACTCTTAAGTAGGAACATTGCTTGGATTCAAAGTTACAGCAAAGAATGACTATCAGAGAATTGAGCCGCCACATATTTCGGCAGAGTAAAGGCACATTTGCTCTCAAGTAGGAAAACTGTTTTGAAAATACTTTGAGTTGATTTGTAAATGTTATATCATACATGTCTTGTGATCTTCATTTAAACATAAGTGAAGTGACTTTCATAATTGATCATTTGTTCGTAAGTTGTGAGTATTTTCCTTCAAGCGAACTCACGTCAACCAAGTGAGTTTGCCTCTGGTTCAGTGTGCCAGATCAATAAATCTACCCATCACCTCCTTCGTCCATAAAAGTGTTTCCTGAACTGGCAACCCACTCCTTCCAATGACAAGCCCTCTGACTGAGCCAAATCTACATTAGTTGCACTCTAACTGTCTCAATAGCCTCTCTGCACCTCTCTACTGTTTCGTGCTTCAGACATAAATGCGTCCTCTTTGAAGGTTTCCAGACAAAATCAATACCCAGAGACAGTGTTGGCAAAAACAGAATCCAGATTTCCATCACTTTGGCCTTTTTCTTATCCCCTCAGCCAAAGCCATCAAAACAGGGGTCCCAGCACAACAATCAGACAGGCAGACAAAGTTATCGCTGTGTATCTGAAGGATAGATGCCTTATCTACAAACTGGCCTGACTGTGATGGCTCACACCTTAAGTCATCCTGAAAAGAACTGCAGAAATAATGTGGTTGACATTGAGCTTAATGTACGTTTTTGCGACTGTATAAGGTCACAGAAAGGTCAGCTGTGTGTGTGTGTGTTATATCAGAGAAAGTAGATATGGTTTCAAATCTCCAAAAGAGTGGTGTCAAAACTCAAAAAAGATTTCCTTTTGTTTTTATTTGTGGCTGCTGAGATTCCAGATTCTTGGGCTTCTATCCTCAAATGCTCCTAAAAAAAAGATCCTTTACTTAAGTAAAAGTACTGTGAAAACACTCGTACTGTATTCAAATCCTTACTTAAGTAAAAGAATGAAAGTGTTGTCAACAAAAAGTAAAAGTACTCATTAAGTAGAAAATGCTCCCTGTCAGTGTTTTACAATTATATATGATATTTCTGGATTAATATTGCTGGTGCATGAATGTGTATGTTGCATTTTACTGCTTAGATGTTTATGGTTGGGATTATTTTAACTACTTTATATACTGTTGGGTAGTTTATATGGAATATGGAAGAAACCTCATGAAGAGCAACAGAGGAGCATCCCTCTCCCAGGACATGCGATAGATACCATGTGTACAGAATAGATTCACAACAAAAAATCATAGTATATACAATTCTGATGACAAAATGTAGATTGAAAGTAAAGTACAATTAGCTTCAATTTGTACTTAAGTAAAGTACCATAGTAAATGTACTTAGTTCCACCTCTGCCCATGCAATTGGTATCTTTGATTCTGCCATAAATTTGACGCAGTAAGCAGTAGCCTTTCCATATAAGGAAATATAGATTTATTACCCCTCTATATAGCTTTAAGGTTGAAAAAGTAATTTTATTCCTCATTGTCTGACTCAATTACATATTATTTCTTCATCAATCAAGGGAAATATTCAAACCCTAGACTCATGGATGCTTCATTCCATCAAACAGTAATATTCCACATGTCTTGTGCATCATTTTATACACATTTCCTTGGAATTTAGCCTCACATATTTTATATATTTTGAAACTTTGGGATCTCCACTGGAATTATAATAATATACTGTATATATATATATATATATATATTAAACGTCTGTGGGGTTAAAGAGGTTTTGAGTGCATACTAAGCTTGAGTTTTTGTCTTCAGTAGAAGGTGTAAAGGGGTTTTGGGAGCTCCTGCTTGCCATTGCGTCACAGACAGAAAAAGGAAAATATTCCCTTGCAGATACACACAGTCAGCACAATGCCTAACAGCCTCTTACAGCGCATACAGTGGTTTATCGCAATTAACGTGAGCCGAGTGTGTGTGTGTGTGTGACTGTTGAGGGGAGTTGGAGGTCAACAGCGGTGACGTCAGGGTAAATTGAGACGATGTGCGTAGAGTGTTGTTGACAGCACTGTAAACAGCGGCCAGGTGGAACAGTGCTCTTCAAGCAACTGCTTTTCATAAACAGATGGGAGCTGTTTATGGCTGCTACTCCTCTTTGTTGAGTGAATATATAATTACAGATTAGACAGGCTGAGGTAATTGGAAGTTGTGCAAACAGTCTATCTCTTTTCTTTCTGCAAGTTCCCCTCTTAAGCTGATAGGTTGAAGTAGGTTTTATCTGCATTTGGCTCCCTGCTGCAGGACTCATACTGAGGTTGCTGTTACACACAGCACATACAGGTGTTAGTGAGGTCTATTTCCTGTAATTTATTGTATTCTTACTTACTTGTCTTTTCAAGCACTCACCTGTCATGTTTTGATCAGTTTAGGTCATTTTCTTTTTGTAATTTTAGGGGCATTTTACACAAACATGCTTTTTGGCCACTGTAGGTCACAGGTCATATCAAATTGAACCAGAGCGACATACCAAAGGCCTGCACCAAACCTACAACCTAAAAGTTGTTAAAGGCATAGTGAAAGTTGTCCAAATCTTTCTAATATGAGTTCAAATCAATTTTCTTACTAGAAAAAAAATAGCATTAATGAATGCCATGAATTTAGCCAATGTTCATCATTAGTAATGTTAATGTTGATCTGGAGATTTCAACATACTGTTGTCTTAAATTATTACTCACAAGGGGGTTCTACTACACAACTTCCTGCGTAGCTTTAAATAAGGAGGCACTAGCATGATGTATTAGGCTTTGGAATATAAAGAACTGGCAGAGAAGTGGATTATGCTGCAGGAGTTTGTAATATTCCTTTAAATGTAACAACAATGGACAATTGGTATAGAATATAATTTGTCAACAAAGATAGCTTGATAGATACACATGTAGTGGGATTATATGGCGATTAAATCTGAAGTGTGCTCTATGAGAAAGTAGTCCTACAGTGTAACTGTCAGATGTTTGTATAGACAATTTCCTCTCAAGCACTCTCATGGCTTGCATGCTGATCATGCTTTAATTTCTGGCTTGTTTCTCTCATGTCAAAACACTGCGTGGCTGGAAATATGAGCTAAAAGGAGGCATTCAGCTCATCACCATCATCCTTCAAGCTTTTGTGCATTTCCGAGTGCCTCCAATGTTTGTCAGTGAGAGCAGAGACGGCTGGGTCTGTACTCCTATTCATGAGCCGTTTCTCCCGTGTCTCAACAACAAAACAGAGCATAAAAAAGGACAAATAAACCACGGTAGTTGCCAAAGCACAGAGTGAAAGGTGGTGAGAAGTGTCTTGGCAAGCTCATGAATTTCTTTAGTCTTCTTCAAGTGTGAATGCTTTGGGAGTGGCAAAAAAAGTTGCATATACCATTTTTCCTTTATGTTTGCCTTTGGTTTCCATCTCCTCCTCCACCTCCTCCTCCTCCTCCTCCATCGCCCTCCCACACTCTCTGTGCTGTGGTCCATTAGGCTGTCTGTCCACAGCCAGAAGTGACTTTGACATTTGCTGAAACGCCCAGTGGAGTGTTCAGGCTTGAAAGGATATCCAATGCTTTGACCCAAAACCACTCGTTTCTTTTTCTTCTCCCTTTCCTTTCCATCAAAAACTCCTTTGTGACATTGTGCACTGGCATGTTGGCTCTCAGACCAAAGCCTGAATATATTTAAACTTCCACCAATGAAAGACACCCCCTCCCATCGTTACCCCTCCTCACACATACACACATCCAGACACGACGACACACACAGGCGCATTCATGTACACACACGTCACACTGAGATGCAAAAACACACAGATACACAAAACACAAAAAGGGCCCAGTGTGAAACCACAACCACTGCAGTCCTGCACTTTCAATGAGACTTAAATATTTTATGAGCACACCAAAGACAAGATAGCTGAGGGGAATCCTTATTTATAACATGAAAACATTATCATCCATAAAATATAGTAAATAATGACTCAACAGGGAAAATTCTTGTGCCTTTTTAAAACTTCTTAAAATCTTAAAAAGGGCAGGAAAATAATAATGAATCTTGAATTATATTATTAGTTAACTTCATTCAGTACATAAGGTATGCATACGAATGCCCATACATAACAGTCTGTGCTTACAATGTCTTACTATGTCCTTATATGTGGTAAATAATGTAATACATAGTAGTAGTTTTTGCAGACATTAGTGGTCAAGCTCATGGATTTGTAACAACACCACTTTCTTCCAGCAATGGCAGCTGATTCATTCTTGCAAGTATTGAGCAAGTGACAAGATTTTTAAAAGGTCCTCCAAATTATAATGGGCTGGCTGCCAAAATGGCAAACAGACAAACAACAGCAAAAATACTGACCGGCTTCTAATGACCAGCCAGTGGTTGGTGTTAATTTCCCACTCCAGCAATAACTGTTTCACGTAGTGACTTACAGCAGTGTGGGCTGGACCTAAAAAATGACCTGTTTCCTCTGGCAAAAAACTGTGCGGCAGGGGTGGTATCATGTCTGTCCCACAAATTAGAAGCGTCCAGAGTGACCGTCAAAGCAAGATGGTGCCAGATTATTGTAAGTATAAGGAGGAATCCCCTTGAGAGCATTCTTTACCCTTCATGAGACAAGCTCAGCCCTCTCCACCCATCCATTATAAATGGAGTCTAGCGTCACCCTTATGCCTCATCCCTCTCTCTGGGCAGTCAGCGTGAAATATTCACCTGTTCCACTCCTTCAGGAGAGTGGGGGATTAATGGAAAGAGAGGAGCTGAGGGAGCTCCTCTGTCTCCAGTTCCCATGAAAAAAGGGTCTGAAACGCTGACGCCAACTTGCATCAGCAAAGACCCCCATCCCACCAGTATACATACAGTACACACTCATCTCTGGCTGCAAGGGAGAACTTTCAATGATTGCTTCCTCCAGACAGCTCACAGGACAAAGATAACATTGTAGCATATAAACCGTGTGCACACAAATAATCAGTTATTAGTTGATAGCCAAACATCTCAGTCTTAAAACTATTAATAGTGGCCAGCAGCGACAGTCAAATGTTCAGTGAATAAGCATGGAATGACTTAATATGAGTACCAACTGTAAAGCCCCCATTTTAAGTTATTAAAGAAATTTCCTTTCGGTAAATAATGTTTGTCTGTATTATACTTCTGTATTAAAGTTGAAAGTCAAAAGTAAATGTGGAACTGTGGCTGAAGGTTTTCAAGCACAGCGACAAAGAAACAGAAAAGTGCTTGTAACCTTTCTTTTTGCTGGAGTTAAACGGGGGATAATTCTCAAGGAATCTGGTAGAATGGGCTTTTTGTCCTTTTAATTATAAACAGTGTAGAAATACAGGAAACGTGTGAAGAGAGAGAGGGGTATGACCAACAAAGTGAAAGAACTGAACCAGGGACGCTGGCGTTATGTGTATTCAACGTTACCACCAGGCTACCAGGACACCCCGCGATGGACACAAAGTTTGCAATTAATCACAATTTTGTATGTACTCTATCTATTATTTTGAATTGAACATTAATGAGGAGAAATTGAAATTAACAGTTTAAATCATTTAAAATTATATAGCACTAATATACATATATACACATGTAAAGCATTGTTGTGGTGTGGATGTTAACTCAAAATGAATAGTCTGATACTGTAATTTCTTTCAAAGTTAAGTGAACTGTTACATAAGAAACAGTCTTGTGTCTAGCCTTGGTCTTTTTGACACAAAACTGTCTAAATAATTTGTTCCCAGTCAAACAACACACAAGTGTAACAGGTCTACTGAAATACTTGGAAACAGCGAATCCTCTGCTGTTTCCTAAGAGCGCCAACCTCCAACATAGATACCAGTGGACGCGTTACATCACCTGAAAGCCCCTCTGCTCTTCCCCACTTTAATTAACACCTGCAAAGAGTGCTGCTGTGCACTGAGCATCTGTTGCTCAATGGGTAGAAGTGTGATACTCGTACTTCCATCGCTTAGGCACTCTAATGATTAAAGTGTATTCACTCATGGCACTGCGCAGTGCTTTGAATTACAGTGCACATAAAATGACATTTATGTTATGTCTATGAATTTCCACCACGTTTCATTACGAGCGTCACATGAGAGTGTGTGTCATCGGTTGAAAGAAGCCTGCTGCAAAAGAAACCGATGCACATGTCTGAATGTCAGAGAATGAGGTGGTGGGTGACACACTGAGTAATGATGGAGAAGAGGGAGGACAGATTCCCACAGGAGACCAAATGTTCCCTGTGCCCTTTGCCCCATGTACGCCGTCAGCTCCATAACCTCTATTTATACACCGCACCACTGGAAACTGTCAGCACTGGGGTGATATATTGATTCAACAGGTCGTTTTTCATGTTTGCTTCTAACTACGTACGTGGCAGCTCCGAGGAAACAACACACGCTGTTACAAACAGAATGAGACTCACGACTTCAGAAGGGATCTCCACATCTGGTCCACATCTCTCTGCATGTATACTGTATGAGGGTACAAGGAGCTGTGCATGTGTGTGACAGAGAGAAAGTGAGGGAGCAGAGAGGGGAGAGACGATCAATAAAGGTATGGAACACATTAAATCACAATGTTGAGTTGTAAGGCTGACTCATTGATTTTAAGCAGCAACCTATTCCATAGAACACTGAATGGTGGACAAAGTTAACAAGATCGAAGCCTCAGTCCAGCTGCCTCGTGCAGCAAACCTCATTAAATCTCAGGGGACACAGAACAGGGAGAGGCTAGGAGTACGGGAAAACCATGTTACTGTACATAAAATGAGGCCAGGAGGAAGTGAAACATTCCCCTGGAAGTTCATGGACTGCAGCGGAACACTAACCCCAAGAGAGGTAGTAAACGTAAGATGTGAATAACCCATTTATCAAATGGAAGATTACGAGGGACCAGTGCACAAAATGTCAGTAGTCGTTATGGGCATTGGGTCATTTAGAGGTATTCACATGTCTATGTAAGTGAAATTCACTGTAATTGTGAGACCTTGGACACCCTTCAATCATTGTGCTCTCATCCATGAGCAGCCTGCTTCTACTTACACCAAATGAGTCACCTTGCTACCACATTACCTAATGGTTCATACCTCTTTTCTCAGATACATACATAGAAATTATAATAAAGACCATTATCAATATTCTGTTGCATCAGTGGTAGACAGATATTTATGTCTCACAGATACATTTTACCAGTTTGTCAATCACAGAAAAAAGAACTGCTTTGTGAAAAAGAAATCACCAACAAGTTGCTCGAGGACGACCATGAGATCTTAGTTGAGTTATTGTTTTAAGTCATGCACATTTGTCAGTGCATCGGCTCTCAAGATTAGACTTGCATCAGGAGCTCAATTTTTTGTCATCTATCGTTCCTGAGTCAGTCCATTGACCACTTGAGTATCAAGGAGCGTTTTTTTTAAAGTGCATGCTGTGAGCCAAGCATGCCTCCTACATTTCAGCCTGCTCATTCGGGGGGGTGGGGGGGGTAGTTTGCTTGCCCTCACATATGAGCAGAGATTACACTATGAAACAGGAGCCGTCTGCTCTCCCCAGAGGCTTGGTTTCTCAATGGTACACGCAGAGAGGATGAAATAGTTGCCCTGGAGTCGCAGTCAGCCCCCGGTTTCTTCACAGTTTGGTGTTAATGGAAGCTCAAATGGTGAGCACAGACCACGTTGGATCTGTAGAAGCATAGTGGAGGGTGAGTCACCCAGTGAGAGAGACTGAGATGGGAGGGATGCCTAGTGCTGAGGTGGGAATGTGCCCCAACCAAACACAATTGAGTTTGCCTGGGAGAGACAGCAAAGTGGATGTGCAAATGATCTCACCCCACTCCACGACAAAGCACCTTTCAGAGCGAGTGTGAGAAAACACTTCACTTCCATCTTTTCTCTTGTGAAAATGTGTAGTATGCTTAACTAAAGCAGCCAGAACCATACCTTAACCTGTACGTTCTGTGCATTATAATAATCTGTTATGGTAAAAACATTAGTCCCTGCACAATGTGAGTCAGTGTACACCATCTTTGTTGTTACTATGTCTATACCTGAGTTATCAAAAGAAATTCTTGCACAGTGTTTGCGGGCTACTTCAGATTTTGAGTGGTGCATGCACTTGCTGCGAAGGTAACAGATCACCAGACTGCTTGGGCATAGCTCTTATCTGCTTATATTAGGCATAATTAGAGATGGAGAAGATTCGCTGTTGAATGATCATCTGAGAGTACGTTCAGATGCATAATTGTGTTTACTGGCTGAGGGAAAACAAGTCTTTCATCTCGTGGAGATAAGAGGGTGATTGTGGTCGACTTGGTGGCCCCTTCTGTGTATTCTCAGGTCTGATCTCTTTGTTGCTTTGCTCTCTCCCACCCTCCCTCTCTCTTCCTGATTAATGCGGTTGCTTGCCTAAGCGTCATAGTTAAGATGAAGAAAGGCTGGTGATAATGCTTGGTGGGTGTCTCAGTCTGGGGAGGAGATGGATGTCAGAGAGCAGGGAAGTGAGGTAGGAAGACAGTAATACATCTCCTCTTTTTCAGAGTACAGTTTGTGCACCTATATAAATGCAGGTTAATATGAGGTTATCCACCTCAAACTATCCCGTTGATCATCATCCAGATAAATACTATAGTTACTATATCTGGGTGCTCTTACATTCAAGAACGTCAGTTAAAACATTAATCAGTACTCACTCTATATGATTTGCTTATGCATTACTATGGCACAAATAGCACGTTTATACTCTGTGAATATGCGATTATTTACAGCTATGTGAAAAGTATCTTATCTAAACTATATCGACATCTAATTACAAAATTAGAGATTAAAAGACTAAAGATTAGATTAAAACGTGTCAGCAGGCTAATTGCAATTGAATCTGAAGCTCATATTGCATCAAATTTGCATCAATTGAATCTCATAGGTATTCAGGTACAAGTAAAAATTTTAATGTTCATTTCAATCATTACAACCATGACTTTAGTTGATTAAGTGGTCTTTATAAACAGATTGGTTTATAATTGCTCATTCTTGTTTAGTTTACAGTACCATGCTGCTCATGACCACGTATTGCCTGTTACCACTATTGGCAGAAAAAGCCACCTCATGTATTGGCATTGGGATTTCATTAATGCACGCTTAGCATATTCATTGACCTGGTGCAAGTTTGCCATTGTGTTCATGTAATAGTTGTGTATCATGTGTGCATGTGCATGCGTGTGCAGAGTGATCTGAGTATCACGGGAGCGGAGCCACACTGTCAAATGCAAACGTGTAGCATGGATGCAATGAACAAATACCTGCATAATACGTCACAGAATTAAATAACTGTGGTCTTTTGCATTTGAATTGTGTGGTTCAGTTGACTAACAGCTGAGAGCTGCTGTTGCCACAGTAGGAGATGTTGTCAACTTCTGTGGTGCTTTACTGACCGCAGAAATACTGTATAACCTACCAACCCACAAACTGTGATACAAAATATGCATTCAACATTCAGCATTTGGGATGACCCATTGTAATGTTGTAATGTAATGTAAAGCTAGTTAGCCTAGCTTGCTAACGTGGCTTTTCATGTATGTTACTTCAACACTTGGAGAATGCAGCTGGCAAGGTACTGTTGTGTCTGCCCTGTGCAGAAAGGGTTAGGGTATTCAGAAATGTTTCTTCAGTTTACTACTTTAACTCTGATCGTGTCATTAGTGATTACAGTGCAGCTCTTTGCATTTTTTATGAGAACATTCCTCCACACAGCCCCATCAATCTAAAAATACTAAAGCAATCACATTCTGCTGCAGATGTACTGCAGATTAAGGTGTGAACAATATTAATTATCGCCACAGTAACATCATTATTTATGCAGTGAAGGCTCCTCTGATATACAGTCTTATGATTTTTATTCTTGTTTGATCCATGAGCAGAGGAGCAGACAGTTGAAAGCAGAGAAAGGACGAAAATCTGAATTGAAAGATGAAAGTCGAAAATCTGTGTGGAAAAGCTGTATGCGGAGGAAACACTGGAGAGTGTGGTGGCTTTGATCATTCTGCCATGAAGTCTGAGGTTTCTAGTGTGAAGGTGGTAAATTGGCGCGCTTGGCCAATTACTACCCAGCGCAGTGATCTAAAGGCCATCGCACATGGTCACCATTTTCTTGAGCATTTTATGAGTTCGTGTCATTGAGCAGGGCAGGTTCACTTTAATCAAATGGGTCAATCTACAACAAATCCAAAAGATGAAGGTATGGTTTACGCCAATGTGTATGTGTATTGTTTTATTTGCTTATTTCTTCCGTATTGTTTTTTTCTCATGCAACCCATTCAAATCCCCTTCTTGGTACACTGTAATTTGTATATCATACACCATCACTCAGGATTCCCAGGATTCCCAGTTGCTGTGGCACAACAAAAAACAATAGAGTGAGAGGAGCCACTGGTTACAGGAGTGCTTTTTCCTTAATCTGAATTCCCATTTCAAAATTTTATTATAATGATATCCTCAATGTTCCTCAGCACAGTAACACAGGAGTCTCCTGGTTCATGAAACAACAACGATTGCCACTAGTTTAAATAATTTTTTGTAGCTTATAGTTTGGCTTGGCACATGACTACAATACCCATGAGCCTTGGCAGTCATTGCCATGGAGAAAAACCCAGTAATTTGACAAACCAAAATTGATCTTTGGCTTCCACCTGTCATTAGTAGCGCAAGCTTCTTTTTTAAATTATTATGTTAAACTCTGTGACTACTGATTCAAACAAAAATATACCTTAGGAGTAGGGGTGTAACGATTCACCGATACGAATCAGAATCCAGTTTTAATGTTAAAGATGACAACGATTTGTAAGGTCTTGATGTGTATTATTTGATACTAATCATAAAGGTAGTCTTTTCAGACAATGATATGTAGTACAAAGTTGCCATGTATGCAATGTTCCAGGTAAACAATTAACAGATGTTGGGGCACCTTAAAGATAAGATGCATTGTTGTTTAGACGAGATCTTCCTTGGTATGTGAAAAGTTATCTCTGAGAGGTTAAGGTACGTGAAACATCATTCTGAGAGGTTTCTTTTCCTGACCCCTAGATAGGGAACGGAAGTTTACAGACTTGTGTGTTGTAGTAGGACCCCATGCATGTCTAAAGGTATAAAAGATGAGCTTGGACAGTGTTCGGGGCAGCAGTACTGATTCGGCTACGGGTGCTGTCCAGGCCAAGATGCGCATGCCTGTTGATCCTGAACTTTGATGCAAATAAAGAATATTATGTGAAAAGTCAGTATCAGCGGAGTTTCCTTCCATCATCGAATCATCGCCTACATCCGGGGAATGAAGAAGAAATTAACTACAGTCTGTAGAACAGCGATTAAGTACCGCAGGAGACAACATGGTGAAACCTATGCGGGTGTTTCGGTTTAACAAGTTACTCTGTTAACTGGTGACTTTTAGCCGAAGGCATCTGTTGTTGTCGAGGGGGATTTCCTGGTCTTTTATGAAATATACAGTATCTATTTGAAGGCAAGCAATGCTACTTTTATAGAATTGGCTTATTTTAATTGATAATGGAAAATGAATTTGTGTTAATGTTAATGTTAATGTTAAGAACTGTATCAGCATCGTATTGCATCGAATCGCACCGAATCGTTCTGTATTAAAATGTATTGTCCCTGAATCATATCGTAGCTCATGTATCTGGTTATTATAATGCAGAAAATAAACATGACCATTATTTCCAAAATCAGTGGCGCCTGAAATAACTTAAGGGGATCTGACGGAACTCGTGGTTTGGTGTGTATAGCAACAGTATGACAATCAGTATTACTCAAGTTACAGGTGGCAGATTGAAGACATACTCCCACCAAAACTACAGCATGCAGCTGGATTACCAACAACACAGTCCCCCAGTGCCTCTCCTCCCTCCCACTGTGTTTAGGGTTAGGGTTGTGCATGTGCTTTGTATAGTATCTCTGCACGAAAGAAGAGCCTTTTATCTTTTGCTGTCCAGGCTGTCAGGGCCAATAGAGAGAAACAGAAAAATTGAAATTGACTGAGGTGTACATGGTACATGGTGTTAATTCTTTGTGGTTTGCCATGCCATCGCTGGAGGTGACCAGGCATGAAATTCCATCGACACTCTCTAAAAGGCCAAGTAGCGCTGCTGTTGCTAGGAGATTAAGTTTGGAACAAATGTGTCGATACTGCCTAATGAAGCTGAATGGTCACTGTCACCAGGAGTACTGCTCTGAGAGGCCACTCATTTAATTGTTCCATTATTCAGTTCTATT
This sequence comes from Enoplosus armatus, assembly GCF_043641665.1. NCBI lineage: Eukaryota > Metazoa > Chordata > Actinopteri > Centrarchiformes > Enoplosidae > Enoplosus > Enoplosus armatus. The sequence goes on from NC_092186.1 coordinate 18,801,150, forward strand.
GTATCAGTGGATTCAAGTTGTCAGGACAAAAAAATCTGCATTACGGATGTATTTGAGACTTTGAGTGTATTTGAGTGTCTTTTTCAACAAATGTCCAATATTGTAATCGATTCTATTTCACTCAGCAGTGGCATCAGACAAACATTAAATGAAAGACCTGGCCATAACTCTAACTTGGATGAAATCATTAGAGTTCTTTTCAGTTGTTTGCTTCAGTGCAAATAAATTGGTGTTTGTCATTTCAAGAGCTACAAAAAGCAATTTGAAGAGTTTTTCAGGATTTCAAGGACTGGTTTGCTTGAGTCTGGGATTCAAAGGATTCACAAGGCGAAAAATTGAGGCAGAATGGAGAAAATTGACAAATCAAAAGCATGTCTGCCTGTCTGCTCATTTAATTCACATGTGGGGATACCATGTTATTGTAATGTTACCCCACACCCAGAAAAACTGTACTGAATTAAATTATTATGTTCACAACTCAGGAGAAAGGTGCTGTTTCAAATCACCAGGAAAAAGTTGAGTGGTGATTTATTCTCGGCTTGATAATAGAGACAGGAGGGGAGTCCCTTGTTTTATCTCCTCTTCACTTCTACTTAGAGAGAGAAGTGATGCATGCTTGTGAAAGTAGAATCATTTTTTCAGGGAATTATAGTTTGGATTTACATATTTAGTCTTGACTGTTGCTTTTTGTTCTATTGAAGAGAGGGACAGGTTAGACCTTTCTTTTAAATCATTGTTGGGGTAAAACAGCTGGACAATCTGGGGGAAATGTTGATGACCTCGTACCTCGTACATACAATAGCTACTGATTGCTGTTCATTGCTGTGTTTTTAACTTAGGTAACGCAGGTATTATAAATCTGTTGTTGGTGATATGCGACAGTGTTTCATTTAACTTTTAAATTGCCGTTGGTATGTTTCTCCTTGTATGTATTTAATGTCCTTTAGTACAGCACAGTTTAAACTGTGTTTAAATGTGCTCTATGAATAAACTTTATTTACTTCAAAGCTTAAATCTGCCTCCTAGCGTATCTCTTTGCTTGTGTTAAAATCCCACTTTGATTGCACATTTTGTAACAGGTTTCAAGAAGTCAAGGGTCTTCTACTGTACACAAGTGACTATAAAATCTCTTCAGCAAGGAAAAAATACAAAAAACAAAATTGCGTGTATTTGTCCTCGAAAGAGGAAAACAAGATATGTTGTGGAGCCTGTACATACATGAAACATTGGATCAAATTGAAATCTGAACAGAAACATGCAAGTAAGGAACTGGGGAATTGATTCATTCTAATTTACAGCTAACTCTTAACACTTAATTGTTTTTATTAATTCCATTACACTTAAAAGCTTTCCGTACATTCATCCATGTTTCATTTTGTTCACTGCTTGTGGAGTTCTTTGAAGTAATTGCCAAATTTGCTGAACTTTGCAAACATTTTTAATGAAGTATGTGCAAATCAAATGACCAATAAACAGCAGGCCCTCTGAAAAAGCATCAGCATGCTGTGGTCTACTCCATCTTAGCAACATATGAATTTATGGGACAACAACTGAATCATCTCCACTGATGAAATGGTTTTGCACTTTACAACCTTCACACACACACACACACACACACACACACACACACACACACACACAAATGAAAACCAGACTTTATTCATCTGCCTCGATTGTCCACACGTGAAAACAGCTGAACGAGCAAAAGGCAGTGGAAACATTACTTTCCTGCTCTGTGCATAGCTCATTCATACTGTATGTGAGGCACATTGGGGATACAGATGGCTCTGTCTTATCTGTGTAGTTTCTCGAGTAAATCATATTTATCTGGCACCAGTGGTCCTGGAAGACCCATCAACACCGCCACCCCCACACACCAAATATTGCAGGTACAATGCAGACAGTCAACTATATTAAGATAAATTAAGAAGGGATTAGCATCCCAGATCTAAGAAGCCTGCACCATCTGTTTGAAATATCCCACTGTAAGTGATCTAATAATATGAAAAGGCAGAGAAAGAGGAGCATGTTAGATGTGTGTGTGTGTGTGTGTGTGTGTTGTTACAGACAACTGCACAAAAGGAAATACAATATTTGGTCTGGGTCCATTACGCACTGTGTATCGATGTTAAATCGATATATGAAAAAGAACATGACTTTATTGTCTGTCAACTTTGGCATTGTGCGTTCTGAGATAAAGATGAAAGGGAAGAATGAATTATGTAAACAAAGCATGCTTGCATTGTCAGGGACGGATTCTACACAGTTGTACTGTGTGTGTTTATGAGTGTACGTTATGTTTCCAATTATGTGGTGTGAAGACAAAGGATTGTAGACAAAGTAAACCAGTGGTTTACTGTATGCTTGCAGAACCATCGTATGGAAAATATAGAGAAGATAAATATGTTATGTTGTTAATGACCAGTTTTCTATGATGTAGTTATTTATAACGATGGGGTATGGAAAAGTTACATGATATTTAATGATGGTGTGTGTTCACATTTTGATTGAACTGACTGCACAGATGCTATTTCTGTGTAATCATGTAATATAATGTTTAGTGTGCTTTTGCAGTTATGTACTTTGGAATATAAAGATGATAGAAGTAATATGATTGCATTGTTGGAGATATATTCTACACAGAGAGTAGTGTCAGTGTTTACTGTGTGTTGGCAAGGATTGCCAGGGTAACTGCAGTTGGCAACAGTTCTATTCTTGTCATGCGGCAGTGAGGTAGGAAATATCTCAGGGTAGCATAGTATGGTCAACAGGGCATATTCTGCCTCCATGAGTTAATTGGGTGTGAAAAGACATGACTAAGAGTTAGATCCTTCACTTCAGCAGGGGATAAAAGAGGAGCTGGAAGGTATGATAATAAATGGAACCTTAACAGTGACAGGTGGGATTAGCACGCATTGGTGTGGTATAATACCGCACTGCATCATGTGGAGTCTTATCTAGATCCACTACTGTATTGTGCCAGCTTAAGAGTCAGTATCAGCATCTGTTCAGTCGTGAAATGAAATGACGCTGGTGTTTCACAGCAAGTCATCCCTTAAAGATACCTGGGAGATGAGTGATGCCACACTTAAGAATGGCACAGAGACATTGTATGAAGATCTAAAAGGCTGACCGTGAGACAGAAAAACATGCCAGTTTGACCGCATGTGGAGAATCAAAGTAAAAAAAAAATGTTTTTTGCATATATTAATTTTGTTGAGTTTAGTTCTGAATTAAATAGTTTACAAACATGTCTTGAAAGTTTTTGCTTCAGTTGAATATGATAGATGGCCCAATGTATTCTATGATAAACTTTCAGTCTGACAGTTCTCAGTGTCTTGATGACAAACATACACTTGTTTGAGTGATTAGAAACAGATGCTACACTGAGTTATGGGCTGTTGCTCTTATTGTTATTGATATATAGACAATTAACATTCTGGTTATAGAATGCATCGTTTGTCTTTCTACAAGAACTATTGATGAGCAGATCAGATGACTATCATATCAAACTGTGGCTGCTCATCATCATTTCTTGGACACAATGTTGTTACCGCTTATGATGTACAAATGTCTAGTAGAGATGAATATACAGGCGCACCACCCATACAGGATTCAATTACTACCATAACGCCCATACGTTTTTTCATTCATCACAGTGGACAAAGTCACATTTTAACTAGTTTGATTCAAAATACAAATTCTTGTTGCCAGTGTTTGCTACATGTGTCACAGGCCAAGTATTGTATAAAAAAGTTATGAATAAATAAAATGTACATCAGGATGTCATAGTTTGTCAGGATAAATACATTCAGATCTACAGGTTTCAGCTTAGGAAGACACTGCAACAACTCTGACTTCTCTGATCTCCTTGTAGAAGAAGGCAAGAGAAAGTTTCACTGTGAAGATCATAAAGTACAAAAACACATTATTCAAGATAATACCATATTAACCATTGTTTCTAGTTACACTTGTATACTGTAGAATTTCTGTGACAACTGTAACAAGTAATAAAAGGCAGACAGAGAGACGCCCTGTCACTGGGTCAGCCATAAGGATGGTTTTATCAGAAGAAATTGGATAATACCCTCCCATGTCCTCTGGGTTATTGAGCTACAGGAGGGCCTCCTCATTAGATTAAAGGGCATTACTAAAGGTTAAAGTAAAATACTGCAGCGTAGCACTGGAGCTTCTGCGTCCATCCATGTTTAGAAAAAAAATATCTCATTTTCATTCTAACTAAAGTAATATTAAAGTTATAAAAACTCAGTTGGTGCACAGACGTACATGACATCACCTTTTTTCAACACGTCCTCATACCTAAACGACTTGTTTAGGTTGTTTGCCAATGACCAGCATGAGAGTACCAGCATCAGGCGTACCAGACCTTCGTCATCATGGTAACAATAATAAACACGTGGTTAACATTGTGAAACAGTCGCTGTTTGGTTAGGTTTAGGTTATAATAATTTTTCTATTTCAGGTGACATGTGTTGGGTTGAAGGCTTAGTCTGCCAAAAGCAATTGGCTCTTGTGATGTACAGCTGGTTACCATTGTCTGTATCAATGCTTCCAAATGTAGCTTTGCAATGTCAACACCATTGCATTCTATGTTAAAGGTAATTCAGTATTTGGAACAGAAGTATATATGAGATATACCGTACATATCCCATAGTGAAAGCACCTTGTTAATTAAATTAGTTTTTTTTACTGTCCATGCAGCTTTAAGTCCAGTTATACTCTAGTGTATAGCAGTGATAAACATATTAACAACCATTTATATTGTTGTATTTTCACACATTTCTCTACAATAATCACCTTCAAGGTCATCAATCACACATTCATTAGAGCTACAGGCACAGAAGGGAAGGATTTTGTAAAATTAGTCTCTGTTCATAACCAGTTTTCAAAGCTGTTCAATCAAAGTCACATTGTACAGCATGACTTCATGAGTCCAATAGACTTGTAACAATTTATCCAGTTTTACTAATTATCCAATGAAAAACACATGCTCAGTTTCAGCATGGTGCTATTTTATTCATACAACAACGCAATCGTGCTGGATGGTGCTCAGTGCAAGCACAGTCCTCTACCACTGGCCATTGAGCAGCTCATCTTGAGCAAATGTGGCCTAAGTGCTCTGTTTTAGGGCATCTCCAACTTTTCTGAAAAGAGGGGAGACGGTTACTCTGAACTCTGAACAGATTTTCCCACTCACTCTGTGGAATTTGAACCATTGGCCTTCCACTTGTGTTTTGTCCCAAAACTTAAGACCAAGGCCACAGTCACACATTAATCATTACATTGTGTGTTATCAAGGCAAGCGGCAAGCAGCGTCCACTCTGCCAGCACAGATTCAAATCGCTTTAATGGCCATCCCATGCGGTGGAAATGCTCCTCGGAGGAAACAGTGGTGGCAGGAGCGATTGACCTACCATCCCTGCTGTGACAGCTGCGTGCGAGAGAGGTCGACAGCATGAAGGGTAGCAGGCATTTGATTAAAGCTTCAGCCCTATTTGTGGAAACATGAATAATTCCAGATGAGAGGACTTACACTGACTTGTGAGGGTCAGAGACAGAATGCTCCAGGAGCCTGGACTCTCGGTCCAGGGAGAGAGCCACAGACATAAATCCCCCCCTCTGTTTCTCCACAGCTTGCAGCACAAGGATCAACCTTCTCTTCACTGAGGCTCCCATTTATCAAACAGCATGTGGTCATTCCATTGAGATCCTCACGATATATAAGTAATGTATGGATGGCCCCAGTGGGAATTGTCACCTTAACCACTGAATGAAGACTGGTTAACCGGGGAAATGCTCAGGTACACTGACACTACCTTTACCTTATGACTTTTCCCCCTCCATTTATGTTAATTTTAATACCTCCACTAAAACTGTTTGTCTGTTAGCAAAATGTATTGAAATAAAATGAGCACATTTGGCTGAATTCTCCTGCACAGTTTGCTCTTGGCCCAAGAGGCTGATTCCATTGTGGTGGTAAACTAGATACAGAATTTAAATCATTAACAGAGTGTGTTTTAACCGATTGCCACTATGTTATTCAGATACTTCTGTGAAACTCGGGAACTTCAAAATCCCCAAATAATAATAACATTGCATTCAGCCGCTATTTTGTTTTGGAAAATTAAACTCAGATGACAAATAATAAACTAACACAAACTGATAATGAGGTTGCAGTTTTGCAAGTCAGAAAATCAAGGATGAAATATTATTTTAAATCACCTGAACACTTAGACATATTTAATGTTTCTTTGAAAGTCCACTGATAAATTGTAGACCAAAGTAGCCAAAAATGTAAAGCATACATGTATATACATGTCTTTTGTGCCCCATCTATTTCTATATGTTTGTATGATATTTTGTGCAAAATGTGTAAATTCAAAAAATTGTGTGAATAGTAACAAATAACAAACTGTATCTGTAAATATGTCATTACTCTAGCAGTATCAGAAAACAAACAGTACATACCCTCTAGAAAACACTAATGTATTCCATTTCTTCTTTAAGGAGAATAGTGTGAATACAAATAGGCAATTAAGAAGCATAGTACACTACAGACAGACGATATGAGGACTGTCTATGAGGAGCAGAATTTCATACAGAAAACATGTAATAAGTCCAGGAGAAATAAATGAGCTTGTATTTTTTCCTTTGATGAGTGACATATGAAGCACACTTCTCTGTTGCAGAGAGGAGGCACGTAATTATCATTGTCTTGTAAATATCATTGTCTATATTTCTCGACAGATAAATTAAGTTACAAACTATAGGTTCATAGAGGGCTTTCCTTCTAAAAATCACATCCTTTTCTTGTATTTTTCAAAGAACAGCCATTGCTTGTTTTAGATGTTGAATCACTTTTCAAATTGAGCTTCTCTAATCTGGTTACATTTTTCAACATTTTTGGCCTACTGCTCTACCTGGCTTTATCGTAACAGAAATGAATGGTGCACTATGAGTGCCCATTTAACATCTGAACAGTGACAACTACAGTAAAACTTTAGAAAATCTACTATTTTATAAGGTTTGAGTTGGTGTGTAATCATTCATTCCCTGGTCACATTGATCTCTCGTTTCATCCTATCACCCCCTTCCATGTCTCATTAAAATAAAGGTTTTTGCCTTGGCTCATTGGCATTTATCTGCTTTCCTCTGACTCAGCTGAATTTCCATTTATTCTTGTCCCTTACCCTTTTGTCTGCCCACATTAGAATAATGTAATCTCGTTTCATAATTTTCCTCCCGTCAGCCCCCTGTCATATTGGTTCCTGGTTACATTTGTATGACTCTGCCCTCGCTTTGTCTCGGACCATAGACTTAGTCACTTAACAGCAGAGAAATGGTAATGTCTCTGCGCTTATAACAATGTGTCATTATTCCAGTGTCAAATGACATGATCGGAGAACAGGTTTTTTTCCCGGTCAGTTCTCCACAGAGGACATGTGGAACATTATGAATGCCTGAGGCTAGTCAGAGGACTACTGGTGTAATGGGGAATAAAAATAAAAACCCCGGTGATTGTGTTTTTTTTCCCCTTAACCCTGCCTCTTTTAAAAGCTACCAACAAGCCTGAGCTCGACATGGTGCATAGCATCAATTTCCATCCTCAGTTTCTCATTTCAGAAACTATCAATATGGAAATCAAATTGCTCCACTTCCTGTTTGTGTCCCCCGAAAATGGGGCACTGCTTTGGTTACTCACCCTCTCATTGATAATCCCACCCGCTGCCTTTAACTGCATCTGACATATTGAATAGCTTGAATGTTGCTGGTTTGGCCCCAGTGGCAATTTAAAGTGTTGACAGGCAGACACGATCCACGAGCAGATCCCTGGTATCCAATGTTATAGTCGGCCCTCCCCAGAGTGTCCCAATCAATAAAGCAATGGGAGATGACTTTTTTTAGTCCAGGAGCCAATCGGAGAAGTGACGAGTCGGGAGGTTAAAGACCCAGGGGGCTTTTTCTCCCTTACTGGAAGCCACCACTGGAAGAGCTTGAGCCTTATGGGAATATTGGATATCTTGCCACTGCACTAACCAGAGGGAAAGGGAAACACTGATCCACTTACACTTGAAATGTAACTATCCAACACAGGGTCCCCTGTAACCATGAGGTTGACCTTGTTCCTTGCTGGGTAAGGAAACGTTTGTCATGTAGATTGATTGGGCGTCCTCTCTCACAGATCACTCCAAAACCTCTGGTGTTTTATGTTAAAGGAGATTGAACTGATATCTTAATTATTTTCTTCTTTTTTGGGGGGGTCAGCCATGTGCAAATAAACTAATCTCTTCTCAAGAGTGTGTGTTAATTTGTAATCTGCTTTCACCCTGGGACCATTACTGTATTATGTTAACTCTGTAAATATTTCATACTTAAGTACTGTACATCAGAGAAAGAACATAATTCCGACTGGTAAAACTGTCCTTTTATAAAACAGCGCCTTCAAAATCTACCACATTGTGGCGCCACCAAGCCAGCAGTGAGTGAGTCTATCAACCGTTGACATTATCCGTCGCCTTCTTCTCTCCGCAGCCAAGCAACAGGTCAACCGGAACCATTACAGAAAAAATTATTGGACATAAACAAGATATTCCCCCTGCCTGTGGGATAATTGTGTATTGATTGTAAATAATGGAATGGCTTCGTAGTAGATTATAATGAAGAGTGTACTGCAGCATTTTTCCTCTGACTGGTTCTGCCTCAGCACAGGGCTGAGGTTTGCAGTGTAGAGAGAAAGTAGAACATAAACAGCACCTCTATATTGTAAAAAGTCTCCAGAATTACCAACATTTTAAAATTCAACAATGTAATAAAGTAATGTACAATTAACATGTTGGTAAAAAAAAAGTTAAAATACTATGGGTTAAAAAGGTAAAAAAAAAAAGCTGTAGTCAGGGATTAATCTTCATCATGTAAGAAAAGACATGACTCGCCTTTTCTCTTTAATGTGAAATTGCTTAATTACTACTAACCCTCATCAACATATTAAAGCTTTTAAAGTTGTAATCCTTAAGATTTCAATCCTGGCTGATTTGGCGACACCCGGGGTTACCATGGTAACTGCAAGTGCAGTTTAACACTACAGAAAACACTTGTTGAGCAACTGCTTTTTGTCAGAAGTGAGGCAGCAAACAGCAGGAGGTTCGGTTTGCATTAGCTGTAACTTAATACAGGTCTGACACAGTGTTATCAATTAGATAAAATAGGCAATCTGAATGTGGTGCGGCAATACCAACAAAAACTTCTATACACATACTTTCTGAATGTAAATACACTGAATAGCTATTGCAGAAAAAACAGAGGCCATAAATTGTATAACTTCAACTTCAACTTCAAGTGTTTTTTAAGGTATTGTAGATGATATAGTATGCCACATAACTAAATTTCACACAGAGAGGGTCATGACTATCTGCTGCTAAAAGCAGTGGCCCTACCTTGGCTCTAATTTAACTTCAGTTTGTTTCATTAAATGGCTTTTCCTGCCTGGAGCTCTTCCCAACCCAAATGGGGATAAATGGAGTGACTTTAAGGGCTCCTCAAGATTCATGTTTAAGGGGCAACAGTCCAGGATCAATCATCAGGAGCATTTTCCAACACCACCTACACCCGCACACACACACACACACACACACACACAAAGGACAGCTGCAAGAGCAAGCTACTAGCATTGAAAGAGCTTTCAGCTACATACAATTAAATGCTGCTCATTAAAAGGAGTTTTTACGGCATGCTGCTATACATCTCTTTACTAGATGATTCTGTTGGACCTCTGCCCCAAATAGGTAGCTCATCACCACATTACCAAGGTGACATGCATTTGAATCAGTTAAAAAGGGGGCATTCCACCAATTGTACACGTTAGTTTACTTGTCACAGTGTGTACAACACAACCTGTGAAAACCGTTGGATAATATCTTCTTTGGCTCTGAGAAATTACCATTACCCATTATAATCCCACAATCAATTTTTGGAGCTTGATCCATATTGAAGCCAAGACCAAAAATCTGGCTATTTCGATTTCTGCTGCATCAATTGTGGGTGTTCTTGTGATGTTGGGTACATTCTGGTTAGTTCAATAGGTTGATAACCCTTTCTCTCTGTAAATTTTCATCCAAAACATCCAGATACAAAGCCTGGAGAAAACTGAATCAATATAAATCGACTGGAGTTTTAATTGAAGACATTTTGCCGTTCATCTGAAAGGCCTCCTTTTCATTTCCATGACGGGACTTGAGACTGCTGTTTCCCGTTTACAGTCAGAGTTGGTTTCTTTTGACCATGACCATGATCATTCCTTGACCTTAACCAACCTTAACTTATAACCATGACAACAAAGGGCTTCTAACCATAATAAAATAGTAATTTAAACCCAAATTACAATGTTTCCCTAACCTTAACTAAGTACTTCTTCTAACTCAAACCATAATCTTTCCCTAACCCTGACCAAGTTGGTTCTGTGCCTAAATCTAATCAAACGATAGCATTGTCCGATCATGCACTTATGTATTTGTCCAACAGGGATTTGTAACAGTTTATGAAGGCAAAGATAAATTATGTCATCCTGCTGATAGGGGTGTCAGATCAGAAAATGCTTCATGTGTCGTTCTGGAAGGCAGTTACAAGCAACATATTTTGTCGTTTGTTGGGGCTGCCTCATTCTCTCTGTTCCTCTTGTTTTGCTGTTATCATGCAAGCTCAAGTATAAATTATTTTCTTTTCTCTTGCCCACACTCCACAGGGAGGTCAGAGGTCAGTAACAGATCTGGGCCCCTGGAGCTGATGGGGTTTCAGTTATTTGCTCACAGGGAGAAAAATCCCGCCTACATAGCCCCCACCTCTAATCACTGCATGGTTAACTTCAACTTTAACTGAATGCAATATCAATGCAAATGTCTGGCTGAGCCCTTACAACAGGAGGTTGGAAAATGCAGAGAGAGAAAACAGCTTATTTTAAAGCACTCTAAAGTGGACTGCAAATGTCTCTTGAGTGACTGCTTGAATGGCGCTATATCCTTAGATCAAGCCCTCAGGACCCCCTACCCCACTCTTCCTCATCCCCTTCACAATCATCGTTCCTCCACTTTTAAACCCCCTTTGCGGGATATCATCTGTATTTTTCATACGCCTCCTTCAGCGATATAAATTGCTGGCTACATCAGTCGCTATCATGCGTACCCTGGAGAGAGCCAGAAAGTGCAAGAACGATGGAGGGAACACACGCTGAGAATAACCTCGTTGCACGTCGGGAGAGAGTGTGTGTGTGTGTACAGGCATTCAGCTGGGTGAATGTATATGTGTGCATGCATTTATCTGTGTGTGCATTGTGCATGTCAGTGTGTGTGTGTATGTGTGTGCAGTATGTCTGTGGCACAGGGTAGAAGAGGATTTATCAGAATGTGTCAGCAGTGGGTGTTTAAAGACACGAGGCCGCTTGATTGAGGGTGTTTTCTGTTGGAGAGATCAAAAGGTATCTGCGCAGAAGCCGAAAGCAAGTTGCTCTCAGACAACTAACAGTCCAACATTTGTCTGCAGAAACGCTAAAGAAGAGACAGAGAAGGGGAAGGGAATGAAAGCGCGATGGGGGCATGAGGAGAAGGAGGAGTGTGTTCGCATGCGGAGGTGGCAGGCCGCTCATGCTGGCTCGTATTCTTGATGTAATTTGTGCGCGATTGTAATTGAATGTACAGTGAGATGAACAGGATGCTCAGCAGATCCACCTTCCCACACAAGCCAGGAGTCAGATATGATGGTGGCGTGTGTGCTGGATGTGTGTGTCTAATGTGCATTTTCCTAATCAGTCGTGTGATTCCACAGTAAATTTACAAAATACAGTCTCCTTCTTTTACCCATGTTGTTTTTTCATTCCAAATGCCGACTTAGTGCTGGTAGGAATTTGCTTCATACTGCTTGAGATCCCTTTATGATATGGTTGACTTTATTGACAAATATGTTTATGCCATTTTCCTAACGTAATAAGGTGAGACTAATGTTTAGTGGGATGATCTTGCTGGTGACAAGCTAGATGGTGGACTGGTTGGTGGATGTATATAGGCTATGTAATCTGTTACAGTGGAAAATCAACTCCCCCGAAGGATCATGTCTTTAAGGGAATGAATTCAAACTGCCATGAGTCTTCAATAGAGCTGAAACGTGTCCACCCTCTTAATCCTTGGTTCCAGAATTAAATTATAAATTCAGGGCGGAATAAACTAATCACACACATTAATTACTGATTTTTAATGATCTTTCTCACTCTGAAAAAAAGGCATCACGGCTAACAGTAAAACCATGGTGGAGTGATGCCAATCCCCAGCAAAGGTTGCTAGCTCGCTGATGTTACTTTATCGTGGTCTGGCTGCCAACTTGAAGGTTTCTATGGCAACAACAGTATCTCCAATGGGTGAGAACTCCCTAAAGCTTGTGGGTAGTGTAGTGTTTCACAAGCAAACTCATAAATAAAACACAACAAATTGGAGTCAGATTGACTAATGGATTCTCCAGGAGCGTACAGTGTATAGTTGTTTCACAAGCTGATAGCTCAAGTCTGCTGTTGCTAATGGCCCAGTATCATTAAGTTTTAATGGTTTTATTTTCATGTATGGCACAGCTCAGGGTGATACAAATGGTCGTCAAAATGTTTTTTGCGGAAGCAGGTGATATAGTTGGAAGGGTATTTATGGAGTTAATTTAAAAACTGAAGCTTACTCTATATATTCTTCGTGGCTCAAAACTTTGACAGTTTTCTCAAAAAAAAAAACAGATAATTTGATCCACATTTATACTTAAGTGACAGTAAGTAGAAAGACAGAGAAATGATTAAGTGCAGCGATCACTCACTCTCTTCCACCCTGCCAGTTCTGGCTCGTCGGCTGTGGTCTCACTCATTAGTGACTCATATAAATGATGATATTTTCTTTCTTTTTTTTTTACAATCTCTCCTCTGCACCTTCCATGTTTGTTCCTTGCTTAGACTGTGTTAGAGAGTGGCAAGTATCACCATGGCAATGAACTATCCACGCTGCGTCACAGTCCTTGATGTTGCCCACAACATCAATAATTTCTAGCTGGAATTGACAATTATGCCCAGTGACACTCCTGTCAGTTGAAAATGTGCAATTTCTGTCCAGAGACACTCACACAGGTCAAACGAGCAAGCATTAATTAAGCTTAAGTCAATCACAAGCTTAATGCTGATTGGTTGACCTCATGAATTGAAGGTATACCTGCTGAGGGGAAAACATACCGTAACAAATTATGTATTTTGTGTAAAAGAGGTGCTTTATTAATCTTCTTTTTACAGTACTGTCTTTATTTATTATTATGTAAAATATTAAAATGTCTAGAGTATCTTGAAGGCTTTCGTCCAGTGCCTGTTTGATTCATTCTTACACTTTGTCCTCTAAAATGTTGTAATGATGAAACTCCTAATGAGATCACTGATCATTGAAAACTGTTTCCTGAACCAAACGTTTGAGCTATACTTAAGTTTAAAATACAAGCTTCTGTCTTAAAGGTCCAAAAAATGAGACAGAGTTTAACTGTTAATGAAGCAAAGTATTGCTGGTTTTTATTAAGGCTTCACACACTGTATATTAATTTATACAGGGATTGTGTAAGTACTAAACAGAACTCAGATCCAGCAACTCTCTGCTTACAAATCAGTGTGAGGTCATTTTCCAATCTCCCCTTTCTTTCTTTGTACAGCACACAGCATGCCTACACTCTTATCGTAGGCTACCCTCGTCTCTCACATTCCTCCCCCTGCACACACACACACATTATCCCCATACAGCAAAAAGGCTGACTCACTGCCGCTTCATTACTCAAGTGAGTTATGAGTGTGTTTACACACACACACTGATTGATATTAACCCTCTTTGTTTAAATCTCCTACACCAACAGACAGCGGGCCGGGCAGCCGGCTGGTCCACTTGCAGGATTGTGTTGGGGGGCGGCGAGGGGGGGGCTGAACGGGGCGGACTGACCAAAAAGCTCACAGTGCCCTCTACTGATAACTGACAGTAAAACCATCTGGAATTATCTCTACACCCTCGTCCTCTTTTCTCACCACGTTCAGCATTTATATCGCCCACTGCACTTGAGAGGCTGAATGTCACAAAATAATTAAAACATATGCAACACCTTTGAGGAATATAAGCCTGCTATCAATATATCTTTTTCATTATTATTACTTTAATTTTTAACTTTTCTTTTTTCACAATCTTGGCTGCTGTTATGATTGCACTGCACATTCCAGAGACCATCTGTCAATCACCAATCAGTTGGTGGTGATGTGGTGTCATTTTGATTCTTCTTGTTGATGAAGTTTGATGTTTTGGAGGCAGGCTCTTTTCTTTGTCCAGCGATGGTGGATATCGCTGCTCAAGCTCATTTCTCAGTGCTTCATCTCCTTGTTTCAAACAAAAGTGGGAAATCGATCACTTCTTGTGTGCTGCACTATTCTTCCAAGCAAAGAGCTAGCTAGATGTTTTCATGGAATGGACATAGGTTGAAAAACTGTTGTGTTATATTAACCAGAGAAAGTGGTAAAATGGACATTCATCAAAAGTAACAAAATATTGTGGATTATTTATTTTCTTCCTGTAGCTTTAAGGTTACACCAGCCCAACTCCAACATTTCCTCTCAAATAGCAGATTATCTCTTTTCATAATGACACTTCATATCCTTACTGAATGAAATATTGCTTCATGGTGTTTACTGCTGACTCTTTTCACCATACACACTGCCTCTTTGTGATTTAGAAAGAGAGGCCTTGAGTAAACAAATAAGCTTCACTGACGCTTTGCTTTCATTTTAAAAGCAGATGCTACATTTTTCAAATGGTATTTAACTCATTTGAGATTGACAGCTTTTCATTCATCTTCCTCTAGCTGATTTCCCTTTTCACATTATATTAACTGAACCATATTAAACAGGCCAACACCTTGTAATTAAATCCCTCTCTCCTAGATGAGCTGCACATGATGAAAGCGTGTCATTTTTAATCAGCTAAAGAGAAAATAGGTGTTTGGGGAGTCCCTCCCCATTGATTTCAGCCTGCCCTAGTAGCAGCAGGACATTTGATGACCTCTTCACCCTTGACCTTCTCGATTTAATGGTGTCACTCAGAGGCAGAGGCGGAGCCAAGGGGCTCTAAATTATGATCTTTGACTGCCCTATGTAGACAAGGTGAGAGAGGTCAGCCACAGTCAATGAGAAGGTTATAAAGGTATAGGTTCAAATGAGAACTGATAAGACATATTCTAATGTCAGAGTCATTCAATCATTTGTTTCATATATAAGAAGCAACCTTAGAAACCCCAAAAGAGGAGGTAAAAATATTGAATATGCTTGAAAAAGTCCTGGGTTCCTACACGCTGCAGTAAAGTTTCTTGATTGTTTCAGTTTTTCCTTAAATGTGTAATGTTTTGAAAACTTTGTGAAAGACAGTGCATGGGCATATATTTTCGCTTTTCTGATGGGGAAGCTTTGGTTCTGAGATCGAGTCAACATTATACTATATTATAATATATATGGTATAGTTAAAGTTTTTTTTCAAGTTTGTTAAGAGTTCAAGGCTGTATACTAAAGGTTTGTTCAAACAAAGAAAGGGGAGTAGAGAAGAGGGAGTCAACATTTATATGTGTAATTTGATCTGTGACCATTCTTATGGATATTCTGTTGAAGGTGTAATTTATTATAGTTAAACCTCTGATATTGAAGAGACGATGCCATTTGTTTTATGTAAAAAAAAAATGTAATCGGTGGGTGTGACCAAGTATAACCCACACCTGACTGAGATCAGCTAAATGAATGAATGACTGGTTGAGCCTATATAAGCCTTGGTTGCACTGTCAAGTCAGAAACCCTGATGAAGCCAGCTTGTCCTTGAGTTTTAAAGTTTTGTGTCTTTTCAACATTGCTGTGAGCTCACAAATGATCGGTTAGGCAGCTGTCTGGTTTAGCATTTATTGACCTGTCAGGGCCAACAGGTAAGAAGAGGGACTCAGGTGTGGCCAGTGTGTTCATTAACCTCAGTGTCTCCTAAAGAAGTGTTCTTTAACAACGAACCAACCTCCACAAACTCATTAAGCGTACACTGCTCTGGATAAGAGCAACAAATTCAAATGCATAGAAAAACGTTATTGATTAACATAGAGGGCTTCTGTCCATCACTTAGAACTACATGTTTGACCCACATTGGTAAAGAGGCAATCATGCTTTACTGTGTAAGCACATTCATTCACAAGTGTCTACACAAGTGAGTATGTGTTTGAGTGCCTCTCACCTGTGATGTGATTTTAGCGTGAAGGGTGCTTCGGTCAAATGCTGCTCATTCCCAGCACTCGGCTCACTCAGAGCCTCATTTGACTGAACTCTTGCCTGCCTAAACAGGTGGCCACATCGAGAGCCAAACCAACCATGTAACCCTCCGCTGGGCCCCCCGCCATGCTTCTACAGGAGCACATGGAGGATATGCTGTACTACAATGCCATGTGGTAGCCTAGACATTAGAGAGGCAGGCTTATCACCACTCTCAAAATTAGATGGAGGATTTGAAAAGTGTGTTTGAGTGTGTGCCCAGGCTTATACTACTGGAGTTCTCTTTATTCACACCTCATTCAAATGACCCTCTTTTGTCTGCAGATTATCCAGATTGTTGCATTGTTTCTGGTGCCTACATTGCCCAAATGTTGCCTCACTGCACATGTTGTCTTATTATTTCAAATTCAAAAATGTTATTTTCTACTATATCTCTTTGTTTTTCATTTTAAAACTGCAAATGTGTCATGTACTTTCTTACTAGATTTAAATGCATAAGGGGTCAGTAATTGTATGTTACTGTGGGAATAAAATCAACCAATTTAAACAGCTGGTGTGACATTTGCATGTGGAAAAAGAGTAAAGATCTCACAACAACTATTGTCGAGTTGCTCTCGAGCAGCTAGGACCAGCAAAACAAGACTGTGGTTGTAACAGAAAAAACAGAGCTTTTGGAAAAGGTTTTTTTTTTAAAAAGCTTCCCATGAATAGATTAATTTACATTGTTGGGATTACTGTTTGTACTATGTTTTTAATAAGGTTTTTCGTGACAACATTCTACATTAACATTAGCTACAGAGCGCACAATGTGGTGCAGCCATTAAATCTAAACTGGGGTAGTCCATCTTCCCGTCTACAAACTAATGAGGGGAATTATGAAAACCCAAACACAAGCTGGCTTCTTAGTGTATCTGTACAACTACATCTAAGCTTAACCATAGCTCCTTCACTCCAAACGCATGGAATGTGCTCTATTTGTAATGTGGTTGAACTGAGGCTCATTAACTAGCCTGTCAGCCTGTCTTCATCGATCCATGTTTCCAAACAAAATCATTCCGAAGCTGCCCCCTTTTGTCAAAGATAGCTATTTATCGTGAACGCACTATAGGAAAACAGCAGGTCTGAGATCAGTGTTCTTTACCCTCACTGTACTTCCAACTATCGCAAGGTAATGTTACCTAGCAACCTTAGCTAGCTAGCCAAACAGTCAGTAACACAGATACACAGAGACATTTAGGGATAATGTCAAGGAAGAAAGGTAAAAAGTTACTGCAAATATATAGTGTCTTGCAGGTGGTGGAGTGTGAATAAGAAGAGTTCATGGATTTTGGAAAATGTAGTCAGTGAATGCATTTTGTGCAAAAGAAATGATGTGATTCACAGTTTGGTCCACATAAACTTCTGTTTTGCTGACTGTGTGAAGAGTTTCCGCAATGTGACTTCAGTTTTAACCAATGCATGTTAGCAATTGGGGGAAAAAATTATTATTTTGTTTAACTGACTTTCTGGAAATTCATTTGGCGAGTGAGGGAAACTGTTTTTTTTGTTTTATTTATTTAAACACTTTTTAGATATCCCTAAACACAAACTGAATCTGTAGGGAAATTATAGTATTGCTTCAGTTATTTTAAGATATACAGAATGCGTGTGTGTGATTACATGCATCCGCGCATGTTCTGGTAAGGTGGGAAATGTAAAGGATTATTGCAGTAAAAGACCACCTCACCACTGAACACAACCTCACAAAGGCAGGTGCTGCATCGGCCTTCTGTGGAGAGTAAATTACTTCAAAAAAGGTCATGGGTTGACATTTATCCAGAAAAACTATTTAAACAGAGCCTGACACCATGAAAACAGGACCTGGTTTTATCTGTGAGGATCTAAAGAAGAAGCAGAGCTTTGAACTTAAGCTTGGGTGTCTTTGTTCTGTTGCTGCTTGATTAAACACAAATGTTCTTTTGTACCTGGAGGGCCAGCTCACTGTGTGTGTGTACCGTATCATTTTGTCCTAAGGAAACAGGCACGGTGGTGACTGTGTGTGTGCTGTAATTGATGATTTTGACAAAATGATGGAAGCCATTTTAGTTAGTTCAACATTGTGCAGAGTCTGAGCAGGATAAGAGTATTCAGTACATAATTTGGCTTTATGTCATTGTACATTTTTGCACGTTTTGGGTAAAATTTGCATTTTATTCAAGCATGTAAGACCAGAATATAAATCTACCCCTCTTCTCATTTCTCAGTTTGTACATCCTCGATTCTTTTCCTCATCTCCTCTCCTCGTGTCTTAGTCCCTCCCACCGTAATTTTAAGCAACATGCAGTGTTAGTTTTAGCTCAGTAGATATTACAGTATCTGTTACATAAGCAGGTGCAAGACTGTGTTTCTGAACTGGGAATCGCTTGCCTGCCCTCACTAACATTATTGACACCTACAGCACGTATTTTATACGTATTAGTCCAACTTGTTACATACATTATTATTGTTATTGTCACATTCTTTTTTTGTTGACTTGTACAACAGATTTTATATGTAATCACTGTAATTTCCAAAAATGCGTCAAATATAGTAAATCTAAAACACCGCCTCTGTCCTTTTTTCTCTTCTTTTCTTTCTTTTTTAAACCATGGCTAGTTTCAAAATCGCTGTTTTCAATCTCGCTGAACATGTTGTCTTTTTTACAAATCAAACTTGGGTCCAAACTGCTGTAGTGAAGGAAGGTGTTAAGTATGGGAACTGCCACATCAGTGAACACAACTGTAATCTAAGTCATGAGGATGAACGTTGGTTTTAGAAACTTGTAGAAAACTGTTTTTCTGAGGAATGAACAAATTCAGTGCGGTTGATGCTGTTGTTGTTGCCTCCAAACGGCAACTAAAAAGTTCAAACTGAGAAATTAAAGATGGAGTCAGTCGTGTGTGAGAGGGTCTTAAGCCTGTGGTTGTGTGTACGTGTGCACTTTGTGTGTATGTGCCACAGCCAACCAAGCAGAGCAGCGGTGGTCAGACTTTTGCCTGGAATCACAAAGCCGAAAGCAGATAAAGGAGCAACTCAATTCCACAACAGCACTCGGTCCCAAGCCAAACGACAGCTTCCAGGAGGCTCTTAAGCCTCTTACAGGACTGGCTTCCCTCCCTTCCCTATCAGAGTTTTTTTTTTTCTTCCCCTCTCCCTTCAACCCCTCCTTCAGTCATCCATCTCTTAGCTGAGACAGTGTCGACAGCAAGGGCGGACATTAACGCAGTAAGCCAAGCATGATAGAGATGGTGGATTTACAAGACGAAATTGCTGAAAATCAATCAAATAAAACTTTACAGAGGTAGAGGAGGGGAAGTAAGGGAGGCCCTTGGGTATGCCCAAACATAATTGTATGTGAGAAATAAAAAATAAACATCAAACAAGCAAGCTGTGCTGCGCAGACAAATACACATAAGGTAGTGAATGGGGAATTGGCAGTGATGAGTGAACTTGTTCGACTTGAATTTTACCAAGTTGTTTCTTCAGGGAGTTTCTGGCTGCCTGTGATCATTTCAGGGACAAGTACACAGCTCACACTTGGCAGTATCACAGATTTCTGCTGCTGAGTGAAGCAACAAGCAGTCAGACATGTAAGAGGGGGGAGTGCGTGTGTGTTTGCGTGTATATTTGCATGTGTTTGTCTTCCTTTTTATAAAACGCACAGGCATTTACCCTGTGTTCGAGATTTAAGGTGGCACAAGTGTCTTGTGTCTTTTTCATCAGCTGCTGGCAGAGATTGCAGGCCTCCATCCACCCAGGCAGCCAGAGTGATTGCTTCGCCACCGCCTGTCTTCACGCAGCGGGCCAAGATCCAAGCCCTCAGCAGCCACAGGCCTTGTCACAGTTAATAACATTGGCCCCAAAGATTTTTAACCGACTGAGCCTGCCATAAATTCTCCCCCCAATAATTATTGATTAAATGCTTTCTCCTTGATAATGAAAAGGCACAAATCTCCCTCCTCTTAAAAGACAAGGAAGTAATCTAATCAGAGACTTACATACCTGCATCCCGATTGTTGCTTCAGAAATAACAACGATTTCAATCAAAGGAGATATAACAGGAGATGTTGGAGATGTAAAGTAATAAGCAAAGCAGGAGTGAGTGAGGGAACGCGTTTCTGGCTTCTGAGTAATTTATCCTGCTGATTACTATCAGCAAAGTGCATTATTGATTCCATGCTTCTGTTTTTCTTGAAGAAACAACATGATATAGAGCGAGAAGCACGCACATTCATATGTGAGCGACTGGTGACAGATTGACGGCCTCTGTGTATGTAATTTATGATCGGTGAGGATCTGCCAGGCATAATTACATGCTGAGAATGGCTATGCTGACTGTTACAGGCTTTTTATTTAATATTGCCTGTTTATCAGCCCGCCGTGTCATTCACCTCCCACATTCATAGCTGCAGAAAAAACTGTTACAATGAGGAAGTAAATGAAACAACAATGTTTTGCTCTTCTCAGGACTGTTTTGGGCTTGTACAGACAGTGATTGATTGGCATGCCCTGTTACCTGCACCTGCCAAGTTGGGACAAATGGTACCATCCTTAAGCCTGGGACAAACCTGAAGATTAGCTGAAACCTTTAAAGACTGGACAAGCCAGACAAAGATTGTGTCCACCAGTTTACACAGATCTCACAAGAACTCTTGTTGTCGTGTGCTCTAGTACCAAAACAACCAGCAGCTTACAGTGTTTGTATGCAGCTTCTTCCTTTATCAGTTGATACACCTTTATATGTGCCCTATTTGTCCTTTTTCCTCTTCTGTCCTCTCGAGCTCTGCCCATGTGTGCTACATCTTGACTGCAGAATAAGGTGCACCTGGCCTGGGAATGAAGTGCTGTAAAGCGACTGTGCCAGCATCACAAGAGAGGCACTTCAGTTGTCCTCTCACAGCACACCTCGTGTTTTTGCTCGCCATTCTTCTTCCTCTTTTGTTTATTTACCGGTACTGCAGGTCTCCCCCCGGACGGTCGTCGATGTCAGACGAAAATAGCAAACACATTTAGAAAAAATCTTTATGAGAGCGACTGTCAGCAACTGGATCCGAAGACTTAAGATTAGAATCTTTACATATCACACATTATATAATTTTATCTGCCGACCGTCAACGCCAACAGACTGGAACAGATCAGGTCCTGCCTGCAAACATTGTTCATTTAGAAACCTTTAACAGCATCATGAAACATAATATAATAATAATAAGCCTTCCACCCAGAGTTTTGAGGTTTGGTTTATATTTTAATTGTTTCGAATTAAGGGTTTCAGTGACCCACAGTCAGTTTTACATGATTTTCCACCCTGACAACAATTAAAACAATAACATTATGGGATTTCTTTCTTTTTTTGGGCAAGAACAGTGTCAAATTTAAAGATCAAAATACAAACAGCTTGAATCCAAAAACATCTCTTCCGAGCCTGTGGAAACCTGCACACTCCCTCATACCGTAAACATCAATGACCATATGGTCAGAAGGATCATAATGCAAATAGGAGTTCCCGTGTTCATATCATCTACGTGCTTGAGAATGGTGTTCAATACCGCTCAGGTTGGGCAACATCATTCTCAGATCAATGATTTCAACCTCAGCTGTCAATAGAAAGCAAAACACAAGTCACGTGGAACAGATGTAACCCTGCTAGCCTTTCAAACTACTAGTTTCGATAGAGCTGTCTTCTCCAATCACACACAACTGCTAGGCATGATTTACAGCACAGTGTTTTGATTAATTACATTGGTGGTGGATGCAGGTATTCATATCTGGTTCAAAATCACCGCAGTAGAGCAGGTCAACTGTATATGGGGAAATTGCTTTTTTAAACCATATTTTCTCCCTGTGTGTGTTTCTTTTTTCCCCTGCCTTCCAGGCTATTGGCAGAAGAGAAGTCCTCTTATGATTCAGGGCGACGCTGTGCCGAGGAATGTATCTACAAATTGGAATAACAGGGTAATGAGGTGCAGATATGGGTAAGCCCTCAATCTTTGAGCTGTATTACGCTCTGGTCCCCTGATTATTGTCCCTGCTGACTCTCTACAGTAAGTGGTCCACAGCAATCATCTTAACTTGTTCGACCGTCAAAGAGTCCATATTGTGGGATGCCTCTAACCACACGACCACCGTGCCCTTGAAGGAAGCCGATCAATGAGAACTTTGCGGGATGTTGGGAGGCGCTGTGGATGGAAGGGGAGGAAAGGAAAAAGAAAGAGGGGGAGGTCAGAAATGAGCCTAAGGGATGTGGCTGCTGTAGAGCTGAGGGATCAATGAGTGATCACCAGCCATTAGGTTTTCTCTAACCCCCAGCTGACAACTTCACAAACACCCTCCCTCCCATCATGCTTAGATGTAACATGGATCTGTCTAAACGAGTGATTTAATCTAAACTGAAGAAAAAAATAAACTGAGTGTGTAAAATCATGTCTCTCTTAAAGACTCTTGTTTTTATTGTTTTCTCCATCTATGTTTCAAATGTTGTTTTGTCTTTGAATGCTTAATGTTCATTATTGTTCTATATCAGCTGACAAGAATAATAGAAAAGTGAAAATGTAACTATAAGTGAAATGATCTGCCTCATCAGAGAGCAGGCCTACACATTTAGTAGCTATGCAACACAAAAACAGTCCTTTACTTGTTATGTATAACAGTGACTCTACACAGGCAACAAGTCAATACCATCTATTTTTTATGGGTATTGCACTGTTTGAAGTTGGAAGTATTTGAGGTTATCTACTATTCTGTTTAAAGTTGAATTGGAGTGTATATAGTTGTTTCTTAGAGATGGGTGTATTGTAAATGGCACATCTTAAATGTTTTGATAAGCCATTTATTGAATACTTCAAATACCTGGCATAAAAACATAAAAACTATCAAGTATTAGACTCAAAATCTTTTTAAAAACCTAATAATTAAAAATCTTCTTGATCTGGAATCTTAACTTATTAGCTTCAAAATCTATCAATCTATATATTTTTTTAAAAACAGGTGGGAATATATGAGATCATGTCATGTGCTTCTAATTAAAATCAACTGATTTTCCTCTTTTGTGTGTTGAGTATATTGTTCTCAGTTATAATCTGCCTCGTTTTGAAGATACGACTTTTTCACATGAACATTTGAGGATTCTTTTTCTGTTCTAATATGATCACTGTGCTTGCTGTCATGCAGGCAAAATTGAGATTTATAGTATTTGGTTCCAGCAACTTAAAATGATTTGTCTAACATCTGAGGGAGGAAATCTGTTTCAACCAAGGGTGACCTGTTTAAGTGGTGACAAAAGGAAGAGCTTTGAAGAAGGCAGGAAGTGAAGGGATTGGGACCATTTTGGGGGAGAGTGGAAAAGAAGACAACAACCGTCTCAGCTTTCCAAGTTGATGGAATGAGATCCTGGCACATTTTGTGGATTTTGTTGCAGCTGTGATGCAGGGATGTAATATCTCGCTCGTGGACACTTGTCTGTTGATTGAACATATTAAACGTTTGTGATGTTAAACTCAAAGGAGAATGTTTTGTATATTCGCCTCCTGAAGGGAGTTTCTGCACACAATCATTCAAAGGCAAAAACTAATTTTTCAGTTTTAATTTATTTTTCTCTCCTACAGACAGTCCAACCCAAGTGCACTAAAGCAGGTCAATCACTCTACCAGCTTTAGAGATGCAGCTGTAGACATTCTGTGTATTTGTGTTTGAGTTGTGAAAAGAAATCACAGTAATGAAGAAGTGCAACATGAGAAATGCCACAGATTTGTGATGTTGTTCACATAGACTCACTTTACTTTTCGATGTGGCCCATAAATGTTTCTGCTGCTTTCTGCTTGTCCTTTAAAGACCACTTTCGTTGCCTGTCATTATTAGTTTAGAGCTGTGATGTTTTTTTTATTTATGTTATATTTTCGGTTAGCTTATTGGCCCAAATACAAGAGTACGGGGTTTTTGTTTGTGTTGTATTATGAGGGCTAGACATTTATATATTAACAGCATATGTATCTCTGGTGCTAACAACTGAGCCTGTAACTTTGAGAGTGTTTTATTATGGGTTATTTGTACCATTAATGTTGTTATTAAAGCTGGTGAGTTTCTACCTGTCCACTTATATTGTGTCTGCTACTCACACCTGAAAGTGTCCGTTAGGTCCAGTTAAACCTACAGAGTTTTCTGCTGGCTCATGCTACATGTTTTGTTGCATACGGAGGAAATAAAGACAGGAAAGTATCTCCTCATGTCTCTTCCACAGAAAATGTCCATACAGAGTCATTTATGAAGTGGCTACAAAATGTGGTGTCATGTGGCGAACCCAAAAAATATTGTCTATAAACCAGTCGCTTCCAAAAGCTTGACAAGAGAGATATCACCAAACCCACTGATTAATGCAGATTCTGTACTGTATGTTATTTCCCAGTCAAGAACTCAATTTATACTTTTTTTTATTAAGATTGATTTCATCTATTTGTAAATGTTAAATGTGGTATATCTGCTCACCTTGATTCATTCAGTGTTTCAGTGTTTGTTATCCAGACACAAGTGTTTCAACATGGAGTTTGTCTCATAATCAGGATTAGTTTGGGCCAGTGTGGTATTTAGGGACTTTCTGTACCCACACACCATTTAGAAGTGACACTGTTCTTGTCATCATTAATTTGATAATACTGAAGATATGAAAATATTTCTACCTTGAGCGAACAAACCTGACCTCTTCCCCTCTCTTTACTGGGGAAAGCAATTTATTACCATAACATGACTCTGCAACATAATGTGGCAAAAACAAATGAGTTCAGCTGTTAAATTTCATTTTACTAAAATCATCATTGAGGAATCCCACAAGCAAAGAGGCCTAATGTACCTGAGTAAATTTGATTATGACTTTCCCCTCATTGTGCTGACAACCTGGTGATAAAGAGTTGTGCAGAGGTAGTAGAAGCAACAGAGAAAGATTTGTTTCTGTATGAGTCTGTATCTGCAGCACCAGTTTTTCCTATTACCGTTGAGTCTGTTTTACAATTCGGTGTGACTAAAGCATGCTGGCACCCGAACACACTTTGGTTTTGACCCAGTTTTAAATGCTGCTGGTATGGCTACAGCGCTGTTTTTTAGTACTGTCCACACTTTCTGTGTAATGTAAAGATTAATCATGTCAGGTATGATACAGAAACTGTATCATTATAAACATATCAATATCAGTATGAGCACAGAGCAGCACAAGTGTAATGGAAAAACCTTGGGAGAAACAGAGAACACACAGGGATCAGTAAGATGCAGCTCTGCTGGTCGTGACCAAAGGTGACCGGGCCTTTGCTGTTAGAGCCCCCAGACTGTGGAGCAGTCTATTGAAACCAGACAGGCTTCATCATTAGCGTCTTTTAAATCCTCTCTTAAAACGTTATTTCATAGGTAGACGTTTATGAATTCTTAAATATAAGTTACTGAGTTTTCTCATTCTTCTCCTGTCATTTAACATTTTTTAACTTTATTTCATCCTGCTTTTCTTTTTTTCCTGTGAAACACCTTGTTACCTTGTTAAGAGAAATGCTATATAAATAAAGTTTAGTATTATTATTGTAATTATATTACCAGAACTGCCATCAACTAATGCTTAATAGCTCATAATACACATGAAAAGGGAAAAAACAACACATTTCACATAACGCATATATGCCGCTTTGCATGAACAATTGATAGGAACAAAATAAAAAGAAATGACACCAAGGAAAAGAGGGAGAGGACAGGAAATCAAAGCAGTGATGAATTGAAGTTCTTAAGGGTTTATGTCACTTTTTTCCCCCTTTCCAAGCCAGGCTTTATGAAAAGCTTGATTTTTGCCAGCGCTTTGAAATAACTCAAAATATATATATATATATATATATTTCGTCCTCCTTTCAGAGGGAGGAATTAAATCACATGCATTGTGGCATTATCCCCATAGCATGCTCTGGCCGCTCCAGGAGATAACCCCAAGCAGACCTCCTCCTCCTTCAGTGGAGTGATTTCGCCTGCTGAGTGGATCCCTGTGGTCCACCAGCCTTTGAGCCTCCGATGAAAAGAAATACGTGCAGCTGGGCTAAACACGCCACAGACCAAACACACAGGCATATACTGTATATATATGTATATGTTTGATTGTCCTGAGACAGAAGTAGTTATAGAAACACACATGTAGAGTATGTTTTCAGTCCAACTGCATTTCATTGTGTATTGTATAATGACAATGAAGTTGAACTTTGAACCTTGAAGTTCTGCACAGTCAGACATGCACTCACACACACACAAATACACACACACACATGCCATCAGGACAATCAAACACAGGCAACAACATTAACATTATACCGCCCACTACACAGATCAGCAACAGCCCAATCCTACAACCCAGTAAACACAGAAAACACAGAGAGAGGTTTCCCAGGCAGCAAGGCATAATCGTGTTAACGGCTCTGAGGATGCTCAGCCATCAATAAGCAGCATCAAAAGAGACCTGCTGTTCGGTACAGATCAGCAGAGGTGCGATAGACGGATACTAAATGGGATCAATACTGCACACATTAAACAATATATGCAGTTTTTATTGGAACTGTTTTCGACGGGTCTTGATTCAACTTTTTGATTTTTGGAGGCTGTAGTTTGTAGTTTTTTATAACCTTCATTGAATTTGGGTGTGGTCATCACGTTTTCTTTCATTGGGCCAAACGCTTTTATTTCACTTTACTGCGCCTTTTGTAATTAAGGTTCACACAGCCTAATTACAAGCAAACTACAATTTGTAGATAATAGTCACCTAAAAAATCCTAGTTTTGTTGACCTGTTAACCCAAGAAATGGTATAGTACTCTTTTAAAACCAGCATCAGTCCAGTCTGCAGTTTCTTGCTTTTTGGCTTCTTCTTCAGATTCCATTCTGTCTCTTAATGAACAGAAAAAGAACAAGGCCTATATTTTCAGCCATCTTGGTACAGTAATGCATTTGCTACCTGATTTTTGCATGCTACTGTTCTCACCTTGTCAAAATCTAGGAGTTGAAAAAAGCTCTAAGATGTTCAGAGAACACAGTGTTCATACCCTGTATATGTCATCTGCATTGTATTGCCGGTAAATATACAGAAAATGCACCAAATGTGCCAAATGGGTTTCAGGGCCTTACCCATACACTTTCAACATACACACACCTTAACAAATGGTTGCACAGAACATATACAAATAACTAGCTAGAGCTAGAAAACACCAAATACTCTTTTTCTTTCTTAAGACTTCCATCATAAGGAGCTGGTAACATCTATGACTCACCCTTGTAATAAGCAAATCATTTCCCCCGATGTAGCACAATTTTACACACTGAAAAGCAACCGTCACTAGCTATAGTCAAGTCCATCATTCCTTTGATGCCCCATGTTCACTTCACACATCGAACATTTGAACAAGCTCTGTTCTCTCCGGGGAAAAAATTACATGTGGCTGGATAAAACCAATTTGATACAGTGACTGTGTGGTCCCCAAACTGTCTATAATCCCCTTTCCCTTTGCCACACAGTCGCTCTGTGCTCACTGCAGTATTGAGTTCAAATGATTGACATCATAATAGGCTCAGCTAAATTATGATAGAGGTCAAATTAGAATTTAATCATCTCCCTTTTACCCCCTCTCCCCTGAGGGCAAAATGAATAAACATGATTTTGTACGAGACTGATGGGCTGGTTATGCAAAAACTCTGATAACTCTCTCAATTTTTCTCTTTTGTTACAGCTTCAAAGAGCGAATGAGAGAGAAAGAAGCGGGGGTTAGTAATAAGAAAGTCAGAGATATGGAGATGACGTTAGTATGGGAGAGATACTGCAGCACTTCTGTTCCACATCAATACTGGGTACAGGATTTTGTCATGATTTCCAATAAAGTCCCACAATTTTGTCAAGACATTCTGGCCTTGAATCGTGGATAAAATACGGATTCCTCTGTGTTGCTTTAATTGGTGAAAAATTTCCTACAGTCCTATAGTGGAGTACTGTACGTTTCAAAATCAACCCTAAATTCACCTTGTGAGGGCTGGACACTGGTCCTACGTGTTAAGGTTTAGGACCCAAGTCTTGCACTGCTCTATCTTAAGTTTAATTCACCCATCCTTGATTATGCCTGCCTGTTATTCATACATTACTGTGCATTTTATTGTTGTGTTTTATGTTTTTGTTGGCTTTGGCTGGTTTTGTGTGCTACACAAATAAACAAAATATTATTATTATTATTATGATCTTGAAATTGGCAGAACTGTCCTGTACTTTATTTCTATACAACAGGCCACCGTCTCTGCTCAAGCTCCATTAAAAAAGCATTAAATTAATTACTTAGCTTGGTTCCAGTCCTCTGAACCAACACCCACATGTGAGAGAATTAATAGGTCTGGTGTTGCTCTCATGAGCAGAGAGCCCTCCTTTTAAGATGTAGCCTCTGTTCCACTAGTCTCAGCCAGACAATGTATTTTCTCATAGAGGGTTTCTTTCATCAGTCTTTCTAAAAAGCTGTAATAACAATAACACGGCCTTATGAGGCTCTATGATGCAGCAACACAACAGACTCTGTGGAGGGAACTCTTTTTATGTCTTCCTTTATTACGACACCTCTACGTGCGTCATCACTTTTTTTAACCAGCAAGGTTTCTTTGCATCTTTGCAGCAGGTCATACTCTCAATATAATCTGCTGTCTGCTGACAGAAAACATCACCAAATACAGAAACACACTGTCAATACAGTGTTGAACACGCACAGACACTGCTGGGACACACTTTTGTCCCACTGAAAAAAAGGACATTTTCCATCACCACTTAGGCGACTTAAATAACTTCATGAGTCACAAACCATGGCAACAATAAGCTTGTCCAAGCCATGTGCATCACTTTTGTCCCATGGGAACAGTTTCTGTATTTGGTTATTTGCAGCACCTTTCCATATTTGGTTGAGTTTTCTCACTTTGCAGAATTTTTTATGCATTTTTTATGTGATGTCAAATTGAAGTCTCTTGGCATGTGTTTTCTTTAGTTGCAGAGCACTGAGCTCTCAGGGCCACGCAACAGCAGGATATGTCAGTTTGTTTAGACAAAATCATATCCTTCCCCAACAGAAAACAGCTAACAAAAAGTCGATCAAAATGTTTAATGGACAGGTAATAAAATGGCAATTCATTCTCTTAGAAATATTTCAGTATTTAGGTTCATTAAGAAAACTATTTCCTGACAAATCTGGTTTGCAAGATTCTAGATTTTATTGCCATTAAAGTGTCTTTGAACAAAAAATAAACCCTTCCCTTTTCATGCACTGTTAGGTGTGAAATAAAATATCTAAACGTAAAATATAGTTAAAATTAATAATAAAAAAGCACACACTCAAATACACCATCAGTATCATATATTGTACAGCATTTGATTTTCTACAGTTGTGCAATGTCACAGGTCTCAAGTGCAAAATCCATACTGGGCAAACACAAAACAATCTTATAATAAAAGTCTTCTATTCCTCCATTCTGCCCCCACCAGACAGCTGGATGCAATAAGGATTATGGAGCAGAGGACATACTTGTTTTGTTGTCGAGGCTCTTCTACTTTGGAGGATGAGTATTTGTCTGCGGTGTCGTCCGATCCACTTAGAGGTGGGAAACAAATACCGGCAATATATTTAATACTCCCCGAGATCATGTCGCGGCAGGCCCGAGGCGCCCAATTGTTCATAGGGGCTCACAGGCAGCACAGGAAAATAAATAAATAATTCAATATCAAAAAGGAGCGGAGCATTATGCTTTAGTGGGCAATAAAACATGTGGTGTGTCAGGAATGGAGGCTGCTGCCCACAGAAAGAAGAATACCCATACTGCTATGTGTGTGGTGGGGAGGGGAGAACACCAGGAGCCAAGGAAAAGGGAGATATAAATTTTCACGGCAAATGAATTCCCCATCTTGCCTTGCTGAGTGCACAAAAGGCCACTGAGACGATTATTTCTGGGCTCCACCTCAGACCCTTGGAGTTGGGATGGTGAAAAAGACATGTCCTCTTCAGTGACTCCAGCCTCTGAAGGACAGGAGCCAGTATGGAGGCCATGTGACACCCTAGTCAAGTCATTTGGGTTGAATAATGCTGCAATTTGATTACTGTGAGTGATCCTGGTTTTCATGACAAAGTGAAGCAGCTGAAGCTCCAGTTATATTACAATTTATTATAATGAGTTTATAAAAAGTTACTATGGTTAACATTGAACCATGGGATATGAAATGACTACGTATTTACAGTAATTGCAACTAAGGGATGATTTTATTTACAACGCATAGATTTTTATTATGGAGCAGAGCAACAGTGAGGCAGCTGGGCATAAACATCTGTGTGTGAATGCATGTATCTATGTATATGTACACCTGCATATATGTTCACTCATTAATGCACAAATGCAGGAGAAATGCAAGGCAATACTGGGAAGACTCAACATGGTTGTTTGATTAAAAAGAGAGAGAGAGAGAGAAGACTGCTGTAAGGTCCACTAGTGTGATGCTGCAAGTGTACATACTGTATAATATAAAGCAGCTTTCATGTGAGAATGGAAAAGAATGAAGAGACATCCAATTATAAAACAAACTACTGCTTGCAAGAACAAAAGGTAATGCAGCAGCTTGACCCCAGTGGAGATAAGCCTATTTATAGATGAGGAGCTCATGAGTCAAGGTGAAGGAGAAGTCTGGTAACCAAATTGATGGATGAAAATAAACAAGTTGCCCACAACAACACTGTAAAGACTACCTGTTCATGAAGAGAAATATCTTGTCTTTTTAAATAAATGAATCTTGAAGAATATATCTATTCAGAGGGAAATTAAAAGTTTGTATTCTTGTATTCTAGAGTTTTAAACCTTCAGTGACATAAGATTAGGGGAGTAGGTTTAAGATTTTTAGTAGCAGGTTTACCTTTAAACTAGAATTGGACTTGGGCTTGTAGTCCGGGTACAAAGTATAATAAGGATTAGTAGATCTCCTATACGTGAATGTAGACAATGACAGGTTTTCCCAAGTACAATAAGACTCAGAGGCACTTGACAGCTTTACTAACGCTCTGAAATCTCTCCACGTATCCTTCAGAAAGACAAAAAAAACTGGCTCCCTCATTTCAAGTCACTGTGAATAAGGGTGCCAGCTAAATGACTAAAATGTAAATCTTCTAAATGTACTGCTCTACTGACGATAAATGGGGTTCTGACTTTGTGTTCACTAAGCTGAATGAAGCAGTTTGACCTCAGCAGAGATAAACCTATTTATAGAGAAAGCAATATCAAGGCTTGAAGAAGAAGCTTAGCAACAGGCGCTTCAAGCAACTTTTTAGTTGCTAAGGCTTTATAATCAAGGTAACTGATACAGCTCTCATGAGGGATGAATCCAACTAGGATTAGTAACAGTATACACTGCAAATCAGCAGTGGCCACTTAAATTGTGTAATGATACACAGGACCCAGTAAACATGATGAGTTCCAGTAGGATCAGTGAACAGTGGCAGCAGCACTTTCACTCTTCATCTAACACCATAGTTTTAATTTGTCCAATACTTTCATCAGCAAATGTTAGCTTGCTAATACACTATGGTAAACATTGTCCCTGCTAAACATCAGCATGTTAGCATTGTCATGGTGAGCTGGTACTAGCGTGGTTGTTACAACATTAATCAAAGTGTTGCTAAGTGTTGAGTGCAGGCAGAGCTGGAGCTTAGTTCATGAGGTGGAGTCAGATATGGGTTTTCAGTTTTGCAGTTGTGACCAAGATCAGGAATCAGTTAATTACAGGCATCACCTGGCACCATGAGGCATAGTCCAGACTGGTGGAGGTATCTGGAGGTGGCTTTTGTAGTAAAACAAGAGTTTTTATGACTTGGAACTAGTCGCGTAATAGTAGGAGGAGAGTTGGAGGAGAAGTTGAAGTTGATCTGGATGAAATTCAAAAAATGATTCGACGGATTTGCTACAGGATGGAGCACTAGCATTGCTGTGGGGCTGTTCATTGTCGGAGATAGACATTTTATTGTGGAGGATCACAATAAGGCTGTGGGATGGTACAGCAGGTTGGTGTTAATTGGGTATTAGGTATTGGGAAGCCACTGAAGATATTGAATGGAGCAATAGCCGAGTGGAAATGAGAGGTTAGCCAAGGACTGAGCCCTGGAGGACCTGAATATGTGGTGAGAAAAGAGATTAAGGCAGACAGGTCAAGTAGGTTGTATATTTCTGACCTTTGCTTGGAAAGGAATTAAAGCATTGATACTTGTCTGTAGTTAGCAGAGGCTTCTTTAGTGAGTTATTCTCGCTCAAGTTATTCTTGAGTTACTCATGCTTACATGAACACAGCTGGCGCACAGCCACATGAAACCGAGGAGCTGATGATGGAGGCAAGAAAGGGGAGCAGTTCTACAGCACTGGTCTGAAAGAGTGATGAAAGGTTCAGGTTAAGAGTCCATTTGGGCCCTCTGCTAGAAGATGCAAGTGTCCGGACTTGAGAGAGGAGTAGGTTGTTAATATTTTCATGGGGTCAGAGGCAGGTGACTGGACTTTGCAGCAATAAAAAAAATGATCTTGGTACTTTATAAATTCAGATAAAATGATGTTCGAGTACAGTTGCAGGCAGCTGGCCATAAAAATCATCATCCTACACATCTGCTTCTACTGCCATTGTAAATTCAGCTGACTGCAATGTTGGTGTTTTTGTCCTTAAAAGCAAAAGATAAGTATTACGCTAAACACAATAAGACACCAACAACCTAAAAACCTTGACATTTTAAGTTTTTTGTAAGATCACATTATTGTACTCAAACTTCACCTATTAGTCTTTATATTTACACTATATTGTATTTATATTGCATTTTTTTCCCAGGACAATCCTAACCTTTTGAATGTTAAATGTCCAATATTCTAAATGAGACTGAAGAAGTAAGTCATATAGATAGACAACATTGTCCAATGTTACTGGAATTTCTCTTGCAATTATCTCGAATACACAAAAATCCATCCGTCCATTATGTGCTTATCCTAACAGTTGTAGTAAAACTGGGGGGCTAGTGGCACCAAACCCCATATCACTCATTTTATGTCGGTATTAATATATGTATCAGTCTAAAAATATGTCTATAATGTAAACATAAACCATACAAATGTACGGCTTTAACCAACAAAAACAGACTGGCTTGTTGTGCATTTTCTTTTTGTTGAACTTCATAAAAAACAAACAGTAAAATTCATATTGTATAGCTTTTACAGTGCACAGAACATAAAATCAATTTTGAAGTAGTTGTCTGGCAGTAGTGGCTCCAAGTTGTATTTGTTTGCTTTGATGCTGTCGCTATTTGTCCCTAAACGCAATATAAGAAAAATCTATAACTTTTTCCCCCCCTGCAGAGCAAGCAATTCACAACCCTCGGAAAAAAATATAAAAAAAACGAGTCTCAGACAGCTACCATGACATTTTCCTCCAAAGTACAAAAAGAATTTCCTCAAGTATAAAAGGTAGCAATCTAGAGTGGAGGTACAGAGGTTCACTTTGTTGCCTTATAAATGTCTCTGAATCCAGCTAGTATGGTCGAAATATTTAACAGAGAACATTATAATGCTTCAGTTGAGCACCATATTTAAGTGTGTGTGGGTGGATGTGTGCACAAGTATTTGTGTGTCACATCTTCACATCTTCATTAAACAGGTGTAATTTTGCTTTTATGTGTGGTTGTGGTTATATATGGTTTTGTTCACAGTTCTGTGCACATTTTTATATGTATGTGCACTGTGTGTCTTAAGTTTAGTGTCTGAGTCAATAAATTTCACTCAAAACAAAATACAATGCCAATACAAAACGGTTGCTGCTATACGTAAAGTACTGGCTACTACCAAAGTAAACCTGATGTTATAAACACTAACAATTTGACTATTGTCACTGGTATGAAATCAAGGCTTCCGGTGAGCTCCAACATGGTTTCAATTGTTGATCAATGTTAAACTTATCAAAGTTAATTTAGTCTATCACACAGTATTGCTAGTATGCCACAGAATGCTACAAGTTGTGGAGCTTTTTTAATGCATATATGGTGTTTTGAAATGAAATTCACTTCATTTCTGAGTGAATCGCAGCTGGTGGTGCCTTGGTCTTCTTGCCCACAGCTTCTTTTCCCCTACAGCTGCTAAATTAGGCCCTGAAGCCTCAGTTCTTGGCCTTCATGTTCGCAAACTCCAGATGTGGACCCCCACAGGGCGCCTTCTCCGTTCTCGGCCCTTATCTTCAACCGACTGCTGGGAAAACATTCCCAGCAGGAACCCAAGAGCAGGTGCCCTTTATGAGTCACATGTATGGATATTATTTCGTTCAATTTGAAACACTACGAGTCCACATCTCGTCTACTGAACCTGCATTTTGAGACTCTTCTGAGGGACTGAAGGGAAAAAGATGTTTGATGTAAACCTTTGAGATAAATTTAAGGCTGAATATAGAAGGAATTGTCTTAATTGTATTAATTTACTTAAATTTACTCTAACTAATTTAACTCTAGAAACATTTGGGAAAATAAGAAATGACATGCAGTCTAAGAAAGTATAAACTAGCAGGACCCACACTGAATTATTATTATACATATTATTATGTTTTATTTTCAAGAGAATTGACACATAACAATTTTTTTAAATGTCTAGTCAATGCAAGTGCAAGTACATGCACAAATGTAAAAGACAGTTTTACAAGGTGTAGAAATTGGGGTTAGTTCAGAGAATGAGACGTCAGCTTGAATCTGAATGCTAATGTTATGTCATAAAATAATTATTCTAAAAGAAGTTGCATGCCCTTTTTCACATGCACATTTTATTTCCACAATGTATCTTTAAATCACTTTCAAAGTGCACAGGTTTACCCACACAACTCTTTCAAGCATACATACAAGCCACAACCATATCCCTGTCTGGTCTACATGATCAAATGTTCATTTATTCTAGTTTAATGTTTAAGTATAGCTAACAAACCTAAAAAGAAATGTTTCATTTATTGGGGCTTCTTATGTAACAGCAACCTAAATTTGGAAACTGATAATGACTTCATGTCATATTCAAGCTCTGTTTTTCTATCCCTGTTTGCTTTAGCCAGCATTTCTGCACAGCCAGCTCTCCGATGGATTTAATAGTGATCAGTGGTGGAGGAAGTACTCAGATCCCTTTACTTTAGTAAAAGTAACAATACCACAATTTAAAAATACTGTTTCCTTCATTCAAAATTCCACTTGAGTAAAATTACCAGTATTACCAGCAAAATGTACTTGAACTATCAAAAGTAAAAGTACTCATGATACAGAATGGCCCATTTCAGAGAGTTAAATTATTGAGCCAAAGGTCCCGGAAGATGACATTTCTTTAATCTTTCTGCGCACAACTTAGTTTTGTTGTGGGACACGCTGCAAATGAATACATAGTGACCTCATGTAAATCCCAGCATTGCTAACCAACCAATATTGTCAAATCACCCCCATAACTAAAAACACCTGTGTAAATGCAAAGTAGCATAAATTGGAAATGCAAGTATCTCAAAATTGTATTTAATTACAGTGTTTGATTAAACGTACTAGATTACACCACTGATTGTGGTTGTAGCTGCTTGTAGATTTGTGATGCAAATGCAAAGCCAAATACATGAGTCACAGCACTGCTACAACACACTTAAAATGCACTTCCCTCCTTTCTCCCCCCCTGCAATACATTTGTCTGGGCTGCATTGTTCCTCTAAATCATGTCCTCTCCTGTCAAATTGGTGAAGTTGGTTGATTTCTCTGTGACTGCAGTGGCAGCAAAGAGGAGAAACAGATGCTTATGTGGTCCTCCAGGACTCCTCATGGAACGTAATAAAGATGCCATCTGACAGTTCCTGCTGTCGAACCACTGCTCTGTACACAGCTTCTTAACTCTGGTCCCCCAGTGTTTTGTTGTGTTTGAATATAAGTAGAAGGGGCACATTTTCCTAAGACGGGGTTCAAGAGTCACAGTGGGGACCTTTTGACTTTTCTTCCTACACAACCTGTGTTCAAAATGTTCCAAGGGGTACTGTAGCGACATACTGTAAGTCATATTGAGTGGTCGTAGCTCTAAGGATACCACAACAGCGCATGGAGGATGTTGGATTTCGTCTTTAAACAGCGCAGAACTAATAAAGTGGCAGCGTTAGAGACATCCATCTGGATGTGTTACACCTACAACACCTTGAAGAATCCTCCAGCGCTGTGTGCTAATGAGGTGATAAAGCACAGGGAGATGAGGGGAGGGAAGTGGGCGTGAGGGCGAGGTAAAATTACCAGGGCTTCCACATGTTATCTGCCTTTAAATCCATGTCAGAGACAAGCTGCTACACAGTGGGGTACATACCAGTTGCCAAAGATCTCTGACATTGTAGTGGGCGCTGTGAACCGGTCTACAGCAAGCACACTGGAAGGCTGCGGTGGAAGAAGAAAGCAGGAAAAGCCAAATGTGACGGTTATTTCACTTTTATTGTGGCTTCATGTCGCTACTGTAGAGAACATGTGCTGTTTTCTACTTTCTTTCATGTTCTTCTGGTCTTTATAAATACGCCCATTATCTGATTATTGATGTTTTTTGAAAGGAGGCTAAAAAGGAGACCAACCATGGATTGACTACTCACAGCTCAGTGTTTGTTCCAGTTCATGTGGGTGAACATTTAAATGCAGACGAAACTAAACCAAAAATTATTCAGGGTTATTATTCATTGTCCGTCATGGGCTCAAAAAAGAAGGCAAATGCTTTTGTATTTTTTTTCCTCCTTCCTCAGCATCTGTTTCTGACAGAGATATTATTTAAGATCCGCCTTCTTGGTGTTGGGTAACCAATCAATAGAAGAAAGTGACCGTGACAACTACTATTGGTATATTAAGTATGTTACTATGTGCTTCAAGAATCATCCAGACATTCCAGAAACATCTAACATCTACCCTCAGTTTCATTACTGCTTTGTCTTTCTTTCTTTACCTCTTAGCTTTGCAGCACTGCTGCCTGTATCTCTTCATTACCTTTTGTGTTCCTCGCTTTAGCAGCAGTATGGTCTTTATCTCTTTAGATTTTTCAATTAATCAGGCGTCCTTCATGGCTCATTGGCCAACTCTGGGACCCATAACATTTATCTGAATTGAAGGGAAGTGAGACAATCCACAACACCAACAAAGGATAAGATATAATCAGCAGAGAAGAGACACTATTATCAGTGTTATGGTACAATGGCACTATTATAAGAGCTATGAAACTTACACTGTGAAACAATGGCACTATATTCATGAGTGTTAAGTTGTTGAAAAGCTTCCACAAGTTCAATTAGGATGTTTGTGATATCTTCGTCCTTCACAAAATGTGCTTTTTCTGCAATTTAGTTTGATGCCTTAAACCAAAGCATCTTCAATAAGAACATTAGCAGTTGCAGTGGCATCACAAACACATTTAGATCCCAGGACAAAAAATCAAACCTCTGGTTTACCCCCTAAAACTACACAGTACTAGTACAGTACACGACTGGCTGTCCACTCTGGACTAATGGCTTTTCTTGGCCGCAGTTTGGATTATTCTCTCCATATTTCCTGTGAGACATTAGGACATTCACACTTGGGTGTTCAGCAGAGAGTAAAATCACATTTGGAGATGAACTGTGAGAGATGGAATAGGGAAAAATCTATTGTGTTGTTTGTTAGTGGGAAGCACTGGGCAGCCCCTGTTTCCTGTGCAGCCATCGATCGGGGGCGTGATTAATGAAGCTTTTGCCTCAAGGAGGGATCTGTAAGTGTCTTCTCCCCATCCTGTCCCTCAATGGCCACTTGTTAATGTAGCCCTCAGTTATGTAGCTCTGAAGGCTTTTTTCTTTTCTTTATAGGAGATTGAACAAGGGAAAAAGACAGGAAAGTTAGGAAAGAAATGGAAAAAATTCACAGGTTCTGGAGGTAGATGATGTGACAAAGGACATGAATGTATGAATACACACATTTCAGCTGATGCATGCTCTGCCATAACACATAAAACAACCCAAACATGAAATCTGTGATGTTAGAAGCAAGCCCTATCTATTCTATATCCAATCCACTGCAATTACTGGTAATAACATTTTACTGATTTCTTAAAATATTGATGAGACAGTTTACGTCCCTTGAAAATAAAACCCATTTGTTCAACACGAAATCTAATCCATTTATTCTACACTTGGAAGTCAGAATTGACAAATGTCTTCTCTGGAGAATACGGCCAAAACATTTTATGTACACATAATATCTATCTATCTAATATCTAATTTTAGGTGAAAATACATGGTCTTCCTTGAAGCCAGCTTTCATTTTGACATATTTTCTGTCCTAGACCAAGGTTTGATCAGATATTTGCTTGAGTTTGTGCTGCCTAAAGTGAAGCTGTGCTCCTCTTCCTACATTTGTCTAGTCCCATCTTCTTGGCATGCATTTCCACTTACATAAAATTCAAAGTGGTTCATTATGTTTCAGGTATTTGGATTATCTTATCTTATCCAGAGTGACCTTCCTGATGTGAAATTGCTTTATAACCTCAGTGCCACTCTGCTGCTAGTCTCAGGTTCATGTTAAAAGCAAATGTGGTTAGTACTGGATCATTTGAAACCATCCTGAAGCCACCAGTTGCTTGCAGAAAGAAAGGGAAGACGGCACCATCTGGGCATGTTCTCAAAACCCTCTCAAGCATAACACACAGCACATGGCGCTCAGACACATTGAGCGACTCAGCAAGTATCTAACATGATCTAACACCAATCCCTGCATACGTGACAGACACCCTCGTGAGATGATATCCCAGCACAGAGTTCTTATCCTTTGCTATAACTTTCCAAACACATGCCTTAGTTGTAGTTAAGAAAAGTTTTTTGCCAAACTCCTCCAACTGCTGTGGCTTCATCCCCTGAGGAATGCTAGCGAACAAGAAAGAGCTAAAGGATCATTGTGCATGAGCAAAAAAAAAAATGCATCTGAGCGAAAGAGTCTAAAGCTAAAAGGCAATGCAGCTTAGGCTAAAAATAGACATAACTACCAACCTTCACCTCAGAAGAAAGTAGAAGAAACGAGGAGAGAAGGAGAAAAGGAGGAAAGAGCTCATTCGATCGGATTGGACTAGAAAAAGTGGCAGGTAAAACTGAGTGTGCAGGAAATGAGGCAAAGTTTTTGTGTGAAGCACCAAGAGTGAAGCTCTTCCACCGGGATACAGTTGCTGTTTGAGGTTTTTGCTGCAAGAAAAAAAAACGCTGCCTGCTCTATTATGAAAAGTATATTTCACATGACTGGAAGACTGCTGTGCACACGGACACCTGAGCACAAACTGTGGAAAATGTGTGTGAAAACCCTTTTTCCTGACATGCAACCTCTGGCAGGATGTCATAGTACTCACTCTCTGATCAAAGCCAATTAGAACAAGGAATTAACACTTAAATGGACATGCCATTTTTATCCACTATCTATTTTTAATACGTATGACGTAAGCAGTTTTCTGGAAAAGGCAAAAAGAACGCCAGAATTTGAAAATACAGCTCTCCCCTCTCTGTTCTACACCCCTCCCATCAGACAAGCATGGGCACGTCCACGCTCTTCATACGCGGACGCAACACAAGCTTGATCTTGACTACAGGCAACCGCCAGCGAGCCAGTCCAGGAGTTCGTCGGGTCAACTACAAGTTGCTTTTTACATTGCTATCTTTATCAAGAACAGGAATTCTATGGTCCCGTAAGCTGTTACCCTGGAAACGGGATGCCTGACAAGGAAGAAAGTGTGGCACAAAGCAGATATCACAACACCATGACTTTTGCAAATATATCAAGTGTGCAGGAATGTCTGCACAGACAAATAAAAACATTGGAGAGATTTGAAACAAGGGATTCATTTACAAACTTAAAATGTAGTTTTAAAGGATGGATGTGGTTATTATAAATCCTTGGCTGATAAGATGGCAAGATGGTGATTTCAGTATCAACTGCTTCCCTTGGTGTTAGCTAACTGTAATCTTCAGTAACTTCTGTCTTTATCCTTAGTCCATAATAATAACCCCAAGAATGAGAAGACTTCATCAGCAATACAGTGACAATCCATCTACAACAGAACGCTTCACAACTGGCTTGTGTGTTTATTGGCTGATGAGTTAGACAACTCAGGGGCTCCCTCGGAAATGGAAGACACAAGACAGATGCATTTGTCAAAGCGGCAAAGTAGGTTGAGGGGGGGAATAATGAGTCTGGATGGCACTAGCTCATTGGCAAGGCTGCCTGTCACAGCAATGGCACACAGCAGCTCCCAGCCCGCCGTCTGCTGTTGAGATAAAGAACAAAACTAGACCGACATGGTGGAGGCCTTTCAACATGACATGTTTCACTTCAATTTATTACGTGTCACAAGCCACTAAAAGGAAGTCATGATATCAGTTCAAGACTAAGTGAGAGATGTGACAACAAGCAAGCTGGTGAAATATAACACTCAAGCCTGCAATGTGAAACACACCAAGCATGCAGCATATATAAACACCTCTCTGGGTCCCTCCATCTTTTTGAAACAACTATTTCAAGGTCTAAAATTCCTTTTGCACCATGCCTGCCCCTCTATATTTAGGTAATCGCATCATGATTAACTTGTTGAGATCCAATGACTAGTGATCAGTTTTACTAATAGGGAGAGTGATATTTTGTGCATTTATACCATATCAAGTAATTTTTGTCTGTAATTGACTCCATAAGTTTGAATTTGATAAGACAAGGGAAAGAAATCTTTTTAACTTCTTTCCTATGCAGATTAACTTGGTTCAGGCATTTTCTAATATCTACTTTTCTTCATTTGCAGCAAATTAATTTATACTTTATTGTTTCAAGATACAGACACTTGTTGACAGGTTGACATATATTCTTATTGCACTGGTAGATTGTTTCTCTAGGTTTTTAGGACTCAATAATAGACACAAATTTAATAAAATGACTGAGGGTTAGTTGTCCGATCAGCCTCGTTATTGGTTTGAGAGTGAAGATAAAATCCAATTTGTTGTGTCCAAGAAAGATAAACTAACATGTAGAGTTTCCACCACATGCAATATCTGATATGGGAAGAAAGGATTTTATTGATTAATAAGTCAGGTAGACCGTGTACAGTGCACAAGATGGATGATGATTGGTTGCAATGTGAATGCAGTAGTTGTGAAGTGTGTTCAGGGTAAACACGACCCAAAAGCAGAGGCTCCAGGCAGGTCAGTATAGTTTAAAGGCTCTATATTAGTAAAGGGCTGGAGGTTGAACCATTGCATTTTACTTTTGTCACACTAATAATCAGAATAAGATCAATAAGAATAGAAATGTGAGGAAAGAGAGTCAGAGGAGCAAGTGGAAGAAAGAGCAGGCACCGTCCTCACAGTGCCTGTTTGTCTTCTCTGAGAGGAAATGCCAACCGAGGACACCCCTGTAAGAATATTTTAATGAATATTTCCTTTTGATATCAAGTGTGGGAAAAATAACCTTTAATGTTGCATGAATCCTGTCTGGCTCACTACATAAAACAGCCTTGGGTTGAAGTGCAGTCTAGTGGTTAGCAAGACCTCCTGATAGTCACAAATTCAACCCTAACCACATTTAATGTGTGTCACGGGTGTCTATTGGATGGGGCGTAAACTTGATCCCTAATGTGAAAAAGTAACAATTCTTAATACATTTTTCCTTATTAGACAGCATATCCAAATCTGCAGTGAACTCCCCTTGGAGCTTAGGAGGTTCATTTTAAGTTCATTCAAACGTTAAAAAGAGCAATTAACCAATTAACCAAATCTCATGGTCTTTAGAATTCTTTAGAACTCATTTAATCAAAGCTAAAAGGTCCATTGTTTCTCAGGTAATACTCAAGCTTTTGTGGTGAAAGGAGACATTCTTTGCCCTGAAATATTACAGTTCCTCATTTTGAAAATGTGAGAACTTCCTTAAATGAAGAAAGACATGAGTACAAGAATTCTACAAAAATATAGGTTCTTGTAGGTTTACTTGTATGTAAACCATGTGTTACACATTTACACCAGTACTGCCTATTTTCATCTGTGTTGGTGGTGACCAAGGTGAGTTCCAGCTGCTACAGTAATTGCCCTCCTTTTAACTCTGCATGTATGAGCACCCATGTTACAGCCAGAGCCAGATATGGCTGTGTTTAGATAGCTAAAATGACTAAATAATTAATAAAAGGCTGCTGTTAATGAGACTGGATGGAAAGCCAGGCGAACATGTTACATCCACCACCCTGACCTCCAGACCCTCATGTGATTAAGTACACTCCAACGATCAACCAATCAGACTGCACCACACTGTGACTTTATAAATATACATATATACATCCTATCAATGTTTTACCACACAAATGTGAGTATGTTTGATGTACAGTTTGAAACAGTGGAAACATCCTCAAATGTAGATATGATTAAAAAATAATAATAATTCAGATACAAATCAATTAATTCATCGGAAAGATTAAGTTTAATTGACGATTTGAGTCATTTGTGCCTAAATATAAACTAAATGGATAATTATCAACCTGTTCTAGAACAGCTTTCTACACAACAAAATACAAAGCAGATGTAGAAAAAGCAGATGAAGCAGAATAATAAAATCTCAAAAAGATGTTTTGTCACAGTTTTTAGTTGGAGGAAGGCTCTGTTGTTTCCTCCAAATCTGGGACAAACTGTTCTGTTTTGCGGACACTTGATGTGGTTACTGCACCTTACTGTAACAATTCCTCTTTCTCAATATCTTCCTCCTCTTTTCTTTCTTTCTCACACTCAGCCTGCTCATTCCACTAGCTGACAGCTGGAATTTAATCTCTCAACGCTGTGCATCTTCCTTACCTTACAAAAATTCTGGAAACAAACATACCAAGAAAATATGGATCCCAACCAAGGTTATGAGTAAAAATGTTGTGCTTTACCCACCAAAACAGAGGGTTGGGTTTAGGTTTAAGATTAAAAATGGCTGTGTTTAGGTGTAAGATTTACAATGGTCAAGTTGGGTTTATGTTTACATTAAAAATGGAGACGGGTTAAGATTGAAGACAAATGTGCACACATCCGAGCTAAAAACATGCATTAAATTGTATGGCTAATGAGCCAACAATAAACTCTCTACTTACAGTGAATGAATCGCTAAAACTACCAAAGCAGCAAAGTCACTGTAGGTCAGCCATATCGACAGCTCACAGAGCACTCAATGACAAATCTTGTCAACCACTAGACAACTGTATACTACCACTGAACTAACACCATGTATGTAACAATATGCAGCAAGTAAAAGTGTAATCATATATTTAGTATGGGACCATGATAACTCAAACCTTGCAGGCTTATGTTGTTTGTTGAAAGGATGAGTTTGGTGTTTTGGCCAAATTTACTTCAAAATATGAGATTCCCTCTTTTACCACAATGCTGCCACCATTTTTGATAATGGGGTTTTGCATTTTGTGGTAAAATAACAAACTGCATCACGAAGACAAATCATTTGGGGTTTTTTCTTTTTGTAGTACAGACATCAAAGAGGAGGGGGAGCTCAAATGAGACTGTAAAAACAGGCACAAATACAAATCATGGCAAAGCCCCCAAATCCAGATGAGATTAAACAAATACCTGGTCTTCTTCGTTGCCTGGATGATAAAAATCCTATATTGTGCACTCGTGGTGTGACATTCATGCTACTGTGCAGCTGAGATGGCTTCAACACAGCAGCTGGGTAGAACAAGAAAGAACCAGTCAGAATGTTGCTCCAACTTTAAATCAATTAAAATAAAATGCAACAGTCACAGTCTTATTGTTTGTTTAACCCAAATAAGCCTGATATTAGACATATGGTATTTTCACTGTTTTGACCTGAAAAAAACGTTTCCTTGTACATCAAACCTCTGAGATGCTCATCACAAGGAGCTTGTGGAGAGTGACACCTGTGCTCTGTGCTGTAATCCCATTCTATGACCTTTCTCCTCACTCCTCCGCTATCGTCTGATATGACTTCAAAGCCCATGTTCCCTAGCAGGTGTTGCCTCTGACC
Source organism: Enoplosus armatus (assembly GCF_043641665.1). NCBI lineage: Eukaryota > Metazoa > Chordata > Actinopteri > Centrarchiformes > Enoplosidae > Enoplosus > Enoplosus armatus. Next base: position 18,845,576 of record NC_092186.1, read on the forward strand.
TGATGGGATGGCTGGCAATGGGTGTGCAGAACCAAAGGTCTCCAAAAGCACAGGGTTGTTGATCATTCTAAACCATGGAAGGTTTCAGAGGGAAGTGGGACACTGATTATAGCCCGGTGGTAAGAGGAGCCTGTGCTCAGAGTTTTAGGTTTAACTTTTTTTCCAAGGCAGAGTAATGGCTCCCTCATCAACTAATCCTAGGGTGCACATGAGCAAAGTACTTATTTCTCTGCAATTCAATAGCCACTAGAAGGCTGTGGTGTTGCTGGGCACCAACCATGCATTGACTTCTGTCACTGAGTTAAGAGCTGGGTTTCCATTAGGGAAATCATTCAGGCTGAGACTGAAGCTCTCCCTCAGGCCACCCACCACACGCAGACCACAAGGGTGCTGTTATCATAACCTTTTACATTACTGCTCTTTCCTTAAGCTCATCAAGAGCTAGCAAGAGTATGCATTCATGTATTTAATACTTTAACACTTTTGGATTATAAAACCCTTAATATTCTCACAGGCCTAATCCAGGTCCTGAACTGGGAAGAGCATTTTGTTAAAATGTGTTTTGTGCATTCCACACCTTACCTATTCGCATGAATGAATATTAACAAGTTAATTTTGTTTTCATTGCTGAAGAAATTACATCGGTTTGAGATGTAATACATTTAGATCACGTAACAGAGAATTAGATTTTTATCTGTTGATCCATTCTTCATTATCAAATCCAATAATTAAGAAAATGTTTTTTTCTTATCTATTTATGGTATAAAAAATATTGCAAAACAGGGACCCAGCCACCTACAGTTTGTTTGTTTTTATTCTGTCAGATCAGGCACCTGGCTGGTAATCATGGTAAAATGACATTTAATATTGTAACTTGCCTTTCCTTAAAGACTGTTTATTTACTATTTGCCCCCTTTCAGTATTTTTAGACCTGGGGTTACTATGCATAATCATACAAATAAATAGTGATGTAATAAATATTCAGTGATCATCAAATACCATTAAAGAATTACAGAACAGGTCGTTAGTAGTTTTTAATATTATCTTCTAATACTGTGCACATCACCAAGTACGATTTTAGTTATATAGTTTTTGTGCGTAAAATTGCTGCAGTGAACACGACTGTGCTGTCAGGTGCACAGAACGCACTGGAGACGCTGCAGTGGCTTCCACACGCACTGCCTTCTCCAGTCACCTTCACCACTGTGACGTAGAGTTGATCAGCAAGCTCAGTTATATGCATCCGTACTCATGTGGTGCTTTGCATTGACCATTTATAGATATGGGATATGAGGCTGACCCACCATGTCCAGGTGGACTGTGATTTATAGGGAACATTGCCTGCACGTTTGCGTACGCACAGTTTTACAAGTCTGATAAAAGTTGCTAGTTCCCATGTGCCTTGTTGCCATTTTGCCTTGTGTTTTCCCTTTGGAGTTTCTGGCACTCGAATCTGGACCTGCCTACCTGTTGCTTGTTTACCTGTGACCGGTCTACCTGCCTGCCTACCTACCAGTACCTTGACAAGCTTTATTTGAATCAATGAATCAGAACTGCACCATCTTGTCTCTTCTGACTGCGTTTGGGTCCAATCCCCATTGCCCTGCGTAACCCACCATGACATTTGTTCACATTAGTTCAGCAGATGGAAAGTCCCCTAATTCACATTTCAATTAACATTTTAAAGGTTTGCATATCACATACTTGACAGTTGGATGGCAGTATAGCCAGTGAGTCGATCGTGTTTCAGTGTTTGCACATACGTTCTACTATGTGCCACAACAGCCACTATAGGTGTCCTTTTCCTGATTGACTCTCGCTCCCTCCTCTCACACAAACCTTTCTCTCTGACACACACACCTGTCTCTCTACCACACACACCTCTCTCTTTCACAGTCTTATTTTTGCTTCTGTTATCTTGTTTGATAGAGATGCCCACACAGTTTCCATGGCAACAAAAAAGTCTTTGACTGGGGCGTTGCCTGATAGGAGCCAAGACAGAGGAAAGGAGCACAGCACAGACATTGACTTTTAAACCAATCCAGGGTGCTGTCAGTGTAACTGGACTTTTAAAAACATTAATAAAAAATGAGCTATGAGGAGCCGTTGTGCTGTGAAAGAGCATCTGATCACAGTTGAAAGATTTTTCACTTCATTTCACTGACCTACTCTTACACACACTCTTGTCTTTCCTCTCTGTGTGCATGTGTGTTTGTGTGTGTGGGTCTACCTGTGAGGCACAGGAAAGAGAGGCATTAGAAGATTGCATCTGACCCTACTGAGTAATAACTTCTCAGTGGCCACAACTGCACATCAGGGAGGAGGACTAGCTTTATCTTTGCCTGACAGTCTTTCTTTCATTCCATCCCGCTCTCTTCTTCCCTCTACTTCTTTGTTTTGTTCTTGTTTCTGTTTTCAGCAGTTTAAGTAGAGCTGGATTGCATCTCCCTCTCCGTCATGTCTTCTTTCAGCACTTGTCCTGATTACATTTTCTCTCAGCTTATTCCATAATTAAGACACATTTTTAGTGTGTAGACAATATGTGTTTACAGAAGGATCTGAAAGTGTTATTGATTATTGTAAATAATATGTGTATGAGCACAATCAGTGACATAAACAAGGTCCAAATATTTTTTAATTACTTTCTTTCACTTTCTTTTTATAAATATTGAAATTGCTAAATAACTTAAGTAACTCAACCCTATTAATATACCATCAGAAAACATTTATATTAAATGATTGTTTATTACTTTCTTTGATTTGTACATCATTATTCAGACTACTTCACGTTATTCAAAGTACTTAATATTTAATTGTTATTACATTTTACTTTTTTTTTTCAATACTCTAAATCTGTTTTTCCTCCATCAATATGAGTGTGTGTTGCCTGGAGCTGAGACAGGCATGTTTGGGACTACACACGCACACGCAAGCAACTAACTTGCTGTGTCTCCTCTGTTTTCCCCTTATATCATCATTAGCAACAATGAGACAAAGCCCAGCTCAAATTAAGGGGGAGTACAGGATAAAATGCTACAGTACAGCGAGCTGTTTGCCATAATGTCTGTAATTATGCCGTTTCTTATGGGAGTTAAAGGCATGATAAATGAACCAAATGGCAGAGTTATTCTGGTCCCTAGCTCTGAAACAAGATGAAGATAGGCTCTTGTATCATTCAAGGTGATCATCGGACCTTGCTGTGGGTTGGTGGGGCTCTTTGTCTCCAATGTGAGTAGGATTTCTTGGCAAAAGGCATCCAGCAGTGATACACATACACACATTTGTGGGGCAGTCACTGTGAGGATAATAGGAGCCATTTCGCCCTGTTGTGTGAAGGCCTCAGCAGCATTCTCTCCCACTGTTAAACACCCACGTGAGCTGCAGGCACACTTGCAGATACACAGGACACACAACTTTCTGACAGTTATTCATTCAAATACAGCAATGCATGGGCAACTGTCTGGTCTGTAGACTTCAAACACAATTAAAACTTGGTTCTGTACAGGTGCTCAGCCTTTGATCCCCTTGATAATGTTAGTATGCTAACATCTGCTAAGTAGCAAAAAACACAAAGTACAGCAGAGGCTGGTGGGAATGCCATTTGTTTTTTGGGTATTTGGTCATTAATCAAAGTATTGAACAAAGGGGAATTTTGACCTGAAGATAGCACTAGACGAAAAGTTAAGTGATTACAATTCCTCCTGAAGGGGACAAGAATTTGTTTACCAATATTTAATGGCAATCCATCCAATAATTGTCAGGACATTTCACTCAAAACCACAAATGTTAAGCTCATAGTGGCACTGGATGAAATGTAAGGGGATCACCGAAGTCAGTAAGATTCATCCTCTGAAAACAATGAATGTCTGTACAAAATATGGTGCCAATCCATCAGGTACATATTAAGAAGTACATGTTTAGTAGGATAAATGAAAACTTTGACCTGCTGGTGGCGCTACAAAATTTCATGGAAATCTAATCAAATAGTTGTTGAGATATTTCAGTCTGGACTGTGTTGGACCAACCAACAGATGGACCAACATTGTGATGCTACTAGCATGGCTAAAAATCTATATTTGTGACTGTAGCAGGAAGAAAGGGTTTCAGTGTCTTGTAAAGACAGAGGACGAACCTGAGCCTTTGCATTTAAGGGCACCTCGCTTCTCACAACAGCAGCAGATTATATCCACGTGCCATGGAGGTCCGTGTGTATAATTCAACACTTCAAGAGTTGATTTCACTGGTTATGCACTCCTGACTACAGTATTTTATAGCAGTGAAAGCCTGCAGACTTTTGGGGCCTCAGTGACACATGGTTGGGACTCATTACTCCATGACATCCTGCTGCACCTGGATAAATAACAGTTTATGTTTCCAAGCTCATCTTCCCACACCAGCTGATATGTAAGGTTAGACAGGTCATTCCCCAGCCACCATCAGCCAGCACCACATCAGCAATATTAAATAGGCAGAGGCTTGGCAAGCTTCTTTTATTTATCACCTGAGCCTTATCATCCATGAAAAGTGCTGAAAATGTGGGGATCTGGGGCCCCCCATAGTAGCAACCCGTCCATCCATCAACTACACCCACTCTTAAAACCTTCTCACCCTATCTACCCCTATTCTCCCCGAACCTGTCATTGGATCTTAATAACTGGTGAAAACACTGGCACTGGGGAGGAGACAGCAGCCTCTCTGCTTCACCTCAGATGATAGATGGAAGATGCTAAGGATATCATATTGTGTGGAGTGGTGATGCTTGGGTGTTTGTGTGTGTTTTTAGGGGTGGGGTGCCAGAGGTATGTGTGTGTGCAGTGAACAATTTCAGTACCTGAATAGTGTATTTCTTCACATTTTCTACAGCCCTACATTGGTATCTTAAGAACAGCAGATGCTTTCTTGGTGCTCACCATTCTTTAATATTCAGATTTAAATACTGAACATTCAGATCCTGTTTTACACTGGAGGCGTGTTTCCATGGTATTTCTCCATTTCCAGAAGAGTTCTTTCTTTACTTTTTTTTCGGTTTAATCCACTGGACAAGACAGTAGACAGATGACATACATACTGTCTGTCTTGTATGGAAGTGCCCACAGTGTCCTTGGTGTTGTTGTTGTTCCACAGAACTCCCCAATTTACGGTGTATGCATTTCAGGAGCTAATACTACTGCTTATTATTATTACGCCTTTTTGAAGTAAGTTTGAAAGTCAACGGCTATGACAATGCCTCTTCACATTAACATCCCATTTGTAGTTTTGGGAAAGGCTGTCATGTCATGTCTGCTGTGCAGTGTCCTTACACCTTCCTGCCAGACATACTGAGTGGTGAATGGTGCTGTGAATACCTGGTCATCTGTGACAAATGCGACAAGTGGATGGTGGATGAGAGATGAGGGGTAAAGAGGGTTATTGACCTACTAGCAGTAATAACAATTCAGGAGGGTGCTTATGTGATAGAGGGTACACCAATAAAAACAAGCAATAGGGCAGAAATTAGTGGCAAAGGGAACATTTGTGATTCCAATAGTAGTTAGCAGGTGCATCACTGCATGTCAGGGTCCATGATGTTGAAGAATAACTACACCCTCAAATTGTGCTAGAACCCTCCCTGCCAGCACGTTTAAACAAGACTAGGTCAAAACCTAGTATATGGCTGGACCATGTATGGTCAATGTGCTATATTATGGCCAAAACACGGATATTCAGTGGTAGTGTCTATAATGTGAATTCCTGGATATTAAATGTTTATCTGCAATTTTCTGTAGTGGCTGTACTCCACAACACATACACCAAGCAGACTCATTATCAGCTTTGATCACGTTATAATCATGGCAGGAGAATAATGTGACTCTTAGGACATGTATTGCCACTGTTTTTGATTGTTGCTGCTCATTAATTCGTGGTGCATTATGTTACAACCAGTGTTGATGTTCTCTCTCTGAGTCTAATTATCCTTACGTCTATTTCTGACCTGTTCTGGCTCATCTGGTCACTTTTGGATTATGGTGAATGCATGTCCATAGGTTTTCCATGGGTGTGTCCTGGATCAGGTCCAAAATTTGGGACCTGTGATGATTTATGTAATGTATATCTGCTTCATGCATATTTGTGATTGCCATGATTGGCATATGATTAAAGTTACCTTCTACCAAAGAAATAGTCCCTATGAAAACTGTTGACAGCAAGGTATGTGGATTATCCTTCATATAAAAAGATATGAAGTCATTCGCATTCATCCTCCTTAAATGCCTGTACCAGATGTCATCGCATTTTGATGCAACAGTATATTAACAGTAAATGTTTTCTTCTGTGTCGCTCTAGTGTGTTCGCCCAATATACCAACACAGAGACACAATATCACCATCTCTAAAGATTGTTTAAAAACTCATATAACTCATATACATTTTCTATTTTACCATTTTCTAGGAGAAATAGAAAAAACTGTATATACAGCTTTAAAGAGAACATCAGGTGGCATTCACCTGAATCCCCACATGATGTATCTTTATAGAACACTTAACTGCAGTTTAGCTGTGTTAGTAAACCTATTCTTGGACTAATCATGCAACTGTGTGTTCAACCACTGAAAATACTGGTTCAACTGAACCCAAACTGCTCCTCAGCTGAGGTAGTCAAATGCTAACTGACAGCGCTACAGCCCCACTGTGTGAGTCAGAAGTGAAATATTTTCTCATTAACATGTTACACAAAAGACTGTCGCTCTCAACTCTAAACCTAATGAATATGAAAAAGGTGCAGACTCATGGATATTATAGAGGATGTCTGCACTTGCAAAAGCGTGATTTAATGCTTCTTTATGTGCACGGCAGCAGTCAACAATGGGCATGTTTTAGTGCTAAGTCCATCCCCATAACAGTGTAAACACTGGTGACAGCTTAGTGCTGAAATATGCCTGTTGTTGATTCCTGTTGTGCACATACAGAAGCATAAATTCAGACTTGGGGGCGTCCTTTTTCAATAGTCTTACTCATTAAAATGTTTCCTTTGTGCGAACGGACCAGTGTGTCAGTGTTTCATAGATATTCCATAATCTGAAAAGAAACCTTGGTCTACTTAATTCATGGGTAATTTCTGTGTAAAACACATATTAGCATAAGCATTAATGTCATATAGAGTATACGGGACATTGCAAAGCATACAATACCCTGTACATTATTACATGTTCACATTCAGTATTTTGTATAAATACACTCAGACAACATACAACAGTGGTTGTCAACCCAGCCCTTAGGACTGAGAGTGCTGCTGGTTTTCTATCCAACCAGGTAGCTAATAGCATTCACTTGGCTTCCCAGGAGTAATTCATTCCATGATTAGATGGGTAGAATGGAAAGCAGCAGGGCTTAGTGAGAGTTGCCTTCAACAGCCATACATGGTGAAAGATTTTCACATTTACAAATATTAAAATGATCTGGGGCTGTATTCATAAATTACTTCTTACCACTACAAACCCAAAACAATTTCTTCAATCCTCAGTCTTTTACCAACTTATACCAATTGACAAAGATTTGTGTACTCGTGTACACATATGACAAAGATTTATGTACCCAGTTGTATGGGTGTCAAACACCCACATAATTTGTTGAGTCTGGTTGTTGCTCTCATGAATGGCTGTTTTTGTTGATTGGAGAACATGTCACTGTTGGCATTTGCTGGCCATCTACCTGTAAGCTGACAGATCTTTAGTTAAATGGCTTTTTCTTGTGAGAAATCCCTTGTATTGCTAAAATATAAGAAAATAACTCACATTACGAGATAGACAGTAGAAATAAGTAGGCTAACGTAGTTAGCAAGCTTGCAGACATAGACAGATGCATCATCGCTTATCTAACTCACTTTTTTTGCCTTATGTGAGGAAAAACATGACAAAAAGCAAATTCATTTGCCATCCAGCTAAATCCTCAAATGCTGACCTCCCTGGTAAATGTCTGGCAAATGCTTCTGCTCCAGACAAGTGTGTGTAAAATGAAGTAATTAATGAAGTAGTTATCTGATGCAATCAATGTATAGCTTAAGTTTTAATATCTGAAGTAATACCTATCATTTAATGTTTCATCATATTTATGTTGAAGGTCCATGATCAACCCAACCCTGCAGTTTAAATGTGAAAATCTGCTAAACTCCAACTATGGCCATACCCTCAGGCCCTTTTGGGCTCAGGCCAAGTTGCACGTCTACCCTGGACCCCTCCAGTCCTCTCTGTTATACCATCACTCTGCCTAGATGTTGCTGATGAATTGGACCTGATATGCTGTTGATTAATGTGTCCTTCCCTTAAGGTGGAACAGCTTGCTAAGACTTGTGCAGGTATTTTGAAGGTCACTGAAATGCTCCACACATTTTATTTGGAGCTAAATTCAGAAAAGCACCGACTGACATGCTGATCCTGTAATCCAGTTTCCTCTAATGTGTAGAACTGACAATCTTCAGTTACAGAACAACTGAAGTTGTTCTTGGCAGTTTAAGTGGTTGTGATAGTACAGCAATAAATGATATGACACTTTACAATGGAGATCTCATACATAGTATTTAGTGTAGTTCTGTGCTTCAGTCAAGCCATTAAGCAAGAAGAAGGGGAGAAAAATCCACAGATGCATGACACATAATAAAATCTGGAACAGTGCCTCGGCCCATTAACGATAAAGGGGGAAGTGGGGGATGATAGGCACGCTAATGCATATTAAGCACAACAGTATTGCTGGCAACTACCATCACTAGTCTTTATGTGAAAGAGGCTTTAATGGATAATTGATTAAGCCATAAATTAGCACCCCACAAACAAGCAAATCAAAAGAGTGAAGACAGGCAATTTCTCACTGGCGCCGGATGTCGCCAATGGAAGGGGAGGAGGCAATCAGAAGGCTGTATGGAGAGGCCCTTGATTTGTGATATTGTGTGTGTATGTGTATGTATGTGTGTGTGTGTGTGTGTGTGTGTGTGTGTGTGTGTGTGTGTAAGTAGTAAAAATTATTTCCATCGTCTAGCATACAGTTGTATTCACTTGTTCATCTCCATCTGTCCATCTATTTGTCACCATCTACAGCATTCGTCTTTCCATTCATCAATCAAAAAATCATGAATTCCTGCCTTAACCCCTTCATTCACCCATCCATTTATTTCTCACTTAATCCATTCATACCACATTAGTGCTGCTTTTGTCACCAACAAGTGTGACCTTGGACCACCACATCACCCTACCCAGGACCCTCTTCCCTGGAGAAAACATTTCAGCTGGAGAAATACAACGGACAGAGCCAGCAGGCATTTGACATTTCTCTGACATTTCCGTTCTCCCCTTTCCATTCTTTGTACATACACCTACTTGTAAACAGTATGATGGCTTTACACAAAAGCTTGGATTTTTTTAACAATGGGCGACTGGGAAGCACATAACCTTTTACAAGGCACAGGGAGCAAAATGCAAGAGTTGAATGTTGAAGTAAATAAAAAAAAGATCTGTTGCAAACATCATAAAACTGTTGTAGCTAGTCTCTTGTAGTACTAAACAGCACACATTATGTGTTCATATTTCATGTAAATTTGACATGACATATACAATCTGGTACACATTAGGGCTATTGTAGTTTTAAAAAAAAAACATTTACGGAGCCGGGGAGGGAGGTAATATTCCAGGAAAAAAAGCTGTGATAAATTTACGAGAAAAAAAGGACAAATTTACATGAAAAAACGCAAATATTCTCTGAGATTATAAAATCATCGCTTCACTTCGCTGTGTTTACCAGGGAGACTACAGCTCACAATCAGCATCGCCTCTGTTTTACAAACTACAAGAAAAACACAGACAAAACACACAGAGCAACACATAATACAGCCTCTATGCTTGACTCAAACTGTTAACTCATAGTCCTTCAGAATTAATGCTTCCCATTATTCAACACCAGACACCCACTGAACATACAGTTAGGAAATAGCATGCTAAATCCAATAAATTCAGTGGCGCATGCCACTATTTTCCAAGCTACTGTAGCTATCATATTTCGCTGGACCCTAATACATCATCATACAAAACTGCCAGGCTTTAGTTTTGTAAAGAATGACAACAGTAAAACCACAGATTTTTGAAAGATGCAGCCCCTCTGTCCTGCCCTTCAAATAAAACTGTCTTTCTCAACCTAACCAATTTCCCTATGCTATACACGTCCGAGGTTATGTCCCTCCCTGACATCCTGTTTCAACAGGAAATACATCATATCAAGGACGTAAGATGCCATTTTAATGTGAGGTAAGCTCTCATTATCAGTGAGAAACAGTATCAGACAACAATACAGTATACTGCAGATTGATACTGCTGATACTGCATTAAACTACAATGGATGAAATCACTGTCCATGTGCTTGTTCTTTAACATGAGATGAGATGAAATAAGTCTTCTAAATGTGTGGTGCATCTCCTTTTATTAACCGTCAGTGGTGGATGTGTCATGTAATCGTTGCTTTTGGTGATTCTGCTTTAGTATTTCACTGCAGATGTGTGACTAAAGCCTCACATCTCTTTCTCAGTTGCATGCACACACTCAACATGTACAAACAGACACACAAAGCTCAAACATAGACATACTGTCTGTGTACACACACATTTGCAGAGCTATGTGCCACCCAAACAAAACCCTCCCAAATGAATTTCCCTGCATACTTATATAAGCATGTAGGATTTATATCACATGCAGATGCGCTGTACATATTTATACACATTTATATAAACATACTGTACACAATCCATTAATTAATCATTGCCTGCAATCTGTACCGCTGCCGTCATAATTATACCATCATTCAACATTGCAGAGTAAATGAGTCTGAATGGAAATCGCAGTAGCAGTGTCTCTGCAACATTCAAATTGCTGTCCTACCCAGCCCGTAAAGGTCAGCTCAGTCCTTAGCAGCGGTACGATCAGAGAAGCCAAATACATGCATGTTTGTCCTAATCCTTGAAAAAGGCTGCCTTGTATTCCAGGCATGTTCTCTGTTGCTAGCCAAGTGTGTTACTGCCTGGATCATTGCACCTTCATTATGATAATGTTCTTATACACAGAACTGGAAAAGGGTTAGGCAAGCAACGCACAGTAGATATTAAATAAAGTAGATGAATGATGAATAAATACTGTATACCCATCAATGTGTCAATACACAAATCAGTGGATCAAGCCTTCGTCCTTTCTGTAATGTTTGAATATTTTGTCTGCCTTGTTAGCATTGAACAGTAACCTTACACTTAATTATCTCCCCTGGGATGCACTGAGTATGTCTGCATGTAAAGTGTCTATTTAAATGTTGAACTATATATAAATGGTGTAAATTAATCACAGTATAGGTTATTTCTCTGCTATATGATGTATTTATGTGAATGGAAACATATTTCTGCCCATCTTCAATATATACTGCAATCTTTGCCATATTGCCATTTTTAATCTCTGCACACTGTTGATAGTTTTCAGAATTTTCATAACATCTTTTGATATGGCAGAAATCCTATATAATCTTTATTTTAAGAAGTTCTTGTCTGCTGCTGTTATTTTGCCATTCATGTGAACACTCTAACCCAGTTTTGCAGACTTTCATTTACATATTTTCTACTTAATATGTCTGACTGTTGGAAATGTCAAAAGTGCTGTGTTCATAACATCCATTTTCTCTTTTCTTATCTCATGCTCTGCTCTTCTTTGCTCTTCTTCTGTCTTGTTACTACTTGCTGCTGCAACAGCGGTTTCCCCACAGGGATCATTAAAGCTGCATAACTTGATACACTGGCAGCCCCAAATAGTAGTGAAAGGGAAACATGTTTTTGAAAAGTTTTTGCTTCAGTGCTGAAATATCATGTAAGGTGATATAAGTGCATTGCACACAGCACGGTCATAGAAACCAGCTAGTGCCAAGAAATTCATCTTTATGTGACGCAGCATGCAAGTTGAGCAGAGTGTCCATGATACAGGTTTGCCAGAAGTATTGAACTGTCTCAGCACACTGTAGTGAGTTTCTGTGGCTATGGAAGCCCCAAAGGAAAAACATGTGTCACCACCCACACTGCTAAAAGTAAGCTACAGTTTGTCACAGTAACTCAGACAGTGTAGACTGAGTGTAACACCAAATTAAGGTTGTTTTGCTCCCTTTGCCATCATTGGCAGTGTGTAGTTTGGTACACAGTATTTTATAGTATGCAGAGCAAGGAAAAGCTGTCAGACTCAGAGAAAGAGGTTAATTTACTTGAAGCACTGTATACCCCAGCGGACCCAGTACAAATCAAGCTCAAATGATTTTGTTGTTTTTTATTTTTGCCCAGCACTGGTACTGGTTTATCTGTGGACTTGCACCAAAGGACACCAAATACATCACGGAAAAAATCGAACCTTTCATTTGCTCTTTGCCATTTAGAAGACAATTTGGATTTTCTACTTTTGTTGCACTTCTTTTTTATTTTCCTTTTTTTTGTATTTAACTGTATTTTAACTGAGGAGACATCTATATTTTGCACACAGAAATTAACTAGTTATACTCCGGAGTTTCATCCCATCTCTGATGTAATAAAATAGATGTACTGTACAGTGTCAGCATCTCCTTAACACAAATCCTTCATTACTGCATGGCTGAGGCTATACTACCGCTACATTTACCCTAACTGGATTGAGCACCAGGCCTGTTCCCGAATCCATACCGCTCACCAAACCACAGCAAATTGTCCTGATTGGCCGACATGGTGTGGAAGTCAGAGCGCTTGGGTTTCTGCCTGATGCGATTCATTGCCCTGCACACAACAGACTAATGGCCCATTGGCTGCAAACAGGGAGCAGAAAGAGGCTACTGCTGCTAATGAGGGCTGTCTGTGAGAGGAAGGTGGAGAGCAGAAGACCAGAAAAGAGGTGAAGGCAGAGAGAAAGAAACCGAGAAACAACACAGACAGAAAGGGAGAGGGATGGCAGATGGAGTGAAGGGGTGAGAGCGAGAACGAGAGACAGAGATGGTGACAATAAGCGGAAGAAGCGACAGAGACAGAAGTGGAGAGTGGCAGGAGAAAAGGAGAAGAAAAGGGAGGAAAAGAGAGATGAGAGAGGGACAGCCACACTGTGAGGAAGAGAAGAGAGAAAAAAACAGAGCAGTGAAAGGCAGTAAAGCATTACAGAGTAACGTGCTATAATGTAATTTGTAACGATGTATGTATGTTATTACAGTTATTACAATTCAGTTTGAAATTCAATTACATCACCATCGCACCAACGCTCCATTACTTTGACATTTTGGGGGTCGGCTTGTTTGATGTCTTACCAGGAGTTATATATATGGGAGGGTTGATATCTATTTCATCTCTGTGTTGAGTGGCTGGAACTTGTTGCTCTAGCTTGGTGCAGGGGATGGTGGTGGGGGGAGGCTACTCTACCAAAGGTGGAGGAACACTTAACTTTCTCAAGCTTGAGAAAGAACATCACATCTGGAAATGGAGGGAGGCTGTGCAGACTTCCATTCAAGAAGAATTCTGCGACGGGCCAGTCATCTATGCCTACAGGATAAAAAATGTCGGAATGTACGAGCAGAAGATATCACAGATGTACAGTTAGGGTTGGCTTAGCTACATTAGTCAATAAACCAGTGGTTCTCAATGCACTTTTGTTTATACCTTATCTTTTTGGTGTAGTGTTGTTACTGCTGCTGTGTGAGCCCGACAGCTGAGCAGAAGTAGCATTGCAAAAAGAGGGCTGCAGATGGACTGAGCTTGTATACAAGATGACATTACCCAGCCCCGCCTACTTCCTCAGTCTCTCTACATCCACACACAGGCAGCAGCAAAGGTTGGGGGTGGTTGGGAATTAAATGATTTACATTTCTTGATAATTATAGATTTTTTCCTCCGTCAGAAAGATTTGGGGCTAGTCAAAAAAACATTCCCTGCTAAAGCCCCGGAAGCCCGATATTGACCATGCCGATGGGTGTGGCAGCATTAGTAGTTGGAAGGAAACAGAAGAAATCAGAAGAGCGAGAGCAAGGAGGATCTCAAAGCATTAGTATGCACTCACTCATGACAGCTCCCACACACAGAGCACATGGTGATATAAGCACCTAGTCTGACACACAAGCAGAATGTCCATGCATGTTCAAACGCATGTACTACATACACTGGTAGTCACACACGCACATTTAGCAGTGTAGTTGTGTGCACTTTGGTAGCCATAGAGACCACAGGCTTGTGACCAGAGGGTTTCCAGTTCAAATCTTTGCCTTTCCTACAGGGATGAAAGTGCTCTGCCCACCTGCAGCACAGCGCTTTTGTAAGGCTCTTAATTTCCAACAGCTTGAGTGGAAGCTGCTCAGCGGCTGCAATGTGTCTGTACGCTTGTGTGCTACCCACACAATTAGAATTAAAATGCATCCTAAAACACCACAAGACAAACAGAGCTACAGGAGATGCACTTTTCAATTCTGGGTCCATTTTCTTGTTTGGTGGTGTGGTTCTATTATTTCTCTGTATGACTCAAACCATAATGCCTACACTAGCAGCCATGTGTTGGAAGTGGTGTCCTTATAACAGGACTCAGTTTGGCACTTTTAAGGAGGGGGCCAGTATCTTTCAATGCCAGAATGGAGAAAAGGCTGAAAGATAACACCTGAAACGCATGTTCAAAAAACAGTTAACAGCAAAACTGTTCTTTGAATTAGCCAAAAATAATTTAACTCACTCAGGCACAGTAAGGTATTTTTCTCGAATACCAAAGTATTGTATCGCTTGTCCCTCATCAGCCCTCACTGTATATAACACCCACTTTTTTCAACTCAGCTTGACATTATAAAATGTTAGGCCTATTTCCTACTGCTTTGAACAAGATTTTTTTTTTTTGACAGCGCCATTTTCCCCAGTGATGTTTTTATTTCATGATGCCACGTTTCATCAAGTCTTTGTCTCTTAATCAAGACAAACAGGGCAGAGCCAGTTTTGTGACTGATTGTTGCTTCAGTCTAAATGAGCAGACAGCATAACTAATATTGAATTGTTGAGTCACTTTGGATACCTTGAGTCTCCATAGCCTTCTAGTTATTACACTGTAAGCCTGTTGAGATTTGAGTAAGGTACCTTTAATTCAACCTGGGTCTTCTTACCTTGATGCCCAATAAGTGTACACAAAAGAAAAATCATATTTGGACATGATATTACAAAAAAATACACTATTCCAACCAAAAATAGATTGACCAAAATGTCCTGACAATGTGAATGAGGTTTCTGATCTTCATGTTTCAGGTTCATCTGAAGAATTACATGCTGTTAGTGTTGTACAACCCTTGGGCTTTTCATAACTCTTTGCATCGATTAAGAAAATACTTGGTCAGGACAACAAGACTGTTTATTTTCTTGGATTAACAGTTTAACTTAAGTCCAGGCTGAAAAGCATTGTTTCCCTGCCTTCTCTGGTTTCAAGCTTGTTTCACCTCTGACTCTGGGTGTGGTCAGAAGTGTGCTGTGTTGCACCTGTAACCACACCCATCAGTGATGTCACAGGGTCCTGGAGTACAACTGTACATCACTGCATCAAGGTGAGACGTAAAACCACTGGAGGTCAGTGAAATCAAGATTTTCAGGGGGTGTGTTACTCTTTAATGTACAGCTTTTCCTCTTTTAACCACTCTTTTTCACTGCACAACATTGCAGTTTCACATTGACGCATGCACACACACACACACACACACACACACTGACTCATCTGAGCACCTACTCAGACAAAGTTAAAAAAGCTGTGTGGCTGAGCTTCAAGCAGCTGTTTAGCCTCAAGTGTCCGCGTCAAACTCATTAATAGTTAGCCGACAACCTTGATGAACTTAAATGAGTGTGTATACATCTACTTTCAAAAGATAGGAAGCAGCCTTGCTCCAGTTCCCTGACAAGTAAATCACATTTCAAGTAGTTTCCTTTAGTATGCTAAAGTTGGGCCGCTCACCTTCAGCCTTCAGTCATTCATTTTAATGCTTGCATGGTTAACAGGAGCATCTTGCAGTTCCAAACACATTCCAGAGCAGCAATGTTTCACATCACACATGAGCAGCGGAGGTTTGTTATGATCAAGATCTTTTGATTTGCAGCTTCCTTTTCTGTTGTTATCACCCTGTATCCAAGCTGAATGTCGAGTCTGAGACTCTCATCACAGCATGATGCAACAGAAAACTCCCACTTCCTTCTATTTTTTCCCTGCTTTTCCCCTTTCTTACCCCAAACTCACACTTCCCCCTCCCAAACACCCACACCTCTGCAAGCAACGAGCTGTTAGCAGAACCAGAAATGTACATTTATCAGTCCGTCAGTAAGATTTGTCTGCAGGAGCCACAGAATATATATCTGCTGTGTATATAGCATCCTCCTTCTCTCCCTTTCTGACTTAACTGGCTGTGCCCTGCAGTGGAAGGTCTCCAGGGTGTTATGGTCCACGCAGGGAGTTATTCCCACAGCAATGCTGTGGAGCGAGCTGTCACTGGCTCAGCAAACAGGAGGCACAGAGGCTAAACGCCTGTTCCTGCCAAGGGAACAAGGAAGCAGAGGAGAAAAACGATGGACAGGAGCAAACGGCACATCACTGCCTCCATTTAAGTTCCAGGAAAAGATGGATTTTTACAACCCAGAACTGCTGAAAAGGATAGCTACTGTATAAGCCTCATATTGCTGCAGTTATCCTACATCTGTCCTGTCTTTAATACTGTATACAGAGCCATTGCAAAGCTCCAGCTTCAGTGCAGCGATCTTTAAACAATCCTGCATTAATGCTTTAGCAGATTTTGTTTTAGAACTAAATAGTGAAAGAGAAGTGTTCTCTTTCTGAGCCGGTGTATCAGTTCACCACTATCACTGTAAAGACAAATTATTCATATCAAAACTTCTTTGATCGAGCCAAGTACAATATTATTTCAGCTTGTTAAAAATAACTGGACCTCCCACAATGGTCTCTGTATGGGTAACTGCCACAGTACAGCATTTCCCATGTGTGTCATAGCTGTGTGCAGATTGCTCATGCTTTACCAAAAACAGTACAAATTGTTTGTTTGGGTTGCAATGCCACAGAATTGTTACTGTAAGTAACAGCTCTATAGCGAAGATGCTGTATTTACAGTAATGTGTTTATTAGGAGGGGTCTTGGTGCTCTGAATCTCAAAGCCAAGACTGAAGAGTGACACCCAGTGGCCACATGTAAAACTCTCTGTCCCACCAAAGCTTCACGGGGATCTGTGAATTTTTACAACTGTGTACCTGACGGTCCAATCACTGTGCACAATCCCATCTGTCAAGCCAGAATGATAGTTAAAAAATGCATGAATATATAAGAGAGATTAGTTTCAAAGTCTGATCATCGCAGCGCCAGCCCTTGCAAACCGTCTGTGTCTTCATGTGTTCATGATTTAGTCATGTACTCGAATCCTTTTCGCTCGTTCCTCCATTTGCCAGCTATTTTCATCACTACCCCTCTGACGCAACAGCGCAGCATCCATCTCGTCAGTTATTACCATCAGAAGTAACACATGAATCGAAATCGATGCAGTCAAATTCCTCGCTTTGATCTATTATTTCTAACCTTAAGTCGAGCTCATATTACTTAAGATCATTTATGCATGTTGCATGTGGGGAGAATCTTAACTCATTTGGCTTAAAGTACAAGTGGTATTCAGAAGATCAGGCTGCCAGACTTTTTGTATCTGTAAATGTATATGACCTTGGAATAATAGTTACACAGCTGTTCAAACAGAAGGGGGAAAAACACAGTTCAGTGCATCATGTCGATTTTAAGTTTTTAATAGTTGGCTGACAGTATAGACAAATAATCCAATAAAGGTTCATGATGCATAATTTTACATTACAAAAATGGTGTTGCAGGCGAGATGTGCTCAAAACAAAACAAGGACTCTCTGGATTTCCAGTCTGTGTGGCAGCATTTTGGTTTTTCAATAAAGAAAGAAACCAGCAGCAAGACAGCTCACAATATAAAAGACTGTGAGCAAGAACAGTAAGAGAAACTTGCTTTAGAGCAAACAACATGTTGCATTTGTGCCTAAAATGTAGTTGCAGGAGTATTTAAATTGTAGCTGTTTCTCTTTGCAGTGCAGAGAAATCTCCCTGGTTTCACATGTGTAAACTTTATTTTTTTGTGCTTTAATTGGCGTCAGTGAGGTCTTGCAATGTGTGAAACAGAACTCTTTGTGGTGTGCACAAGATATAAAAAAGGGATTTTGCTTCAGACATTGTTAATCTTGTACCCAGACCCGACACTGTATCATTACATTCCCAACAGACAGAATTAAGGTCAAAACAATATCGCCGACATTTCTGTTGGCCAAAAAAAACACTAAATCATTCAACAAATGGGAGACAGGTATGAACTCAACAATTGTAACTATTTGGTTCATGCTTGTATCAATGATCCTCATGTTTTATAAGATAGTCATAAATTGAGGTTAAGTAAACAATACAAAATTCCTTCTTGACAAGAGAAAAACAAGTACAAGGTTTCACTTGTTTACCCTGGAGTGGCGCCTGGAGCACAGCTGTTTTGCATCGGCGCAGTACTTTAACATTTGAGACTGTTTGGTATTCTAATGTCTTTTTGCTATCAATGTATTTCAATAAATTAATATGATACAGCAGGACAGTGTATTGTGGATATTTGTCTCTCCTCTCTTTATTAGGTTATCCCAGTTAGCTTTTACTTTACTTTCTACTTTCCCTTTTTCCATCTAGATTGATTTTTGCATCAAAACTATGAACTATTTTCACTTTTTTACTTTCATCAACTTGCAACACCTTAAACTTTTTTTCAGCTCTTTCTTTTCAAGTCTCTTTATGCTTTTATCTCTGGCCCTCCCTCTCATACATTTTATTTTTTAGGTATTCCAGCACTGTTATCCAGAGTGAGGGTGCAGCATTACACTAAGCCTTCGCAAAGGCTTCTCTTTTTTTGTAGTTCCAGTACTATTCTGCAGTCTTTAGTTTGATCATAGTGGTCTCTCAAAATTGTGAAAAAAAAGTCTTAAAATGCAGATAACTGTTACTAACTGTCCTATACCATAAAAAGTAAATGTATTTTTACTGATCCACATAAAAACAAGGAGTAAAAAGGAAAAAAGCCAGCCAATGTTGAATTTGTTGCAATATCCCATAAGCCTCTCTGTGTAGAGCAAAGTACAGGTTTTCATGTCATCTCTGATTTGCAATGATCGAGTGAAATCTTCTTTTGGTTTTAGTTTTTTTTCTTTCCATTTCTGTCTCCTTGCATCTTACTTTTGTACCCCCCCTCCTTCTCTGACCTTCCAACCATGGAGAAACCTAGAAGGCGTACCTCCTCTCAGGCTCAGTGGAAAGCATCTGACACGCTCCATTATGTTGTGCTTGTTCCAATTAAAGCTGACACCATTTGCTGTCAAGAGCATGGTGGAGACCCTGCAGAAAGGTAACCCACCCCTGCTACACCCGCTGCCCAGGGGGTTTAAGTGTTTCTGGATGTATATTATGTTGTTACAAGAAGATCTATACTGTCAGATGGCAATCCAAAGGTTCCTCCGAATCTCTGTGTGCTTGGCATATGTGTTCATAAATGTTTTAGAGGTTTAGACCAAAATGAGAAATTGATGATTTGAAAGTCACCTAATAAAAGAACTGCTACTTTAATTGTGGGTAACTCAGGTTCAAATGGTGATTTCATGCTGAACTGTTTTATCAAAATGAATTACAAGAATTTCATCACAAAATGAATGTCAACAAACATTAAGAAAATGAACCATTACAGTGAACTGACTTCTCAGTGGTAGTGAACCGAACAGTAAATGTACTGGAAGCCAGAAATCTCAGCATCTGCTAAGTTATTTTTCTCCCTATCTGGAATTGCCAGTACCACTTACACTGATCCCTCACTGGCTTCCCATCCACAAGATACAATGAAGATGAATGATATGCATAATGAATCCAAAAAGGCCATTGCTAGAATAAATGTTATTTTCTTTCATTTAAGAATAAATGCAAATCCTACCAACAAAACAACTGCAGATGGTTAATATGCAATACCCAGCAATCAGACAATTACATTCATTACATTTCATCCCAACTGACACATTTCAGGACAATTGATATCAAGAGGAGGGATATCAGGTCATGATTGAGGCAGTGGCACTTAAAGGGAACTGCATATAAGTTTTAGCTGTTTTTAACCAATACAAAGCATGTGACGAATCGGCCCCTGATGCTACTTATATACATAAATTATTGCAATTAACAAGTGAATACCTGACCTGACCAAAATACTTAACTGAAATCATGCTGTTGTTCCACATTGTTGGAAGTTATGTTTGAATGGTAGCAAGAGAAAAATTATGACTTTAACTTTCTCTAGTCATGTAGGGGAATACTAACTACTGGAGGCTTGAAACAGCAGGCTGACCAAGACGAATCTGTTTGCAGCCTCCTCCTTTGGCTAAAAATAAAAAAACACTGAATATCTGTGTCCCATACGAGCCCTTAATATTTAGATAAACAGTAAACTAAATGTAAACCAATATATTTCACTTTGCAAGCATGTCATATTACCTGTATCAACTTTTTGACTTTTGCTGTGTTTTGTGATGCTTTTCAGTGAAGCTACTTTTAGAAAATCAATCCATGATGACTGTTGACATAATTTGCTTTGACTGGAACTTTTCTCTGAACGTCTCATCAAGCAGACTAATGTTAATGTACAGAATCAGGGGACAGTAGAGCCCCCATGAAAACTATCTGTTGGGCACTCAAAGCAATGAGGCTGAGAGAAAGTTAATCACAAGGCCCCTCCTTTGATGAAATGACCCCAAGTAAAGTTGTGGAGAAGCTCAATATGTTTCCTCTGCAGCGGGCTGCAGTCCACCGACCACCCAGAACCAATCTGAGGCTTATGACGGCAGCAGGGGAGAAGATACATTAGGCCTCCCTCCAGTGGGTAATGAATGGAACTAATAGGAATAGGCAATCCCGGTCCACACCACTAATATATTAGGAAAATACTAGATGCAGCCTCTGTTGTTTGTTCCTAAAGCATACTGTGATGCCAGTTTTAAATACCACTTTCTAGTTACAAAATGTAGCCGTTCTGATCTTAATAGGACTCTGAGTAACTGAAAGTTAATTAAAACTGTAAATGCCACTTTTTACATGTTTTGAGAAACATTTTTTTCTTATATTATTTTGTTGGGCTTTTTTGCCTTAAATTCGTAGTGACAGACAGGAAAGGTGGGAGATAGAGAGGGAGTGACATGCAGCAAAGGGCTCGGGCTGGAATTGAACCCCGGCCGCTGCGATAAGGACTCAGCCTTTATACATGGGATGCCAGCTTTACCAAGTGAGCTATCAGGGCGCCCTCAAGTTACAAAGTTGAGTTATTTTTGTAATGAATAAGAATCTTTTTAGCCACACTGACTTTGGCGGTCCAGGGATGACAGTATTGTTCAGTTGGTCCACCACCACTTGAAATATCTCAAGATGTATTTTCATGACTTTGGCTAATCCTGACTTTTCATGTCGTCACCGTGAGGTTGAAATTTGTGTTTGAGTGAAATGTCTCAACAACCTTTCCATGGATTGCTATGAAATTTGTTGCACACATTCATGTTCCCCTATTCTTCCTTGGATTTTGTCAGGTCAGTCAGGGAGACTGTTTTCTCAAAAATAAAAAAACAGAATATAACGTACACTCTCGTCATCATTACATTCACATTATGGTGTGTGGTATCTGTCTCCAACTTCAAGCTGCACTGCAGTGCTGAAGCTGCCATTTGCTGGACAGTTTAATCCAAAATTTCTTAAACATTTTCTGCTTATTGTGTTACACAGGCCATTGTATCAGATGGGATTTAGAAGGATAATGTGAAT
Source organism: Enoplosus armatus (assembly GCF_043641665.1). Taxonomy (NCBI): domain Eukaryota; kingdom Metazoa; phylum Chordata; class Actinopteri; order Centrarchiformes; family Enoplosidae; genus Enoplosus; species Enoplosus armatus. The sequence goes on from NC_092186.1 coordinate 18,867,464, forward strand.
TGAACTGCTAAGATACATTTTGTTTAGTCAAGTCATTGGAATAGACACATCCAATAGATATCCCTCCAATAGGTAATTAATTCCACCCGGCTCAGGGATGCGGTTTTGAAGCTGACCTTAAACGATGACCTTCCTGGAGGGGGGTTGGGAATGTGGGTTTTTAATAAATACCCACCAGTGATCAATAAACTATCACATTACTGTAATTTAATGGAGCCCATGGGACTAGACCTGACCAAAACAACTGAGAAACAAAATCCACATTGCAGATGAGTGATGCCATGAGTGATTTAATCAAACATTGGTTCCCAAATCATTCATTTTAATCTTTAAACTGAATGTGATTTTTTCATAATTTAAAACTCTATGAATTGATTAACGTAAGCTTGATAATATTGTAGTATTACTACTACCATATTTCAACATTTGAAAAAATCTTTAAATGAATTGATTTACCCTCAGACATCAATAAGTCCCACAAGCTTTTTCAACCTTGTGTAACAATTCAAAACAAGATTAAATTATTTGTGCCGATGAATATTTCTTCCAATGTACAGCATGAAAATCAGTTACGTAATATACAGGCTTACAGTACTTCTGAGACATTTCTTTTCCGTGGGCCTTGGCTGCATGTCAGAGTGATGTAACAGGTCTGTATGTCAGGCAACTCAGATTCCACTATTTATGAAAGCTCATAAAAGGAATAAACAACATGAGACAAGAGATTGACTCGCTGTTAAATCTCTTATAACTTTTATGTTTTAAAAAGGAACTTTTGACCAATGCAACAGTTAACTGTGAAAATTATTCACCTTGAATACAATAAAATACATTAAAATATGAAACATTAGTATGTGGATGTGTACATCAACATTAAATCATCATAATATATTTATGGGAGGTTGATACTGTTACGGATCAATAACTCTTCAATCACTTCAGGGGTCACCTGCATGGCACAGACGAAAAAGCCCTCAACCCAAACAGTTCAAATGTATCAAACATAACCGTTAAAGTTTATGGGATGCCAGTGAGGGATCACGCCCTTGTTGCTGCACTAGTGACTGCTACTGGTTAACTGGAGTGCCTGCATCGGGAGTGGTGAGGGCAGGGGGTCTGAAGGAAAATGGAAACCTCCAACTATTTGATCCAATACCAAGTAAAACCGCGGCCAGAACCTCTGATATTGATACTGATACTGATACTGATTATTTAAAACAGCTAATGTACTATCCTATAGGGGAGACCCATGTGTAATCATTAAGGGGGTGAATGCATCATTAACACGCTACTTCTGAAGACATTTTCATTACTAGTTTTATTTTTTTTATTTATTTTGGTATAGATCCTGTAAGTTATTAATACTCAACACAAGACTTTGTATCGGTTCACTGGTATCAAATCTTCAATCTGCCCACCCCTACCATACACATTACACACTCCCGGTGAAGTTACTGGCTGTGAGATGGCCGGGCCAACGTTGGATTTAGCAGAAGACTGCAGGTGGCTCTGGTCATTGCAATTTCTGAGAAAAATGGATGACAAAAAATCCCTCAACAGATGCTTAGATTTCTGGCTTTCAACATGTACTATACTTTAGTCCTGTCTACATTTTAGAATAAATACTCAATCAAGATACCAACGCAGGCACCCACAACATTAATTTCCAAAGATGAGGCAGTGTGAAATCTAAAAAGCCTAAAAACCTTTATAAAGACGAAAAAGCAAATAAAGCAGGTTAAATTACGTTATTACATCGATTACTTTACTTTAGATTTGTTGATAATTTCCCTGACATTAAACCCAAATGTGGACTATAAGTGTAGCACTGTGCCACTTTGAAACAATGTTTTCTTACACTTGCTGAGGTGGCAGAACAGTCGACAAAGTGAACCACAGAAACAGAGACAGTGGGGAAATCAATTTCAATGACAAGGCTCACAAACAAAACCTCATCAGTGGAGAAAATGGCTTTTTACAACCACTGCAAATTGCAAGCTTTTATAAATTTTGCAAACAAGACAAGGGTAATGTTGGTCGTAAAAATTTAGCTCAGCATAACTGCTATTAGAAAGTGCAGTTTGAATGTGGTGTTGGTCTGATAAGTCTATGTGTGTGTGTGTGTGTGTGTGTGTGTGTGTGTGTGTGTGTGGGTGCACGTGTGTATCAAATTCAACCAAACATTCACCTTACTACACGTCCAGTATCCCTGTAAATGAATATTAGACCATACTTGCTTTTATTTTTCTCTCATATTTAATTTTTGTCAGCACATTTTAATATTGATATTTAATATTTAATATGTATTAATACATATTTAATAACTAGTGAGAATTGAGCAGCCTCTCTGCTAAAAATTATAAAATATGATCTAAGTTTGCTTGATGTACAGTATGCACATGAATTTGGCTTACTGTTCTAAAACCAACTCTTGTGTTGCATTTGTGAATGTCATTGCAATACTATGTTCATAGTTCTTTTCAAAGGAAAGTTGTTAAACCAATTAGGTCAGATCCGTTGTAGTGACAAGTGACATTCATGTTCCTCCGCTGGCTTTGTAAGAATTAAAAGTGATGGCAGTTTTATTTTGTTTGCTGGTTAAATACACATATTTTCTGGTGGACTGACTGGTCATCTGTGGACGTCTCGTTTTCCAAGAAAATCCTTCAAAGCAATTAATGCCCTGAAAAGAGGAGCCAGTAAAACATGGACAGCATCCTTAAGGCCAGAGGCTGAGCTCTGAATAATGCAAGGCCACGGCCTCCATCAAAAACCAGCTTTAATTTTCCTGTTTTCTTCTGGTTTGGCTGTAAGTGAATTTGCAGAAAAACATCTACTCCTGAAATCCTTCTGAAATGACTGGGGGTTCGAATAAATCATCTTCCACTTGCAGGGAGGCGTAAGTATGTGTACACGTGTGTTTGTGTCTACTATGTGCCTTTGTGCATTCACACAGGTGTATATATAGCTGCAGGCACGTGTGAGCCCATGTGTTACTATTGTATGTACATTGGGTGCAATCATACGTGCCTTTACTGGCCAATAGACTACAGATAAAGGCCCCATAGCTTCTATCTGTCACCAGAATGAAAGAACAGGAAGCTGACAGCTGACAAGATGCCCCCCCATATTCACATTACTTCCTCTGCCACAAAGCAATCCCTCGGCTCACTTTCTGCTGACTGGCTACTTCTCTGAGCAATGGTGGATAGAAAAAGGGAGGGAAAAAAGGAGAAATCAGTCCTACCCCTCTAACTCCCAGACTGCTGCCCTCACACATGCAGAGTGACTGAGCTTCATAGCTGGTGTAATTTGTGTCTGCCATAGCCGTTGCCTTTTAGCGAACAAATGACGGGAGTCTGCGGGAGGTCTACAATTGAGGGAACAACCATCTGAAACCAAGGGAACAAACTGTGTTCCCCCCATTTCTGCAAAAACTGGGGGAAACATGCATTGTTGCTACTTCCCCATTATACCCACTGGAGATGTGGCTGAGGCTTGGTAGGTGAACGGAGAGTTGAGTTGAGGTGCAGGAAAAGTAGGGAAATCACTAATACAGGGAATAGAATGATACTAAGAGGAATCTTTTGTTTTAGCCGTCTTGCTGTATGTTGCAAAGTAAGTTATTTGATGTTTTAACAAGAAACTGAGGGTAAATTGTTAGAATCATGTTTTTTAGCCACACTAGCAGTGTCGCTCCATGGATGGTAGTGTCGGTCTACTAGTTTGGTTCATACTGAAATATCTCAATAAGCATCAGATGGACATTCGTGGTCCCTACAGAATGAATCCTACTGACTTCGGTTACCAGGTTATGTATCCTAATGATTGTAGGGATCCTCTGACTTTTCCTCTTTCATTTGTGGTTTTGAGTGAAATGACTCGACAACTGCTAGATTGATTGCCATGAAAGGCTTTCATGTCACCTACATGGATGAATTTGGCTTTTTGCAGCCAATTGGGTCACTTTGGTGATCCCCTGACCTTTCACCCAGTGCAATCTTCAGGTCGATACTACCAATACTTTAGTTTATGATCCATCATATTCCATCAACTTCAGCTGCATTTTGTGTTTAGTGATAATTAGCAAATGTTATGATGCTAACACACTAAACTAAGAATGAACATGGTAAACATTATACCTGCAAAAATCATGTTAGCATTGTCATTGTTGGCATTTTGCTTAAAGCATGGGTGTGCTTGTCAGAGTCCTTACAAGGAACTGATGACCCAAGCTTATTCATTAGGTTTCCAAAATATAATCAGACAGGAAAAGGGAGCATTCCCACCAGCCAGTGAGGGCATCAGGCATTTAAAAAAGAACATGTGTCTAGTTTGATAATAGCCTTACAATTAACCCTCAGAAAGCACTAAACGTTCAAAACAGTAGAAGACTGAGGTTAAACTGAGTGAATGTCAAGCGGGGCGTTTAAAAAATCATTCCAGCATCCTTGACAGACAGCAAGACATCATCCTGCCCTAAGGGATGTCAGTCCTTCAGCAATACATCGCCGAATACGTCTATGAAAATATTCGCAATATTTCCCCATGTTTGCCATCGCTGAGCAAACCCTCGAAACTGAGTAGAGTGAAAGCAGGGGTCAGCATAATGTAAACACTTGAGGAAAATAATGATCCAAACCATAAAGATCCCCACTGAGAGGAGAATTACAACTCGGTACCACAAGAACGGGCTGATTGAGCTCTCGCTTTCCACAACATTACAGCTCTCACCTCACGATAGGAGAGACACTTGAAATATGAATTGACTGTAGTGGTGTTTACTTTATTTAGCCAACAGCAATAATGTTTGAGTTACAAGAGATTTAATAGTTTATTGAGTCTCGCCATCTACTCATTAAATGTGACAACAGGACTACTAGCAAGGCAGAGGTAGAAATCAATGAAGACAAGAATCTGAGTTATATAACTGTTACAGATAATACAGTGGCAAATAACAGCCATAATAACATACAATAAGAATAATGAGAGTGAGAACAGAAATAGACTGCGATATGCATGAATCCAACATTGCAGAAACCATTTTATTTATTAATTTGAATTGCTTTTCAACTCCACATACTGCATTGTGTTTCCCCAAACAGCAGACAAATATCCAAAGTGGCACATTATATTCTATATTGTTGGAAATGTAATTCAACAACATGTGATTTCCTAAATCGACCCAGAACAGGTGACAAGGAGGAAACCAGGAAAAAATTCAAACCTTGATGAAAATTAAAAATGCATTCATAAGGAAACAACATTTTCTCATTAGAGTCCCAGAGGATCCCTCAGCATATCTGGTGAAGAAGCCAGTGTGTGTGTGTGTGTGCATATGTATAATGTGTGTGTGAGTGTGTGAATACGTGAGACCAGATGAGAAACGTTTCTTGGCATCCATCAATCAGGGCACTTCCAAGAAATGTGACTCAACTGGGTGGTAAGAAAAAATCACATGAAAACACTCATATGGCAAAAGCAATCCACCTAACCTGTCTTAGAAATCAGATTCACAGACACACAGTAAGGACGAAAGGATTATGTGTTGGTTGCGGCAGTGTGTGGCATTAAATGAGTCCAAATTCAAACTCCTTACTGTAGTATTTATGAGTACAGTAAAAAAAGATTGTTTGGAAGAAAAGAAATTCATCCCCAAGTGTGATGATCAATATCTTGTTTATCAAGGTCACTGCTCCATGTTGTGTAAAAAAAATCCAATTTTTTATGGTGAAAATATTACATGCAGAGCTTAAATGTATTGACAATCCTAACGGGGTAAAACAGATAAACATTACCGTTTCCTGATTTGCTTACAACCATCCCAGAGGGTGGGTAAAAGCCCTGCTGGTGGAAAATGTGGTGGTGATGTAGTGCCAGGGCTGATTATTCACAGTCACACTTCACCGGCTCCCCTCTCTAAGTGAGAGTGATCACATCGATACCACATCCTCCAGGATGTCGATATGCTCCTCTTCTCTAACACTTTGCAACTCAAGTGAAACATGGTAAAAACTGTTTGTTTCAACATGAAGGAATACATTGATTAATTAATCAGCTGGTTCATTTATTTAGAAATGTGGTAAGAAAGACTGGTTGGGTTTAAATCACAAATTGGAACTACATGTGTAGCAACCCCTTAAATTAGATGCTAAGTCAAGTCCAAAGTTGTCTTCTGTTAAGTCCCTTGCAGATACATGTAATCATACTTAATAATTAATAGTTGATTAGGAAATACTCAAAAGCATAAATACAATCAGCAACATTTTTCAACTGTAAATTCCTTTTTTGTTCTCTAAGTACCTTCAGACATGTATGCAATCTTCATTAGGAGGATATAGTGAAAATGTTGAGTGCCATCAAAAGGCAAGGAGGGCAAAACTGTGTGTGTATGGTAATAATCATGAACATCTGGAGAATTAAACCGTTCTCGCTCTAGATTTCATGAAAAAATAAATTCAGATTAGCTAGTCTTAGCAGATACACAGAACTGAAATACAGTTGGATGTTCAATAAAATAACAGCAGCTTTGCATCTTTTAACTGACTCACAACTCAGCAAATACCATCTGTCAGAAGAACTTTGCGTAAGATAACGTACAAACAAGAGGTCAACACTTGACATTACAGCAGAACAACAGTGGCACTGACTCAAGGCTAATTTAGGACTAACAGTTAAAAAAGTTTTTATTTGCTTTTAAATTTGACAACACTTCACAAGAACAACATCAAGACAAAGATGACGTACGACTAACAAACATAACACTAAATTACAAAGATAGTGCAAAACAAAAGATGATTTGGCTTAAAACATAATTGTAATTGGGGCATGATCTGAAATAAATACGTTTTGGATTGCTGGGTCTATTACTCTATGTGTGATGGAATTAATCAGTGCAGGAATATGTTTTGTGGTATAGAGAAAAATATGAATATTCTAGTAGGTTTGTGTTGCATATTCTCCAAATATCTGTTAGTCCATAATCTGATATACTATTTCTTGATAACAGATGAAGAATTGTTAGGCCTGTGAGAGGAAGAGAGAGAAGAACGGTCTAATTGGGGATCAAGTACTGTGTTTAATGTTACATTTATTTTGTTTCTTGTAACTTTAAAAAGAGTTGGCGTGATGGGGACATTTAAGGCGAAGGGGTGGATGAAACATCGCTGAGCAGTAAAGACCTGAATGACGAGTAGAAGAGCAAGTAAAAGAAGAAGAGAGAGAAATCTGTCTTTAAGGAGCATATAAAGTGGAATGAAGTCACTCTTTTTCCATATTCTGTACAAAACATACTTTTGTCTGAACATGCAGAACATATGTAACACATTTTTGCTGTTTTGCAGTTTTGCTGAGATGATAGAAATTAGAGCAAAATGTGTTTATTGTTGAGAATATACGTGAGAGGAATTCTGTATAAAAGAAAACAACCACATTAACGTCTCTGAAGACCCGTTCATCACGCAGGTTACTAAACCTAATGGCAGATTTCTTTTCCCAAAAGAAGTCTAGCTGTCATTATCCAATGCTAAATCATTCTTCGTGAAAAGGAACAGCTTTTTACAGCATAGGTCCTGGTCTAAACCAGGCCCAATGTGGCTCCTACATCAGATCATCTCCAGCTGCTGTTGTAAACCAGTGGAGCACAAACAATGCTCTTAGTGCTAAGATGTTTTAGAGGGTACAAAAGCTGGCCCCTGCCGCTGTGTCGCTCGCAGCAGGTGGAGACGAGAGCAAACCTGTGGTGACACGGACACATTTAGCACCAGGTAAAGAGAAGATAATGCTGACATCATGCCACAGCAGCGGGGAAAGCCTTAAATGGTGTTTGCTTGTTATATGTTTCTGGGTTTCTCATCCCACGGGTGTAATGTCCTCAACTGCTTCTGAATATGTGTGTGTGTGTGTGTGTGTGTGTGTGTGTGTGTGTGTGTGCCCTTTCATTTCTCTCATAAAATCCAGTCTGTCTTATTGTCCTCACATGGATATAAAGATGAGGGACATTTGATCCCTTTTCATTTCTGCTACACTGCAAAAAACAGACATATCTATAAGTCCAGTGTGGAAGAAGTTTCTTAAATTTTACATCTCGTCACGTTGTTTTCAAACTGCTATTTTCAAACTTAAAACTGATCTAAAATTGTTTTTTGGAGTGTAAAACAGAAAACAGAAAAGAATCATAGTGAGTGATAGATGATATGATTATGAGCAGAAGGTAAGTTTAGCCTGATGTTAGCTTTCTCCTGCTAACTTAAATAACTTCATCCAACTGGATTATTAGTAACTGCTCAGTAACATAATTCTCCAAAAATCTTAATATCCAGAAACACCCACAGCATCTCTGTTTTTTCAGACTTTGTAAACGGTGAAAAGAAGAAATGTGGAATAAAACAGACAATATCTCCGCATCAATTTTGATTCTTTTTTTTCTTTTGTCCATTGTGAGTCCGCCAATGAGTGAAATCCTAAAATCGTTGGAGTACACTTAAAAAAATTGTCGTGGTTTGTATCTCGTATCTGCATCTTTCATCTTCAAAATACAAAACAAAAGTAGGCCATCAATATGCGAGGACATCATCATCATTAACACCCACTCAGACGGAGAGAGAGCTTGAGAGTTTCTTCTGAGGAGGTAGAGGAGGGAGATTAAAGGTCTGAGGCGTGTGTAGGCAGAGAAAAACATAAACATAATTTATGACACCCCATCTAAATAGGCCAAAATGGCTCCCAATGCCCCCAGTTCATTTACGTATAGACCAGTAGTCACGCTACAACACAGACTTCTGCTGACCTGCAGTGGGCAGCTGGCAGCATCTGCACAGGTAGGTCAAGTCCAGTTCAGCAGTGACAGAGAACATTACTTACAAACATTGTTGATTAGTTATTTAGGTATGAAAATATCAAAGTCCTAAATGTAGAAAACTGAGGACAGAGGAGGGAAAAGTGATAGAAACATAAAAGGTACAGTGTTTACACATTGAATTGCAATCTTAAATTTTGATTCTGTTTTGAATAGTTCATTTATAGTAGTAATGGATATTGTGAATGTTCGCCTGATGCTCTTGGTTTCTGGCAGAGGGGATCACCCCGGCTAAAGACAGCAAAATGTTCAGAGAAAACCTTTTCTCTGGCTGTAACTTCAACCCCCAAAACTTTGCCGCGGATGATCTCATTAGTGTCTTGGCAACTCGTGGGACAAATTGTCCAGATAAGTCGATCCCCAATGCCAAGGAAAAGCACCATGAAGCATCACCAGACATTTTAAAAGGCTCCCGTCTCATGCGGGTGAGTGCCTCGACAAATAGGGAGGAGAAGAACGACAGGGGAAAGAGATGGAGGTGAATACAGAGGTGGCAGAGGAGGAGGAATCAGCCAGGCAGAATGGAAACCCTGTCGAAGGTTAATGAGCAGAAAGATAATGTTTTAGCTCCAAATACGACCCTGTCACTATCTGGAACCCCGGCAAGAGGGATTATGGAAGGAGTAGGGTTTCAAGACAGTGAAGTCTATGAATGTGTGTGTGTGTGTGTGTGTGTGTGTGTGTGTGTGCAGTGAACATGTGTGCTTTTGTGTGTGTTACCTTTGCATTTACCTTGCATCTGGTTGACTCACTTATCCAGGCTTACTTAAAATGATGAAATCTCAACTGTACTTGCAGCAGGTCCTTTAAAACGCATTCAGTCACAAAACGTTATTATTTTTTAGCACCATTTTATACAGGTTTATCTCCATACAAGCTACATTTCAGGCTCCAATTTGAAGTAAACACACATTTTGGTAAAAGTGATGACAGATTTTCATGGATCCTGAAAAGCAAAGCAAAATGAATAACGTAAATGACAAAGCATCATGTAGTTTCTCCAGCACTGTCAGTTGTATTTTATCTTTTACTACATTTCTGCACTTCCAGTTAGCCGCAGTAAATTCTACCAACAGGCTTGTGCACTCTCAGATTACCAGACAGCAATAATACAACATGCCTGCCATATTTTGTTTTCACTGCACCTGCCACGGCAAACACAGTTGGATATCGTGTTCCTAAACATTTATTCTGCTGGTGTCCTTTGTCTTACGCTGTTGATTTGTCATTTCAGAGCTTTCATTAGCTTTGTTCAGTCAGAAACAGAGGCTTTGCAGCTGCAACACAAATCTCAGCTACGTCTGCTTTATCATGCAGATGCACCAAAGAATTAATTGTGTGCAAATAAAACAGTGAAGACAGAAAAATAGATAGCTTCAACAAAGTGTTGTGCTGTTGTAAATCAGTTCACAAATAAGTAACAGTGGTGGAGGAAGTATTCAGATCTTTTTCTTAAGGAAAAGTAGCAATACTACGATTTAAAAGTACTGTTACAAGTAAAAGTTCTGCTTTCAAAATCTTACTCAAGTAAAAGTACTAAAGTATTAGCAGCAAGATGTACTTAAAGTATAAAAAGCAGAATGGCCCCTCCTAGTTTTATATCATTGGATTATTATTACCAATTGATTACTGTGCAAGCAGCAATTTCACATTGTAGCAGCTGGAAGTGAGACTACTTTACATACTGTTTGGTAGAATTAATCAAAAACATTTATTCTATTCTATTAACTTTTGTTAAATCTTAATCTGAAAAGTAACTAGTAACTACAGCTGCAAGATAAATGTAGAGGAGTCAAATTGTGTAAAGTAGCATAAAAGTGAAATACTCAAGTAAAATGATGGATAAATTCATATGAATTTGACAAACACATTTCGCCATGTTTCATATTGCCTTAGCTTTACAAGATAATATTCTCATCATCACCAGTTACCCAGAATGTTTTTTAAGAGCTTTTGACCAGCGTGACCACCCTTTTTCTTTCTTTTTTTCCTCACTCCTGTCATTATTGGATGAAGCAGTCTCCATGTCTTAAGGAAATACGGTGGAAATTGATTGTTAATGGAATAGTAATGGTTTCTTGGCTCTTACACATGACAGTGAGATTCATCTTGTAATTTATGAACTTTCGCAGAAGGAAGTTTCCTCTCTGTCTCTAACCCTTTAGTTTTACTCTGACAGACTCTCTGGACTCTGGTAAAGAGCCTGCATGAACCTCTCGCTCATGCATTTTCTTTCATGAATGTTCACTGCTTTGTTGTCTGGTAATCCTTTGCTCAGCAGTTCCATGTAAACGATGTTGTATTGCCAGTTTCTATGTTGTATCTCATTTGCCATGTTAGTGTTTTCTTCTTACAGCACTTTTAGATTATGAACCTTTGCTCTGAGTGTTTATGTTGGCCTTCCTCCAAAGCTCAATTAAGGATTTATTGAACATTTTTGTGGTTGTTCATTCATTGTTGGTAGTTATATTAATGTTGTTAATGTTGTAATATGAGATGCTGAATAATGCTGAAATATGAAATCTCATATGTTGCCGGATTCGTTTGCTTGTTTGCTTCCTCTTTTATTCTTCGCACAATCATTGAAAGTTTACAAACCCTTCAGAGAGCTTCATCCAGTTTAACACCAACAACTAAAAGGTGCTCTGGTATTTCGAGGGCAGGCCTCAAAAATGTATTCTACGTGTTGCCCTTACATCACAGGAAAAAAGAGAAGAAAAGAGGGAGAGAGCAAGAGACAGAAAAAGACAGCACCAAGCTAATTTTTAGTGTTTAGCCCCTAATAGAAATACTAAAGTAACAGGTAATAGCAGAGGCCAGACAGCCAGCAATTTGGAGTTATTTTTTGCCAACCAATTTCAGCCAACCACACAGAGCAACAAGCTTCCAACTTCATAAAGCACTGATCCTCCAGAGACACATGGAGAGAGAAAGAGAGAGGTGGAGGCAGAAAAAAGCCAGCAGAGGAGGAATAACAGAAAGAATTGATCATGTGTTGGGGGGGGGGGGGGGGGGGGGGGTTGGATATATGGAAACACAACAGAAAATGAGAGGAGGAAAATTGGACAATCAAACGCACGCACAAACAGAGAGCAGACAATTTCAGAGGGTTGTACAGACGTCTAATCGATTTCATTCCCCTCATTCTCAGCTGAAGCAGCGTACACACACACACACACACACACACACTGGGGATGACAGCAGGGTACATGAATACTGTAATCGAAGGAAACATCTCAGATGGCTCCAGCATGTTAATATTGAATAATCACTCCCTCATTTCTCTCTCTCCACACACACACACACACACACACACACACACACACACACACACACACACACACACTTTCTCTGACTCCGATTTATTGACGGAGTGAAAATCAAGGCTGCTAAAAGAACAAATTAGAGGGCTGGAGAAGGAACACTTCCCCTGCAGGCGAGGGGACTTCAATTACAATGGAGAGCCGTGTTTGGCAAAAAAACAAATAAATAAATAATCATAATCATAATTCAAAAAAAATATACCATTAAAATTGTCTCGTGGATTTGCCACTCGCCTCTCCCCAAGAATCAATTTGTCATATTCAGGGACGTACATATATGAGAAGCAATCTATTTCACACTCTGAAAGAATTACTCATTTCCAATTTTCCTTGTTGACATTTGAGCCTTAGGGGTGGAGGCACTGTTTGTTTGTTTGTTTGTTTTTTTGTTTGGTTGTGTGTGTGTGTGTGTGTGTGTGTGTGTGTGTGTGTGTGTGTGTTTTGGGGCCACACCATCATACTCTCTCTTGAACACACACTCTCTTCCCCCTTTATCTGTCCACAGCAGTATAATTCAGTGAGGTGTGGGTCAAATGTTGAAAAAAAGTTTGATTGACAGTTGGATGTCATGATATTATTGGTTGACACAACAGGAAGAAAACATGATTGGATTTTGATATAAGAATACAAAGAAAGGGTTTTAAAAAGCATTATTCATTTCACCTTGACTTTTAAGAGTAACTTTTTGCTTTTGCTGGCCTCCAGTGGTTTAACTTTTCACCATGCTGCAGTGATGTACAGGTGTACTCCGGGACACTGTGATGTCACTGTTGAGCATGGTTACAGGTGCAACAAAGCACCCTTTTGACCACACCCAGCTGTGATGTTTGCTGTCATCAGAGGTGAAACTTTCAACCAGACAGGAGAGCAATACACAGTCACTTAGTCTAAAGATGGACGACATGACAGCTCCCTGAAAGTGAAGCCACGACATCTCGATCGCCCCCTGGTGGCTGGCTGCAATATAGGTCATAAACACCACCCCCTCCATGTTAGCGGATGGGACATGGGCCAAACTAAAAAATCAAAGTACACGTCAAATAAATGTTTTCCAAAGATGGTTTCTGTCATTTTAGGTAGTTCTTATCATGCTGGTGTTTGTTCAAGTGTTAATTTTTCTGATAAGTTTGGTTTTAATTCGTTATTTGATGCTATAAAAAAGGGGTGAAACCTCATGATTGACAGCCGGGATTGCCTGTGGTGCACTCGTGATTGGGTCAGGCGGGTATATGGGCGGGACCTCGCTACCGCGGCTCCACTCGGCAATCACCACTGCACAGACTCTGGCTCCAAATGACGTCACCAGCGCAAGATTAAGCACCCATATCTGGGATATTATGGCTTCATTTTTGTACAGTGGGAGGAAGTAGAGACGCGTCATCCATCTTTATATACTGTCTATGGTCTTCAAAGTGTAACTTAAATTCTTTGTGTGAATACCTCATATTTCTATGGTCAAAAAAATTACTAAATGGCCCTTTAACACACATGTCGTCAACACACTCACTGTCATTACTGTCCTTACTATTTTACTGTTTCACTGTCGAAAAATATGATTTAACTCTCATCTAACTCTCTCACTTTCTCTCCTTTCATGCACCTCACGTATTCTTCTTCTATACTGTCTGCGTCTTTCTTTCTCTCTCTCTCTCTCTCTCCCTCTGCTTGGCTGCACCACCAACTGGGGTCAATTAATCATCAAATACTATTTGCATATTTACAGTGGGGCTAAGCTAAGCTGATTACCGTTAGTCCAATAGCCGCTGATTCAACAGGGCTTATGCTGCGAAATAATGTGATGAGGATTTGGGGGAAACGGCTTTAGAGCGATCTGATTGGCTCTCATCCCTGAAAGCCTAAATAACAGAGTGCAACATCAGTGACCTTCACAAAACACCTCGCCGTTGTCTAAACCCCACGACTGCAGTAATTGATTCTGTCCTCTCACCTTGCATTCTCTCTCTCCTCTTTAGCCTGTCCTCTCTGTCGTTCTGAGTCTCAGTGCCAGGATCATAAAGGACCACACAATCAGGTTTTATGAGATCTCCAGTCAAGTGACAAGTACATGGGACACCAAAACCCAGTCATGTCATTTTCCTGGGATGTGAAGGTCTTCCCAGGTCCACTTGGTTCCTATCCAAATTATGTTCAGTCTAATCTGGTCTGGTCTGGCTCCAGGACCTTTGCTGCAGTTCTCAGGTCTGTGTGTCAACCAAAGAGCGGACTCGCCATCAGATCTGATAATACTGTTTCTTAATCATCACAAGAGACATATGTGCTTTTTGTGTGTGTATTGCTGCTCTGTCCACCACGGCTGCTCATTACAGTAATTGGTGGCGCATCATGCTGTTGTCATGTTGGTGTTCTCTCTCTCTTTGGGTCTGTTCAGGTCAGCGGTATTTTGGATCAAGTCTAATTATCTTTGGGTCTATTTCAGACAAAGCTCAGACTGTCTTCGCGTCCCTATCAGATTGTTTCTTTGTTTGAAAATTAATTTATGTGCACCAGTTTTGAGAAGGTAGACCAAAAAGATGCTTCCAGCCCTCGCAGCCCTCTCATTCATTTGAATGGAGCCAGTCCTCAGTGCCACCAAAAGGGGGCTCCAGCAAAACAACATAGGGTTGTTGAACCAGGCTCGACTTTTGCTGCAATGCAATGTGACAATTTGAAGGCGCTGCGTTGGCCAGTCAAATACATGCAAGCATTCCTGTTTGATTACTTTTTAACGTGAATGCTGTTTTTCTACTGTTTACCTCACGGGCGTCGTGACGAAAGTTAAATTAGTTGCAGCTGACTCTCCAGAGTTGTAAAATCATGTCTGTGAGTATTTTTGGAATCACATAAGCCTTTAAACACATTCATCTGTTACTCCAAATGGACGTCCTGGATCATATTTCATAGTCTCACCTGCACCTTAAACAACACGCAGCGCTGTTCTCGGTCTGAACCCCTTGGAAGCGTATTAGTTCCTTCAGATGGATGACAGAGATTTGACCTTCCGGGAACAAATAGTCTAACTGTACTTACTCTGTAGTTTCAATCATGCATTTTAAAAATGTTTACCATCTCCAGCGCTTTTTATAGAAAAAGATAGAAGACCAAGGTCACAACAAATAACAATACTGCTCAAAATGAAATATGACAAGCTTTAGATAGGGTTTACATTAGATTTGACATTCATGTCTGCCGACAGTAAATCCTGACTTTTCATCTTCTACCACAAAGAACATTTTTACACTCTAAACATGCTAATGTATCACGGTAACATGCTAACATTAGCATATAATATATTTCATGTAAATTTGAATATTATTTGATACAAAACTACTGTAAATGTCATTCCATGTCATCTCAGTGATAAAGTTCAGATTTTCTAATTTATGAGATGCTAGTCACCTGCTAACACACAGTGTATGCTAGTGAGCGCATCACACATCACACATCACTTCACATGTAAGATGACCAAACTCTCCCTGTCACACATACAAAGGCTATCATCAAACATTACAGATGTGCACAGTATGTACACAATGAACTGTTTGTCATTGCAGACTATTATTCAATGAATTTCTTTTTCCACACCCGTATACAGTCATTTATATGAAAATGAAAAAGCAGGAGGATTTAACTGTATGAACACATCTCTCTCCCATTCTGCCTTTCACTCCAAACACCTCCTCACCTCTTGTTTTTACTCACCTCTCAACCCATCAAATCACACACCCCCCTTTTCTGATTTTTCTCACCCTTCACTCTCCCTGCTTCATAAAATGGTGGGGAGGGGTATTACGCTGGGATTAGGTCTCAGCCGGCTTTAATTCCACCTCCTGAAATGAGATCCATGCTGCAGCCAAAGAGAAGGCTGCTCACAGCCCTCACACACACACACACACACACACACACACAGAACCTACTGTCCTCTATTTATAGCCGTGTTTGTTTGTGTGTGTGTGTGTGTGTGTGTGTGTGTGTGTGTGTGTGTGTGTTAGAAAAAACAATAAGTGTGAAGTAGTAGAAGTAGAAACTATGGTTTACATTGTTTGTATCTAGACTTGTCAACCTCATATCAGAATATTTCAAACTGTTAGATCATTTAAAATTAACACATTTCACTTGACAGGCGTTAAAATGATCTCTTCTTAACAATCATCACAGAAGGTGGACATTTTGAGTGACATTCATATCGTCATATTGTCCTGTTACATTAATTCTGACATTTTCTACAACATTTTTTACTGTATGTTTTAAAGTAAACACAAGTAAAAGTAGAGAATCAACCAATCATCAGTACCAGGTTAGAAAAAACTAATAACTGGCTAAAACCAACATATGTTGGCTGGTATAACACTGCTACTGGTTTAACAGAACAGTTAACAATCATTTGAAATTACCATGTGATTTTACTGTCTGTAGTCATTTTCTCTTGCTTACAGAATTAACACCTTAACAAACCCACACAGACGCTGAGAGGAACTCACCTGACAATGCTGTGTTTAAATGAGGAATGAACCGACACAACTTGGCCTCATGGTTTATGATTAAAACGAGCGTGAAGCCTTTAAAATCATGCAGTAAACTTTATTGGAGATTGAAACATTGGAAATATCAAATTTAATTGTATTATTTTAAAGTAAAAAAGTTAAAGTACTTCAGTACCGTATCACCGTGTGTATGTACACGTTTATGCGTGAGAGAGAGAGAGAGTGGGCAGGGACGCGTTAACACAATGTTATCATGTGTGAACATGTGGAGTTTTACTGGCCCCTAGTGGCAACATGTGGACACAGAGTTGATCAGTTATGAAATGAGGGACGGCTGTGTTTGTGTGTGTGTGTGAGAGAGACAGAGAGAGAGAGAGAGAGAGAGAGAGAGAGAAAGATGGAGTGAGATAAATTCAGACAGAGACAGACGGGGTGTGCTTGACAAACAAAGCAAGAAAAAACGTACTGAAAGGAAGGAAGGTTTAGAGGAGAGACAGACGGGGTACAGGCTCGGTCACACTTGAAACAGTCTGCAAACGTTCATCAACAAATTCAAGAATGTGTTTCCTCGTGGCAGAAGTCCATGCAGTTTGAGAGACAGAGTAAGACTGACCTGTTGTTCAGGAAATATTGATTGATTTTATCCTTGCTTATGTAACTGCGTGGTGAAAGAACTAGCAGTAGAGTAAAATACATGCTGTATGGGTGGATGTGAGTGCAGGGACATTGATAGACAATAAAGTGTGTGATTTTTATTTTTGGAATATTCTACCCATGTCTGTTCCTGTCCTGTCTCCTTTTTGCCACGGCCTGCAATTACATTGCTCCCAACCAACTAGTTCTGGTCTGACCACAGAAGAAAGATGGAGACGGTGACACAGACAATGAGCCAGAAAAGGGCAAACAAAGAGAAGGACAGGGACAGAAAAGGGTGAGCCAGAAATGTACAATTACAATAGAAAGAAAGAGAAAAAGACTAAACAAACCAGCACATACAAGACCTGTATGTCAGTTGAAAGAGATGAGCAGAGAGTGAGGGAGCAGATGGAGGATAATAGCATTTAGACTTTCCATTTAAGGGATTTATACACAGCAGTGTTGTTGACCCTTTAACTTTGACACAGACACACATACAGTGCAGGACAGGTCACAGATGTTCATTCATTCATTCCTTTTTCAGGTTATTTGTGTTTTGGGCAGTGTGACGTCCATTCTGGAGCACTATTCACAGGCGTTAATTGAATGTGAGCAGGTGCAGACATTTTGTAGAGGTTTATGGGAAGGTGAAGCGGGTGTCAACAAATTCTTAGTGTTGTGGTGAGGTGCCAAAAGAGGAGCTGATCTCATCTTTATGCAAATTTTAAGTGTCTACAGCAATTACACGGATACAGTAGCGAGTGTCGTGGAACAGTATGAGACCAACAAGTTCAAACTAGCACGTTACCACCAATCTAAGATATGATGCGTCTCTACATGGACACAAAGACACTATTAAGAGCAACTGAGCAAGGAAGGCTCTCCAAATCAAGGGACTCAGTGGTGGTTAAAAAAGACGTATGTGATGCTAGTTGGCTACAACCATAACTATTCTTTCATTTGGGATTTTTTTTGGGATGTCCTAGTGTGGGAAATTTGTGATTTGCTTTATTTCTATTTACTTATAAAGCACAATTCAAATGGTGCAGAGTAGGGAATTATGGCTACATATTAAAATAATGGAGTCATGCTGCATTACAACATGAATCTGTGCTGACTTCAAGACAATCCCCTATGAATTTCACACTTAATCATTTTTTCTTTTTTGCACAAGGAACTGTAAATGAGCTAATTTGAAGGTGTTTCCCCCCAGAATTGATTTTTGCTGGAGATGCGTGCTCAGGTAAATGTTATTTAATTTGCGTGAAACCTGCTGGATCTCAATAATGTAATGGTGATTTGATACCTTAATTTATCTAAAATAAAAACTGTTAAAGCAGCTTGTTTATTTGAACACTCCTCTTAGACAAGCCCCACATTTACCCAGAGGGGTCAGAGGTCAAACCCTGCAGCAGGTTGTGGAGGACACTTGGACAAAGTTGGAGATACAGCATTGGCACTTGTGTCCGTCTAGTTTTTGGATCAGCCTCTCTCTCCACTGGGGCGTCCTGCCATCGCTCCTTGTCAAGCTGTTTGTCGCGGTGGCGCAACGGCCTGATTAGGTGCTGAGGTTGCCAGGTTGAGTCGTGAAGTACGGAGCAGAGAGCGAAGCCAACAGACAACCTTTACTTACTGGGCCAAGAGGCAGCTACAGCTCTGGAGCTTCACTGTTGGCAGGCAAGGAAGCCAAGCTGTCGGTAGGTCTGTCTGGTCTGGATCTCTGGCAATTTGTTCATAGGTCTAGATGCATGTGTTCGTCCACAGTCCTGCTCATTTGGATGCAAATATTACCTCTGGATGTCATTTGTAGCAGCTGTGGAATTTGCTGGTGATTTTGAATCTAAAAAATCATGTCTGTAATTTGCAAAGTAAAAATGTTTGATTTCATATATATATATATATATATATATATATATATGAAAAAGAAGAATTTGTGTTGAGGTTATGAACATTACTTGGAATGATCTTGTGAGAAAGTTTTGTTGATTAGACTACACTGAAAAATCAGAATAGGAGTTACAACTAGATCCCATCCTGAGGTGTAGGCACAGGTAGTGGTGAAGAGGCAGCAGTTAGACGGTGAAGCTTCTTCTTTCTGAATCGGATTCTCTCATAACGATGTGAGAATAAGAGAATACAAACTTTTCACAATCCCTCAAAATTTGTGTCAGTTATGACAATATGACAATAGATTTATTTAAGATTTTAAAGTTATGATCCTTAAGATTTCAATCCAAGTTGATGTGGCAACAATTGTGGCGACTGGTGTCATTTTACATTAGCAGTGCTTTAATAAAGCTCAGATATGGTGTTAGGAGAGTGAACAGTGAGGCTAATATCAAGTACAGTAATGCTGGATTATATGTATTGTGTGACTCCCTTGTGCGTGTGAAGACAATTTGAATCCCACACAGGAATGGCGGACTCCACCGCAAAAGATAGAACCTACCATATAGTGAGGTAATAACAGAATGGAAATAGGATTGACTGGCTGACCATATCACAAACAGGTTTTGATTTCATGAAAGGGATTACACTTTAAAATGTTGGTTCACCAAAATCACAAAAACATATTTTCTCACCTATCCCAAGTGGGATCTAACCATGTAGATATTTTTGGTTTTATGTATTATATCTGGCAACCCATTACATTGTAGGTTAATTGGATTTTGTATGTGTTGTTCAAAGCATTGAAAAGTTGTATTTGAAAATGTTTTTAAAAAAAAACAGTGTATATCTCTTGGGTAATCCCTAGACCTCACTGCCAAGCAGAGGTGTTGTGCTGCGTATACACAGTTATACAGTGCACCCACCTCTGGGGATCGTACCTACCTAAAACTAGGTAAAGATACAAATGGCGGCCACAGTATACCCATAAGACATCATTACACTACCAATGTCAACGTTTCATTGGCTCTCCTTCAAGGCAGAGTTCCTCCTTCACATTCACCTCTTGTGGTCGACTTTAAAGACGCTACAGGTGAGATTTCGTTCTTGATCACTATCAAAGCAACTGCGATGGTGAGCAAAATTCAGCAAATCCTGCTGCTTATCACGCCACTGTTTCTAAGCATGACTCTTAGTTTTAAACAGCAGAATATTCGGGGAGAAACAGCAGCAACATTAAGCTGCTTTGTTCTTTCATAAGGCAGGATTTGGGAGGTTTGGGGTTGGATTTTCCATGAAAGCTGTAAATTCCTTTCCAGCGGGATGTTAAATAACATTTTCATTAGAGCACAGAGGCTGTAAGCAGGGCTTCTGTGGCTGCAGTGGTCTGGTTAGTTTTGTGGCCGAGAAAAACATGAAACTATAAAAACATCTTAGCGGTGGTACCATTAAATCCAGAGACTGGACTACACAAACATCTTTGGTTTTCAAGACAAAGCAGGAGTAAAATCGCTTTCTGGCAATTAAGGTCACCGCAGTTGCCTCCTCATTCACCTGCTGCCACTTTAATCTCATTTCAGCTGTGATGCACGAGATGAGAACATTGAAAGTTCTCAAAAAGCTGCCAATTACTTGTGAAAAAACATTCTGTAATATAATATTGTCGGAAAAGTCCAAATATATTCAATTTACAGTGCTATGAAATAAAAATATAAAGCAGCAAATTCTCACATTTGAGTAGCTGGAACTAGAGAATGTTGTAATTTTTCCCTGCCAAATTACTAATAACTTTTCAAAATTGTTGTATATTAATGCCTTAAGGGGCCTTATGCGTGCCAATATTCCCCACACCATTACACCACCACCGTGAACCACTGACACAAGGCAGGACACAGGCAACATTTTTCCAGGGATGCAGAGGTGTACTCAAAGGTGTGTCTGTACACTGTGACATCACTGTTGGGTGTGGTTACAGGTGAAATAACACTTTTGATCAAGCCCAACTATGCCAGAGTGACCCAGCATTCAGACGTGGATTTTTTTCACAGTCTCAGACTCTCTGAACTTTCTTTCTTTCTTTTTTAGTCTGAGTCTTAAATCTGTGACCTTACTGCTGGCGGTTGGGTCTGTGCTGGGGTAACCCTGCTGTGCTGCACATGGTGTCCTCGAGCTGAACCCCTCACTGTTCCTACTGTTGAAGTCTGACTGGACAGACAGCAAAGTGACTGAGACTTGTAATCTTAATGTCTTCAGACATTGAAAGTTTAAAGAAAAAAAACTATTTGAGATTGAGGGGCATTTGCTGTAATCAAAGAAGCCTTTTTTTGCAGACAGACGGCATCACTTTCTGCTCTGCGAGCAGCCCTCTGCAGCAGATGACGAGCAGTGTCCTGCTCTACAGCTGGGAGGGACGACCAGCCAATTACATCTTCTTCCCCTCTAAAGTCCATTAATCACCTCATTACAAAGGCCTCCCTTCCCTTAAAGGAGAGTTCTGTCCTGCTATAACACTTTATCACATTAGTGCTTAATTAAGAATTATGTCCTAGCTTCTTAGTTTTAATTATGTGAATGCCCGGCTCCGTTTGTAAAGTAACTGTGGGGCGACATGCAGCAGCCACCACTGCAGGAAGGACAGGGTGGGACAACAGGCTGTGGCCTTTTGTTGAAGTAATGAATTTAGCCTTAATGATGGAGGAAGGGAGGGCAGAGCTTCCAGGCAACTGCGGCTTATTTGGAAGAGTGAACAGTGAGGGGCTCAAAAGTAAGGGGGGTTGTGAAATATGTGGCTTGTCACCTTGTGAAGCCAAAGCTGAATCCAGATCCACAGGAAAGAGCTTCATTTGCTGACATTAACTGCTGCGATACTATCAGCACAGCACAAGGGCTGCTGCAAAGAAAACGTTCATGGTTCCGTCATCTTCTTCACATCAACATGTTTGTTTTGAAGAGGGAGGATGCGAGCTGTTATTCGCAGGGAAGCTGATGAGGCTGCTGCGTCTTTGTTGTCAAGAAGGTTTAGTCCTTCGACACCACTCGTGCTGAACTCTGTTTCCCAAGCAACACAGGCTGAGAAACTGATTCACTGCGGGCTGACAGGGCAGACAAAGCAGCAGCAGCAATAAGCCGACAAACATCTCTTCATTTATACATTCAACCTTTTTACTTGTACAGGTTGTGTCCAACGAGAGCAGTTCACTCCCTTGCATGGGCACCTTGTGTACAAAAGCAAAAATGAACCATGTAGACAAACATTAAAACTGGCACCCCTCCAAGGAAAAGCAGTCACAGATGATGGATGGATGGTATAAAGTATAAAATGGTAAAAGGAGAGGGAAAGGAATCAAACTAGAATAAAAATAAAATATGAACACAATTCTTGGTTCATTCTTTGACTTTATTTCCATATTCAATTCATAATTTTGATAGTTTTAAACCATTCATTTATACTAATGTTGTTGCTGGTGTTTGTCGTGATGTGGTGTTTTGCTGATTTATGTTAAATACAAAATAAAAAATGTTCAAAATGTATTTAGGAAGTTTGGCTTACTTTGTTAAATGAAAAAGTTGGTAGAAAATCTTCATCAAGGTAAGGTATCAAAACATTTCAAACGATGTGATGGACACTTCACTACAAACATAGTCAAATTTTAGTTGTATTTATTTTAAAACAATAGCTCCATTGTTAAGCAGAAACAAAGCAACTTTTACTGCAAAAAACAGTTGAATACTCACTTCTGATTGGGCAGTGAGGTCTTTTTCAGATTAAAAATTCACACCATGTCCCTCTGCAGCAAAGAAATCTGGTCGTTTTAACCAGACAAACTTAGTGACACATTTTGCCAACAAGAAATTACTATTTGCCAATTTATAAACCATCATCGACAAAAATACCAGATTTATTTATGTTGCTTTGGTAACAGCTGTGCTTGACTATATTTAGCAATCCATATTCATGTCTCTAAGTTAATGAGGTAACGATTTATCAAGCTGCTTAAGCGCTTCACTGAGCAGATTGGAGCTGATGAGGTGATATTGTGAGAGTTACCACAAAGTTAAGGTCAGAGTCTGTAATTACCTGAAGCTAGCAGACATGAAATAGTCGTTATAGTTGTTGAATAGTTGTCTTCTGGTTCCTGTTTGAGCTGTTGTTTTTACCAGAAATTGGGACTGTGTTGACTAATTGCTGTCTATCTTTTAAAAGTGTGAACCTAAAGAGGACTAGTGACTGTCTAACTAACAGGAATGAAACTCAAAGAGTGAACATGATGTGTGGCAGCGCTCCGTTTCCACAGAGAAATGACTACACAGAGTCTCTTGAAGTTGAAGTTCTTCCCCATATAAAAGAATAATGAAGTCCGGTCTTGCTTACATAAACCCCTCCAGATGTTCTTCATGATGTAAGTTTAGGATTCCTCACTGGAGAAAATAAACAATAAGCTTGTTGTTTTTAGTTTGGGGTGTTGGAAAGACCCATGAGGAACCCTTCTCTCTCAGAATTGGAAGTGTGAAGTTTGCAGCAGAGAGGAGGAAGTGTTTTTGTTACTTTCAATTAGCAAGAAAAATAAAAGGCTCCTCACAGAAGGGGGCTGAGGTTGGGGTGTTGGATATGATAATGATCCAGGGGTTTACACAGGATGAGAGGGGAAGGGCGGGCTGATGAGGAGATGTCAGTGAGGGGTGGTTTCTCCCGGGGTGCACTTCTTTCAGATGTTTAAGGAGGGACAGCCAATCAGATACGGTGAAGGTTGATGTCTCCATTTTCAGCTTCCGCGCCGCAGGCTCATCTGTTGCATCAGTGCTGCAGATGTAGCTCTCTGCACAGATTGATGTTCACGGCGGCTTTGATAACAGCTGCAGTCAAATCGTAAATCGATTCGTGTATGGATCAGATGTTTCGTTTTGCAAAATGAGATCAGCCTTTTTGAATGAGATGTCACCCGCGCTTTCAAAATGATAGATTTGGCCCCATTTTATACTGTTAATACATCAAACATGGTGTTAGCCTGATAGGTACGTGTGTGTGTGTGTGTGTGTGTGTGTGTGTGTGTGTGTGGACATGAAGGAGGAGGAAAAGTAATTTTTCTTTCTGAAATGAGATTGAGACACCTGCTCTAACTAAAGTAAAGTAAAACTGAGAAATTATGGTTCATTTTCACAGATAGAAACCTACTGAAGTCCTCTTTTTAATGAGGACTTTAATGTCTTTAATGTTTCAGAGATACTAAATAATGAATGAAATGATGGCTTTTGTAACAGGATGTAGTTAAGTGTTAAGTAAGAATATTCATATGTACAATATGAGATATGTAAAATAACCTGCATGCTTGGAAAAATGAAGAAAGTAGTTGTTAAATATATCCACATTTCTTGATTTTATTTCTTGTTTCGGCTATTTAAGTAAAAGATTAGTCTGCAATGGCCTAAATAAATGACAGCACCCCTGTTTTTGGATAAAGACTTTATGAATGTAAGAAACATCTAGAATTAAACAAGCTTGTATTTTAGAAAAATAAGATACAAACAAATGGAGGAATGCAATTCACAACACAAGCTAGCAGCTATATTTAAGTACTGAGGTGCTGCTGAATAACCAAATTAAAAAATAAAGCAAACAAACCACTGTGAGCTATGTAAAAGTCTGGAAAATATTTCTGGTTCTACTTTTGCCACAGAAGACATCACTAGTAAATCATGTTGTAACATGTAGCCTACTATTGCCACTGAAGCCCTATTCAAAGCTTCACTGTATCATGTGATGCTCTATTACACCCTGTAGGTACGTTGGCTTCCTGACTGGAGGGAGGCCATTATTCCTGTTGCACTACACACCAACCTGAAGTCCTTAAGATAAACTTAGAAAGTGAATGAAGAATAAGAGACAGCCATAACAGCAACCAAATCAGAGACATTTAGTAAAATTGTTTTGCAAATGTGTATTTTGCATGCTTTGCAGTTCTATTATTGATCAAATGAATTGTTTTATCAAAGCATTTTTTTTCCATGGTTCATGGTTGATGCTTTGGCGCCCTCTGTTGGCCGGCAGCCTCTGTGTGAAGACGGATGGAAGACGGAGAGATTTTCTCTCCTGCTGACTCAGTCGACAATTAATCAAATTCACATATTTGGTTTCGACACTTTTCAATGGGAACAAATATGTTCTCTTGTATTAATTCCCTGGTTGTTAATGTTGACCGTCAGAGCCTTGATGGCACACACAAACACACCACACACACACACACATTTTCTCTGACGCTAATTTAATTCTGTTTTATTCAAATGAAAATCTCTGCAACGACGATGCAGGTGTGGCGAGCGAGGAGAGGAGCGTAATTAGCAGCATTAAAGTGTTCCCTCTCGTCCTCCATCTTAGCTTCTTTAATTATGGGGAAGAAACCTCTC
Organism: Enoplosus armatus; assembly: GCF_043641665.1. Taxonomy (NCBI): domain Eukaryota; kingdom Metazoa; phylum Chordata; class Actinopteri; order Centrarchiformes; family Enoplosidae; genus Enoplosus; species Enoplosus armatus. The sequence continues at coordinate 18,893,050 of NC_092186.1, forward strand.
TTCTGTCTCTCTCTTACACTCGCACAAGTACAAACACACACAACCATGCAGGCAATTACACAATAACACAAACACATGCACACAGAAAAGACATGTAAATCTACAGCACACACACACATGCTCAAAACACAGGCACATTTCCATACAACAAAACACACACACACACGAAATGGCGTCTTTTCTGGGAAGCTGCAGACACAGATATTGTTTTCTCTGTCTCATCAGGGTTTGTCATCATGACTGAGTTGGTGTTATGTTAGTGAGAACATTTGCTCAATAAGTATTTCAGCAGGTGTTGATTTTAGCTGTGAATTGAGCCCAAAGCACCTGCAACACATCTCCGCACCCCTCTTAAAAGGAAGAAGCTCACTGAGGATGCATTGGTATCGTTTAGGATTTACATTTCATAATTGCACACAAATTACACATGAGTCTTTAAGGCTGATTCAGATTTTTTTTAAAGCTAAATATTGTTTAGGATTACCAGACGGTTCTGGTCTTTGAGTCCATTGTCTGTTCCTTTTGAGTTGCTTTCCTTGGTGTTGGACTACCTCTTAATGTTTGTAATGTCTGCATTGTCTATGATGATGATTATTAGACATGTGGTATTTTGAGCTTTGTACCATGAAAGCTTTTAGCAGTTTTTTTGGAAATGTTGTTTGCTCTGGAATACCAGAGAAGACTTGATTGTCTCTCTCATGCTGCATGCTTGTAAGTCAAGAAGAGTCTTTGTTTGCAGTCCTGACGGGGGTTCCTCTAGTGTATTTCCTTGGTGACTGACTCAATTTTGTTTTTGACTGAATCCAGGCTGTTGCATAATGCCAGGAATTCTCCATAGTACCTCGATAAGAGAAATTCTGGCATCCAATCTGGACTGTTTATTTTCAGTGGATATGTCGCTCACCCCTGTGCAGAGTGATGTTTTTGGAGATTTGGATGGAGATGTGTGTCAGCTGTTGAGTCCAATCTGAACCTTGTGAGGTTTGTCGAGGAGCTGGTTTTGCCTCTGTTTTCCTGTCCCTGTTGTCTTTTTCATCATGCAAAGCCTGAGGAGCCCTCTGCACTGTTTCTCCAGGTTGTCCAGGTTACTTGGTTGTGTAGTCTGATTTTAAAAGGGGGTGGATTTCAGAGGAGATAAGTGATATGGGGTTCAGATCCGTGGTTAAGCTGCATGAAGCCACTTGGCTTAGATCCCTCCTGGTCTCGTGACAGTTGCATTCGCAGCGTCCCCAGACCTCCACGCTGCATCAAGTCTTCCAGAATAAAATGGACTTTGTATTTCTTCACAGGCATAATGAGAAGGTGCATGAAGGCCAACAACATCACACATGCAAAGCTTTTGGCTTCATAATTATAATCTTCTGGAGTCTGTCTATTCATCTGTGAACACACTGAGCATGTTTCATTTAGTAACAGAACTTTACATCCGGCTGAGAAAACCAGTTGAAAGTGTTGATGTGGGGCCTTTACACAATATCTCATTTATGTCTGTAGAACATACAATTCTTTTTTCTTGAAAGACATTTTTAAAATTGAATTATTCATATTTTCAGGGATAAACTGTCAGTGTAAAGGGGAAGATTAGTTGGGATAAAATCACTTTACATCTATGGTAAAAAGTCTATTATAGTTTGTTTGTTTGTTTTTTGCTGTATTTGAGTGTATAAATAGTGAAATAATATCTTTTGAAACCTTGAAATGTTTTAGAATATTTTGAGTGATTTTTCACTTGACAGTTGTCTGGGTGTGTGGTCGTGCTGGGGGGAATTGGACTTATGACCTCAGTATAAATCCTGGCTGCAACATCTGCTGCTGACATTACTTCTGCCTGAAATGTACCACCACTACAGAAACACTTGCTTTCAGTTCTTTCTCTTTCACCACAATCCTCCAGAACCTCTTCCCCTTTCTCTTCACTTCTTCTATGGTGGCTTCCTGATGACTCACCTAGAGGCAGCTGAGCTCTTGGTGCATAATTACCCTCAGCGTTGCAATCATGCGCCTCCCTGCATGCACTGAAATGCTCGTGTCTTGCTCAACACTCTATGCTGCCGATCGCAACAGGAAATCGCTGTCATTGGGCAGGTGGGGAAGGTGGTAAACACTGTGCAGAAGAGTTCAATCTGTCGGCCGCTCATGCATGATGAACTTCAGCTTTTACCTATGAGTAACGTTTAACTCTTCCACAAAGATCTTACTTTAAAACCTCTAACAGTTATTTAGTTTGCCTCAAAGTTAGACTTAAACCTTGTCCTAACTTTGCTCTAACCATATGCTAATGTTGCAGGTTTATCAGTTGTAGCAGTGGCTTCTAGCTCACATTGTAGCCACAGGATTAACGTTATGCTGTAGATCGAAAGGACTTCAAAGGAGATCATTTAATGACTTGAAAAAGTAAGTGATACGATGTAGATGTCGTTATAAAGGAGCTGAGCTAGAGGTCTGTCAGCATTGAAAAATAAAAACAGTATCACCAAGCACTTAAAGTAACAGTTTGCCGAACCCGAGAATGAATTCAGTGTGGAAAGCCTGCTGTTAATGGAAGTGGAAACCTTGAGTTTCATTAGACATGGTGCAATGTTTTCATTTTATTTCACTTCATCAAAGTGTGGCTTCAGGATTTACTTCATTATTTACTTTTTAATTGTTGCATTTTTCTGAATGTGTAGAATTTGTGAGTCTTCAGTCACAGTTGTGGTCGACAGGCAACAGACAGAAGTGGCAGGTGGAGGTTGTTGCTCAAGGACCCTTCAGCACTGGCTGCTCTGGGAATTTGCATGGAGTTAACGTTTCTATTATGATAAAACAAAGCGGCATTAGTACACTAATAAAAACATTGTATAACTAATAGAAACTATTGATATAAAAACAGGACATTAAAGTGCCAAAGGTTTGCCAGTCAGAAAACTGTGACATTCAGATTTTAGGACAAGCTGTTATCACCAAGTTACATTATCAGCTGCTCTTCAAAAGCCTGTGACGTTGAGGACTTTGATGAAAGTTGATAATAAACATAATCAGGTAGCTGAATGACTTTCCTCTCAAACTTCACAGACAAATCTGGGATAAAACACACACACACACACACACACACTTTGTGCCCTTAGCCAAACAAAAATTACCCAAATGTGCATTTGAAAAAGAAACCCATTTAGAGGCAGCTGCAGAGCAGATGCAGTAAAATTATGTTGTGACTAGCCTGCAAAGTAAAAATGATGAGTGTCCTCGTTTTGCAAGCTCTGCAGTTAAGAGTTTCACGAAAAATAAATAACAGCAGCAGGGCCAAGCTCAGCCGCAGTGAAATCTCTCCCTTCAAATGTAATTAAAAAACTTCTGGCAAAGGAGTGAATTCAAGGCTCCCAGTAGCATTGATAACCCTGGCGTGGCAACAAGCGAGGGTTTTAACAGTCTCCTAATGGGCCCGCTAAAAGGCCCTTTAATATGTTTTCTCCTGTAAATGATCAAAACTCCTTTTCAGTTGCCTCAATAATGATCTTTATCAGTGAAAGAGGAAATGTTCACAAAGGATGAAAGAAAGAAAAAAAACTCCACAGGCGACGGCACTTGGATGGGCTAAAGGCTAATTGTGTCGGAAATGAGATTTTAAGCGGTTGAATTAACAGAGGGTGCAGTGCATGGCAGCTGAGGAGTAGAAGGAAAATGGAGGAAAAATAAGCGCAGGTCACATACAGATAAGCATGCCAGCTCTCAGAGAGTCTGACTCTGTGTTTGTGCAGCTCTTTAAACCACACAGGACGCCGTCTGGTGATTAATTAGGCTGACTTAGAAGAGCAAACTCTGTCATTACTTAGCATATTCATCTTTCATTTCAGTCACTTAGACGCTCTCTTCTGCAGAGCAGTTTACAGTGAGTCACGGAGTAAGACTGAATTCATAATTCAGCAAATAAAAGTCACTGCAGCCTGACAACAGATGGGTCGAAATATTCCTTAAAATGATTGTGGAGGGTAAAGATGTGCTCGGAAAATAAGTATTACAACAAGACAGGAGTATTTTTAGTGCAAGCAGAGGAGATAGAATAGATGTAATAAGGCTTCTTGAACAGATGAGTTTCCAGGTTACTTGTGAAAAGAAGGAGTAATTTGAGTATTTAAATAATGGAAGGAAAGAAAAGAGACAGGCTCGAGATGTGGAGAACAGTGTTTATCACACAAGTAAGGGACTAAATATGATGTAGCATCTCCAGCTGTGCACTCAGCTCTGTCAGCGTGTGTGGTCGGCATGCAAATACGGGGTGATGGATGTATCTAGTCTGGTCTAAAGGGAACAAGAGGGAAAAAAACAAAAAGGAGGCTGCGGTCGCTCGAAGACTAATGGGCCGATTAAGAGCTTCAAGGGGGCGGCCATTTATTTGTTGTGTGTGACTGGATGAAGATTCACTTCATTAATAAGGCCCGGCACTTACCAACATTGTTTTTTTTTTCCCTCTTGCTCTCCAACAAGCCTCTCTCCTTTTCAGTTAATTGTGTCTGGAGCAACAGAAAACAATCGGAGACTTGTGAGACAGAAATACAGCAGCAGAGCAAAAGAGCTGCATCACCACGTCAGGAAGTTCAAGACAAGAAGTTGTCACTCTGAAATGATGTTTTGCTCTAACCAACAGCAATGAATAATTGACATGTTTGTAAAGATTAAAAGTACAGCCACTTGCACATCTGTTACTTTCTGTAAAGAGCCTATCCATTAGAATCTATCACCGTCCTCTGTTTACAACCCTTTCAGTGGCATGTGCATGGTTATAAAACATGGGTGCATGTGCAAACAGTCACTAATAAAACAGCATAAAAAGAGGCGATAGAGATGACAAACCTGTACAGGCACGATTAAAAGACAAGTTGCCTTCTAAACCATCACACTTCAAAACAGATGCACTCCTCCTAAGACAATAAAAGAGGAGTGTTACTAAACAAGAAAACTTAGCATAATTGTTGCTATGCATGTTTCAAAGTTTCTATTCATACTTTTAGTTTTAGTTTTATAGTTGTTTCTTAAGTTTTTAATATGTTTCAAGGATTCAAGGATTGTTTCTTGTAACATTCACAATGCAAAAGTTATAGTTTGCAAATGTAATTTTGTAGTTTTTTGTTCATTTGTTTTTAGGTTATATATGTGTTTACGGTGTGTTATGTTGTGTTGGACTTCCTTTGTGCTCGCTTGATTTCCCATCGGCTGGGTGCTTTCCCACTAGACTACAGTATCTTCAGCGCTGGTGTGGGAGGAATCTGCAGAAAATTCACCATAATGAATCTATTGAGAAAAAACCTTCCAAAAAGTCAAGAAGTCAAAACTGCATTCTGCACAGAAACAAAAAGAGTGCAGTGAGTATAAGATAGCAAAGTGAACGTAAAAATGGCAGCATGTAGGCTAAAATAACAGATAATGTAGAGTTACTGTAGGTTTTAAGATCCAGCAGACTTATTAACTCAGAAGGTTTCAGTTAAGAAGTGGGTTTGGTAACACAAAGGGTTTTGGTTCAAATTCTGTCTATGTCCTGGAAAACATGATTTGTGTCTTGTACAAAAATTTCTTTCTGCATCCAGACAAGAGCCAGTAAGTTCTATGATCTTGTCATGATCACAACTTTAATATTTTGGGTCTGTCTCACCGTTCTCATCAGCATTGCTTTCAGCCGTAGCAGCTGTTTTCAGTCAAAAAGTTCTGATGAACTCACTGTACGCTATCCGCCCAGCACCAAGCGGCAGAAAAAGTTTGTGACTAGCTGGTGCATTTAACAGCTAAAGAGACAGATATTTTCCTCAGGAGTTGGTAAAGACCAAAACAGAGCTAAAAGGAGAGTAAATACTTAGCTTACATTCACCAGGTGACCAAAACCACTAGTCCATGAATGAATGATAATTTTGCTTCATATCTGTTGCATAAATTGGCAACTGTTTGCTAACAAGTTCAAAACCTTATAAGGCTATGACAGTATTATATTTACAGCTTGTCTCCACTGACCCCAAGTGGCCAAAAATCACTGAATGCAGGTCTCATTCTTGTAGAACATTTTCCAACCAAGAAACAAGAATGTAGATGTCTGGATTTAGGTGAAATGTGAGTATGAATTGAATTCATTTAATTTAAAGCATTTAAATCATTTATCAGTGACAAACTGGCTTTCTTTGTTCACACACACGTTCACATGACCCCGTCTTTACAAAACATTCACTTCAGGATGTCATGTGAGGTGCCATCCCCTCACCAACACATCGGTCTCATTGGTGACCAAGTATTGAGCAGTTCCCAGCAGATGTCCCCCCTAAACGGGACAAACGAATACGCTCTTTTTCTTCTAACATCTCTACTTGATAAATGAGCTAACATACAAACCAGCTGTGTCAACAACAGTGCAGCAATGGAGCTAACGAGACACAAACAGCAGGGAAATTCACTTTTCAACTGCTTGAGCTGATTTCCAGTACAGCCACCGGAGAATGTTAATAAATGCACGGTTACGTCACCTGAAAGTCCTCTGCGTCTAGAGAAGTTCATTAAGATCAGGCACCTCCAACTTCTCAGTTCAGTCCCCTTGAAACAAGGGACAGTGTTGACAGACTGAGCTCCACTAAGTCATTATGGTAATACTGCTTCAGTGATGTGATTTACTGGGCAGAAATGTAATAAAAGCTTAAGGCTATAATGGAGCCTGTCATATCAACCAGCTTGTCAACATAATTGCCACTTCCATCTGCAATTAGATCCCACCGCATTCACTAATTCCCATTTCCATGTGAGCCATTCAGCTGTCTGATAGTCATCCAGCAGGTTAGAGGTTTCAGTGTCACGCCTCAAGGACGTGCTGGTGGAGGCAGACTCACACCGGCTGTCAGGAACTTTGAACTTACAGATGTTTGTGAGTGGTCTCCAAAGCCGCAAGGACACATGCTGTTGTAAAACCCTCTTGGTTATATTGCTAGATATTATTAAAATGCCACAAGTCTCCTGTTCCTTTCCCAACTAAACTACAGTTAGGTCAACCTAAACTTTTTCCTTTTTTGGAGTCCTCTTCCTCACGTGTCTCCTTAGTTTTACCCCTGGCTGGGTTCAACTGAATAAAGAAATCAAACTCTGGAGTTGTTAAAGTAATTGCCAAGCTGGCACATCCCCAGTTCCTCTGCAAAGACACAGCGGGCACTTCAGAATGTTAATGGCCAACCCTGATCCAGCGAGGGCAATGCAGCCTTGGCATATGCACAGCTAGTAGTGGTCGTGTGTGTGAGCACATTAACGATTTGTCCATAAGACACAGATTTCCTGTCTTTCAGTGACCTTCTCTCTCTCTCTCTCTCTCTCTCTCTCTCTCTCTCAACTTCTAGCCTCTTCTCGTTGGGCTTCGTCCAAATTTAGAAGCTCTTAACACTGAAGAGTCAAAGTGAATCCTGTTAGTATGAGGACATGAAGGAAGAAAACACTGCTGCTGATGTTAGTGGTGTATTTTTATCCTGTGGCAAAGGTGGATGATGTGACGTCATTTTCTTTTCCAACAGCTGCGATGTAGTTTGACACCATCTAAAACAATCTAAAACAATGGTGAAAATTGTTAAAAAAGTTTTGGTGTCAGTTCCTCAGAATCAAAGAACAAGGATGTCGCATTTTGCACCAGTGCACTCAAACTACTACTTCTAGGATGGATTTGTAGCAGAAGAGAAATCTACACATGCTCTAACAGGAAATAGACAAGGGCCAGTTTTACCAAATTGCAAGCTGCGATTTGCAATGAGATCATTTCCTCTTGTTTCACTAATAAAAATAAATGCCATAAGTACTTGCGACCCATTCACGAACTAGTGAGAACCTCGTAGGACTGGAAAATATATTTACATTGCAATTTTATGATCTATAAAGAATAGTCACGCTGCCACCATCTGGTCAGCAGTGGCTGCAAATCGCTATTTATGAAACAGGCCCCAGAACCAACACAGCCCACAATACTGTTGAATTTTGAGTACATTACAGCTAAAAGACATGTCAACCTGTGTGAGGACATTTGCTAACCCATAGCAGGCTGAAGGCGTGTAGAGGGGAAGTACGCATGTAAACACTTTAACACTGTACACCTGCTCAGCACCTAACAGCAGACAGACAAAGTTAGCGACTAGTTGGTGAACATTTAGCAGCTTATGAGCCAGATATTTCTATTATGAGCCAGAGTTGGTGGAGACCACAAATCGAGCTAAACAGAGAAGTAATATTGGACTTGTTACTCTGCATCTGCTGAATGTGTGAATAAGCAACAGTTTGCTAACAGGTTCACCATATCAACATAAAAGGTAATATGTCAGTGTTGTGTTTACGGCTTGTTTTGTGCTTGTTTAAGCATTTCCACCATGTATTCAGGATTTGGAATAAAACATTTTTTTGATCTACCCATGTGTACTGGTGCAAAATGAAGCAGAAAAAAATCTATTGAATACGGTTACATATCCATCATGGTGAGTCACTGTGAGGGAGATATGCATAATCTCTCCCCATAAATACAAGAAAACAAATAATTAAATAATTACTAGATAAATGTACCTCTCATCCACAGTCCCATGAAAATATGAGTACAGTTCCTTCACAGGGTCATTTTATTCAGTTTCCAAAGATATAAAACGAAGAATTTATTTGGATGGAGCTTCAGCTGGTCTGGATGGTGGTTCCTGCTAATTATACCATCTAAAAATAACTTGTGCAACGAGCCCAGCGAAGAAGCACAAAAACATACTTCCCTGCTGTGTGCTTAATGTGCAAATCCAGAATTCCTGTCAACGAGACACTGCAGTGACGAATAAACAGCAGTGCTGCTGTTTGCACTGCCAATTATTGAAAATACACTTAAAATCTCTTCGTCTGAGCGGATAGCGGAGGATCAGGTCTTTAAAAAGGAGATTACACACCACAGACCCGCAGCAACCCTGGTGGCCTTAATTAAATTTCACCATTACTAAATGAATAAATAGAAAAGAATTACATTTCCCCCAAGGCCTTAAGGGAAAAGCATTTCAACAATGTAAAGTAAATGTCATGCTGGTACTATTTTCTGTGAGATGCAAAATGATGGATCCCCTCGCAGGCACTATGATTGGCCCTCCTAATGTTATGTTCGGTATAAGGGTGAGTATACAGTTGATATAGTTATGTGAAGGTTTGTATCAGAGTTGGTTTTAATGGTTCAAGTTAAAGTAAGAATATTGGTGGGACTTCTGTATTTGAACTTCAGTGTCTCACATATTTTATATTCCAGACATGAAGACTTGAATCTCTGAAGACTTAATCTGAAACTTTCAAAAATATTAATATTAATTTAAGATTTTATTCCTCGACTCTTCACTCCAAGTTAACATGCGATATTGGACATAAGGAGCGTATTATTTATGATAGGTCACATGCTTACTGTTGGCTTCCTTTACTTTCCCCCGTAAATGTCCTGCCTCTTATTCTTTAAACATTATTCATGCAGGTCTGCTGACACACTCCACTACAAACAGACATTTGCACTTCAGAAAGAGTGTGTTCACAACAAACACGTCCGAACTGAATGTGTAGGAGAGGGCAGAATTTGGATTACAAATTCCACAAAGACATTTTTAAAGGAATAGTTACACAAATTGGCAAATACGCTTATTGACTTTTTTGCCGAGGGTTTGATTAGAAGATTGACAGCTGTCATATTTGTCCTGTAAATATGAAACTACAGTAAGGACACAAATAGCTTAGCATAAAGACTGAATGGAGAAAGGAGGAGAAAACAGCTCACCTGGCCCTGTCCAGAGGTGAACTAACCCTAACGTGTTGAATAGTGAGCGTTAAATGTTATTAGGTGGATTATTTTTATCTTTGGACATTCTATACCACCAAAGCCATCTCTTTTAATATCTTTGCTTGCATTAGGCCTTTGTGGATGATGCTGCAAATGAATGAACAATGCCGTAATTGGATTTACAGGATTGTTACATCAATGTGATGAAGCACCTTGATTTGTCAGTTATTTAATTCACTGGATTAGTTTATCAATAACTGAGAATTGAGTTCTAAGAAAGTGGACTATATTACTATATAAATTTACATATAAAGTTTTTATCCACAGCATCCATCCCTCGACATGATATCTAACAATCAGACGGTGTTAGTAGATACTGAGGAGGCCTTTTCATTTTCTTCCCATAGTTCGTATTGTAACTTTTTTTTGAATCTCTGGGCAACTGAACACACAAAACACAGAAGAAATGGCGACTAGCAACCCACTTTAATCCCTATGAAACAAGATTTTCTTGCCGGATATCATTTGATACAGGAACGCAGGTGTGTTCCAACATTTCAGTTGTGATGACAGGGGGGGAAAAAAGGGAAAGAAAGGTATATGTGTGACATTTACAAATTTGATTCACAATACACAAGGCCTGCGGTATGTACAAGGTGACAGTGTTGGGAAACTCAGTCCATCAGTAGTTTAATATCTCTGTAGCACCTCTGTAGCACAAAATGGCCAGGAAAAGAAAGACGTATTCACCAGTACAAACTGAGTAATATACCTGTGAAAATCTGTCAAAAATAAAAGGTATTCATATTTTAGATTGGCCCAGTTTGTGAATTCAATTCAGAAAATGAACATAGAAAGGACACAGTAATAGAAAAAACAGACAACATTATTAATATACAATATTGATTTATACATACTTTCAACCAAGAATGGTACAAAATATTTCCAGATTTTAGGGTTCCTACATTACTATTTTCCTTTTTCCAAGTGTCAGACATTTTCCAGGCTTCTATCCTTTAGGAGACTTTCAGACTTCATAGTTTTGGCCAGTTCATGTGCCAATAAGAGAAATATGAAAGTTAGATATCAGTCAGTGTAGCAGACAAACTGTTGACAGGAGCAAATATGACAACGTAAGCGACAGATATCCATGTGCCAATTATGACTGAGGCAGCTTTCTGGGCTGTTCTGTTCTTCCTTAACGGTGTGAAGACTTGGATGTTTTGAAACTGAATTTATTTTCCACATGTAGGAACCCTGAGACGTTTTGGATGTGAAAAGTGGAGCCGCCAAATGACTGTTTGAATGACGTCAATACATAAAAAGGTCTCATCTGTTAACTACTGTGACACATCTTCACAAAAATTCAATGCATCCTGCAGACAAATCTACTAGTGTTTGCATTCAACAGGTTTCTTCTATTACAAATAATTCTTTCAATATTTGACTAAGACATTTAAATACTGGTTTCCCCCTACAATACATTTTTTTTTACCCCATTCCCCCATTTACCTCTTGCAATGTGACAATAAAACACCTTACTGAAAATATCCTGTAGATGGACAGCATGACACTTTAGTTCCACCAGTTTCAAAGCCACGAGTGGCTGAATTGAAAAATAGATATTTTGTTGCTGGTTATTTGATTTAAAAAAGAAAAAAGAAGAAGTGATGTCCACCGGGGCCTCAATGATGTGAGGCAGTCTTAGTAATTAGCTTCCTGTACAAAGAAGATGGGAGTGTGCTGTCATTGAATTAATGCAACGAGGTATGGAGTTGATACCACCCAGAGACGTATTCATATTAAGATGGAGGAGAAAAGCACAGCAGCCGACCAAAAACAGAAAAGAGCAAAAAGGCCTAAAAAAACAACAAAAAAATAATAATATTATTAAAAATAAAAAAGCCTTTTCCTTTTTTAGCTGCTGCTTCAGAGCAGGCTAAAGCACCACTGCAAATACATTAACTCAAAAATAGAAAAGTAACATGCATTAAAAGAGTGCTTGTGTGTCCGTGTCTTTTCCTGCTCCTGCCCTGAGCTCTCAGAGCCGGTGGAGGAAATGTTTTTGTCCATTAATACAGCACTCAGTAGACTCTACCTCCATTAGCTTACTTCCTATTGGCTCAGCCTCCACTGGCCGAGTAATAATATAGTGGAGTCAGTTTTTAATACAGAGGTCCGGGGCCATCGTCCTGAGGGAAATGTGAATGGAGGAGGGTCTCCATGTAGGAAACGTAGCCGCTGCTCGGCATGTAGCTGTCGGACATGTGCTGAAGCGGCGGGGGAGGGGACGGGGCAGACAGGAGGGGGTCAGAGTTCAATGTCGACTGAAAAGGGGTCGACTGCGGAGTCAGCGTGGGGTCCGAGGCCAGGGTTGACTCCGTTAGAACGTTGGTGAGGGCGGAGCTCGCGTCCATTGGGGTCTCAGCGTCCATCTGAATACCATTTGTTGGGGCGGGGGCATCCTGTGGGGTCGTGGTGGGCTGTGACAGAGGTTGTGAGGTCAGCTGTGTACTAATACTGTGATGGTTTGCTGCTGGTGCTGCTACCGGGGCTGTAGTTAGAGGGCAGGCGGCCTTACTGCTAGTCTCCATGGGGGTATCAGTTGGCAGGGCTGAGCCTGAGGGCAGGCGGCGGCGTTTGGCTGCTTGGGCTTCATCTGCTGAGGAAACCTCCTCCGTTTGGACAGGTATGGCCTGAAAACAGACAGGTACTGACTGAGACTGAGGAGACATGGGGATTATCAGAAGTGTCCGAAATCACTCCCTATTTGCTATATAGTGCACTACATTTACTGTCCGCCATTTTACTTGAGTGTCTGAATTCAGAGTGTGAAAATGCATCCACTGTTAATATTTGCATTTTGTGAAAACAAACAGATCAGAAACACTGGGGGATGTTCGAAGCCTTTGGGGTAGCCCTTCCCAAAATCAAACATGTTTCACATTTACAACCCAACTGCTGGTGTGTGATCATAGTTTCATTCCTAGTGGAGCTTGCCAGAAGCCAATGGGAGCTCAATTTACAGTTAAGTGTGGTATTATTTTAATACTAACAAGTTATGTTGAAGAAAAAACATGTCGACTCAAACTCAATCCATCACTCAGAACAAGTTAGTGGTTATTTCACTCTTTTCTAATGACTTCAGCTTGGTTATACCGGTTACACAGTTACTGCCAGCAGCATCTCTGCATCCAAAGAACTTCCCAGTCTTTGTTTTTTTAAATGATTTTTCAGCAAGATTAGAGTACATGATCTGTTTTACAGTGGAGGAAGGTTTACAGATATAATCTGCGAAATCTGTGGTGTGAGATGTGTCTTCAAAATTGATCAATAAATTAAAAGTCAACGTCTTCTGCTGACACAAATATTCATGGAAGCTTCGCTGACATTTCAGAGGTACATCAGCACACCTTTTTCTTACCAGATAAAACAGACACATTTATTCAAACTAACAACCTACACATGTTGGCCCACATGCAGGCCTTTATCCTCTGTGGGCTGCAAAGCGTTGGTTGTTTTATCTGCAAATACTTTAGTGTTTTTTTTATTTTTTATTGAACAATACAAGCTATTGTTGGGCTGCCCTTTCTTATCTCATATTTGCCTCTAACCAATTCTAAAATCTACTGTGTGTATCAAATCAAATATATGCCAAACAAGGAACTGTCCTCCTCTTATTTATCATTACATCAAGACTGAGTGCCCTAATTATGGTGTGTGTGTGTGTGTGTGTGTGTGTGTGTGTGTGTGTGTGTGTGTGTGTGTACAGGATTTCAGTAATATACTCACCAGTCTGGCTCGGACCCTCTTGGGCAGTTCCTGGTCCAGCTGATGGATCTCAGAGTGTTTTAGCATCAGCTGACTCTGGTCCTGAAACTCAACCTGGGCAGACATAATGAAACTTTGGATTAATAAACTAACATTTCCTGTGAGCAGAGAGCACAGTTGGCCGCACATGGAGAAGAGATGCATCAGAGGGTAGTGAAGAAAAGAGCAGCAAAAATCCAAACTTGTACCCAGAAAGTCACAGACGGGATCTCCGCCATTACAAATGGTTCTATCAACAACCATGTATTCTGTCAAAACGTCCTTGACCATGGCACTGAACCCCCAAGCCGCTCACTGACTGGATGAGAGCCTCAGCTAAGTGTTTTAAACATAAAAAAAAGGACAAGGTCAGGGTTGTGGCTCGGACACGGTGACTAGCTGGAGGCTTGTTTTAAATTCATTGTAACAGGGCTCCTCTTCCGTAACAGGACTCTCAGCACTGCAGCCAGCAGGCTACACAGGGACACGAAGGGAGCAGAGAAAGACAAGAACGAGAAACTAAACATGTCTTTCTAAGCTCTCCTGCATACTGAATACAAAAAACACTCTGGGCAGCTGGTTCAATATATTACACAATATAGTATTATAAGTATATATAAGTCTGACTGCATGAGCCAGACGGGGTTCAACAGCTTGTTCAGCAACTGATATTTGGGTTATGATGCAGTCTCCATAAACTCTATCTCTGTTCTGTGTGTGTGTCAGAAAAAGACTTGACTTGAGATTTGCTCACAAAACCAGCGTCATGACAAGATCTAAGCTTAACAACCTCACTTAACCTTGTCTGCTAATGCATTCTTGTATCTATGTATATAAGTGACTTTCAAGATGGCCTCCCCTGACACCAGTCCCAGAATCATCTTCTTCAATCCTGCATTTTCCACTCTGTAAGCACTCTGCATATTTGCCCCATAAATTCCCTAGCATGCGCCAGCGATGCTAAATCTCTCCACTTTGTTTTAATGCACTGTATCAAAAAATGCTCCACCATAATCTACAAGGGCAGCAGAGATTTTCACGCATTGATAAATACCAGAACGGGGAACCAGACCAAGAGGGTGGCTAAGCAATTAGACAGAACACCCTGTTACTAAAAGTTCACGGGTTCAATCGCTTCAAGTCAACTCTGTAGAAGAGCATCAGACGATATGTGTAAATGATGCCGTTGCTCACAGAATACTCGCCGAACATAATTTTCTGCACGACACCTTTAAGTAAGACTCTATTTAGAATTAGTATTTTATGTTTTTTTACGGTTACATTTGACTTGGCAAGGTTAAATGCATGCACACACTGCAGCTGGGAATAACAAACATTGCTCAGAGACTACTGAACAGCAGTTTCTCTGGTGGATTCTTTTCTTTTCCTTTTGTTTTTATGTACATTTACGTGTGAATTGTGTGATTAAGAAATCTAAACTGATGTAATTTTTTTTGTTCCTTTTTCCTACAGATTTCATCCAGTCTGTTCAGAGATTCAGTTTTGATCTCAGATATTTTAGCAGGTGTGACGGTAAATGCACGAGGCGAATATGTAAATAGTGGTGCTTTTTCCTCACCTGGTAGAACTTGTGGGTGTGGTGTCTGACAAAGGAAGCGCTGAGGACCTGACCCTCGAGCGTGCTGACCACAAGCAACTCCCCCACCTCAGGAGGACCAGTACGCAGGCAGTCATGGCTCTGAAGGAAGGAAGAGAAACAGGATGTGGACCAAGAGGAAGAAGAGGAGAGGAATAGAGAATGTGGAGGAGACAGAGAGAAGAATGACCGAAAAATGACAATTAAGAGATCAGGAATGTAACAAGTAAGATTAATTTAATTACTTCATACAGTTCTTACATATATTTTTAGTTCAACCTCTTCTCTATGAGTGAACTTGATCCTTTGAGGATTTTAAAGTTGCTAACATATGCCAGTGAGTCATTAAAGGGTATCTGAAGTTACATTTAGTCATTATATTTTCATTTACAAAGATGCTCCAGCTGCAAAGTATGTGTATATATATATATTTCATCCTAGCTTTAAAAAAGGGAATTCATTTTGTTGAAGTTATCTCTATAAATTGCACGGAGGTAGGTGTCTACAGGTAAGTACACTCACTAATATGTTTTCTGGGTGCAGGTTGTCACAATATGAGCCGTCGTCAAAGTTGACCTCGTAGAAATTCTGTGTTGCCATGCCGATGATGGTGCAGTGGTAGTACCAGCCGTCGCTGTTGCGACCAATCACCTTCTGGCCCAGGTTCAGACTCTGTGGGCCTTTGGGTGCTGTCCGAGGCTGGAGGGAGAAAAACCCAGACAGAGAATTTGAGGTTTCAAGCCTCACTACAGTCTGTGTGTGTTCAACCAGCCCGTATTACAATGAGCAGTTGTACAGATAGTTTCTGTTTCTGGAGAAAAATACAGTCTGGATCAAAAGCCAAATGTAAGAAGAGGGACTCAAGCTTGCATTAACACAAAACATGACCATGTAGGGAGGGGCTCTAAAATGCATTCAAATCATGTACTCTGTGAAGGGAAACTTTCTGTGGTTTCTGAGTAATTGTGTTCTTAAGGGTTTCTACAGTCAGATGCTTGTGATCTGTGTTTACTCTCAAGAAGTTCAAGAATGGTGTGTTAAGTAAAACCAGTGACTCTTCTGCTCATTAACCCCTTTCACCAATTTTTATGCTTCTGCAACAAAAAATCTCAACATCCACAGAGCAATTTCATAACAAAAACAAACAATGTTAAGTTTTCTTAAGCCAGCACAATCAACAGCCATTTTTACTTACACCTACTCATACAACATGACTAACAGCAAAGAATTTAATCAAATTCAGATTTTTTTGAATAAATTTCAGTTATACTTTGACCAAACCTGCTGTCACATCTGAAATATTGAAAGATGAACTTTTGTGGTTTTAACTTTTACAAAAAACTCACTTTAACGGCTGACTATTCATCTTGATTTTTACTTTACCTTTGGAGTGGCCCTTTTATGCCTGTGGCAGGTAACGGACACCACATAGGGCCAGTCGGCTGGCGTCATGACTACTCCAGCGATTTGGGCACAGGTGACGTGGAAGGAGGTGGCACAGTTTTCGTATGAGCACTGGATACAGGCACCGCGGTTCTGGTTGGCATTCTTGCCATGGCAGAACACACACTTCTACAATGAAAACAGAAAATAAAGACTTTGGTTGGTGTTCCAGGTTGGAGACAAATTCCCCCTGACCTCCTCAGCTTATTCTTATTTCTCTTTGAAAGGTGAGATCCTTTTGGATCCAACAAAGTTAAAATCAATCAGGCCACAAGTTGATTGTCAGTTCCTGGGACCCTCCAAGTCGTCCTATATACCTTTACATAACAGGAGGGAATACAGCCACGGTCCAACAGTTACACAAACTTATAAAAGATACATACAAGATATAAAAGTTGATATGAAATAATAATAAGAATACAAAAGAATACAAAATGTGGTTATGTTCTGTCATCATGCAAAAACCACCTATCACTCTTTCAATGACATTCAAGGATCACAGGAATGTTATTATGGTCCTATAGTTCAGACTGTTGCAATTAGCAACTTCTGGTTTCTTTCAATGGCAGTAAAGGTTAAAGGAACAGGGGCTACACCTCCTGCTGCACATATTTCAGTCTAGTGTTTCAGTCGACTTGCTGTTGCCACGGTGGAGATTTTATTCCTGTCCTGAAAGCTCTAACACCATCACACTGTCCTACTGAGGCTGTTGATGTTAATAATATTCATAAGAACCATGAAAAGCTTAGAAAAAAGGTGTCTGAAAGTGATGATGTTAAATAATTGTCAAAAATCTGACCAGAATGAGCATCAAATTGTTCAACAATCGCTGAATTATTTGTAAAGAGTGTTAGTACCTGACCTCCACCCTGCTACACTAAGAAGGTTCAAACAAGGACTATAGTTCCCTCTTCTTGTCTGGCACATACTCAAATTGCAAGACTTGCAGGGCATTTTATGAAAGAGAGATGATGGAGGAATCAGGAAACAGTGTAACCATTTTCTCCTCCTTTCATTCTGTTTGGTACTCTAACAGGTTTCTACTCATTAAAAATAGAATGGATGTTTTCAGTTCTGCCCATAACATGTTTGTGCAATCGTCAGTGTTGGTAGTCTGGTGAGATTCTCTACCAGCCTTCACTGAAAATGTCAACACTTTCTTAAAGAACAACTTTGTAAATAAGTAAGCAGCCTGAACATTTTTTTTCTTTTCCTGCATCCGTTTTGGTGTCTTGCATCACTTGTTCAACTCCTACTCTTTCAGTCATACAAGGAATTTGCTTTTCTCCCTTGGAGCACTTTCATTTTCAAATCCCTTCATTCCATCCCAACATCCTGAGTGTGAAATTACCACCAGGCACCAGCCAATCAAATCTTTGCCTTTGGCCGGGAACCCAGTCTACTGAGACACTTTGACATGTACCAGCCACAACCTTCATTCTTCATTTTCAATTTACTTTGAATCCTTCAACCCTCCATGTGTACCCCCCTTTGTCTTTTCACTTTCCTTCCCCATCCCTCATTTGTCCCACGATTCGGTTAAAACGTAGGGAACAACGGGGGGATTGATGAAAAGCTGGGTTGGAACAATAAGAGAGAATAACAGCATGTGAGGGAATTTGTCCCGTCAAATTGAGTTATCTTCTCAATACACCTGTGTGTTTCAGAAACATTATCTCCCTTCAAATTCCTAATGAAAACATTTATCTATTAAATGAAATCACCTGCCAACAAAGAAATTTGATTGAGTGGAATTATATATGTTTAACTCGTGCTTCGATCTAACATACAGACTCAACCTATTACCACAACAGCGTTGACAGCCGTCTCATCTTATGTGACTGGTACCTTTGGGTGAACTTGTTTTATTGTTATTATGTATCATCACACACTCTATATCTTCCCAATACCTCACTCTCTCTCGCTCTCATCCTTCCTTCTCCATCTTCCTCCTTTTGACAAATCACACTGCGAGCAGCTGTAGCGCAGCGCGTGGCCGATCAATAAAAAATAAAAATTCTTTATTAAAGTGCCAATACTTCATTTTCGTGCTGGTGCTGGAAAAATGTACAACAGCTCTCAACAGAGCTGTGCTGTGTGATATTTCACCGGCTGGTATGGTTTATCGTTTTCACCGGCTGGTGTACTTTTCCCACCGCTGAAATCACAGGCAGGCGGTGACATGACACCAGAGCTGAATGAAAAAAAAATGCAGCACTAAGAAACATGAGCTGTATGTCCATTTGTTTGTTTATACCTCATTCCACCTTGCTGTTTTCATATGTACATTCGATCTCATATACTTACTTGGGCCCTGGCCTCTGGTAGCATTAAAAAAAAAACATTGCACGCCAATGCCCACTAAACCTACCCTCTGAAGTACACTGCAAACTCCACAATTACGCCAGTAGTTGATATAACTAACTGATGAAATCGCTGTTTTGGTTTGTGTGTTGTTGCATGTAACAGGAGAATGGACCTGGAATGGTAGCTGGAAAACAGTTTTAAAGATTGTCTGATGATTTATTTAAGCATCTTGCTTTTCCAAGCTTGAGGCTGTTTTCTCACAAGAGCAGAAAACATCTCTAGGTGCAAAAGGCAACACTACCTTTGGGTAAAGGTATATCTTTTGAGGAATGTGCAGAGTTACTGTGCCTGAGAAATTCTGAAGCAACTAAGACAAAATCAGCTTGTGTAAAATCTCTCCGTCCCTGAAAACCAATGTTCAAAGATGGAGGAAGAAAAAAACAAAACACAGATTGCTGAACATGGTACAATTTAAACTGGTTGTATGGGTACGTGCATACATTTGATCAGCCCAGTCATCCGAATCATTAGACTGCAGAGCTTCTTCTCATGGCCTTTTAAGAAGAGATGGAGGAAACCTGCTTTGACTCGGATGCAAATGTCACCCAGCTTCTCTTTGATAGATTATTCCGAGAGAAGGGGAGAGAGAGAGATGACATTATTTGTAGATTTGTGATAATGCACCAGTAAGCAATGCCGATGCCTGTGAAGTGGGATCAGGTGAATGGAGGGGGAAGGGGGGGGGGGGGTCTCAGCGATCTCGGAACCCATCGGCTATCGTCTGACAAAGATTTTAATATAGATAAAATTTTAAAAAGCTAATAAAAAGCTAAACTCTAGGGTTCCAAGATTGCATTTCGACCAATGTATTCCGCCTCTTTTGCTCTCCACACGGACTGTTTACCTGCATGCAACTAAAGAAAGCTCAAATGTGAAATGTGGGAAGGAGGGATAGAGAGAAAGAAGGGAGGGAGGGGGCGAGTTGTGTTCAAAGACGCGGCAGCAATGGGGAAATTGCCTTCCGCCCATGGGATCGATTCAGTTCATTTGGCGCAGTGAGAAATGACAGCTGATTATTCAGCCATTCCCCCCAGCACAAGTTTTACCCCATGTCCTCCACAGCTTGCAAAAACACGATCTATCCATCCACCAGGGAAGGAGGGAGGGTAAGACACAGAAGCAGTGAGCAGGAAAGACAGGAATCTGTTTAAATGTAGGAAAAGGACGTAGGAGTGAGAGAAGGAGATCCCTGAAGAAGAGAGAATTCTATGACGATGAGACAAGAAATTAAATCAATTAAATGGCTGCAGTGAGTCAGTTAGTAACTTTCTTCAAAGAGAGAGGATGAAGATTGTGAATGTAAAGAAGGTCTTGCTTAGGTTTAAATGTTGAACCCTGTCGTCTAACGTCACACTATACCTTGAGAGAGATAAATAAACTTTTACTTTGTCTCTGCCTGGACTTACCAGATTCTTTCGTGATTCTGGAACCGCACTGACGTCCACCGGCTCCCTCTCAATGGCGTTAACAAAGCGAGCTTCAGCCACAGCGATGGCACAGATGACATGGACCCACCTGGTTACAGAGAGAGAGAGAGACACACACCATAAAAACTTCAGGCTTTTGAAGATCCAAGAGAGAAGGCTGATAACTTCACTGAATGTTGTGGTCAGTTACTGTGTGTTCTGCATTTTCTGTGCTTCTATAATCTGAAAACTAGATTTGTTAGAAAATGTGTGAGTATCTTATATTACCTATAACCTACGTATAATGTGGTTTACTTATATTTACGTATAATGTGCAACACCAATTTTGCTGCATCAGAGAAATCATCTGAAACTGGAAAGTCAATAAAAATTTTAAATATTTTGTCTTAGTCAGTTTTTTAAATTGTAAACTTTGTAAATGACGTTTTAAAATGCCCCTAGAGGTTTTGTTATTCGTGGAAGTCTTAGCAAATTTTGCACACGTGAAAAAATACACGCCACGCCACTCTAAAACCCACACATCTTCCACTAACCGGTTATCTGTGGTAGTCTTCAAAGCTCCTCCCCGCAAGTTACAGAGACAACACTCCTGAAAAACAGAAAGCAAATGAGGATTAAGTTTAGGCAGTGCAGGAAACAGAAGACACGTGACACAGATCTTCTGAGCTCTCATATCTTGGCCAATTAAGACAACACCTTCGTTTGGTATTGTAATAGCTGCTGGGGAACATAATCAATAACTATAGCTGAAGAGGTGTTTGCATAATGTAGTGCTGCTACTCACCACTGTCCAGGCTCCTGCTTCACACCTGCGGCACATCCAGGAATCACCAACCGAGTCTGGCTTTACACCGTAGCAACCTTTAAGGGAGGAGAGATTAATGGCTTGACATATCTTTCGTATAGTATGTATGTAAGTATGGGCTCCATGGCAACTTGAGTAAAGCTCTAGCATTAACTCAATATTTATTGATTTATTTTCTGCAAGGCACTTGACAAACCAAACCTGCTTGCTAACCAGTTAGTTAGCACTTTCTATATAACTTGCCCAAACTTCTTGTCACTATGTCCAATATGAGTTTCTGAAACAAAAGGCTTGCAATCATGTATAGGTGTTCCATACCTATACATGATGATTATTTTTAGTTGAATGTCCACTCCAAAACAATGAGGAGCAAAGGGATGGAGCGCAGAGCTGGTGTTTTTGACAGTAGTTCTTTCTGCTTCATGTCCTCTTATCAATAGCAGGGCTGCTTCCCCAGCTGAGCCCAGCTCATCCCTGGATCACTAATGAACTGGCTTTTTTGAAGGTACGCTCCAGCTTTGGGATAATAAGAACCCAAGAGAGTTGGTGTGTGTGTGTGTGTGTGTGTGTGTGTGTGTGTGTGTGTGTGTGTGTGTGTGTGTGTGTGTGTGTGTGTTACTGACTGACCACATGTGCACACGTCCATGCTGTAATTTATCTTGTTGTATGTGCTGCCTGACACAAAACATCCACATGTGTGGACATTTTAAAAAGTAGATATATTGGTCTTATTATAAAACTATTTTTTAAACATATGCCACTACATGAACATATTTTGTTTATCTATTTTTATATTATATATATTATATATTATATATTATATTTGAGAAGGAGATAAGGATAGAGGGTGTCATATGTAGTACAGATTAGTAAAGCCCCTTGAGGCAAATTAATAAAAAAAATAAAATTGACTTGACTTGAGATCCCACGGCTAATTCACTCACACACAAAGTCAACAACCAGCTTGTCCTTTCGCCCTTTGCCTTTACAGAATCCGCATGCTTTAAAAGTAGTGGTAAATAAGAGCTGGGGAAGTTTATGGTGTGCTGCCTTTAGAGAGGCCTTTGCGAGAGAGCCTCTTAGCTAGTTTAACCCAAGTCAAGGAGAGTTAAACTAAGAAGCCTCACTGAGCATGGCAACAGGGGAATTGAGCACACAGGTTGTTGCGCTGGTGTAGTGGAGTCTCATCTTCTGTGCTTCCTATTTTTCCAACACTATTCTCAGGGGTCCAAGGATAAAAAACGGGTTGTGAATAGAGAAGACTAGTGAATTGCTCGGTAGAGTCTGTCTGTGAAGCTTGTCAGTCCATGTATGGCTTTGTAGCTGGCTGAGACCAAGAGTCTGAGTGTTATAAATTAAACGCTGCAGTGTGCCCACAGCCACTAGTCTCCCAGTCAGCTGAACCGAATCAAACATAACTTTTCTACAACAATAAACAGAAAGTAAAAACATTTTTTCTAATTTTCTAATTAATAAAGCGTTAAGCAAAAAGAGCTTATATACTCAGTTTAACACAGCCTTATTTCATATCCATTAGGATCAACTGCCCACCTCCGTATGTGGATCTTGTGACGTTAATAACATTGTAAAGTCTAAAATTTGTATTTTAGTTGTATGTTTGCTGCTGCTGCCATCCCCTTAGTAGTTTTTTTTTTTAAGTTCTAACATCTTTTAAAACCTGAGTAAACCTGAGGCTGCTCTCAGTGACTGTACTCACACCTCCTTGAGTTGCTTCAATGCAAAAGCTGTCATTAAATTCAATTAAAGCAAAATAAACATTTAGATATGCAGTGAAATCCCATTTTTTGAACTAGTGCATCTTTCCCGAGGTGTTATTACTACATAGCAAACAAGGCTATGTTTGGCCCCAATGTTACTCAAATACAGCCAGCATCCTTTCTTGCTGTATTGAGATAATTGATTATACTTACTGGCATGAACCTGCATGTGGCAAGATGAACAGCGGAGCAGAAGACTGGTTCCATCCTCTCCGATGTGATAGTTGGTGGTTGAAGGCTCAGTGTTGCCTGCGCTGAAGCACATCTCTGGGACCAGTGGACGAGTCAGACTGCCATGACAGGGAAGGGAGGCGCGCTGGGTCTCATTCGCAATGAAGACTTCTTTGTGTGGCTGGAAAGGCCAGAGGAAAGAAGATAATACAGTTAGTGGATTGAATCCATATTGGTTATTGGTCAGCCTTTACAATATTTGGGATGAATGGAAGAGGATGTTAGAGGAGGAGTTGAAATGCATTCATGGCCCGCAATTGTTTTCATTTGTACTGCTGACAGTTAACTACACAAAAATATATTACACCTAAACTACTGCTCCTCAAATTACTGACTGACCAACATCAATAATACGACCACTAACCTGCTGAACTGCAACAACTACTGATTTTGGAACTGCTACTACTATCACTACCATTACTACTTCACTGACACATATGTGCTTCTGCTACAGTGTGTGGCTGTACCTTTGTGTAGGGACAGAAGAGTGAACAGATAGCACAGTGTGGCTGGAGCGCTGCCACTGCAGCATTGAAGGCCTTCTCTGCCAGGAAGTTGGGTGAGTGATTCTGCCACAGGTGCTCTTGTTTCTTCATGTCGCTGTCCAGTGGCATGGGGGAGGACAGCTCTGCGGGTAAAGAATAAAATGCATTAAAAGATGTGCTGCTCCAAAAGAAATTCGTATTATTGGAAATTATTGGTAATGATTTTATTTTTCTCTAAAATGCATGTGAAGCATTTTTGGAAAAGCACAAGGACCTTTTTAATAAGGGAGCCCCTGCCAAGAGACAAAAATAGCACATTCTGTTCCAGACAATAACACCACCACTCCTGATATAATTGGCTGATGAGCACAAATAGCACAGGCATCAACAACTTGCTGTTGTGGGTCTGGAATCAATTTTGCAGTGAAGCCCCTGAAGCTACTGATCCAGGCTGTTTGTTAAACCTGGACAGAAGGCAGGAAGAACTCTTCACAAGCTTGCCATTTAACTCTCTTTTCTCCCTCCACCGGCCCTCTGTTTCTCCTTGTCCCCCCAACCACCCTTCTGAAGGACAGGCCCTGAGTCGGGTCCCCGGCTGCCGACTTAAAGTGACTTTGAAAGCAGGTAATTGGAAGTCATGATCCCCGGATCAATAAGTGTCCGTCAGAAAATGAAAAGAAAAAGACAGAAGGGAGGGGAGTGAAAAGACGCCTTGTAGTCTTGATTTCATTATCCCCACAGGGAGCTTTAGTCGTGTTTGTTTTGCTTTCTCCAGATCGATAATCAAAACAAAAATGGCGTCTTCTTCATTTTAAGTACCATGATGGAGAGGACAATGAGTGGGATGAATAATAAGGGGGGGCAGAGGGAAAAATGGATGGTGATAGATGAATAATGGTGTTCAACTGGCAAGGGTTTCTTGCAAATCATGTTTTGGTAAATTTGTGTGAATAATGTAACTGTTTTATTTATTTAATGTTTTCATTCACTTGTTTGACCACATTTTTATTCATGTCAATGACAAATTAAAATAGCATTTACACCACCTGCTGGTGACTGCCCTTTAACAGTAGGGAAACTGTCCATACAAACAGTGCTGACTTTTAAATAAGAATATATTTACAATAAATTACACTCAAAGTTAAACGAGGGATACAAAGCCACACACCTTTGTCACTGGTTGATTCTTGCTTGACGATGGACAGAGGAGAGCGCATGGGTGGCTTGCTGAGGGGGTGACGGCGACTCTTTTTTACCTCTGTTGGCATCTTCATCTTGGAGTAGCATGCCTGATAAAACACAAGATTGAACAAAATTGTTATGAAACTGTTTTTAACACTGAAATATGCAGCAAATAAATGGGGTTAGGGTTAATTGACATTCATTTAGTAAAATTGTTTTACTTTTTAAATATGTTTACTTTTTTTCTACATCTAATATAATTTGTTATGCAATAATTCAATTTGTGCATTAAACTCATATCAGCAACTGTTGGTGAATTTTTGACGTGCTAAATTAACCTGCTTGACTTGACTCAACTGTGGCAGAAAACCAATTTAAATTTAGAGGTTAAATTCTATTTTCATATCAGCCAGCTACATATTTGTACTGTAAAATACCAGCAACTGTGGCTTGAGAACAATAAAAGTGTGCTGGCCTGTTGGACACAATAACTTCAAATCTAATCGACTTTGACTATCTGAAAATCTAACCTGGGTGGCACTTACATCCAGCTTGTTGTCTACTGGGATGTCACTCTGTCTTGGGGTAAGAGGATTCCCCACCTCTGGATGACTGACCATGGCGTTTTTTGAATTCTTGATGCCAGATGTAGCAAACTGCTCAAATGCTTGCTCAAACCCAGTGATGGAGTTGTGGATACTTGACATCTTCTTTGGCTTTTTCTGCTTCTTTTTCTCAATGTCCTCTGTCAAGTTCTGTGGTTTGGCCTCGGGTTCTTGTGCTGTCAAAGAGAAACGGGGAAAAAAACTTCAGAAGTAGTGATGGCCTTCAAAAACTTTGAGGAGGGAAAAGGGAGGAGTTGAGTTATCCATATTTGTTTCATTCTCATTGTTTGTTGCTGGAGAAAGACTTCTAATTCAGAATAAAGCAATTGTGTTGGTTTTGATCATGCCCACATTAATATAGAGCCATGCTCTGGAATAAAGCCCCTTACTTTCCTGTTTTATCAACAACATAAACTCCTCATATCGTAACCCTCACCCTCTACAGCTGGAGTCTCTGCTGCTTTAGCAGCAGCCTCGGCAGCCTCCTGCTCCTCACGCTCCATGGCCTCCAGGGTCATCATGGCCTCTTTGGCTAGACGCTCCTCTCTCTCCTGCCTCCGCTGAGCCTCGCGCTCTTCCACCTGACGCTGGTACTCGGCAGCATCCAGCTCAATGCCTTCCTCCGCCAGCACCTTCACCTCCTCCAGCTTTAGACGACGGACCTGCTTCATCTTCTGCATGGCCCTGGGGTTGGGCACAAAGACCAGTGCATAATTAAATTCACATAATATATATGTAGGCAAGGCAGCTTTATTTATATAGCATATTTCAAACACAGACAATTACTTAATACTTCATACACATGCTTTAAATAGAAAATTAAAATTACATTAGTAAAAGCATTGGAATGACATTCAAAACAGTAAGCAATAAAAAAAATAATTAATTAAGGAGGAATAAAATGAAATAAGGTTGTAATGCAACAAAGGAAATAAGTGCAGTAGAGAAACCAATCAATCAAAGGAAAACACCAGGAAACACCTTTCAAATGCATTCAAATGAGTAATGTGCAGATTTGGATATTTGCATTACCATGAGCCTAACACATGTAAGCTGTGTATCAAAACCTCAGAATTAACAATTTATGTAGTTTGACCTCTCACCTTCGCAGGAGGTTTGCTCGGTGGGTTACACGATGCTGCCTCCAGGTCTCTAGCTCGGGGCTGCTGAGCTCAGTGGACTTAAGGTGGTCCAACATTGTGATGTCTTTGCCCTGCTTCCACAGCTCGTAGCGATCCGGCTGCAGGCAGCGCACAAATACGTCCATGGAGATCTTTACCATGTCCTTACGACAGGAACACTAAAGAAAGGCAGAGAAGGCAGAGATTACTGGATGTTAAGAGTAGAGAATATCAGCAGGTTAAGACGTACAGTAAACAAACAAGCCTAATCCTCCACAGTGGTAGAATACTGCTGTTTATCTACATATGGAACAGGTGCTACAGATGACACTTTTAGTTACACTTTACAGCTTTCAGACTAAAACTCTGCAGTGAGTGATCAAAAGAGGAGGTAACTTCACAGAGAGATGGTTCTTGAACTTATATAAAGAATTTGCAATGTTTTGCACTTAATATATCATTAGATTCATATGTAAGACCAGTGTGTTATGAACTCTTCCAAGAATGTGTCTTTATTCTCACTGCTGAGGAGGTTTTACTCTGTGCAATAAAAAAGTAAACATTATTAATATCCTCTAATTCTGCAATTGAATTAATTACGATACACCTCACATAACTTGATTTCACCCTAATTAGATTAGACCTACAATATGGAAGAGACATTAACACGGATTCATTCAGCCAGTGTATAGAAACTGTATTTACTAATGAGTGATTTATTCATGATATAGTACATATTACTGAAGAGTGGAGTGAAAAAAGCCTTGTGCGTATGACATGTAAATCAGTTTCATAGCTAATCCTGTTACCATAAAGACAATTAGTACACACCAAAAGGTGGCAACTGTTGTGTGTTCACTTGTTTTGCCACAATTTACCATAGAAACAACAACATGAGCTTAGCTGAAGGCGCAGCATTTGGTCACTTTTAAAGCAAAAGGCTGATGTAGGCCACGTAGGTAGAAGGATGCTGACTGGGCTGAAAATGTTTGGATGAGACATCACTGTAATCTTCATCTCTGTGACTTATTAGGACCTAATTGGAAAAACATCACATTACACAGGCCAACATTTTGTGTCCCATGGGGTTGTAAAATATTGAAGTAAGTAAAATATGGCAGGTAATAAAACTTTGGTAGTTTGTGGTACTGTGTAGATAGTAAACGTGATAATGCGCAGATAGTTCAGAGGTAAACGTATACACATCATTTGCATTTGTGTTTGTCCTGGGAGAGGGATCTCACCTCTGTTGCTCTTCTTGAGGTTTCTTTCATTTTTTTTACTGATGCATGATTCTCGCAGTTTTTGGGGTGTATCCACATGGTTGAATGCACTTATTGTAAATTGGTGTGGATAAAAGCGTCATCTACATAAATGTCATGTAAAATAACTGCTAACACCTCACGATGACTCCACAAACCTTCATAATGACATTACAGGTCAATGATTCATTCTGCTGACTACAGAAGGGAGGAGCTGCCGAGTGGCAGAGCTGTGAAAAGAAACCACAGTGCTGAATATAAGTGAGGGGAAAATGGCAGGCACAGCAGAAAGACGTTTGGCAATGAAAGGAGGGAGATGAAACAAAGAAAGATGGAGGAAGAGAGACAGACATGAAAATATTTTCTTTTGTGCCTTGCTTGCTGTATTACATTCCAGCCCTATTATTTCCTGAGCTGTACTGAGAGCCTTATGTTCAATTACTGGAAACACAGCAGCTCACGCTCTCCAGGAAAACAATATCCAGCCTACATCTCATCTAGACACCACTTGACAGACGGAAACATTAAAATATGGCGGGGGGTGGAGCGGAAAGTGGGAGGGCAGAGGGGGGCAAGTAAGCCTGGGTATAGCTGATTGTTACCGTCATGAAACCTTTACCAAAAACAGCAATATGCCAGGAAGCTACAAACGTAAAAGAGTATTGCTCTTATATTGATTGTACCTGGGAAAAAGTGCTATTTTTATTTGTAAAAAGGATATAAAGGCTCATTTTATTTTCGTGAAACTATTAAGAGGTTATGGAGATTGTTGCCAAACTCAAGGGCCAGGATGAGTTACACTTTATTATCATATAAAAAGTTAATTAGAGAAGGGAAACAGATTTGGATATGCACAAGATCTGGGAAAACAAAAACTCACCCTGAGGCAGACAGTCAATGAGCCCTGAAGTATACTTGGGCTCCTAATGAAGCTAAATTGTTGGAGCCACAGAAAACCTAGAGCCTGGGGACTCTCTATGGATCAGTGGACTCAGTGGACTCAGTGGATGTGCCAAGTACTAATAACAAAACAGAGTTTTAGTCTGACCTGTGTGACCCGACCCACTGTAGCTGGAAAATTTTGATTATCTAAAAGTCTATGCTTGCTTTGATCACACTATCGCCGATGAGGACAGTAAAAACCAGAAAGATAATCCTAAGAAT
The DNA here is from genome assembly GCF_043641665.1 of Enoplosus armatus. Lineage (NCBI taxonomy): Eukaryota > Metazoa > Chordata > Actinopteri > Centrarchiformes > Enoplosidae > Enoplosus > Enoplosus armatus. The sequence continues at coordinate 18,922,090 of NC_092186.1, forward strand.
GATTGGAGAGGTAATTAAACATGGTAAAGATGCAAAATGCTGAATATACTGAACAACTGGGCTGTATATCATCCAGCTGCTCATGCTGTTAAGACCTAATGTGAAATGAGACAAAAACTTATCTGAAGCCTTATTTGACTTATTTCTACATTTTTTCCACAAGATGCTATAGAAAAAAGTGCTGCTGACCAAGTTTAAATAATGACTAAATTGCTCCAATTTCTCACCCTCCCACTTATTTCTTTCCCTTCTTTATCTCCTAATATACTCCCCCATTCAACAACAGCTGCTTTATATGCTGAATAAAAAGGGTGCGATTTGAAAAAAAACAGTAAGCGTTTGGAATAGTTAAGAAGTGGTGGTGTAAAGCTTTCATAACTGTAGACCTGACTGAGTGTATAACAAACAGTGTATACACCGTACTGTATTGGCTCATCTTGCACCAGGTTTTCTGTTGTAAATGTCAGCAATATGTCAAGTGTGATGAAACAGCAACCACTAATCTCACACAATATGGCTGCCCTCTAAGGGCAGGTAATGGCAGCAGGGTGCCTTGAAACTGAAGGGTTTTGATGCGTGCATCCTTCTGATAAGCTCTACAGTCAACTACATAAGATGTAAATTAACTAGAAACAAGTTACAATAGCCCCTCCTGGAACAGCAACTTTCACCAACATCAAGACAGAGTAAAATCTCTGTGCTAATCATGTTATTGTACTTCCTTAATAAATGCAAGAAGTTTAATTAGGTGTTGTTGTCAGTGAGAATTTTACTTTAGAAATTGCTAATTTAAATTGATAAAAGCCAGTACAGGGGTTCAATGTAGTAAAGGCTGCTTTTGGGCTGTTTCGCATCTAACGAGCACCTACAGTGTGAATGTCTAGGTAAACTGTCTTTGTTGAATGTGTGCGACATGTTTACTGTGAAGCTTCAAGACAACGACACCAAATGTGACTAACTGCCCTTGTAAATTCACTGGACAAATGCTGGAAAATATTTTCTAATGCTTTCTAATTTTCTAATGATAATCATTGTTTCATGGTCTTAATCAATTATAAAAATCTAGTTTACTTTTACTAGTCTAGGCAGTGTTCTCTACAAGAAAAGTCATACTCTTATCTGTTTAATAATGCAGTAAGTCTACCACACAACTAAAAGAATGTATTTTGTTTATTGGTTATCATGGACATAAACAAAGTCTAATAAAAATGCAATATGTCCAATCACAGCATGTCTGGGCTCGACAAAACAAGACAAGTCTGCAAACAAATATAAAAAAGACAGAGTGAGTCCCTTGCAATTCACTTTCAAGATGAAAAAGTGATGTGATCTAGTCTGGGAACTGAGAGGATGATTTCTGCTCCTCTCCCAGACAGAAAAATCACCATGGAAGCCTGGGGTAACAGCAGCAAAGTGTGACTGAGCACCAAACGAACGGAGAGAGGCTTTCATTGAGAATACCACAGATCCAGAACACAGAAACTGTTAACATTCAGCGACATAATGGTGTGGCAGACTAACTATATATATAATAACTATTTCTAGAAATAATCTACAGGGTCCTTTTTGCCATCTCCGGTGTTTCAGTGGGATCATTGCTGAGCTGCTTTCTACCAGTCTAGTACCTTTGCATAGTCAGAAAGGTTGAGGAGAATTTAAGTTTTAATTAAGTTAATTAAGACTGCAAAGTCTGAAATAGCAGAAGGATAAGTACATACACACACAGAACGCAAGGATTGCTTTGACTGCAGGTATGTGTTCGCTTAGTAAGTCAGACAGATGGTTCAGCAGTTGGGGAATTTGTATTTAAGAAGACTGAGACATGAAGCACGCCTAAGCTCACTCTCTCTTTCTCTCTGTTGAGGGCTGGCAGCCCCCAAACAGTGACAAATTCGATCCAGAGCCCCATCGCTCACTGTCCTGTTTGGTGCTGACAGAATAAAGCTTGGTAGGGGGAGAGAGGGAGGGGAGACAGCCAAACGAGTTAACAGATGACTGCTTGAGCCAAAGACAGAGAGAGAAAGATTGGGGGGGGGGGGGGATTAAAGACCAAGAGAGATTGAGAGACTTCATTGTTCCCAAGCAAGTGGCTGGTGTAGGTGAGCTTAAAAAAAAATCTGTATATATGAACACAAATTACTCAAATGATAATGAAGTGGAGCAGAAATAAAAACACTGAAATCACTCACTGAAAATACAGTGTGATATTTTTGCACTAAATATGAGTACATTACTCAAAGCTAACCTGTTACTTTTGCTACAATTACAGCATAATGCTAAATGCTAAAACTGTCCTAATGCCAGCAAACTATTACACAACAATATCTGTCTAAAGTCTGCTAACATTAAACATCATCATCCAGTATAAGATACTGGTCATACCAGACCAAGTAAGGCTGTAGCAGGCATTCGAAATGAAATACCAAAAAAATTAACAAATTCCAGTCAATATATTGACATTTTCTACAGACAAATACACTATCTAAATGTGTCTGCAGTATCTATTCACTCTCAAGAACTAAAACCATGGCCAAAAATTACACTTTAATTTGCTGAGTTGGCAGATGCTGCCACCTTCAACTAATGAGCACATGTAGGAGGGCCACAGCCAGCCAAAAACCACGTCATTTCGTGTGATATCTTGATGCTATACTTTTTTTTGTTTTTTTTACTTATTAATGGGGATGAATAGGAATAAGACAAAGGCAAGGAGAAAAAAATCTCACAGGTAATTTGTGAAAGCCACACCCAGTGAACGGGCGTTGAGCCTCCATACTTATTCGGGTCTTGCTAGAGGACATACAGTACGATTGCTGTTGGGACTGAATTTAAGCAGCACTGGTTACGGGACAATCTATGTAACCACTATGCTGCCACACCATCCAGAGAGAATTAATCTGTATGAAAAACAAAGAGACGGACTGGCAGAAAGAGCCTGTCTCGTTGGCTGAGCTGTTCTCTTTCATATTCCTCTGACTGTGTGAGCTGCACTGTCGATTTGTGGGCTCGTATTAGCAGAGAGGAGTGGACCACTCTTCTTTATCAGACTGAGACAAGTGTAGTGGAGATGCTCCCTTGAGCACTGGGTGGAGGGAAGACTGCTGGAGCCTGGACTACTGGTCCTTAAATTACAAGTGGCCACATGGGTAAAGTAGGAAAACGAGAAAGAGGGAGAAGGGAGGGAAATGTACTTCTGCAAACTGGCACCTCATAAATCTGACATGCAGCCAAGTAGAGAGAAAGCCAGGAAACAGGGGAACACACACATATATGTGAACACTCACACACAAGGGAAGAGAGGGGGAACTCAACAGGAAAATGAAATGGAAAGTATAGAAAAGAGACAAGGGGGGTGGTTCTTCCAGAGGACATTGTAGTTGGGCTTCTGTCCACAACCAACCCATGCCCTGTCAATTTCATGCTCAGCAGCCCACAGGCAAAGCAGCAGTTTGCGTCAATGGAAGGATGCGAGGGTAAGGTTAGTGTCGGTAAGAGATGGTGTGCAGCAGACAACCAGACACCACTTTTATATTTCGATATAATCTATTACTTCATCCCTTCAGAAAACTAAACAGCCAGCGCGGAAAAGCTGCAAAGTTGCTGCTGAATAACATCAATCAAACCTCTTCAAGTAGAGCGTTTGTGTGGTGATAATGATATTGTTGAAGTGAAGGTTTCCTTATGTTTTCTTTCACTTCAAAATGTCATACCTTGTTTCAAATAGATTCATGCTACTGAAGCCAATAGTTTACGATTTAGAGAAAATATAACTGGTATTTAGCTGCACAGTGCCCACACTGCCTTAAATAGGCCACCGTAATTTTACTAACACAATCTAAATATGCACAGCCAAGAATAGGTCTTCATCTATTAATGAACATCCTTAGTGACTTCAGGCAGCTCTTCAGCTCTCCTTTCCAGATCATTCCAAAAGATTTCAAAAATAAACTACTTCCCATAATTTCTGAGACTTTCCAGGCATACAAGCGTAGCTTTCTTTCTGTCAAGTGTCCTGATTTTACTACACTGAATTTCGCACTGTTATCTGTTACACTGACTTCATGTCATTGCTACAGGGCTGAATATATACGCTATAAGTCTTCTCTTACCTGGGTTGCCATCTTGCCGTAGTCCACCCAGCGCAGGGTGGCAAAGTTTGTGGACTCTGCGCAGTTGAAGCCATGGTTGAAGCCAGCGTGGTAGCCATAAGGAAAGGTGATCATAAACTCCCCTTCATTCTGAGTTATCTGTTAGAGAGCAAAAAAAACTAATTACAGAGTTACAAATTTAGAAATGTAACATGTTACAATTCTTAAAAAAATAAAAGCTTAATGCGTGCCTATGAACAAATTACAAAAAAATGCTTAAATTACCACCTATTCTGTAAACTTAATTCCAACTAAATCCCCATCAAATCCATCTGAAGATGAAGAATATTTATGTCCACTGCAGCATCAAGTGAATGAATGAAGACAACAATGCATCTCTGGCCAACTAGCTGGCTAAATAAAAACTAATTAGGTCACTCATCAAGGACACTATTAAACTTACTTTTAATTAATTTGGGACAAAGTTTTTGTTTGGTCATTAGAAATATTAATGAATAATTTCTTGACACGTTTAATGGCAAAGACCATGTGAAAACCATAGACAGAATATTTAGTTTGAGTTTATTTCGTTTCGTTTAAGTCATTTTACTTTAAAGAAATTGTAATTAAAAGTAATACTTCTCTTAACTGTGTTGATTATTTTTCCACCCGTCTCAACTAAGTGACCATTTTGCATATCCTCTAAATGTTGTAATTAAGACTTTTACTCACTTACTCCTATTTTATATGAGTTGAAATGATCGGTTGTCTGTGTGTATACTTTTTTCTTGATGATGTATGTATGTATTGTCAATTTTTTTTAGTTATTACTTCCAGCAGTGACTCACAATTGTCTGACCATTGAAGTATCATCTGATCTAATTCTAAAATATATTCTATTATTACTCATCAGTGTCACATCACAACAATTGCTATTGAGGCTTTAGGAGTTCAACTCCTCAGAAACAACTTTTCTCTAAACTTTTCTGACTTGCGAGCAGAATTAATTCAGCCTAACATGACTGCTGCTCCAAGTGTTGAGTGTCTTCCCATGAGCTCAGTGTTATTCTGAGAATGTTAAAAAAAATGCGAGGACAAGTTAAGTACATTCTTTTTTAATGTGTTGCCCCAAAACTTAAGCCCTGCGTGTCTGGCTGTGGATCTCAACATCTTTGTGAAGCCTGGATCCAGGCAATCAAGAGACACATCAAGCCAGACAAGGTGACAGGCATGAGGGGAGAAACAGGGGTAGAGGCTGAGAGCGGGAGATAAACTGCCTCATATAAAGGCAGTGGTTCAGATATCAAACATCCCTTTTTGCTCTTGCAAGAACGCAAGAAGACGGTTTTATTTTTACACATGAATCGAGAAAGGTACTGTAGGTGTGTAACAAGTAACATGTACGCTGTGATAATGACGTCCTGAGGGGGGAGTGAAGAGATAAATGGGGTGGGGGAAAACCCTCTGCTGACAGTGGAGAACTTTGTATGCCTGCTCTGTGCCCGTTTTTTTCTTTCTGCAATTTTCCATTAATTTTTTGCACTGTGAGGATTTGAATTGCCTACTGAATAGAACAAAAAAAGAAAGTTGAAAAAAAAAAACCAATTAATTTCCTATGACAGACACAACAGAAGATCATTACTCATCCTGTATCAGCACTACAACCTGCAGCTTTTGAGATGTTAGCATCAAAGCTTGTATTGTCATCTGTCATTCAAAATAAACCAACATCTTCTGCCATTCATGCAAGACCCACAAATGTTATCAGCAAGCATCATGACTGTCATTCAATACTGGCTGAAGTAAAGATATAGAAGCCTCTAACAATAACACAGACATTATTCCCTATAATAAAAGACCAAAATGAACATTATTTTCTCATGGTGACCAATAAAATGTCCTTTTATGTCGTGCATAGACCAGTTGCCACTCACCCTGTCAAAGGGAATGCCATATTTCTTTAGGATGGATGGAGATATCAGCGTCATCTTGTGGCGAAGGAAGGCGTCACAGCCTTGGGAGCTGCCAGGGAAGAAGCCTGCAGGGGGTGACAGCAAACACAAGACATTTAAGATATTTCACTGGCAATCCAGAGAAACTCAAATTGTCCGATAAAACCATGAAAAACTACACAGATAAAATACCATAGGCTCTACGACAACAAACATTGTGCAGTATTCTTGTTAACAAAAATCTTTCCATCATATTCTGTCAAATTCCTATACAGGTCAATAACTAGATTTTCAGGCAAGTGCAAGTGTGCAATAGCTGATAGAGATGCAGCAGTTGCATATGGCAGGCATTATCACTGCTGCACTTTGATAAATGATTGCTCATATAGATTGTGTGAAGAGAGGGATTATTCTGTCAAAAGCTATGAAGCACCAATCATGTGCTTAAAGTTTGGTTCTGCAGTATTTATGTGTTGCAGTTGTTCGATTAATCTAAAACTTCGGTTCGTATGATGTAAACTCTGTAATCAGATTTCTACTCTACCTTTATTTTACTCTATATGTGATTATTTTCATATATATTGGAATATTTTAAAATGTATTTTCCTGATGTTTCCAATGTAAGATATTAGAAAAGTGTTTAGTGATAGGATGCTGCTTTAAGAATCTTTTGGCAGTGTTGGAGGAGGGCTTAGTTAGCAGGTATGTATTATTCAGAATTCCAGATAAGCGTTGCCAATTAAACAGATTTCTCCAGCAAAAATGTAGTTGTGTGTACTATATTATTGTTAATCCCACAACCTGGAAAAGGAAATCCGATTTCCTGTTGACATGGGCGTGAATTAATTTACTGCCTAAGTGTGGAATAATCACATTACCGCAGTACATGTAAATGCAATGTTTGTGTGCCTCCAGGATGGATTTCAGGGGATATCTGCTGGATTGCATTATGGCACAAAGAAAGACTACAGCACAAAGCTGGGACTGGGTGCTGTCATTTCCAAAAATCTTTATCCTATTCAGCACAAAAAAAGAGAAAACCTTTGTCTCCCAACACACTTTTCTACCATTCCATTCTTCTTCAGAGGCGACCAATTGTTTTAACCATGGTCTCATTTGTTTACTGTGTCATAGTTAATCCCCCAAAAGTATAAGGGGGTCTATAAACTGCTGTGCTTTAATTGTTGATGTCTATGCTCCCAAGGCCACTTGTAAAGAAAACATCTGCAGTCTTGCATACGTTACAAAACCACTCAAATTGTATGTTGTGCAAATGTGTGATCGCAACTACTACTACAAACACATAAGCAAAAGTGCACTTGCATAGCTACTGAAACTTGCAATGCTACCTTTTGTGTTACAAAACAACCACCCCACTTCCTTAACAACACAGACTGCTTTGAGATAATATACCCCTCTGACATTTTTGGTTTTCAAAGCCCCAACTCTCTTTCTAAAACAACTGCTCACTTTTGCTCTTGGAGACAGCGAGACTCAGACGGCCTCTGCATAATCAAAAGCGAGAATTTCTCCTCCATCGCTCACTCTCCCACTCTTTACTGTCTGTACCCGCCAGTGCCTCAAAGGGGGGTCCATCCAAGCCTCCACCCAGTTAAACTTTAATGTGACTGACAGTATAATCGGCACCCATTTCATCCTTCATTTTCACTGCATTGTTTCAGCCTCTGTTCCACCCTACAAAGCAAGAGAGGGAGAGAGGGCCTCTATTCTCTCATCGCCTGCCTGCTTGTTGGAGCTGATAAAGGTGAATAATGTGCCGACAGAGTCCGGGTATTAATCCCCATTAAAATGCAGCTGGCTCTCTGAGCTCTCCGCGGGGTAATATTAACTTAAAGGCTTCATTCTGTCCTTTTGAGTTAGAAAATTAAGTTCCTGCCTCCAACCCTACACCCTTTCAGCCACCCCACCCAATAAGTCTGAAGCTATGACTGAAATAATGCGGAGATGAGGAGCGATAAGAGCAACGGCTGTCGCTGTGTCGAATGTTTGGAGAGGAGTTTTCAAGTAACAAGACCATTGTCCCAGCCCCATTAGGCATTCCTACTACGCTCATAACTGGCTTTTTAGGACCTCGTAAACGGTTGGCTACCTGTGCTGACGATGGCTTTGATAGGTCAGTGGGTGCTTGTTAAACAACGTTGGCATTGCTTTCCTCCCACTGCCAGCTGCTTAGATGAAAAGAGAGAGGAAGGCTGCAATCTGACTGTGACTGAAAACTCAATGCCAACATGAAGAGTGATAAGATTTCGATAACATTTCATAAAATCTATGAATCTATTATTGAATTCACTATCAAATCCGAACCCTTTTGAATATCTTTTCAAATCTATTTAAGTTTCGTTTTCAGCAATCTCATTGGAAATCCCCAATAGTGTAATAGAAAACATGATTTAATGTAAATGTTTCATTCTTAAATCTATTTGGTGCTTCAGCTACTGAGAAAACGTTAACTCCACTGACTCAAGCGATTGACCTTGCAGTAACAAAGTGTATAAAAGCTGACTTCTCCTATGCTCTGAGCTCACTTGCTCAGCTCACTCATTTGACCGTGCTGCGAGTCCATCTGCAGATGCTGAATTAAACCTACAAGAAAGACAAGTTTTGACATTCTGCTTTATAAAACAGAAATTGCCACCACAAGGTCAAAATCTACTTGTTGTACAGCACTTTGATATTTATGGCCATTTAAAAACAACCGTTAGGTGATTCTGCAAAGACGTTTTTGTGTACTGTGACTGAAGTTGTCATTATAATAGGCCTTTCTCACAGCAGACATTTGAAAAGCACACATGGAAGTAATAACACTAATTGTGGTTCCATTCCATTTAGGATTACTGTTATCAATGTCTGCTGTGAAATTGGTCTATTTTATCCAAGGCAGTGCTTCTTTTTAATACTGACTTTTATAAGGTTTTCACCAGGTATTTATCGTGATTAGATGGCTATGGTGGAAGGAAATGGGGCTCTCTCACTGTTGATGATCAGAATTTAGAATAACACAGGTGTAACCAACAACATGAATAGTGGATATCATGACTTACTTACTAATCCAAATGAAATGGAGCCATTGTTTACATTATGAGTTAAACCTGGTGATTTCCTGCTATGACATTAAGTCCATTTACATAGTTCAAGCCACAGTCTTGTGATCTTGTAGTTACATGTACATATAGCTAAATCATTGATCATCCCAACAGCATGTTTTAAGATTAATTACACTGTAAATCATGTGTTTAATATTACCTGGGTTTTTTTTCTTTTCTTTGAAGATTGACTGCTTGTCTGTCACATATTGTGCGTTACCTGTTCTAGCCACTCCAGTGCAAAACAAGGACAGCTAGAGAAAGACGCTATGCATTGGTGATTATTGATTTGTTCTCAGCTCTTCACAACAACAAGGACAAACGGAATGTGTCTATTTAATGTAGTTTGGAAAGGGCAACTCTCCATCATTTTCCCCTCATCTTATAACTCACTCTGAGCAACCTGCAATAAACACAAGTTAATCCTCATTGATCAAAACAAGGGATAGGAGGAGGCGAACATGAGTGGTGGAAATAAAAGGGAGAGGTGTGAGGAGAAATCTTATGTCAGAGAGAGGGGTAGATGGTTGAAGAAACACTAAAGGCAGAGTGGTTAAACCCTATTTCATGTCAGGCTCTATTCATCTGAGGCACACAAGATTTGCAGAATTTGAGACATAACCCTCACGTCAGAACCAACTCTGGCTACAACATTCAGCTAATGTTGAAGTAAATTAGAGATTCAGTCTGACATACTAATTAAAACTAGTTGTAATGTATTTGATTTTGCCAAAAATCTGCAATGCTCTTGGGTTGTGACACATATGAAGACAACATAGCAAGCGGCAACAGCCAACGCTTGCTCCTTGGCACCATGAACAATCCATCAATGCACAGTCCGGACTGATTGGACTTCATTGTATGGGCTTTGAACACAGTTGATGCTGCTGGTTTCAATTCAACCAGCCTCTCCTCCAAATTCAGCATCTATAGCCCTCCTGATCTTTTTAGAACAAGTGACTGCACACAGTAAGTGCTTCAAGCTGCTCTTCTTTCTCAAGCTCCATTTTAGCACAGCCAGGTGACAAAGAAATCTATGTCTTTGTATGTGGTGAGAAAGCGGGATATCAAAGCTCCTCACCCACTGAGTATGTGCAAAAGATTGTTCAATGTGTGGCCCACAGCGTATACTACACTGTTCACTGTGAGGACCACTGTGTTAGCCAGACAAGAAACAGCAGAAAGGTTGTTTATTGTGAGTAGTAAAGGGCCCTTAACAGTGTTGTGCATGCTGTGCTTAAGAGGAATGAGGCAGGGCGTAGCTGAGAGGTGCTACTTTACTTTCTATTCTCCTGTGCAAGGGAGAACCAGTAAGTGAGCTGTGGCTGAGTGCTGGTGTGTATTCTGTGCATGTATTAAGTGTGTAGCATGTGTATCATCTCATGGTGTGTGTGGAACAGTCTGAAGCACTTGCTCTTTCACTTAATGTGCATTACTGACCAACAGAAAGCCAATGCAGGGTGTAGATGGGTTAAATAGGAAAAAAAAGAATACACAAAATGGATTTTACTTGAAAGCATCATCAGGGCCTCACCTTGTGCCAGCCTCTCCAGCCTCTTTCCGTGCTCAGGTGGGATGGCATACCTGCAGACAGAGGGGAAACCAGTTGATCGGTTTAGTGAAAGGTTGGCTTATTACTAAGAAAGGGCTGTCTTATTACAGGAAGGACACAATTTTGACATCTGCAGCAAAAACAAGTCATATCACACCTTATTTATTTTCTCAATAGTCCTCTTCCACTTCCACCAATATTCTTGTCAAGTACAGTGCATAACTCCCTCTGAATATTGTGCTATTATTTATCTCACCCATTTTCCTAGAACTTTCCTAGACCTGTAGGCCTATCAGATCGTGACTAGGCTGCCTTCTTAGCATTCAAGATATCATGAAAACACAATTTTAGTTTTGAATAAAGTACAAGACACACTGAGCAATTCTCAGAGCGTTCCCTTAAAGGTGTGTTCAAAGTGAAAGCACATTTTTGAGGCAGCATATAATAGTATATAAAGTCAATGCAAAGATGTGGATAGATAAAACTTCTTACTAGGCATTTGGGCATGGACTCCAGCCATCAAATTTGAGCAAATAATTCTGAACACCTTATGAATTAAAGCTGACACAATAGTATAAATCAGTAAATGCTGCCCTACATAACAGCGTTGTCTAGATAGTTAAAAAAAGAACTATAATTTGGGGAAAAGGGAGGGTGGTGGAAAAGATTTAAATGACCGGTGAAGGGCAGGACAAGGAGAAATTACTGTTTTGGGAGTGCTGGGTTATTTCACTGCCCTCAGCACACACCATTTTAAGAAATGAAATTACCCATGCCGTAAACCTCACCACCCCTCCCTCCCTTTCTCCTTTACACATGCACACATCATGCAAACCAATCACATTCTTATCAATGTTTGGAGGATGGAGGTTTTAAGTTTGCTACAATGTTGCTTTGATCCCTTAGATTATTTTGATATACTGTAGGTTATCTTTTTCCTACTTCGACTTTGCTTCTGTTTTATTACTGTACAAATACAGTAGCCCTGTGGCACTAGGTGAGTGTTGCTCCACAGGCAGAACAGGGTGCTAATATTACCAAGAATTCAATGTGTTTGTACTGATAATACATGAGGTAGGCACTGTAAAGTATGTGCCATTACACTAAATGTCAGATGCTACATTTAGAAAGCAAGTTTATTTGTAAAACAGAGTGGGAGGGAGCCAGCAAAGCTCAAATCTGATCTGTATATTTGTGAAGTTATTACAACGCTCTTTATTACTGCAATTATTTCCTCTGGGTTGCCTAACCCCTCTAGAGACCTCGGGCAATAAACTATGGGTGGGGAAAAAAAGCCCACATCTGCCTCAGCAATCACATGGATGTTTGAAACAAAGGGAGAACGAGAAGTGACAATGAAAAAGAAAGAACGAAGATGGAGAGATGGTGGGAAGCAACACTTAAGGGGAGACAGAAAAAGAATGAGCAACAGCATAAGACAGAGAGAGAGAGGGAGAGAGATAAAAATATGAAACACAAAAGAAAGTAAAAGACAAAGTCAATTTCAGTCAGAGGTGCCAAGACATGGTGCCACACTGCCACCTGTAGACGAAAGCTTAGAGTTTCAGAGAGGTTTATTATTCTACCCTGGATATTTATTATTTGGGAGCAAGCAAGTGACATTTGACAGGGAACAAATGTATTGAAATTCAGGTTATTATCTCAGAGTTGTAACTGGCCTATTTTATTGAGTAAATATGCAGTTAACTGCCCTCTGTATCTTTGCCCTGGTTTTAATGCAAGACCATAATCATTCTCTACATGTCTGCCTTTATTTTTAATTTGGGCATTTTGCTCTGAAAAGGTAATTCATGATGAGTAACACAATAGTAATGAACCGGGTTATCAGGTCATCATCAGAGTCGTAATTTGTTCTGAGATTATAAGGCAAAGAACAATAAGACAAGTAAGAACTCCTGAGCATTGCTGTTTCACTTTACTGTTTACCTGAAAACTTTGCATCAACTCAAACCTAGCCTTGGGATTCGGTTTTTCATTACACCACAGAGCAACAGGCATTCTTGTGAGTGCCAATATGAAAAATGTACCATGGCAACTTATCGATGGCCACCAACTACACCACACAAACTGCCCTGCATCGTTGTTTTTCTACTCTCAGTTATGTTGGGACTGAGCCATTCCAGGGGGTTAAAACAAGGTGGACTCTTACCTAGGCTAAACACATCAGGGATTTACCTCTGTTTTAAAGATGAAATTGAATTTGAAGACGAAATTAATATTGAGCTAACTCTCAGGAAGACAGCAAATAAGTACATTCCCTAAAATGTCTGAGTATTCCTTTAAAAGGAGGTTTTCTGTGTAGATGTGCACACATCAGAGCTGCCCGCACCAGAGAACATCCCTCAGATGATCTCTTTCCATCCCAGCATCAAACTAAACAAATCAGCAGATCAGCGTGACTCCTCCTGTTCCCTCCCTCCTAAGACTGTGGTTGCCATGGCAGCAACACGTCTGTCACTCTGGCAGCAGAAAGAGAAACACACAAATAAAACAACACACAGCAAATGAAGGCTTGAACTTTTCCACCTCTCTGAGGAAGAGTATGATTTATCTATTGCGGGGCAGCATTCCTGGCAGGTGAAATTGAGCTGTCATGACATTTAATACTGAGACCAAATAATACCAGTATTATACTGCATTCGTGCAACGTGAGGAAGTTGCAAGGAACAGGAAAACCTCCTGTTATTCCAATTTGGGAGTCTTCACACGGTATTCCAGGGCAGGTAACCCCCACTGCTAGCCCAAAGTCACACCAAATAAATAGCCTAAATTAGCTAATTTTGCTGTGTTACATATTTGGAGTGGTTTGTTAACCAGTAAAATACAAACAATGTAAAGCTCCTTTTAAAGTAAATTCACAGTTAGGATTGATATTGGATTTTATTTCAAGATAGCTGCCAGCGATGGTGGCTTTGCACTTGCAGCTATTTTTCCCACTGGTTTGTTCACACTGTATTTCTTATCAGAGTGTTATTGCTGCCGTCAGAAATTTCAGATATCTAAGACTGTATTTTTGCGCCCTAACAAACATACTTAACATCTCTTTTTAATTTGTTCTACACTATTTCCATATACAAAATGCTTTTTGTTGTCAGAAACTCTTGGAGCTTACTTGAAACTTATTAAAAAGAAACCACTATGGGACCTGTAAAGGCACCTTCAATTAACACTAAGTAAAAGCCCAGAACACCCCACACAACATCCAAACGGCAGGTACAACCCAACTAATGCTATATGCAGATCTTCACCTCCCCACTTCTCTCCTCTGGGACAAAAAAACTGTCAAACGAGAATGGTTCAAAACCTTTGGTCTACAGAGAAGGTTGAGGACTGGTAGATTCATAATAAACTCCCCCTTCCCGGGAAGTTGCAGCCACGGTACACTTCAAAATATCCCTTTCAATTCTCTTTCGTCAGTCTTTCTCTATCTTCCCCCCTCATATGCTCCAAGGCTAATCTTTTATCTGACAGCACATCTAAGGGTGTGTGTTGGGGTAGAGGGGTGATTGAGAGGGTTTCAGCAATGAAAATAAAGAGAAAAAGAATGATGGAGGGATAAAGGCAGGGAGAAAGTGACAGACTGCTAAGGCTGAGATCTGTTACACATCCGCCAGCATGTGTGTGTATGTATGTGTGTGTGTGTGTGTGTGTGTGTGTGTGTGTGTGTGTAGCGGTCGTAGTCTTTATGGTAGGGTCTGACTTTGATGGGAGCAGAGTTGCAGGGGGAATGGACTTAATTTCACAAATGGTTGCATATGAGAGGAGAGGAAGAGAGAGAGAGAGTGTGTATGTATGTGTGTGTGTGTGTGTGTGTGTGTGTGTGTGTGTGTGTGTGTGTGTGTGTGTGTGTGTGTGTGTGTTTTAAGGGGGCATGCTCTGTTTAACAGCCTGTAATTACCCCATCACACACAAGTGTAAAGTGAAAATGATTCAATTTCAGAAAAATGAAGGTGGGAAGGCTTGGTGGGCACTGAGAGAGAGAGAACAAAACCAAGCGAGAGAATTAAAAGAAAGCAAGGAAAAGAGGAAAAAGAAAAGGCGCATTTTTAAAAGAAATGAATGGTGTGCATCTATCCATCTAAGAGTGAATTAGTCTTAACAAATGAAAGGGATGATGGTATGGGCAAAATAAGTGTAAGTATAAAAGGAGGCAAGTTCAGAAGCAAGAAAGTTAAATGTGAGTTAATGTGTTGGCTAACTGCAGACTCAGCCGGGGCAGATATCAGCTTTAAAAGCCATACAGGCAGTGTGACACAGACAAATACTTTGTCCAATTGATAACAGAAAGAATCAATTACAGAATATCAATTACTTATTGTATATCATGACTGGCATATTTGAAAAGCTTTATTTGTTACTTAAAAGTCTTCATTTTAAATGTACTCTGTATAATTGCTGCTGGGACATTTCTGCTTTTGCTCTCTTGCTCTGAGACAAGTCATTGATTCAATCACTGTAACAACATGTGTCTTATTGTGTCCATGAATAAGACAATAACACCCTACCTACTTGCCAATTTAACACTGTACCAGTTAAACATTTGCCCAGATTAGGGGATCGATGCAGGCACAAACCTGTACTGTTAGCATGCCACTGCCACCACTGGGCTCAGGCCGTTGAAAGCCACACTGAAGATCACAGCTCTATGAATGTCATATTTACACACAGACACACACAAAAGAGTATCAAGGGGCAGAAAAGGAAAAGAAAAAAGTATTTTTCCGCAGGGACCAGGGACCTGCAGGGGTGAGTGACAGAAACAGAAAGAAATGTAATAATGATGCACAGAATAGAAATCACTATCAATACCTGCTACAACAGCTGCTACAAATGGTTTCAGCAAACTTTCTGTGCGTTCACAAGAGTGAAGTTACGATGGAAATTCAAATTTCATAACACCTGTGAAAACCAGGTCACCAGAGGTACTGTTTTCCTTTTGTTCAACATTCTTCAGAGATGTACTGTACAAATTGCAATTCTTTGAGGAATCTGAGGACAAAGCCTAGTGATTTGAGGAGAAAACAAAAGACGAAAACATTTGCAAACAATTCCAAACTGAATTGAATTCTAGCTTCGTAAAGTGTTTGTCTTATATCTTAAAGTCAAAACATAAATCCAAAACTGAAAAAATGTCAAGCACGATCAAATATCTCAAAAGTTAATTTGCCAAATAAGGAACCCCCAGATGGTGAAATAACCAATGAGAAGCCTCAGTATTATGAGCACAGCACAACATGCTCAAAGTAGCACAAATCACCAGCATTGCAGTCCAAAGCAGAGATTCTCAACACATTACTAAGTAAAGTATCTGAAGCTTGCTGCTCCAGAAAAACAAGCCAAAAACAAGAATCTGAGAACTGTGAATGATGTAGCTGGCATCAAGTTGGAATGTTTAATACCCAATAGAAAGGTCCCTCCCTCTAGCCCTGGTCTGCCATGAGTGCTTTGGACTGCTTCACTGAGACAAATGGGTTGAGGGCCCCTGATGTACACTACAGAGCAGATGAAACAGCAGCATAAGTGACAGAGGAAGAACATGTACCACAGGGAGAGGGGGCTTCAAGCGGAAGCTCCTGTCCTCACTCGTATGCTTTGATGATCACCTTTATTGTGTGTGTATGTGTCTGTGCCACTGTCGCTGTGTGTGGGAAACAGGAGATCTGTCTCTTCAGTACCTCTATAACCAAGTTCCAACCAAAGTACCTTATCTTTAAATACAAAAAGCTCAATGAAAGCTGGAAAATTTAAAATATGCTCCACACTGTCATAAAGCTGCAAAGATTAGTTGATGAGTTGATGAGTCAATCAACGGAAATGAATCAGCAACAATTCTGATTGATTAATCGTTTTGAGCCATTTTTAAGCAAAACCTCTAGTATTTCTAAGGCAAATATTTGCTGGTTTCCTTAGGCTTCCAATAATTTAAACGGAATATCTTTACAAAACAAGACATTTGAAGACCACACATTGGACTCTGGGAAACTGGAAAAGGCTTTTTTGACCATGTCCCCCCATGGCCCCAAAATCGATAATCGATTTATCAAGAAAATAAGGAGAGATTAATCTGTAATGAAAAAATAATCATTAGTTACCTACTGCTGCGTTACTGTCCTAAAGGCCAAATAAATTAATAACAACAGAAACTGCGATGTTATCTCCTCTTCAGCAGTTTTATCACATGTGAGAAAGAGAATGAAAGAAAACTATGTTTTTAAATTTATAAAACCTCCACTGAGTTATCTATGCAGCATGACATGGCAGCAGAATTCCACGCCTGACATCTAAAGTACAGCTTCCATTGTTGGTGCATAATTAGTAGCTACAGTTTACACACACCACTGCTGCGAGCTACAACTGTACACCAAGCACAGGTCTTTGAACCAATTACAAGCTTAGAATTACAAGTGACAGGAGTGAGGCTGAGCTTCAAGAAAACAAAATAAAAACAGCAACTGACCAGGACTTCGACTGTCCAAAGTGCAGGTAGTTGATGCTGTAGAGGTCCATGTCCTCAGTGTGCCAGGCAAATGTGGTCTTCCACATGCCAAAGTACAGGTAGGGAGTGTTGACACCCTCAATGACGATGCCACACTCCTGCTCCACCATATCCAGCAGCGTGTTGAGATGACCGATGTTCCACTCTCGAATGTCCTGAACGGAGACAACAGGCATTTTTTATCATTAGCATGTACAGAGTAGTCTGCACAGTCCATCAATAACCACCAGATGGTGGTGTAGTCAAACTAAAATGTACTTGCTGGCTCCCTGATCTTTGATGTGGTCACAATCATTCACTGAGCAGAGTATTAAAGTAACACCACCTGGTGCAGAAACCATTTTTTGATGCTGGCAACAAGTCATAAAAACACAATCTTTAAAGTAGCTCTCTTTTTCTTCTTTAAGGACATAATATTAGAATGAACAGTTATCCATTTATCAATTTATTCAAAACATGTATCCATAAAATGGATTAAAAATAAATCATATGGTGTATTTTGATACCTAGGTCGTCCAATAATATTTGTAAACCAGTCGATTAAAAAGCTCCGCTGTCACTGAAAACATATAATACCAAAAATGGAGTAAATGCTTTTTTGTCCTCAAATCACGGAGTAATCATGATTAATAACGCTGAACAAAGTATCTAGCTAAATAAGCAGTGTTAACAAATCAGCCATAACCAATGACCTCTTATACACTTCTTGTGAACACACAACCCTCACCTCATCATAGATGGAGCCACTGACATCTGCACCATAAATGGGTGACACAAATGTCAGGTTCTTCCAGTACTTCCTCTCTAGGTCATCAAAGTCTTTGTGCTGGGGTGTGCAGTACCTGAAAACAGCACAGGAGCAGTCATATTGTAAGCAGTGAGCTTGAACTTCATAACAGCAGAAACTGCACAATGTCACTGTTTTTATATGCAATATATAGACATTATTATTCTTTCTTATTATTTGTAGTAGTAGTAGTACTTTACTTGCCCATCCCTAGACAAAATCCTCAACAAATAGAGATAGGGTTTTATAATTGTCTGCATTCAACTTCATTTAAGTATTTTATGACCACTAGAGGGCAGAAAAGGCACTCCAAAACAAGCCTATAGCAACAAGACTTTATACAGTTCCTAAATAAAGTAATTAATCTCCTTTGGTCTTCATGTTTTATTAGTTTCTAACTTTAAATCAGTAGGTTAAGATATTTTTTTAACAAAAATAAATGTTGACATAGTTCACTTATTCTCATTTACACGAAGCAGAGGAAATCTCTTTTAAAACAATATTATGAATCATTGAAATCAGCTAAATCTGTCACTTTGCAAAATAATAGTCAATGTTGACAACTTACAAGTGACAACTTGAGCTGAAACCAAACAATTTTGTTCTTGCTGGAGGAGTTTCATGCCAATCATAGACACAAAGGACATTGTTACAGGTGTAAGCTTAAACCATTTGCTGTGTTTAGCAGTGGTAGTAGTGGTAGAAGTCATTACTTATTCAATCTCACCACCTTAATCATTAATCGTTATGCTTATACTTGATTTATTAAGAATTCTTAAAAAGGTTGAGCAAGACAAATAATTGTATTATCAGTATTTGTATGAAACTGAACTACATGACAAAATAAATCTTACAAAACATTGCTTGGAAGATGTAGTGACGTAGAGGCCTCTGATCATTAGTCTCAATCCCTTCTAAACACGTGGTTGACAATGTCTACAAACATAAAAGAGCAACCACATTAATAAATCAGGCCTCTGGACCGGGGACCAACTCACTTCTTGCTGTTGGCCAGCTTGCGGTACTCGCTCACGGTCATAGACTTCTTCTGGATGTTGTACTGAGTGAACAGACCCGACTGACCAGTCACCACCTGCGTGATGGGAGCTGGGATCACCATGTCCTCGATGGTGTCGTAGGACCGCCGCGGCTTCCAGCCCTCCGGGGGAATCACCTGGTGGAGGAGACAGATTGTTAGCATATATATTTACATTCAGTAAGCTAACATTCAAATTGAGTTTTACACTGACCTGCAGCTAAATCTTTACACTCAACAACAATACTATCAATGAGACCATCAAAGTCTTATTGTATGTTATTTGGGGCTTGTACAAATCTCTAATCTGGCACAACATTCAAATCCTTTTTCATTCCACTGTATTAAGTTTGAACAATTGATACTCAGATAATCAGAAACTATTACTTACCATAACATGCCAAACTTTTGCTGATTGAAATAAAATTCAAAATCAGTTTGGATTTTTTGGTTAATTAAACTAAATATGGAATTTTAAAACCCCATTTTATGCTATAATAACGTGTAATAGGCATTTGTCAATATTGTTTGATCATTGATCATGATCATTTTAGATAGAGGTTATGCCAGATTAAGAGGGAATTACAGTGGCTGCTGATAGGAATCAAAATGTAATGCAACAATTTGACCGTACCCTAACAGGACTGTAGAGAACTGCATAAAATATGTGAATGTATGCGTGAGAGTGTGTATATGTGTGTGTTGTTCTCACCTTGGCCAGGCCAGCACGGTGAGCTCCTTGGCTCTCCATGTAGACAATGTATTTGGCGAAGTCTTTGAACTCCTCCATGGTGGGCCGGAAGGTCATGATCTTGCAGCTGGGGTTCTTGGCACTGACTGCCGGCAGTGGTGACAGGAGAGGGATCGGGGGCAGCTCAGAACCTGGAAGAAGGCCTGGGGCCACGTCTGGGTCTATAGGCTGAGTCGGCTTGAGATCTGGAGCAGCATCGTGTTCTGAGGTCACTGCTGTGTCGGGGGTTTCGGTTATTGCTGGCTCCTGGGTGGCAATCTGGTCTTGGGCTGCACTGGAGCTAAGAGCAGGAGGGGAGGCTGGGACAGAGTCAGGGGGTGAAGCTGGGGCAGGGTGAGCAGCTGGCACCGTGTCCATGGGCATGCCGGTAGCCATTGGGTCTTTTAAGGGTTGCAGGTAAACCTGGAGGGGAGGGAGTGGGCAATCAGAGCATATTCAGTCTATTTAAGCTTCTTTCAAACTGCCAGGACCTTTTTGCAAACCAAATTAGGAGCAGTTGCAAGGTGGACAACATGTAAGTGTTCAGAGGGTTAAGCATCTAGTTTTTAAAAAAGGAGTGTGGAGTGCTCTCTTAAATTGAGTGGGTGGCTTTTTAAGAGCTAACCAAGCTAACAAAGTGAAGGCCAAAATGAACATAAAGTGCTGGTACAAAAAAAGAACAAGAAACACAGGCCAAACAGGCATGTTTTTCTTAGTTTCTGTTAGACAGCAATACATTTTGTCACTAGTGTTCAGAATCAGAAATACTTTATTATTGATCCCCGGGGGGAAATTGTACAGTACCGGTGCTCCCATTCCAGAGTAGAAAAATAGCATAATTTGAAAAATAGCATAATTTGTTCATGAAAACAAAATCAATATCATGCCCTTTTATACTGTAAAGCTTAAACAATTAGTCCAAGAATCAATTAGTTGATCAACAGAAAAGGCAACTACTTTGCCAATTGCTTAATAATTTAAGCAACTTTTCCAGCAAAGATACCAAACATACCCTTGTTCCAACTTCTTAATTGTAAGAATTTGCTGCTTGTCTTTGCTGACAGTACACTAAATATTTTCAGGTTTTGGAGTTAGCAAAAAATAGCCATCACAGTTTCCTGAAGCCACCTTGTTTTGCTTATTTTCTGGCGTTTCATAAACCAAAATATTAATCAAGGGGCAGATTAAATGATAATGATAACAATAATTACTTTCAACGTACATGTCAAAGAATGCATGAACACCGTACTTGAACATACCACTTACAGTAACATTTAAGAGATAAAAACTACAAAACCTAGTTCCCTTTGTGTGGAATTCAATAGAAAATAGTTATAGTTAGGTGCAGGGAATTAAATAGCTATTCAAAATAAAATTAACAAAATGAAACAGTTCTTAATATTTTTCAAACAACTCAGAATGTCGTGGGTGGATATGACTAAGCCAAATGTTCACCTGTGTGTTTCCAAGAGAAACTACACCCAGGCCGTTGCTTAGGATGCTATCTAGTGGTTGTCGCATGGTCTGCTTCAGAAGGCACTACAATGTGCACAGCTGGATGTGGTCCCAACAAACCACACTTGACCACATCCAACGACAAAGCTGGGTGTGCTTAGCCGTAACTGTATTGACTTTCTATCAGCTTGTTCAAGCCGCAATCTCGTCATATGCTGACAAAGTGTATGTATCTGTCCCTCCAAGCTGCATAATTTTTACTAATGCATATTGTCATGTTTTTGTGTCATGAATTGTTGTTATATCACATCAATACATAAACATACTATAGCTAGCACTAATTACATTTTTGCCATCGCCAGATTACGGGATGTGGTTTATAATAGACAATGATATTCTGTGAGAAAATCATGTGACCCTCGTCACAAGCAGGCTTCCAGCTTTCTTTTAACCAAATGATGACATGAACTATGTAATGAATTTTTTTCAGATTTGAACACTAACTGGTAAAAAAAAACAAAAAACAGCAAAGACAAAGTGCTGTACTCCGTAGTTTACTTCTGGGTGACTGGGATGTTTTCTTGGATGTTGTAAAGGATTTTTTTTGCATTAGAATTTAAATTAACAATAAATAAATTACGCTTTGTTTCTCTCACCTCACCCACAACTGCCACTCTCCCTTTCTCTCGCTCTTTTTAGACTAGTCAGGAAGGCTATTACTTAACTTTGTTTTACAGGACTTTCCACCCTTAGTCCTAATATGGATACTACTGGTGACTAGTGCTTGCTTGCTGTGAATGAAAGTTGTACATAAACTGTGGCAGCCCTGAGGCTTGTGTTTGACCAACCAGCAATACCAAGTACAGCAAACTCTGCTCTGATAACTTCAAGGACAACTGAAGGAACAAGTACAATTAATTGATTCACCTAGTGAAAGAAAATGAATTAGAAACTATTTTGATAATCCACTGATTAATCCATTTAAGTAATTATTTTCAAGCAAAACTCCGAATCCACTCTCTGGCTCCAGGTTCTCCAATCGGAGAATTTTCAGTTTTCTCAATGCTATTGGAGAAAAACTGTCTGTATTTTAGATTGTAATTAATTCAGACCTAATGGAGATCAATGCAACGAACTGTATTTTCAAAAACTCACCTCAGACATGTGCTGTTTCAATGGTTCTCAGTTTGGCATTAAAATCAACAGGTTGTTTTTTCTCTTACTCTGGGTGGAAACATTTGCAGTGATTTCAAATGTTGTACTATTGCCGAAATATTTTCTTTTCACATGAATGACACAGCATACATACTATATTGCTCTTACACAGCTCCCTTTTCCAATCTACTTAATAAAATCAAAAATGTGTCCATTTGGTATAAAAAGACGCTCAGCCTCAGCCAGAAAACAACTGCTGCAGTCTCTGAAAATGACTGCCCATTTTCTAAGATTTGTGCTCAGGATGTGTATGTAGAGCTAAGTTAAACGATGATTCGGTTTCTGTTGTTCAAATTAATTATTCAGAGCAAGATGTAATCAAAAACAAAAGTGCATCATTTGATAATTTTACATGTGATTTTGCATTCATTTGGCATATCTTGATATATACTGAAATGGGAAAATATCCTTATTAATATAGTTATAATGATTTCAACCACATCACCCAGCTCTACGCATGTACAATTATTATTATTATTATTAGCTGAATCACAGCATATCCATAATGTTAACTTCCTTAAGGGGCACAGGGTACAGCTTTTGTCAGAAGGGAAAATAGTTTGTTTTTTCTGCAGAACATGCGGTTTTGTGCTCTTGAAAGATTCTGAATCCTTCAAGAGAATTGCAATGCAAAGATTCAATCATTTTTCTATTTTTTTCCCCAAACAAATAGGTGACATGAAATGTTTCATGGGTTACAAGAAGTTATCTGTTTGAAGATTAACTTAGATAACATTGGCACTGTCACTCACAGGTGCCACTCGAAAAACATTCAACAACATTTTCTCAATGTTTCTCCCATTTTTTGTACTTCATCACACTTGACAATATAGATGAATATAATAATATGTTGATTTAAAAAAAAATGTAGCTTTAGATTTGGCATGTCAGAAAATATTAACCCACTTTACATCTGCATTTGCTCTGCATGGTTTGGATAGTGCCAAATACTGTCTCTGACACAACACATCACTACATCCCTAAGTATGCATGCATACATATGCAACTTCTCATGCACAATTTTACACACATCTGCCACCCACATTGTTAAAACAAGACTAGCTGGAAATATCACGTTTCTTATTTGTACTGCGAGTTCATACTACAAGGCAAATTGAGACAATTCAACAAGTTATTTGCATGAAGCATAAACACCCTCACATGATGTGAGCTTAAAACGACAGTCAGGTTTCAAGCAGCTGAATGAAAATAGAGAAGTTCGGTATGTTTTGCTGAATCTAAAATATGACATTTGTAATTAAATCCCACTCCAACACAACACTCAGTGACTGAGAAAGACATGTCTTCCAAAATAACTGCCGGTTCATAACCTGACCAAACTAACAATATACAACTACAACTTACGTTCATAATTCATAGTCACTCATCCAATATTCTGTAACGATATCTCAAAACCCTGGACCCTCTTTCCATCTGACCTATTCAGAGGATGAAAGGCCACATGACCCAGCTGTCTAACCACAACAAAAAGGGGCCTACACAGACTCTTTAACTCTATCTGGGCCTAAAACTTCTACTACTACTGCCCTCCTAAATAAGTACTAAGATGCTAATACTCACAAAATGTATTTGTCTCCCTCATAGCTAATTTATTTTTCTGGCTTGGTGAGAGTGAAACGACGGTGCTCGGTTTAAAATGAGCTGTTATTACAGACTGCTGCTGCTGCTGCTGCTAAGGGCGACGATGGCTCTGCACAACTAACATTAACTGTTAGCATTTTATCTCAAATGACAGTGAACAAAAAAACTGTAGCTGAAGCGCTTCAAAATGGGTAAAATGTGGAACTCACATTAACCTTCAATTGAGTCTAGCAAAGGTATACATATACGCAAAACCAACCGTTATGTTTAAACAGAACTACACTTCACCATGTCTTAACGTTTATGTATTCTCAGCTAACGCTAGCTAGCTTCCAGCTAGCTACTTCCATATCTGCATTTAGAAAAAACAAAACACCGCGACGACAGATACCATACTTCACAATTACACGAGAATACGGTCTTCGCGATTAAGTAAAATTAATCCCGTTTGGGAAATATTACCTCCTGCAGCAAAGTATTGTCCTCTCCCTGTTTTGCTCAATCGATTTGGTTTCGTTTTGTATAATTCCCTGGATCGATTTTCCTCTAGCATTAGCTTGCTGAGGCCGGAGTCACGCCCACTTCAGAAAGTACGCATTGCGATTGGTTGAATCACCTGTATGACATCATTCTTTGTCACAAACCCGGTTATATGGTTTGTTTATTCGGTTATTGACACACGAAGTAACCAATGAAAATATGCACTCACTACTCCTGGTTCCCGTGCTCGTACTTATCCGATGTGCACGCCACGCACGTAGACGCTGCTGGTTTAGTCTTCCTAATGGCGGTTACGCTCCGTTGACCAAAAATAAAATACCCTCAGTGTGCGAACACACATTTTTTTTTATCCAATATCCTCATGACCCCTGTATGTTCAAAAAGCTGAACACCATGCTCTATTACTCAAAGTTCATTACCCAGTTTCACTGAATCTTGTTTTTATGGCGTTCTACCATTTAAAATACGAATCAAGTTTAAAACCAGTTTTGTACTTAAAACATCTTGTAAATCTCTTCGATATTTTTATCCTTGTCATAACCAAGAAGGCACAACCAGTTCGTTACCTAATTCATGGTCAATGGCTCAAACTCTGTTTCCAATTTTTCCCAACAAGTCATTTTTTGTCAATACAAACAACAAGATACCTCATTTTCACTTTTTTTTATTGAATAACACTGAAAATGTATCGACACATTTTTGCACCAAACGTGTGCAAGAAATTCTAAAACTACATATCAAAACTAAAATGGACTAAAAATTATACAATTTCAGAAAATATACATTTCCCAGTCTATGCAAATCTTTGTCTCTCCATCAAAACTCAAAGTGCTGGCATGTGGATGGACATTGTCACACACTGCTGTTGAAATTCAACACCAAATATTCATAAAAGACAAAGGCAACAGCAAAAGTAGTAAATAACAAAATCAGATAATTTAGTTGATTCAATATCAAATTTCAGGAGCAGTGTGTGGAATTTCCTTGACATTTCAACTTAATGCAAGCATGTTCTGTTTTTTAAATGAAGTCCGATATTACAAGTGACCCCAGGAGACACAAAAATCTGACTGAACGCCCCCCCCCACAGATGGCAGTAATAGATTATAAAAAGATGAAAAAGTACAAATTTTAATTTTAGCAAAAAGTACAAATAGTTTCTAGACTCAATTAGGTTTTCGTGTGAGGGACAATGTCTAAAGAGCTAGATAGATGGGAGTTCTACATGACACTCTTGGTTAAGCACTTTTGTTTCTTTGGACTTACTCAAAATTAACCTTTTCAAAAAAAACAGGGGAAATCCAAATCTACACTGCAGAATATAATGGCCTTAAGAATCATGTTTTGAGGTTTTATCAAATTCATAGTAACTCTTAAACCAACTTTTGCAAACTCCATACACAAATATAAAATGACTGTGAAAATATTTACGGAACCAAAACACAAAAAATCCAACCACATTTGATGACACCGCTCCCAGACTGCTGAAGAACAGAAAAACGGGTTCATTAGGTCTCATCTACAGTTTATGGAGCAGCTTTAGTTTCAGAAGGCCTATTTTCTCAAAAAAAAAAAAATTGGCTTTGTTCACTTGTCACGTAAGTGCAATTTCAATCATCTGATCATGCCAGGAAACACAAGAAGTGTCACATTTGGAAGTCTGTCAAGACGATATTCAGTTTATTTTTGTCTAGTTTGTCAGTCGATTTCTTAATAGGAAATCAAGCTGCAGTGTGTTTATAAACACTTAAACAGAACAAGCAAGAGATTTAAAAAAAAGTAGAAGTACAGACAAGTACAGAGCTACAGGAGACACAACAGAGCCTTCCAGGTCAGATGTGAATGTGGACCAATTAATATCCTGACTGCATGACCAGATTTTTAAGAATTGCACCCAAATGAAGGCCGATTACAGCCAAACTAACGGCAGACCAGATAAGATCCATATTCTAACAACAGCCTTGTACAAAAAAAAAAAATTCAGCTAAACCACTTTTGACATAACATGCTCTTGAGTGCTTAACATGGAGGGATTTAGTTAAAAGTAACAAATATTTTACATTATGGATGACATTAGCATTAGTTAATGGAACAAAACGAAACGCTGGGAGTAAAATCCCGGTTGAAGATATTAACGGCGTAATGGTACAGTTAAAAAGGAATTTTCAATTTATCATTAACTACACGTCATGGCAGATCCAAGGTGAAAGATGGTAGCATTGAAGTCCACAAAAATTGTAGTTTTATAATCATAAAAATATATTAAGAGAAACTGATTCTTTATTGCCTCTACTGAAAATTCCCCTTACAGTTTACATCGCGTTTCCTCGAGGGTGGAGTAGGCAGAACCAATGATCATCGGCCATTGCTGTACCCTGGGAAAAACTGATTTAGAATGTCTTGCAGGGATTTGTTGACAGTCATGGAGTAGTTTTTGCCCATGTCGTGCCTGCAGGCCGGGCAGGTGTACACCTCTGCTTTGAAGGACCGCTGAAGGCATTCCTGGAGTAAAAATAAACAGTTTCAGGTCTCTGGGGATCTACCATTTATTAAATAAAAACATTTCACTGTTTAACAGTTTAGTATTGTATTAGTATTGTGATTTTAACAGTTTTTGTCAGAGGTGGGTGTAAGGTAGGCATGTGTCGATAGATCAAAAGCTACTACGGCTAACACAATGTTTAAGAAT
The DNA here is from genome assembly GCF_043641665.1 of Enoplosus armatus. NCBI lineage: Eukaryota > Metazoa > Chordata > Actinopteri > Centrarchiformes > Enoplosidae > Enoplosus > Enoplosus armatus. The sequence continues at coordinate 18,949,318 of NC_092186.1, forward strand.
CATTCGCACCCCAGCCCTACTGCAACACAATGAAATAAAAGCATCTTTTAAGTCATATCATCAAAAACATCCCCATTACTGTTTAAGAAGAGGTATGATTGAGTAACTGCACACAATAATGTCCCTGCTCCCTGTATTTTAAAGATGTGAATGTATCTACAGGCTGAAAGCTTATCTATTTAACAGCAGTGCCATAGAGTCTTGTTTATCACTCATTGTGCACCTGCTACTAAGTTGTAAATCTATCAAATCAACTTTCCATAGTGTCCAGAGTCACTAGGGATCCCAAAACCTGGGACAATGATAATAGTTTCTTACCCTGCAGACATTGTGTTGGCACTCTGTGGTGATGGGCTGATAGACCACTTCCTGGCAGCAAATGCAGAGGAAAATTTCCTCAACTTTGTTCAAGAATTTCTGCAGAAAAAAAGAAGCGTGTGAAAAGACATTACACACAGATATCACTTGCAAAAATGTACACAGACCATAAACAAAATACCCATCTGGAGACAACTAGTTGAGACTGCAGTTTCAAGTACTTTCATGAACTTTTTCATACTAGGTATTTTTAGTTAAGCAATACTAAAAACAGTAAGCATATAATTGTTGTCAATAGAACTTTGTATGCAAGAGCAGTTACTATTTCTTAGTTATTGTTACGAACATGCAACGCTGCTTCACTTGAAATCACACCAATGTGATGTATCAAGTGTTTGCTTGTAGTACATCTTATTCTGGGGCTTCTATTCTCTCAATGTTATATCACTCATTTATTTATCACAAATCATTATTATCTCAATGTCCCAGAATAAGGTGTTGGAGTGATTTAGACATTTACAAAAAACAATTTGTCGTTCCCATCTGCATACAGGGCAAACAGACCCCCAGTTTGCCCCAAACATAAGCATAAACATTTAGAAACCCAGCTGGTGACTTCACCAAATACACAGCCATCCTCACCGGTCCAAGTGACAGTGACCCCATGGCTTCATCCCACAGCTTCTGGTTTGGCTTGTCATTCTTGATGAGGGTTTTCTGCTCCTTGGTAAGCTTGTACACTTCCACCTTTATTTTCTTAGGAGTCTTGGCTGGTGAGGTCTTAGAGGAATCTGACAGAGAGAAACTCATTCTAAATTCACCAAAGAGTTGTGCGGTTTAAAGTTTATTTGTGTTTTTCTCTGTGTAGAAACCTAAGAAACATCAAATTGCCTCCTGCACTAGGAGATTATGGTCACTCTTACCGGCAATATCAACTTACCACTGCCCTGAGATTTTCTCTTCCTCTTTGCCTTGCTGGGTGTCGCTGCCACCGCCTCCTCCTCCACTTCATTTTTGTTTTCTTTCTCTTTCTGATAACCAGCAGGATACTGGAACAAGATTGAGTCCATTTAATAGAAGTTATGCCACTGCTAGCTATTAGCTCAAAGCACAGCTAACATTTGCATGCTTATCTACATGTCTCTTAGCAGGTTAACATGGATTTATCATGTAACAATTAAAAATGTCAGTATATTTACATGCTTGTATGATAACATGCTAAATGTGAGTGTAAATAATGTTAGTTTAGTGTTATGTTGACGTTAGAACGCAAGTTTAAACATTTGTTAAACATCTTCATTTAAACATTTTTATCTAGGTATTCATATACTACAATTTAATTATGTGGAGTACAGGATCTGCTTGTAAAACAAGGCAATTGCTTTTTTCATTCAAAAAAATATTGTTGCATTATACATAAACATCTAAGCAAAATTATGGAAAATTACATGGCAAAACTGAAGTTTTGAAATTGAATAGGGAGCTATTGCAAACAAAGTACCAGTACCTTTTGTATACAAAATCCCTCTTGGTATAATGTAGTCTGAATGATCATCTCTACCTGCATGGTGAGACCGAGCTTCTTAATGCGGTCCTTGCCATCTCTGGTCCACGGTGCCGGCTCATCATCATCACGCTTCAGTAGATAGCGCCAGACCAAGAAGCCAGACTTGCCCTTGGCTGGCCAGTACTTCGCCACCTGAAAGAAGGCAATGACACAAAGTGAAACTACATATAGATGCTCAAAGTTACTAGATAATTCATAAAACCTGATTTATTCAAACTAGAGGTAGTTGTTAGCTTACTGGTAATTCAGTTCTGGTGAGGCTACCCAATTCATTCTCTTTATTTATTTTAGCAGATCTTTGCAGTTGAATCATTCCATTTATCAACTTAATTAGTTGTCACACCCTATGATTAATAGTTCAATAGTTGGCTTAATTGTAGTGTATCAAAAGAATATCAGGCAGTATGACAAATCCCCTTCCCCAAAGGACATATAGAAACCTGTCCAGTGTCCCCTCATACCTTATATATCCCATCATATCGGTTTCCTTCCTCAGGGCTGTATTTACTGTGCTTGCGACCCTTGCAGCTGCGCACAACTCTAACCGGTTTGCCTTCCTTCCAGTTCTTGGACTCTGCTCCGTTTTTGTCATTGACAGGGACGTTGCAGTTGAGAGCCAGCGCCCTGGTGAGAACAAGAGCCAAAAAAGTTGAATTTGTAAAATAAAAAAGCTGACATTCAGATATCCTGTTGATTAAAAGGAAATTAGAATACATTTTGTCCGTCAGCCTCATACCGGTTCATGTGGGTAAGTGTCTGATCACATGATTGTTCAGCAGTCCTCTTGTTTCCAGAAAGATCTCGCCCTCCAGAGCCAGTGTAAGTGAACTCATTACCATCATCCTACAATGTAAGACACATCAAAAACATTTTTACACACACATTAAAATGTTTACAGAAACATATGGGTTTCATATCATCATATTCCCGTTTTCCCCCCATGAAAGAGTTTTTCTGTAGAGGGTCTAAGGATAAAGGGCGTCATATGCTGTGCAGCTTGTAACGCCCCTTGAGGCACATTTGTGATATTGGGCTGGCTTGCTTTATTTATTCATTTATTTAAAAAAAAAAAAAAAAAAAAAAGAAGAAGAAAGAAACAACATACCACGTCATCCTCATATCCTCCTGCCAGGACCAGAGAGTAGGCACCATCATTGCTCCTGCCGTGAATCCCAGCTACATGTGGCCTGTGGACGCCAGATTCACTGACCTAGAAAAGCCAAAGAATTTGAACATTATTGCTAGCCACTGGAACCACAAAACTTTTGTAGTGTTAATGCACTATGTTTATGCATAGTTTCTTCATCAGCATTGATTAAACTCTCCAGTTGTGTGGACTGACCTGCACTCTGAACTTCCACAGGGAGCCAACGGGGATGCCGGGGATTGGGCCATAGTGGTTGGACGGGACGATGGTGCACTGCTTGGTTCGACCAACACAGGCCATTCCCTGAAAGAAGAGGAGTAAATGGTTTGAATAATAATAATAATAAATAAGATACTGTGGCTCAACACCAATTACAGTATTGTAGCTTGTTGACTACAAGGACACCGAGCATGTAAGCTTATTTCCTTCTTTGACAAAAATCCCTTTGGTATAAAATATTCATTGTTTATTAAGAACCAAAACCATGTTTTTATGTTTTTTTAAATTGGAATATGGTGGTATGGGGTGACAAATCCAAATCATAATTCTAAATTACTAAAAAATATTTTTGCGCCTCTGAATAAGATTCACTGTCAACACTCACCTTGCCCCAGTCCCTCTGGCTGGAGGAGCTAGCTGAAGCCATCTTAGCTTTCTTCTTGCTCTCTTTCAGCTTCTCTCCAGCCAATACAACCTCACTTGCGTCATTACGGCAACCTGGGCAATACCTAAGACAACATGACATGTAGAGTTAAGTCAAGCATACATGTTAATAACACAATGTGATGGATCAAAAAGATGACTTGGAATCTGGGTTTTGGCTTGTTGATTTCTGAATAACAAAACAGACTTGTGTTAAGTGTTTTGATTCATGCCTCAACTAGTCCAAAGCTGCACAACATGGCTATAAAAGCTTTAAAGCACTTTAAGACATTCTTGGTTTTATAAAAAAGAAATGGCGTTGTTCAGGCCATTATTGACTGCATTTGAAAACTCCCTTTACAAAAACACAATTCACAATTTCCACAACAATTACAAGATCGCTCTTTAATCAACGTATGACTGATAATTTCCCATTTTATATTAAAACAAATGTCAGGATATCTGAATGTATTTAATGAGTTGTGGAGTTCTGCATCTGATTGCTACTGACCAGTCCTCGTCTTCTGGGATGGAGGTGAGCGGAGGGTTCAGGCAGTAAGTGTGATAGGCCATGTCGCATTCATCACACAGAAGCTGTTTGTCTGGATCCTGCTTGATGCCACAAATATGGCAGTTACACCACTGACAGTTTTTTTTGGGATCATCCTTACAGTGCTTGCACTCGGGTCCATTTGATCCTGGAGAACACAGACATTTCATTATATTATATATTCTATTTCATTATACAGCACCATCAGTGGGGTGCGGAAAGTTTTATATGTACGAAATCCTGATGATTCACAAGTCAAAAGTCGTCACCATGTCAATGGCTACCAACTCACAACTTTACAATTTCTCATCCTTAAACCTACTTTTTAGTGGACTCTCAGATCCAGCTGGGGTGTCACCCAGAGAACCGGGCTCCTCAATTTTGTAGATTTCAGTCAGGAACATGATCCGGCAGTCATTAAGAGAGTCACCAGCATCACTGCAAATAAAGATACAAACTGTCAGTGTCCTGCATGGTACCAATATAGAAGTACATTCTCCTGTTTACAATTTGTGTGTGTGTTTATATATATATATATATATATATATATATATATATATATATATATATATATATATATATATATATTCCTCTAGGCATAAATGAGATCTAAATCCAAACATCCGTTAATACCCAAACAACTTACAATGTTACCAGTACATAGTACCATACTCTGCAATGTACTTTGATATCACAGCAGGAAATGTACTTCTGCCACCTGCTACTGTGGCATACAAAACCCAACAGACTTTGATATATAGATAAAAATGGGACCACAAGATGATGTTCACCTGCTACTGCAGCAGGATGAGCAGATATTTACTCAGATGTTTGACTTGTAGCAGTTCCCCCAACTATAAAACACAGTAACTAAACCATAACATGCAACAAAACTATTACCCAAGGATAATCTTGGCGTAGATCTCTCGCAGGGTGCGCGTCTCCCTCTTTCTCTGGATCTCAGCATCATACCAGTAGCCACGCTCCTTGGCGTCGTCTGGGTTGAAGTTGACCATAACAACCATGCCTGGCTCCAGCTGGTGCCACTGGTACACTGTACGGGCCCGCGGACGAACATCCTTTACCAGCAACTGAATCACCCCGTTCTCTGGGTAGCTGCGATAGTAAATTTAATACCATATCAGTTTGCAGTTCAGAGGCAAGCCACATTTCCTACACAGTGCTGCATGGGAGTGTAGCCAAATGTATAAAAGTATGTTTGATTAGTGAGGATCTGGATCACCAGGAACTGCTGGTGCAGCAGGTTTGAACAACTATGCCACTCAGATGAATGTTCCTTAAACACTAACGCACTTGCAAGCTCACAAGAGCACCTTTCAAGGGAGGGCAAAGCCAGAGACACCACAGAAAACCTAATGCTTCAAATGTTACGGCTACACACTCGTGAAAAGTTACATTTTAGTTCAATGTCAATTTTAGTCCCAAAATGAAGATTTCAATGTGCCTTGTCTAGTAAGAGTTCAAGACATTAAAAATGTGCAATTCCATGAGGATCCGTGATAAGCCTTTTGTGTGAGCCTGCAGCAGGAAGTGATCATTTTACATCAGTAGTAGGTTAATAAGATTTAAAGTGTTATGTTGATAGGTCTGGTGGTCTAAATGAGTGCTGTGCTTTTTAATCTGCTATGCTTCCATCCAGCAATGTCTTTCTTCATATACTTACACTGTACATGAGAAAACCATTTCAGTGTAAAATGCTGTGTTTGTTACGATTATTTTAGAACTTTAAATTTTGCTCTCATAGACTATGAAGCTGATTTAATGAACTGAATCCTTTTCAGCTTTGGGAGAATCAACAATATTTGTCTTTAGTTTACCATTTTTGTTTTGGTTAATTGATTTGAAGTCTGTTCTTGAGAAAAAAATGTATGTTAGCCCTCCATGTCCTTCCTGTACTTTACAACAAGTCAAAATCCCACCATGATTTAGAATACATTTTATTGCTTGCTTCATCAAGTCTGGTGTTCAGTTGTGTGCTTTTAGTCAAACATGTTCTCTGCTGAAGACCACTTAGTTTTTCTTCCCCAACTATTATTCCTGAAAACCAAATCAAAGCTCTACATTGCAGGTGGTAGGCCATTTGTTAAAAAAATAAAATAATAATAATTATTATAATAATAAAACCTTATGTTGATACACAGAAAGTTGGCAAATCTTCGATTGACAGAGTGATGTTAGCTGGGCTCAATATAGTTTGTTTTTCACAAACATTTGACCGCTTTGTAAGACAGGTCTCATCTAACCCGAGTGTTGAATTAAAATGAACACGAGTAACAGAAAAATGGATTCTTACTCTTCATATTTAACATGGTACAGTATCTCCTCCTCCGGTGCCTCAGCTGCCTCCTCGTTAGGTGTCTTTGTTGTCTTCGTAACATTCACGATCTGAGCCTCAAACCAGGCCCCCATGTTCAAGTCCCTTGCATCCACCAGCTCATTTATCTTCAACACACAGAAAAAAAGTTAGGAAGATGTTTTTCATTCACAGCGTAATTAGTAACAACCTAACAAGTGTTCTTTGAAAGTTGCAAAACAATATATTTTTCATTTTGTTTATTGCAAAACTGGTCATCTGAATATCTTAAGTCTTGTCAGGCCTTCATCCTTACATACACCGAATTTCAAAACATGGGGTAAAATTACACATTTTCATGTCGATAAGTTTGGTGAAGAAATGGAGACCGGCTCAAACATATTCCAGCTCTTATAACCCCACTTTATCCAAATCGCTTGTATTTGTATACCGCCCATCTCTTACAGAAATATTAAATTTCCCACTTCCCCACAAAGTAAAAGTAACCTGTAAACACTAAATACTTTTAAAACGCACCTTGTAAAATCCGAACCCCGGATCGACGAGCTCTGGGGTGTTTGTCTGGGCAGAGGTGCCGGCAGTCTGGCCCTCTACCTCGCCATGAGTTGAGCTCTTGTCAGACTCACTTTGGGTTGAGCCACAACCAGAATCAGAGTCGGAGAGCTCAGCTTCTTTGTCCTTACTTTTGACGACATCAGCAGGGGCCGTCTTCTGCCTAACAAGCAGCTGCACTATGTCGTTTAGGCCGACGTTGTAGTCAAATATGGTATGGCCGTCCTCCATCTGATACAAAATAAAAATATATTTTTTGTTTGTTTCAGTGGTCCCTCGTTTTTCCTGCTGGTGTTTGCGCACTTCTATAGGAGATATTTATTCATAATAGAACATTTCAGACACAAATGCCTGCATCAAAACAATATTTTAACCATGCCACCTCACCTGCTTGCCGCGGTAAAACAGCCTCTGTCTCTCTGGCTCCACCTTGAAGAGCTCGTTGATTTTGAGACGCAGCTCATCCACCTTGGTGAGTTTGGACAGGGAATCCACCCGGTGGGTTTCCTTCCCATCCATTGTGCGCACTTGAATCCACATTGCAGCTGCCCTGTGTCAAGAGTCCAACCATGACCCATTATAACCACAATAATCATTGCAATTATTTCATTAAATACTGTAAGTAATCGGAGTAATCAGTCTTGTTTAATGGATCATTTGATCGTATTCATCTTCATCTCCAGCAGACATCAGTGATCAGAGGCTAGTAGCCAGTTTTGTTTACTCCATCAACAGCAACAAGATTTGTCTGCTATTCATTTGTATTTATTTGCATTTGAGTCCAACAGCACCCACTGCAAAAAAGCTTATGCAAATGTATAGATCAAGCCTAATAAATAGCATTGTATAGCACAACACTTTGGCCGTGTATGATAAGACTTGAAGGTTTGGTCTGTGCATCAATCTAAAATTTTGTTTTTGGCATTTTCTGCTAGAGACAGCACAGTAGTGTAGGTTTTGCAACAAAATAAGAGTTCTGGCTTTCTCTGATAATTGCATATATTAATAGAGGAATATTAAGACACGCAATTATCATTGCTGGTCTTAATTAAGATTTGAACTAAAATTCATTACGTGTATTTTGCATACAATATCTGAGTGCAAAGTGATTCTTGCCAGGTAGCCAACCATAATTTTGATATTTATTCAACATGCTTTCACTCTTTCTGCATGGTTGTGTTTGTCTACTTTACTGTGTGTTGTGAAACTAGTCAAAGACAAATTTAATTTGAATCCTTGTAATGGACAATAAAGATTAACTGATCCTGAACCTGCAACTGTGACTACTAAGGCACACAATTTAAAATCTGGCCAAATTCAAAAATCTTTTCCTCCCCTTTTTAGCCTTCAATCCAAACAAAGACAGGCGTTTAACACCCTGGATTATTGCTTTTCCAAAGCACTGTGTGGACAATGTCAATGCATAGAGTTCCTGCCAATTCCATCATTAGAACGGTTTTGCCGTTTAACTTAAGTAAACGAATGAATTAAATGTTTTTCAGTAGCAGAAATATGATTATGCCAGTCCTTGTTCCGTGTATTGTGCTGCTGTCAGCGTTGGGCTGTCACTTCGACAGAGTATCAGAAAGGGAGGGAACAAGCTGATTTAAATACAGTGCGGGAAACTGAGCTGCAGGCCACTCCCAGTTCTTTTAAAAGCAAGCACATCCGGACGGGAGGGAGCGCTAGCAAACAATGTGCCTTCGCTCTCTGACAATAAAACACACCGAAATACTACCTTATATGTAGTTTGGAATCGATTATTAGATTACGAAAACGGTCCTCCGCCCGCATAGACCGTGTTTTGTTCTTGTATTAAGTGGTAAACGGCGAGCTCGACGACTGCTTGGCTTTTACTTTTGCGCTCTCAGCTGAGGTCTTGTTCGCTCCGCTGGCCCGAAATAAACACCAGCGAACAAAACACAAGTAATAACATCGAAAACAAACTACTTCCTCCCACCTAAGATGCGTTATTTCACCGACATCATTCATTGCGTTTCAAAATGCAGACAAAAACACGAGTCAATTCATCACAAACCAATACGGAAAAACAGGAAAATAAGCAATCTGTTTAAGGTTAGCGTATTTGTTTTGTTTCAGAGAAAGCAGTGAAGTGGCAAAGCTGGTTGAGATTTCACCATGTGGTGCACATTATGTAGCTATACTACAGATAAACAACACAAAATAACAGCTCGCTAGTCAAGTTCATCGCCCACCCATCAATGCCTAACGTTACAGAAAACCACGTTACAACTTATTGTTAGAGAGCTTTCAACGGGTATGTTAGCAATAAGAAACCAGATTAACTCAACAGCACGAAAACCGCCCCGTTGAGTAAAAATTCTGATTCATTTTGAATTTTACATTTGGTTGGCTAGGGAACTTGGTGTAGTAACTTACGTTTAGCCAAACAGAAACGAGGTAGGACTTAGCTAACCTTAGTAAGCTAGCTACTGAGTGAAGAAATCAATGAGTACAATTTTAAAAGTTATTACAACATAAGAAAAAAACTGCTTTACCTGTTTGTTCGTCCAAGTGAAAACAAGAAATTGACGTTTAAGGAGTAACGCGCACGTTTTCTCCAAATAACTTCTATGCAAGGTTTACACGACCAACTCTATGCCTTGTTGGAGATTGATCAATGAGTTATTCTTCAAGACTTTCATATCCCGCCTGCTCTGAAAATGCAGCTTCATCATTGGCTGATTGTCTCTAAGCAAATCAAGTTCATTGGATAGCAGAGCTGTCAATCTGGAATGTGACTGGAGCTTAGCCTCAGCGCGCGAAACGACATTCTCGTGGGTGTAGCTCGCCTCCGGTCATTTATCGCGAGATTATGTAGCGCCCTGTAAACCGGTAACCCAGAGAGACAGATGGTCGTTCTGGTAAACAACCTCACTGGTGGTGCTGTTTATCATATCTGAAAGCTGACTCCTTCGTTATGTGCTTCCACAATGAGTTTCCTTCCTCACACTAATCGTCTAAATATGTCAAACTTTTATGTCGACCCCCGATTGACTTAATAATACTGTTTAATTAATTATGTGCAATTACCTCCCCTTCAGTTTGGCGGGAACTGAAAGTGAATTACCCAACTCAGTTCAAACTAGAGCACTGAAAATAAGAAGTAGGTGTATGTGTGAGAGGAGGATCTGTATTTTGCTACATAGGAGATTGTGTGTTTGCTTGCAACATTGCTTTATACACACACTGCAATACACTGCCTCTGTCACTGCTTCTCTTATATCTCTGCTCCTACTTGTTTATATAATTAACTTTCTTTGGGTGTCCTTGTGGCCCACTGAACCACGGCATCCCAAGCTCAAGTCTGGTCTTCCGATGTTTCCTGTCACTCTCTAGTGTCAACCATCAATTAAAAGCAACATGTCATAAAAAATAATAGTGAGAACATGTAAATTTACTCTGTTGGTCCAGGATTGCCATTCTGATTTCCCAAGTGTCACTTCAGCATAAACAAACATAAGCAAACAACACAGAAATGGAGTTCTGGAAAAGTTTATTAGCAGTGACTGTATTAAAAGAAGTACTGTGTGGCTGCTACAAAAATTAAATATTTGAAATGTTGCAAATATACATCACCTGTGAGAGTCTTTGTCTAAAACCCAACAGCTTCATACATACAGACTAAAATATGAATGCTGTGTAGGCTAAGGCCAGTGCAACACAAAGGAAGGTTTCAGAACTATAAATAATGTTCCCAGATTATTTAATATAAATATATTCTATTTTAAGATTTTAAAGTTTACAACTTAAAAAATACTGATAGCAGGCCGACACAGGAAAAGTTACAAGAGGCAGCAAATCACTATACAGAAATTAGGGCTCAAATGAGCACAAATGAACAAAAATAAGGATGTGAGTAAAGAAAAATGGCCCTTGAAACAAGTTGTTAAATGAATGTTATACCTTCAGGTTTTTAAGTCTAGGTGCCCTGACGGCAACATTTCTTCCCCTCTAGGCTTTAATATTAATGTGGCATTTGGCACAATCATAACAGTTTTGTCTGTCATCCATCTGAGACTACAAGCAAATGAACAGCTCTGAAATCTTAGCTGGTACCATTATTGCTTTGAAAGTAATCATAAACACAAGACAATCTCTTCTCCATGGCTAATCACTTCTCTCTAATGGAGGACCTAATTTACTAAAATACAGAAAACACTGTCCTAATGGAGCAGGGGGAAAAACAACTCTTAGATTTAGGGGAACAGAAAAACAGTTAAAAAGTTAACGTAACAACCTTTTTTTGTTCTAGTCAATCTGTTGCATTCTTGACAGGCTGCAGCAGATGTCTTCCAGTTGACAGAGCATTACAATAAGTGAATCATACATTCTATTTAGATGTTTAAACATTTCTCGCTCTTTCATAATTCTGCTCTGCTGTGTACAGTTTCACCCGCCCTATACAACCTCAGCCATAAAGGGGATGTAGTCTTTCTCATCATTTTCACAGCCAGTTCAGCATAGGAACGAGACAGTGACAAGCCCACTTCTGAGATGACCATAAATAATTTGTAATCAAAGCTGCTATCCATAATATTTCGAGAATCTTTTCCAATTCCACATGCCTGATTTTCAGGAGAAAATATGGCAAGATAGTTTATTGGCGAGCACAAACAAGAAAGTCTTATCCAGATGAGGTCTGTGAGCTCATAGGTGTCTTAAATTTATTTCCACATTTCCACAACTCAATTATCATATCTTACAAATCATCTTCCTTTATGGATCTCTGGGGTAAGATCAAAGGAGGCTCTATGGGCTGATGTTTAACACAGTCCCTGGACTAACTGTGAAACTTTGAGCTGAGGAAATGAAGGAATAATGTTCTCCCCTTCCTCTTGAGTCCCCTGACTGAGGCACTTCCCTTTTCATTGGCGCTGCTCAGTATGAGACGGTAGCTGTAGCTCCCAGGGGTGACGGTGTGTAAATGTATGAATGTGTAGCAGAGCGCAGAGTACGCATGTCGAGAAAATCCTTCCCAGCATGAAAAAAGATTGCGGACTAAGAGGAAAACCACTGAGTGAGGTCTATGAGCTGTATGGTGTCTCCGGTGTGGCGGATCCTGGACAGAGCTGCCTGGCAGGGACTGAACAGCACTCAGAGCTCAGGGAGGATGACAGGAAGTGGACCCGACAGGCCAGGTCGTCCAGGAAATCCTTTTGTAGCTTTGTTATTGCTTGAGAAAGCACAACTGGCAGCGACTGCACACTGAGAAGGATGGAGTCCAGTTTCTCTTCCAGAGCTACGATCCTCCTGTCCAGTTCCTCGCTACGATGCTGCAGCTCCGACACCAGATCATACATCATGTTCTGAGTCTGGAAAGCAACAGGGAGGACAGACTTTACAGCATGTTGTGGTCCATTTGAAGAGACATCGGGGTAAGTGGAGTGGGGAACCTCTCTCCCCAAGTCATGACATATTTTTACATGCAGAATAGTTGTAGTTTTATCTACTGGTTGCAGTGGTTAAAAAATACAAAATTTAACTTTTCGCCAGCCAAACAAAAAGAACGTTTCGTAAAAAGGTATTTGTCACCTGTCAATGCACTGGCATAGTTGAAAAATAACCGACGGGCCAAAGATTTGCTAGGGTAACATATAAACCCCATTTGAGTGGAGTTCTTCATTAAATGGTGTGTAAGTTGCATATTGGACCATGATTGGCTTCCAAACTAGTTGTGATGTAACAAAATCCTGCTCGTACATACACATTAACCTCAGACTTAAGGTGAGCACTTTCTCCCTTCAGCAGATAAAAATGAAAACAACCTTCATGCGTCAAACATACATACATCATTCTGCACAGTGAAGCTCAAACATCCAAGTGAACAATAAGCAAAATACATTTTTGACATTTTTACATTTTTCCTTTGATTGTGAAAGACACAGCACATACTAACCTTGGCAAGGTCAGCAACTGTATTGGCCTGATCAGTCAGTTTCCTTTGCTCCATTTTGACTGTTCGCAGTCTAAAATTGAAAATCAGAACCAAAGTCACTTTTGTGCCAAATAAAACAAATGCAGAGTACAGTTTGTTTTGATAAAAATTCAAGTCATAACCTACATAAGTATATGAAAAACTACACCTATCTACCTATATATTACTGCAACTGAGACTTCGCTGTTTGACTCTGCACTCCCTGGTGATGACATATTTATACCTACTGGTGGATGGCCTGCAGGAATTTACGCTGATGGTGGCGTACTCTGGAATGGTCAATCTTCTTGACCAGCTTGGTGTTTTTGTAGATGAGCCACGTCTCCCTCAACACATTGGCTGCTGTGTTTTTTATCTGAGTAGGACAGAATATCATGCAGATGACCAGGAGAATAGGAATGTAATGACTTTGTTTCCAATAGCAAATGTTTGCTTGTTTAAGTAATGTTTGTATCATGGGCTTTGTTTTGTTTCCTGCTATACTGTATTGCATTGTTTTGTTGACTGATTGTTGATTAGGCTCCTCTGTTAAGCTCTGTGAGACATAAATCAGACAAAACATAAACTGACCCAATATGGTACGGACAGAAAATGTACTGTTAATATTAAAAATAATGTAAAGAGACCTTTTTGTAGAGCTGAGTATCCATCATGAAGTTATGGACATGTTTCTCGGCTCTTGTGAGTTCTGACTTCCTTGCAACAACAGCGACCACTAAGGCTGTACAGCCCGCTCCCTGAGGAGAACAGCAGTGGTTAGTGACACTAAAAACTATAGTAATCAGGTACAGTAGAGAGGTGTGAGGTAAAAATGTAGCAAAACTATACACAGCCTCTGCTCATGTAAAAATGTATTACATTTTAAGAAAGGTTTGTGCATTTGCTTATTCCTTCATATAATTTGCATCAGTTTAATACAAATTGTACAAATATATTTACAAATTATGAGATTTACAATAAATTTCAGGCCCAAAAAATGTTGCTATACTGTAGTGAGTAATTTGACTAGTGGGTTACCCTCCACTACATGTCAGGTTGTACTGTATCTGTACAAATCTCACCATGATTCCTGTCAGCAGGCAAACACCCTTCCCACAGTAGGTGTGAGGCACCATGTCGCCATAGCCGATGGACAAGAAGGTGATGGAGATCAGCCACATTGCTCCAAGGAAGGTACTGGTCACCTCCTGTGCATCGTGATACCTGTAGAGACACGACAACCTGGCTGTAACAGTAGTTGATGTAAACTCTGAGGCTGAGAGATGATGTTTTACAAGTAGACTATCACTGATTTTGGTTTTTCAAAAGTGAGAAATTCAGAAGTCTTAAGCTAATACCTCTCACATACACGCACGGTCCACGCTGCGATGATCCAACAGGACACACTGAAGACCAGCAGGACTGTTCCGGGGCAGATGGTCATCAGAGTCTTCATGACAAAACGAGTGTCAAAGCTGATCTTGTTGAGCGCCCCAATGCTGCGGGAGGAAGCGTCTGTGAACAGCTTGCTGTGGAGCAGCATGACCCGGCCAATCAGGTAGAGGCGCAGGAACATCGGCACGGAGAGGATGATGTCGACGTCAGCGTCCGCTACTGATGCTGTGTAGCTGAAGGCCAGTCGAGCAGTCCAGGTGAACACATACTGGCCCGGGATTGGATGGACGGCACAGATGAGGAGCTCAAACACAACAGAGAGAATCCTCTCAAAGGTCATAGCTATCCTCCAATCATCTGCCCCGTTGTCCACCATGAAGAGCTGTAGAAAGAAGAGAGAGAGAGAGAGAAGATATTAGGGTGATGAATTGAGCATGTTAAATGACCCAGCTGACCAGAGAACAGAGGAATATTAATGATACATTTATTTGTTTGGATTAGATTTTGATTTCAATGTTTCATTGAGATGTTCATTGATAATAGTCAAACTTTTCTTTAACTCAGCATTAAGTGGTGAAGTGACTAGTTAAGCAATGTTTGCCTTTTGTTTCATTTAAAAGATTTTGGGGCATTTTATTCAATTGAGCGAGTGGATCACCCACTGCAAATTGTGAAACAATAATTTTGTAAAAACAATTTTCTGGTGGCTTTTGTGCCCCAGGATGTACCACAAATCAAATGAACCACATGGTTGACTGGATGAGTTTTCCCGGGCAGTTTACTAAGAATACTGGTATTAGATTCTCCTGGTAAGGTTTACTCAGGGAACCAACAACCATAGGATATTCATGGAGTTCTTTTAATTCATCCACATACCTGGATTTCCCTTGCATGGTACATCACAATGAGTCCAAGAAGAATGGCAGTAGAGAGGCTGATGAGGCCTTTTAGCACATATGAATATATGGATTCCTGTTAATAATGGAGACAAATAAAGTAGGTGATGTAAAAGTTGCTAGTTCTAGTTACACAGTTGCTATGTTGGCATTAATGGGGCATTCATAAAAAATGGGATAAAAAATCAATCATGACTTTTTTGTACATCTGTTATACTTACACGAATTTTGTCAGGATTACTGTACCTTGCTGTAAAATCCCCTCGACAGCTCCGTCTCGATCACCATTACGATAATACCAAACATCCCACAGACCAACGCGTAGTCGCTCAACTGTTTGCGCTTCCCAAACAGAGCTCTTCTCTGACCCAGCCGGTAGCTAATATCCTTGCTCTTCTTCTGTGGTACGCTGCCCTCCTCCCTGGTCAGGTTCTCGCTATTGGCCTTACTGGAATCTTCTCTGATGACTTTGGAGAAGGCGTCCTCCAGGATGGCACTGTGAAGAAGCTGAAGAGGCTGCTGGCCTGAGTGGAGATCTGCAAGACTGGATCTTAAAGTGCCATGGCTGCTCAGTGGTTGCACTGCATCGCCGTTAACTATGTCACCAGTTTCTAAGGTGTCAGAAGGTGGAGGAGTGTGTTTAGGGAGGGAGAGTTTTGATCCACTGAGGTGCTGAGATGTTGTCTGGAAAAAGAAAGTAAGACAGTCAGCACAGGGTATGAAGAGATGCTGAGAAAAAGAAGACTGCAAAAATAAGAACATATCTGCCTTTACGATCGGGATCTGGACTTAACTTGTGGGATATACAGCATAATAAAATGCTTGTTTCAAATGTTGCGTGCAAATCAGACTGCCTTTATGGGACAATCAAAAGAAAGATTTTAAAAGAGCACGGCATCAACGACAAACTTTCATGCTGTGGAATCTGGTCTTTGTCTTTTGCTTTCTTGTTCCTTCACTTACCTTTAAATTACAGACTGGTAAAATGTCTTTCAAGATGATAATGAAATTCAGGTATAATGCTGCCATTTGACCAAGTTGCCCAGCATTTCCATAAGATTTATTACATTTTTGGGGAAATGACCTCCCACACCGGGTCAGGAAGCCACAGCATTTAAAGAAAATTCATGTACCTGACTTTGTCGCTGTCTAGCCCTCTCCCCCACTGAATCCTGGTTCTCAAGTGAACTATACTGGCTGGTGGAGAAGGACTGGATACTTTTGTTCCTGGCTGGAGTAAAGGACCTCTTCACCCGCGGCGTGCTGGTTAAAGGGTTGTAAGGGAGATGACGGCACTTGAGGACGATGGAGGGATCGCCAGGCGACTTGCAGGTTTGATCACTGCTTGTTGAGCAGTGAGAGTCTTGCTTTTGCCGTTGCTGAACCAACAGAGGTTCTTTACCAAAAAGCTCTCTCCAGTTTAGGTCTGAGGTGACAGCAGGCTGAGGATGTTGAATTTGGTGAAGTTTCTGATTTGTCTCAGTGCACTCGATGGAGTTCAGAGGGATGTTGAATAAATTTGGACAAGTCGCTTGGCTGCTGTCTTTAAGTTTAAAATGATTGCAAGGCTGTTGCTGCAATAGCTCCTTCCGACCTTCTTGGTCACTGCACTGGAGCATGAAATTATCCTGTGGATGGTTTGTTGCAGGTTTCAAAAGATCCCTCTGGTTTGTTTGCTGTGGTAAAACCTGGCAAGTGGTTGGAGCATGGGTGCTTTGAGAAAAAGGCTGGGTGTGTGGTGAAGATGAAAGGTTTCTCTTGTTTGAAACTCTGGTGAGGCAGTCTTGGACGGTGCCCTGTTTTGATTGCGGATGAAAATTAAAAGGATCTGAATGTTGATGTGCATCAGGACAAGAACAACCACATCTATCATTGTGGTTTGGATGTCCCACACTGGTCCCTGCTCTCTCTGCTGAGGGCGAATCATCTCCTTCGCTGCTAACCTGGCCACAAAGCAGCAGCCAGTCCTGATCGCTCAGCTGTGATAAGGTTAAGTTTCGGGTTTTCAGTGGCGACATCTGGGCTGAAACTCTTGGTGGACTGATTCCATTAGACCTTTCGTGGGGTGAAGATGAAACGCAGCACAGACTCGTCTCCTGTGGAGAAGACGGTGCTTCTACAGAGCTACCTGAGCATCGATCGCGCACCCCCACCTCAGGAGTCTTTGTCAGAGGTGAAGGACCTCCTGAGGTGCAATGCTCATGGTCCCCATCATGGAAGACTTCACCCGTTGAGTCAAGACGTCGCGTTGCATTGGTGGGTTTAACCAGAATCAACCTCATGGCATCACTGCAGAGCTGAAATGAGACATTTTTCACATGTAACTGGAAGAAAGAGGGAAGATGAGAGAGAAGAGGATGACATGCAACACAGATATTGAAATATATTTGAATGCAGGATGTTATGGTTTAATGATGAGCACACATTATCCATTAATTCATGTTTTCTTTCTCTTTTTTCCCCCACAAATATATATATATATATATATATATATATATATCCCATGAGCTTAAGGTATAGACTGGGCTGCAGAGGGATCCCACAGCACAATAGAAACATCTAAAAGTGCACCCGCATTTCCTTAACTCTGAGGACTCTTTGAAAAGTATAAAACAAATTGTTTTCACAGGAAACAGAAGAAACAAAGAAACTAATGTTATTTAGCTTTAGACATAAAGTATTTAATTTGTCTTTTGCTTGTCTTTGGCCTCAATACTGGCCTCTGCTCAACGTGAAACGTATAAGTAAAATAAATAAAATGTAATTATAGCAGTCGGTTATTTGATAATACACACTCCTGTGCTTGCACATGGAGTATTTATTCAAGGCAAAATCATCTGTTATAAAAGAAACAATTTGTTTAATCTCAAACTGTGTGTTCAGCTGGTTCTGAAATGATGATGAAATGATATGAAACGTTCTGTCAAAAGCAGATGTGACCCCCCTCTTATGTTTGTCTACTGGACACGGAAATCAGAAAGGCTCAGAGAATTGTACATATCAGTTTCATGCATTATTTAATGAGTTTGGAGGAAAGCAATTCATAATTTAGAATTATTACGTGTTATGGTGCAAAGTCTTAAATGAAAACAAAGGTTTAAGAAGTGGATGTAATTTTGTGTCATCTATTTTATAATTTCTGCTGTGACAATACTGAACTGTGAAAAACGCAAAAGACTAAAAAAAGTAAACTAAGACTACAGTCAGTGATCATCATTCAACCACCAACTCACAAAATTGTCACTCTTTTGGAAAAGTACTGATTTATCCTTTTGTTTTCATAACAGATGTCATCCTGATGCCACTGGTTTTATATGATGTATATTAAATTATATCTATAACTCCTAGAGCTCAGCCCAAAAAGATGGTTACATTGCCATACTGCAAATAAAAAAATGAGTTAACAGCATCTAAGTGTGTGTTCACAAACCCTGAGTAAATATTAATACTCAAAAATAACAGCATGAGAACTGTAATAGTTCATCTTAACTTGCTTTACAATTTAGGCATCATTTTCATGGGTGCTAATCATTTTCTAAGAGCACAAAATTAATTATTCCAAATGATGGTTGTCTTCTTTTGGACTTCAACTGCAACAACATATCAATTATTTCTTTCTCCTTAATAAACAAAATATATGAACAAATCCCAACTACTACTGGTGATCCTTACCTTCTTCTTCCATATGTTATTTTTCTCCAAACTTGAAAATGCAGGTTACAAATAGGAAGTGCTCCCAGTTTGCAGAACAGAAGTGTTAAGAAGAAGAGCAGCCTGAGTGGGTGTTGAACAGCGGCTTGTCTCCTCCCAGTACGAAACACTTGATAAAGGAGCTATGGAGGCGCTTTCCTTTGAAAGTAATGATTTGAATTCAACATGAGGAAAGAAAAGGGCAGCAGCAGCTGGCCCGGCAAAGGGTTGCCATGCAAATAGACAGGGAGTGGGAGGAACAGTGCAGCAACAGGTTAGGATGCAGAACAACAAAAACCTGTAACATCAGACAAGTGTTAAGGCGGAACATCACACGTCGAAGCTCAAAGAAATCCCTATAAATTGGGAGTGGACTGATTGGTTGCTAGGGGACAGAAAAGGAACTGGTAGCTTTCAATGCAAAAAGGAAAATAAAAGGTCAGTTGAACTTGTCATTGAAGCTCTGTGGTTCAAAGGCCTTCGCAGTCTCTTATCTCTTCCGCCACAAGAGCTTGGCTGGACAAAGGTGGCCATTTTTAAATCTGGTTCTGAATGAATCAAGCTGGTGAGTGCAAAGGCCTCCTCAGATGTGTCCTAGATGAGCTAACAAATGGAACAACAAGGACAACTTTGGAGTAATTATATGAAAAGATATATTCAAAAGAAGTTATGAGAAGTCCATCTCCTCAGATGTTCAAAATCTACATTCAGTCAGCAGTGCCGGTGTTTTCTCAACAAGAGCAAGTCTTTTGTTGCTATTTAGAAACAAAAACCTGCAAACATGAAACAGGTCTGATGCCTTTCAATGTGAAAGGCAGGTACTTCACAAAAAAATACAAACTATTTCCAGAAATGTAATTGTTTCTTGATTATTGGTCATTAAAAAAGATGGTTTGTATTATCTAAGCATTTAAAACCTGTAAATGGCTTCAGTTGCTCTGCATATGTTCCTTAAATTGTCAGGCCTCTGGAGGAGCCTTGTTGTATGGTTAAATGCAATTTCATAAATAATACTGCAGATATTTTAGTCAAATTGTTTATCTTGTTTTACCTATACGTTACTTACATTTGCTAAAGCTCAGTTTGTATCCCTGCTTTCTGTCTCTCCACCTGGCATCAGACAAACCTACAAAGCCTACAGCTTGCTGCCTCAGCAGCTCAGTATATGAATGTTGCTGCGCTGGAGAAAACCTTTGTGACCAACGGCAGCACTGGACACCATTGCTGGCCATATAAATGAATACAAAACTAATTCAAAAGCAACAAATACCACCACGGCTGTTTAATCTACCTACATAAATAATTCTGGAAATGTTAGGATGCAAAAAACACAAGTTAATTCTGTTGTTCCAATTAACTGGGTTATTTTAGTTTGGTTGTTAGGACTACCAGAGACTACCAGACCCAGTTCTGCACTTAAAATGACTTATTTTAAGGAAAGTTGCACCCATCCACACAATTTAAACACAGCACATCATAACCTGAGTCCTCTGTTTTCAGAAGCCACCATCCACTTTCTTTTCACTAGCCCACTACATTGGTAAAGATAATAGGACTTTGACGTCATATCTGGCTGAAGGTCAAAGGGTCTGCTAGAGGAGATAAGGGAATGCATCACATTTGGGTTTTACTAGAAACTATGTGACTGATCCTGCTGTTAGCAACACCTTAAAATATTGGAGGGGAAGCATCAGCTAACTATTATATCATAAACAAAATAGCCAGTGAACAAATCATACTTGTGTGAATACTTGAGCTTCAGCACTTGCCATTTGCACTGCAGGTAATAAGACAATAGCTCTAACTAACTCGACAGTCAGGAGTAACAATGCACTGCAACATTTGCTGCATTTAACAGACTCTCTTCCAGAGCATTGTGGGTCCTTGTCGTCTGGCTGACAGACATGACAACAGGGAAAAAAAGTTGTTATGGGGAGTAAACCTGCACAATTACAGTTCATCTCTATAACCACTTGGCCATCCAGCCATACTTTTTTACTGATTACTCTTAATCCACTGGCAACAGTGGCTTCAGTATTCAATGCCAACTGCTTGGCTATTTAAGCAATCAAACGGCTCCCTCGAAGAAACTGGTTAGTAACTTGCCAAGGTAATTAAAAGGACAGAAGAAGGAGCCATGTCCAGCCACAGCTATTTGAAATTTACCAAGATTTTTTCTGGTGAGCGTTTATTTTTTTTACCCTGGACACAAAACTATAGTCAACTTTCTCTGCGAATGAAAAGTAAAGTTTGAACTCTGTAACTCCATCTTCTTTTCAGAATAAACATTGTGAAACAGCAGCAGTTGGCAAAAATGTTTGACATCAGTGTGTGACTTGATAACAACAAGGGAGAAGTCTGGCATTCAAAAAGCAACAAGAGATGTTGATGATCGAGCGGTGACCTTTAATAAGTTACTCTCAAAACATCTGGCTTCCCACCTCCCCAGAAGTGCTAGAAAAGAAAATAATGCAATTAAATTTACTTGATGCTGAAGTGCCTCATTAGATGATCAGTTGCGACCTTGATAGGGGAAAATGAGCTTCTCCCTGCTAATTAATGGAACAACAAAGCCAAGTCCTCTGGTATTGGAGAGATTGTTTCTGGGGGGGGGGGGGGGGGGGGGGGGGGGGTAGTGGTGAAGCTCTCGTCAGCAACACTTATTTCAAGATGAAATCATTAAATTTTTCAACGGAAGTCTCCAATGCACATAGGCAGATGTTTCAAATGGAGTTATGCAAGGAAAGAGTGCATTCACTTTGAGTTGTAGTTGGCAAAGCGTTGGTTCAGGGGGTTCTCTGGCGCCTTCATCCACTCCTTCTTCAACTGATGCTTCAGCTGCGACAACCTCATGTTGGGGTTCTCGTTTTTTAGGCGAGGCATGTTGGCCTCTTCATAGGCAGCAAACGCTGCTTTCATCCTCCGCTCCGGGTGGTGGTCCAGGTCCTCAGGCCCCGTGCTGAAGACAGGAAAAGAGGATGTAATATTGGATTGTTAACATTCACAAGTTATCGTTGCTGTTTTATAGGCCTAAGAAACTTAATTCAACTCAACATCAGAGTATCCACAAGGACAATAGGATGTCACACACAGAACAAACGGTGAATGATCGGTACCTGAGCACAGCGATGGCATCTTCTATTGTTCTGGCTTCCACGGTTCCTTCATCAGGGATAATTCTGTTCACGTTCTCCTCCAGTGGAGTCTCCAGGTGGCTCTTTTCTGTGGGAAGAAATTTTATTTGAAACATGACAAAAGTAGCGTCATAGTAAAGAAAACTTTTGATCCCAAAAACAGCCAATGCTGCTGGATTGTATCTAATCACCACTAAAGTTTCATCATTATTCTAACCAGCGTACTTTGTCGTTATCTTCAACCAAACCTTTACCTTTCGGCTTGAGCTGGTCCTGCTCCTGTTGCTCGTTCTCAAGCGCCTCCTCAATCTGGGCACGAGTCACTTTTCCTCCAGCGCCAGCCTCCTTCTGGGATTTGCCTCTCAGCCTAGCGCTCTCCTCATCCAGAAGTCGCTGGTTTTCCTTTTTCCTCTCTAGAAGCTCAAGTCTCTTCTTCTCCTTGTCATCCTGCAACAGCAGAAATCGGTGTCATCAGACTTTTGTGCTGTGTGTAATACACATACACATGTATTATGACGCATGCAATCACCATTCAACAAGCTATGCTTTATGTTGCTCCACAGCTGTTATGTTGTGCACAATATACATAGTGATACTCAGGTTTACTTAAAACATGCACTGTAGTAATTGCTTAAATCCTGATTAAGTTAAGTATACCTCATTTGCTTCACTCTTATTGTTCTTTGTTCTGTAATTGCTTGTCAATACAAGAATGTGCCACTAGGAACAATTAACAAATAATTCCATCTAGACTTTAGATCTGTGGATATGTGCATGTGACAAATAAGAGGCCACAAGCAGGGCTCCTGTCCAAATCGAAAACAGAGCGTTATAATCCTCATTTTCTTACTTTTCAAAAATGACAGCTCTGCCAGCATCTCCGTCTTGTGTTTCCATTTATTGATTTTTACCTCCTTATTTGTGTTTCAGCTAAAAGTAAACTGACTGTACATGGATCATTCAAGAAGTAGCAAAAGAAGAGTGACAGAACTTCATCGAAAAAGCAAGTTCTTGAAGCCAAAGTGAGCAGCACAACTATGAAATTTCCCACATTTGAACATGACTCCACACTGGAGAGATGGCTCACCTTTCTTTGCTCTTTTTTGAGTACATGTTTGTCAGTTTCCTGCCACAGAGCGTCCTCTTCCTGCTGCTTCTTGCGGGCATCTGCCACTGCCTTGGCCTCGGCCTTGCGGGCTCTGGCTGTGGCCGCCTTGGAGTTCTCGCCCTGGAACTTCTTTGGCATCCCAACAGCTGCTCTTCAGCTGAGAGACAAAGAAAAACAAGAGACCTATCAGAAGAGTTTGACAGTCAAGAGATTTATCAAGGCTGATGCCAAATACAGATATAGCCAGTTTTTATATAATTTAATCCAACCAAGCCAATGACAACACTGATTCAAAAGATGACTATTCTAAAATAGCATTTTGTCTAGCAATGAGACTGAATAGCACTGAGACTTTTTTTGTGTTCATCGCCCAGCGTTATATATTGAAGACAACACCGTTCATCACGCAGTGTTTATATTATGGGATAGATGAGTAGGTAACGTCAGCAATCTATCTAAATAATTTTCGTATAACGTTAACGTGTGAATAAAGTAACGAAAGCCAATTATTATTGTTAGATGGCTACCACAACTAATCATCTGTTTGAAAATGTGGGTTAACAAACACGCATGTTAACAAAACAGACGAGTTGGCAAAGAGGAGGTTAACTAAGACATAACAGAAATTTTCTAAAATGATACAACAGCAGTTTTGCTTGTCAGTGTAGCTAGTTAGCTATAGCTAGCTGATGTAAGCCTGATAAACAATAATGGTTTGCTTGTCAACGAGCCTGCCGTTCGCTAATTGACTTTGCCGAAATTTAACTAAGAGCATAATTATCACAATACACCCATATTCAAGTGCAAACATGGTTTCATACCAGTATGAGAGGAAAAACAGGTCGTAAGTAGACGACAATTGACTGTTGTTTCGAAGAGGCATCCGCCACCTCCTCTCAAACCAGCGCGCACTCTGATGACGTTGCTTCTCCTATGGTTACCATGGATGATGATTACACGGCTCGACGAAAGCTTTCGATTTTGTGCGCTTTAACCTCCACTACACTGTACTTTTAACTCCGCCGTTGCTTTTAGATAAATACGACTTAATTCGGGACTTTGTTAATTTTTACATTTGTATTTAAATGTCAAGAAATGTGAATTTCTTCCAGTTAGGATTATTAAATTATGTATTCTTAGGGAAAATGCAACATGGCATTATTGTTGCCAAATATTGACAGCTGTGTAACTAAAAGTCATATCCCTATTTGTAAACACATTTGCCTCATTGTAACCTGTCCTTAATTAGAAAATCAATTATTCTAAATTATTTATGTCTAATGAACCTCAAGTGCTCCTATTGTGAACAGGTTGCTGCAAATCTTCCACATTGCAACTGCGAAGTATATGTCAAGTTTGTTTGTTGAATGTTTTTCATTTAAAATGTATTTTCCAGTCAAATAATGAGCACATAAACTGTACAAAACTACCATTTTAAGTGTCACAGAAAATATATCTCATTTAGATACAAATGTAAAGTCTGACTAAGTAGTATTTATCTAAAGGTTACAGCAGAGTTAAGTACAGTGTTTTCTTCTAAAATGTAGAGGAGGATAAAGTATAAAAGTGCACAAAATCTAAATACTCAGCCTCAATATATGACTGATTAATAGGACAAACTTTTAAGGGACAAGAGACACAAAAGAGATTTAATTATTAATATTTTACTAAGGTAAACAGTTTACATACGTATACAAAAATAGGAACGATATTGACGCTTTATGTCTGAGATGGTCTAATCTGAGCTGGATTACAGAAACAGCTGGATCTGTACGTATGTGTGTGCTCTTCATTCAGAAGTCATTGTCGCTTTCCTCCAGCAGGGGTGGTCTTATGCCCCCCCTGGAGGGACGAGCACCCCTGGACACTGGGCCCTCCAGACTGTCATCCTCCAAATCCTTGCTCTCCTCCTCCTCGCCTTCTTCATCTTCCTCGTCATCCTCGTCCACATCAATCTCGCTGTCTTCAGTCTGAAACAGCAGGCAAGCAGGGACACGTAATTGCGACAACAAGTCATGAGTCCAGTCAAATGATTAAATATGACAACTTTACTTTCCTGGACAGTAATTAAACACACAATGTGCAACTACAACAGGGATGGACGTGTTTTCATTCTAACTAAACACTGAATCAAAACGTCAATCAGAAAGGAGGATCTAATCACTGAATCACCTCTTCAGCTGTGATGAAAACACCTGGAGCCAAATATCTACAGGGACCAGTTAAACCATTCACCTAATTTAAAGGAAAAATCCATTCCAAACACTTTTTAAAAAGTGTTTAAACACTGCTAAAAACATCTTCACCAAATGCTCAAACATTATACAGACCAAAATGATTTGCAGAAGAGACAGAAATATCATTTTTACACCCATAGGTGCATCAGTGGAGCAGAATGAAATGAAGCAATCATTTCTCTCACTCTCTCTTTGTCTTTCGATATCTCTCAGCAGCACAAAAGAAGTGAGGTTTATACTGTATATGTGCTTCAGTAGTGGTATGATGCAAAAAGTAGTCATATGAATATGTTATCTGGGTACTTTCTGAAATCACAGTGTAGCTTACATTGAAAACAGGCAATGTGCCAAAACCATTGCAGCAGGTCTGCAAGCTTTAGACGTAGTTCTGCTCCATCTTGTTACCTGTATGAACATTCCTGACAGTTATTTTCTGAGGACACAGGCTATGCCATGCAACCGATGAGGATCTATTCCTTGTCCTATGTGAACAACCCCTACCGTGTCAAAACATTTGAGAATGGATTTTTCCTTTAAATACACAAAGGAAACAATGAGTGGACTAGATCCTGGTCCAGCACAAACCTTTCCTTTCCGTAGTTTTTTGGCATGAGGGTTTGACCTTCTGGAAGCAGCTAAAGAGGGCTTTTAAAATACAAGCGAGTGACAGAGAAAGGTAAGTTACTGAAAAGAGTACAAGATGGAAACCCAGAGCTGGTGCATGGGACACTAAAAATATGAAAAAAGTTAACAGCATGTCATTCTGTAGCAAGAGCACAGAGCGCCATCTAGGGCCACTGGGAGCAAAATCAGCAAGAGCCTTCAAAATGAAAAGAGATGCTTGTTACATCAGGCTTAACTTAAAAAAGAAAAAAGAATGAATGTTGTATTGATGTTGCTATGACGGTACTAACCTCATCACTATCACCACCCTGCATGTTCCCGATGAATCGAGCTCCTCTTCCTGTGGTGCAAACAGAGGCAACACTCAATTTACATGAAGAGGTTATGTTAAGTTTGATGATGAGTTTTAATGGATTAAGGAGCATTTCTTTTTTTGGATACGCAGACATTAAACCAATCTGAATCATAGAAAGCAGAACTTAATGGAGATCATTTTCTCATTTTGTGTACCTGCCACGATGCCGTTTCGTGTGGGCCGTGGCTTAGAAGGTCGACACTCTTCCATGTCGCTGTCTGACCCTTCGTCTTCTGGGACGTCCATGTCAGAATCCTCATCTTTCACTGCAGAAAACATATTTCATGAAACCATAAAAGGGGGTAAAGATTGTGAGACAAATGCTTTGTTTTAGGTGTGTGAATGGTTGTCTCACAGGAACTCCTCATTAGATCCCTCTCCTCCTCCCTCAGTTTGTGCTGCATCATCCTCATAGTGTTTTCAGCCTCCTGCAGTGGAAAGAAAAGGACAGACACATGCAGCCAGCTTAACGAGGGCCGGTGAGAGAAGAGGAGCATACAGTTGCATGAGCCTTCATATATCTGTCAAATCCAATATCCAAGCACTTTCAGCCTTAACGCCGGTCTCTATTCTCCTCCATCCACTGCATTCAGGGTAGGAGTTACTCCCATTTTCCCATCTGTATTTTCAATTGCAATGTTTGTGAACACTTTTGTCTTATTTCTCATCATCGCAGGCCAGTGAATGATATTTTTACATAGAAAGGAAGAGGGACGCTCACTTTTCACCTGTGGTCACTCTCCTTTCAGTTATGCTCACATGGTTTGACAGATATGCACAGAATGCCTAGAAATACCTTAGTGTAGTGGTATAACTATGATGTAAGCAAGGTCAAAACATGAGAGTAGGATAAATTACTCTCTCCATGGGCCAAAAAGTAATATTTCTGTATTTTACATTTTAATATTTTTGTGTGTTTTCAAGCCCATATTTGCAGACCTATACAGGTCTCTGGGTTATGCTGGGCATTACTGACACAAAGTGACAATAAGTTTGTAAAAGTGTTAAATATATATTTACAATATATAATATACAATTATATATGTTGTTAATATACAAGCAGTTCCATTTGAAGTCATTTTATAAAATATTGGAGAATAGTTCTTCAACGTATCATACACACACCCACCTCAAACCTCTCCTGCTCCAGTCTATGGTATTCATCCAGCTGAGACTCCAGGAAGCAGAGGTTCCTGAACTTCTCCACATAGGTATCATATTGCTTCTGCAGATCTTCCTCTATCTTCTCATATTCATCCATGAAGGCCGGCCTAAAAAATTGAGAGAGGAACAGAAAACAAGCACTTACAAGTGGGTGAACACAGACATACTTAGCTGTCAGTCAAAGTTTTGTTGCAAGTCAAAGAAGGAACATTTTAAGACGGCTTAAAGCTTGAAAATAACACAACTTGAATGACAAAGATTTTGAGCAAACAGTTCAAATAATTCAAATCAGGTCACTCCCATTCACTCTATGCTTTGTTTTAGTTTACCCAAGGCACTGGGGGTCATTCCTGACATTTTGTCTGTCTTCTACCTGTCAGTTTGTGAACTGACCTGACACTCTGCAGCGTCTGGAGCCTCTTCCGATTCCTCTCCAGGTCCTGCTTCTTCTTTTCTATCTTATTATCCAGACTGGTTTCATCAGAAACAACGTTACTCAGCATGTCTTTGGTCTTCTCCACACTTTCCTTGACAAAGAACACAAAGACATGGTAGCAGATTCAGTGCCATTTCATAGATAAAAACAGGTCCTGTGTGAATTCAAAAAATGAGGACTGTCAGGATAAATACATACCAAAACCTCCTTGATGGCAGCTCTCAGGGCCTTGTCAGTCTCATTGATTTCCAGAGGTCTGGCGATGGCTGCAGTTCTCATTTCCTGTGGGGCATTGAAAACAAAGACAGCAGAGTAATCTCCTGCATCACTGTCACTGATGTCTTTTCAAACAGAGCTGCATTACAATTGTACAGCTGTTATCGTTTGAGAGCAGCAGCGTTGGCTCACTGCATGCTACCAGTCTCATCAGCGCTTACAGCAGAACAGTTTAGGGTTAAAAAGCTACTTGATGGTCAATGGCAGTTTTATGTCTTTCTTAAAATCATTCTTGAAAGGCACTTATATCACTGTCTAAAATTTTGACTGTACCAGAAATGTTTCACATTAACTATGTTTTTTTACTCTCAAGGATTACGTGGACTCAAGATCAAGGAAAATGGAAACCAGTATGTGTGTCTGTGAATATCTGTGTTTCCCCTCACCCTTAGGGCCACCTCTTTTCCCAGTAAGTCATAAAGAGATGCTCCTTTAGATGTGACCTCGGATGCCAGCTGCCGAGCTGCTTTAAGATCTGAAATCTAAAGTGAAGACAGTGTGACACCTGATCAGCAACACATGATTTTCTCTTCTACCTAGGATTTAATAAAAGATAGATGCTGTTTAAGTCAAGTAATGCACACATCTCATTCATTCACATCAGCTTAATTGCACAATATATGGCATTTGCTTCATTTTATCTGTCTTAGTCTCTAAAACAGACTCAACTTAAATGTCACTTAATGTCAATTTTCTAGCTCAAATTCCTTAGAGCTGACAGCGTAGTTATGAAGCTTAGAAATGATTAAGGATCAAGTAACACAGACATAACATTACACAGTGTAAAAATTGCATCCCACCCGTGAGCCAAGGTCGAACTTAAACTTGCTGTTGTCCTCCTCAATTCGGTCTCCCAGGGCCATCTGCTTGGTCTTCATGGCGCTGTACAGCACTGAGGTGATCTTCAGCATCTCTTTCACTGCGTAGCCATCGGCCTGGTAGAGACGCTTGGTGTTCAGCTTGATGTGAGCCTTAGTTACCTGCAACCACAAGAGACACTGGTTAAGACAGATTGACTAACAGCAGGCACTGAATAGCTAAGAGTAATTTGTACATTCTGTATAAAAGAAAGAAAAGACGCCACCATGAACTGGGCCACGGCCTTGATGAAGAATATTCTGTCTGACTCTGTGTCTACATCAGGGGGAATATCCATCTGAGGCTCATATCTACATGCAATGCAGAAAGAGAGGGATAGGGAGTAAAAGACAAAGCAAAATTTATCACAATATTCTCCATTACATACATGATGTTTGCACATAGTTTGGGCTGATCTAACTAAAAACATAGACATCTCATCCAAAGTAACTAAAAGTAGACTGGGATTTGCTTCCAGAGTTAGTAAATGTATTAGCTACACTGAACTGAAAAAATACAGTTTCACATATTGCAAACTACAACTTCTAATTTAATGAATGCAAAATAGTGTGCAAAAAAAAAAATACAGAAAACGAAAAAAGAAAGAAAAATAATATTAAGTGGTAACTTCTTGATGGATCAGTAGGTGGTGTAAAAATTCCAAAGACACCAACACAGATTTTTGGTTTTTGATACTTGATTTTTTTTAAACTTGAAGAGTGTGGCATTTGTGAAGCTCAAGCATACCTCTTTACAAGCCATATTAGAATTTCTGCCACTAAAGTGAAGTTTGGTGTTCTGAAGTTCTCCATGGATATCAAACGAGGATAGCCCAAGGCTCTCATCATTTCTGTGAAATCTGTCAAATGACATGAAACTCCAATTACCAACATGTATATAGACATAAAACATAGAGTTCCAGTTCAGTGCTATAATGTATATTACATAGAATGGGGAGCAGATATCAAGCATCACTTACTTCTTAAGTCTCTGAAGGACATTTTGACCTGCGAGCACTGTACTGGTTCCTCTGGCAGCAAAGGAGAGAAGATGTATTTACAGACAACCGAGCTACTGATTCTAGGCATCAATTTGTGTAGGAGAGAAAGAAGATAAGGATCGAGGCCGTCGTGGTTATGTTGGCCAGACTGAAGTCCTCTGAGACAAATCTGTGATTTCGGGCTACATGAATGCAGTTGTCCTGACTAGATAATAAATTGAATTTGTATTCTGACCTCCATCATCATTTTAGGGTGGTGGAAACTAAAATATTCAACATGATATAGTTAGCTAACAGAATCCCTGTTCAATATTAGATAATGTTTGTTTAACCAGCAATCGAGTGTGTGAAGGTAACGTCAAATTAGAAAACTATTGTAGCAGGGTTGTCACTAACATACATAGCCTAGCTAGCTTGTGGCTAGTTGGAAGTTAGCTAAAACGGTGTCGATGGTTAACGGCAAGTTAGCTTGTTACAAGAGACTATGTTTCTGAGCTAACGTTACCCTATTATCGGTTAGCATATCGTGTTTACTGGACAGACAATGGTTCTGTTACCTGTCGTTGTTGTATCTGAGCTAGCTTAGCTGATCGTTCGCCTCTACCATAGATGGTCTCTATGGAAACCATCTATGGTTGTCCTACGGAAGCTCAACGCGATCAAAAAGACTCATGAGGACCTTTTCAGTGCAGTGGCATCGGGAACATCTGCATTTTATTTCTGATGATGATTGGATATATATATTTTTTTTTTTTAAGTGTGTTGTGAACTGTGGTAGACTGTGGAACTGTACTTTAGTATACTTTTGATGCTCTTGTACTTGAGTTTCTAGGTATACTCCGCTACACAGTAGGGGAAATGTACTTTTTATTCAGTTTTTACTTATAATACTTATATTTTACTTTAAGTATCACACGTATTATGCTGGTTATACTTCTGTACTTTTATTTACGTAACATTTTGCATGTAGGACTTTTATTTGTAATGGAGTACTTTGAAATTGTGGTGTTGTTACTTTAAACTGACTAAAGAAATACTGAATACTTATCTATCAGTATATTCCACTTGTAAATGTGCCTGGTGCAGTAATATCGGTGGCCACAGGGAGGCGACACCTCACGGTCTGCACCACAGAAGTCGTTCATATCTATGGGCTGCACTCCTGACGCAGAGCATGATGGAGCAAACTGGTGAGCCACCATACAACAACAACCCGACTGGAAATGAACCGCCTGCCTGCGGCCTCCACAGTAAACGCCTGAAAGAGCTGGAGAATGCCGCCCTGCAAACCACTTTAATATCACGAATGGAGACAGAATCTGGGGCGGACGCCGGGAGCTGCACGGAGCAGCAGTTCGGGGAGGACGAGCAGTCGAACGGCTTGTCCTTGAACCACCGGTCGGCCTCTCCGCAGCTCAGCGCGGACACCGAGGCGGAGGAAGTGGAGTCTGATAGAAATGTCGCCAAGGAGCGGGTCGAAGAGGAAAGGACCCTGACGGACCATTTAAACAAACGACTGCTCTCCTCGTTTCTGGAGAAGCTTAACGAAAGGGACCTGGCACTTCCTGGTGTTCAGCGCCTGGACTGTGCTGTAGCGGACGAGGACTCTAACAGGGCCGCAGAGGAGTGGTGAAGCACCGGCCTGAAGAAAAGCAGAAGCAACATGGAGGTGGTTGAGGGATTCAGGACCAATGTGCACGGAAGCACAATCCCACAACTTTAAAGACAGACCTTCAGTTAGGCCTACCAATTTATGATGGAGTGTCTGGAAATGTTACGCTTACTTTTGTATAGTGAGAATGGGTGAAAGATTAAGAAAACGCAATAAATGACCATCATGTGATATGAAGTGCTTTTGTAGTTACTCATTGGTTACATGTATGTAGCAGCCCCAATGGATGTGTGGCAGCCTTGTGTGTATATCTGAACTTTGAAGTGACACCTAACCATCAGCAGGTGTCAGTATACACCAAACTATAATACAGCGTAATACCATTATTAAAGGCAGGATATAATCACTTAGCCCTAAGTCATTGGTAAGGACTTCTAACTGAATGAAGATATTATACAGTGGTATAAAGGCCTCGTAGAAGTATGGTTATTTTCCTCATAAACCAGGAGAAAGTAAATTTACTTGTGTAGAAAAAGTACCTAGGTTCAAGTTACTTTCTTTGAGCCTATTTTAAAAATTAATGGTTATAACAGCTTGAGTCTAAATAAAAAAAGTAAGTGATGCTCTCCAAATATGGGAGTGTCTTTTCATCATCAGAAAGATTTCTGACAACTAGAAAGAGAGACACAACTATTAAAATAAGTACTATATTTAAATCTTTAATTGAAAGGATAAGCAGACTTGAAACTCTTCACCTATGTTTGCAACACTATTCTCAGTTTGATGTACCTAGTATAAATTGTATTTATGGTCTTATCATTTAGCTAAAAATTCTATTGTTAAAATCTATGAGGGACCACACAAGAAAATGAACTAATAAACTAAAAAATGTTAGACACAACAACATTACAGTTACATTATATAACACTGGAATGTGAAGAAGCAACCATTAAGCAATTGTCAAAATTGCCAAATTAACACCATAGTTTATTTAGTTATGTTTATCTATATACACATTCCCCTCTTTATGTAGGCAAACTGAAATTAATATTTAAAAAATAGAATCTTGTCTATAAAGCCTAATTTAGGACATTTGATACCTAACTCTTGAAGCTGCCATCAGCAGCGTTCTCACTCAGCACTTATCAGTTGTCTTAATGAGCCTTTGAAGAGCCAGAGAGTGAAGTGTCGACTGGCTATCATTATCTCAGTAGCCACCATTGTCTTACTGTGAGCAAAGCCAAGATGACACACTCACAGGAAATTGTTTACGACCCTGTACATTCCTAACATTAACAGCCAGTTTCCAGTACACTGGGGATTTTACACATGAATGTAGTCACAGACAGAAAAACTTGCAATGTGGAATATGTTTTATTTATTGTTGTTATAAAAGTTGAGCACTTCACAGGATATAGTAGTGTTTGTATACATATGCTATTTATGGTGAATTGGGTTATATCATAGACAATAATGCTATTTATTCAGTACCTATTGTTGCTGGAAATGCTTCTGATACCTTTACGATGTTTCCCACAGTTCATTTTTACGTGAAAAGCCATAACTGGCACGGAGCTCTCCCATTTATAGGAGTGGTACTACCAAATACTACTAACAGAGTCCTATTGCTTCAGGTAAAAAAAAATAAGAGGAAGTTTAAGAGGAAGGTAATAGAAGGTAAATGAGCCCAGAGTGGAGACTGAGGAAACGAGATGAATTTCTGTTAATGCTCACACACAGCCCACCCTCTGTCACATATCCATTAACACTGGTAGAAGCGCAGGTATGCATTGTTACAGATATGGGACATAGCAGACTGAATGTCCTGATGAAAGAGCCCTTCAACACTAAAGGAATTCAAATAACACCTGAGGGTATTTCATCACAGTCAATACGTTCCTTGGCACAAAAATAAAGACTTTCGTTATTCAATCACATTTTAAAAGGAACATGTTAACTAGTACATTTTAGGGATTAAGAGTTGAATCAAACGGTATAAAAAAAATACTACAACTAAAAATGCTTACTGCTACTAGAGAGGAAATGCCACTGTCATTGGTGCTATTTGGGATGAAAACCTCTAGTTGTCCAACACGTCAACTCTGAGTGGTGATTTAATATTCCCAGCATCTGTTGGTTCTTCTTTTTCATTTGCATCTTCTTTATGCAGGTCCCTCAAAGGCACATCTGCCGCATTGTCTCCCTGCAAAAAAGACAGAGATTCTGCTTTTATAACAATAAGAAACAAAAACTGATGGACACCAAGTTACACTGACACACACACACACACACACACACACACACACACACTGAACAATAATACCAAGATTCACACTCTCTGAACATGATTGTGATCTCAAAATCTTGAGTTCAAGCAGTGCACATTTCATCTACCATGTCTGCCAAACATTACATTCATACCATAAGTATACTTCCAACTGAAATAAATCACACACATCAAGCTATAAGTGGTGATCACAAGTAGGATTCTGACACCTCTCACTTGAAATTGTGAACTGAAAGTGTATATGTTTTTTCTAAGTGATAATCAAAGATAATGATTTATTCATTAATGTTTTTTTTACCTGGTTATTGCTATTCAGCCTCACACATGTATCCCAGCGTGCATTGTGCAGAAGGCAGGGAAACATCCTGGACATTGTTCCAGTCTTAAAACAAACATTCACATTTATACATGCTGTGTCATTACAAATCTGTTCCAAAACGACCTATTATAATAAATAAATAATACAGAGGTTAGAGAGAGCGATTCATTCTGTTGTACAATTTACAAAATATATATATAACATTTTGCAACAAAAGCCTTCATTAAGAGTCTCAGGTGCACGTGAGATGCATGTCTCTGGACTGTGGAGGAAAGAAAGACTACCTGGTAGAGATCCACATTAAATGGGAAAAACATGCACACTCCATACAAAAAACGTAAACCCATAAGTCCAGTGGTTAGCTAGCCCAAGATAATAAATAATATATTTTAGAGATAACAAACTCCTGCATTCATTAAGATGTTGGTTCATCCACTTAATCCTGTTCTCCTACTTCTTTATGTTTCTACGTGCATCTATGCAAATAAAACAAGAGGCACCAAAGTCATAAGCTTATCATATAGTACTCACTCTGCGCTCTGATGGGATGTCGACTTGCTTTTTCTTCAGATCCCACCATAACAAACCCTCTCTAATATGATTCCTCTTTGTTGGTCCTGTGTGTAGAGAGAGACAAAATAATTAGTTCAGTTTTCAATGTAATTTAATGTTCAACCACCCCTACTCTGATATAGTATCATAAAAAATGGAACATTACCAGCTTTTATTGCACTGCAGTTATGTTGGATTGCACTGGGTGTAGGTTGGTATATCTAAAATACTGGCACCTGAGTGTAGTTTATTGGCTTGAAAAGTATTTTTATCTTCTTACCTGTTGCATAGCTCACTATCAGCCCAACTAGCACAACCGAACTAGTCGCCATGGCACCGAAGTAGAGGTAGGACATGGAGTAGAAGTTAAGCAGGCCCCTAGTTTTGGAAAAGCTCAGTTTTATTGCTGCAACATGCATCTAGTTCTATGTCAGGACTTGGGGTGATTATCGATACCGATCTCCATCTTTAACCAATGTAAACCA
The DNA here is from genome assembly GCF_043641665.1 of Enoplosus armatus. NCBI lineage: Eukaryota > Metazoa > Chordata > Actinopteri > Centrarchiformes > Enoplosidae > Enoplosus > Enoplosus armatus. The sequence goes on from NC_092186.1 coordinate 18,984,795, forward strand.
CATGGGGAGGAAAGCAGTTGTGTATCAGTGTAGGCCTTGCTGAACTCACTGGTTTTCGGGGTGAAGCCGGGTGGAGATAGAGTGTTGGTTCTGGTTAAGGCTGCTGTTCTGGGTGATGTTGCTGGGTCCACACTTGCCTGTGTAGCTTGGCAGGATACCCATGGTCTCCTCACTGGGTGGGTAAAGAGTTGAACCAACAGCCAGCCACAGAGAGACACAGAAGCCCACAAATATCCCTGAGAACGCCCCCTGAAAGACCAATGAATGCCCAGCTATGAAAGCTGTCTCAAGGAAGTGTTAAGTTAATGATTTTAAATGTTTTTTCTTCAGTTTTAGACAATGATGTTCTTAAATCAGGAAATGATATTAACAGTAAATACAGATTCAACAATGGATATTACGACTAACATATAAAGTATGAACCTTCCCTAATAGATAGAAGCACTGTTCGGCCTTCTTACGGAAAGTGTTCATAATAAAACAGCAGAGGCACAGTAATAGGCTTAGCACACAGCATTTAAACAAATCCAATGTCTAAAACAATCAGGAATTAATTAAAACTTCAGTAAAACAATTTTCCAACATTGCCCTCTGATCAGTGTTGCATTCTTTTTGTCTAAGAGTCCTAGTTTGTTTGTATTTGTGAGTAAGTAGGGTCAAAAACACAATCGATGTTGGTAGCCATTTACTCTTTTTTTTTTACGCAAGCTACCATACTGTAGCTACATCACTATTATATGCAAGTGGACTTGGTGTGGGAAAAGAGAGGTGGCATTTTGTTAACAACACATTTTCACTCAGTGTCTGTAAAAGTCATCTTCTAAAAGGTACGACTAATCCAATCCAGATTGATTAAAAAACTATTTCTATTTTACCCATAAGATTCTTTCTACAAATGTTGTGATATATCATGCGAGAGGCTGTGCATCCAAAAAAAGGAAACTAAACTTTCCACAACTTTTGAGATGTCATGCTTAAGTTTTCTTTATTCAAACAGACCATAAGCCTGGCTACTGGCTTTTACTTTAAGGATTTAAGGTATGTTCAGTAGGTTCAGTTTTCCTGAATAAGGCAAACAACAAAAGAACTTCAGTGTACAACACAGGACAAATCAAGCCACTCACCATCTTGTTTGCTGCTGGGACGAACATCCCCAAAATGAATACGCCCAGTAATGGACCACTGACCACACCCATGACGGTGAATGATCCCTGAATAGGGAAGACAAAGGCAGTTCTGGAAAAGCAACCAAACAAAAGTAAAAAAACAAAACAAAAAAAAAAACTTTAAATAGTAATCATCACTATGGTTTGTATGATGCTTGCCTAATTGTTATTGCTAACAAATGACTATTTAACATTTTAGTACATTTGTTATAGATATTTATTATATTGCATTGTGTTCCATTTCAAACTCTTGTAAAGCTAAATCTTGACCATGAACTGGGAGTTACACAATGTATTAAATATCATAGAATATAGTAATATTTAGGTATTATACCTGAAGAACGCCCCAGTCCAGTAGGGAGGAGAGAGCAGCTACGGTGATACAACTAACCCCGTACAGGAACGCTTAGCGACAAAAAAGCAGAAATCCTGAAATAATGAAAAATGCTATCTTTTACATTCAACTTGGTTACAAAATAAGTGGGATTTTTGGGTGTGAATCACCATACAGAGTCCTTTGGAAACGAGGATCAATTTCTTCTGGGTCATGTGGAGCAGATGAGGTCGCAGCAGATCCTCCATCGTTACTGCGGCCATCGCATTGATACTTGTAGAAGCCGTGCTGTGAAAAAGACATGTGGTTACTACTTATCCCACATCATGTGTATACACTATTAATATTCTTTCTTTTTCCAATTATGTGTGACTACCACAGCCAACAAGGAAGACAGAATGCTCAAATATGTTTCATTAAAGTTTGTTACCATCTTGAAACTACAAAAATTACTTTTCATAAAAATATAGTTATCTTATGGTTACAATTATGATCCTGTGGCAACTATAGAACCAATAAGACAGCAGCGTGTATAGGTGTCTGCCACAATATTTTGGTACTACCACTAGAGGCCGCCACAATAAGACATTTTCAAACTCTACACATTGTGGCTTTAATTGGCTGGAATTATTTCTCTGCAGTGGTAGAAGTAGTACTCATATTGTTTGTTTAAGTAAAAGTACCAATACATTAATGTAAAAAAAAATAAATATATATATATATATATATATATATATATATCAGCAGAAAAAAAAGTATCAAAAGTAAACGTACTCATTCTGTAGACAAAAATGCCCCGTTATATTATCGTATATGACATTATTAGATTGTTTATATGTATGTATCATTGCATAAGTTACATTTTCCTGTTTAATCTAATCTTTGCTTTTTTATGAAATCTTGGATAATTCTCCCTCTTTGAACTTGGACCAGTTATTCAAATAAAACCATCTGAGAGGTTTAAAGTGGAGAGGTCTCTGTGGTGGGACTGCTGACAAAAGACAGATCTGAAATGTGACAAGGAGCCCCAACCACACACTGCTTTTCTTTTGGCCAAAAAGGTTTAATCTTAACCTGAAAAGTAACTAGTAACTATAGCTAAATAAATGTAGAGGAGTAAAAAGTACAATTCATCCTTCTGAAATGTAGTCAAGTAGAAGTATAAAGCTGTAAAGTACAAGTACCTCAAAAATACAGTACTTGGGGTTTAATGAAACCGAGACTGAAATACCTCAGAGTCCCGCTGTATGCACATGCGAGGAAAAGACCTGGAAAGCCAGGGTGACTTTTGAATATGTCCAACACGAAGTACGGCATATACTTCATCAGATGAGAGAGAGGGAGAAATAGTGGAAAAGTAAATATCTTTCAGCATTCAAAACCCAGTATCATTAGAGCCCGACACAGTATCATGCTCTAGTCAAGGATCAATATGATATGATCAATATTTTTTCTGGAGTACCACATCAGGGGCAGAAATCCTCCCAGACTTCAGCGGATCACAGTTGATGTAATAAGCAAACATGACGATGCCGCAGGCTCCTGCAGTGCTCACAATGAGGCACAGACCCACTTGGTTCACAAACAGCGCCCTGCAATCGAAAGCAAACATCATGATAGTGACCCTTGTTTGCTGTTGGCCTTCCGCATTTCCACTATTTAATCACTTACCAGGTAAGGAAAAAATGCAACTTCAGATTTGCCTGATGATGGTTCTGTAATTATAACCTATAAGTTCAAGCCATTTGTTGAAACCTGAAGGACTGTTGTATCTTTTTAATGCAATTTGTGAGAAATTAGATGCTTATTGATGCATGCGAATTAAAGACTCGACTGTCAACATAGTACATAATATCTGTAGGTGACGTCGCTTTTATACAATCTATAAACTCAACCTAAATTTAATTCATGAAAGCTTTTAAATTGCTGTTCTATACACCTGATACAGTAGATCTTCAAGTGCTGGAACTTTATATGAGCGACAAACAGATCTCCACTCACCACTGGGCTTCTCTCTCTGTTCTGCAGGAGATGTAGCGCTGGACTTGAGCTTGGTTTACCCCGTACATGGACAGCCAAACCAATGCGCCCCCGACAGACAGGCTCCAGAAGGTATAGCGCTGTCGAGGGTCAACGCCAAAACTGTTTAAAAACATTATCGAACAAATCAGTGACACTCCACTCTTTATAGACTCTTTCCATTATAACACCTGGAGTTTACATACAGTTTATATTTTGCATGTGGCATTCAGTACATTTAAATGTGGTGATATTATTTCCAAAAACTGTATGTTTGACAAAAAACTCACCAGGTCCATTTACTAGCTTTTTCCAGAGCTTTTGACAGCATCTCAAGGATGCAAAGACCATCTTAGAGACAGGGTTACAAATTCTCCCCATATACAACAACCTAATATAATGTGATTAAGGTTCCATACTTAAGTCCTGTGATGACATCTGAGGAAACACCATTCAGGCTGCAAGATGTGGTGGAAAGCTCAAGAAAAACCTGGTTGCTTTTGTCAAACTTCTGTTTCCTACGTCAAGAAGACAAACTTTTGTGCTCAACTGTATGTATAGTGTATTTTTGCCCGGATGGAAAAACTTACAAGAGTAAGTGACCAGTACCAGTAGTAACCAGTGGTATTTTTTTTCAGCCTGAAATAATCTTAAATCATCATCAAAAGGTAGTTGATACTCCTGCGAAGGAACTGTAGTAGGACTATGATAAGATTTTATGGTGTGAGTATCTTATTATGCACACACGGTAATGTGGGGTTATCCGCATATTTATTTGTTGAAATAGAAGAAAGAAAAACTGTTTTTACTCATTAAAATTTATGCGTGATCCATTATTGGCGATCTCCAGTACCAGCGCAGGACCACCAACCAGAATTGTGCCGTGGATGAAAATGGCCACAAAGCCCGACAACATGACGAAAATCTGGAATACATCAGTCCAGATCACAGCTTTCATACCACCCTGTTACAGACCGATGATGGAAGAGAAAGACAGGAAAATACACCACAACATCTCAGACAAAGAACTAATTATGGACAAGATGTATTCATTGCTTATGCTGTTCCAATAATTTCAGTGTCTATATAGAAGTCTGGTCCGCTGCCAACCCCAAACCAAACACATATCAATCAATCAATACCCTATTAGACACTATTTTCTTAGTTTGTTGTCTGCATGGGTTCACAAAGGGTGGTTTTCTTTTTATACTTGCAATCAGAGATGAAACAATATAAAGTAATGTAACAAAATCCTAATGTTATATTGAATATATCCATGTATTACAGTAAGTCACTTACAAATTACTCTTACAGTATTATGTAATGTCACCCCTAGCCCTGGTTAGGAGTGGGCATGTAAAGGTCAGGGTATGCTCAAAACTAAATAGTCGTCCGAACATGGCTGAAGGTAAAAGTGTTTATAGCTGTTCTGAACAGGCCGAGTGGAAGGCTTGTTGTCACAGTGACACACGATAATCGCTCAAATGCAGATAACGGTACATACTGTCACACTGACTTCTGACATCTTGCTCCCAACCAACTCTAGGAAACAATCCCAAAATCACAGACTTTAATTAAAATTTGTGTCACAGGGGAAGAAGCCGGGGTAGTCCTGAGGAGGTCTGTCAAGTTCTCAGCAAGATACAGGTAGAGGACACAGGAACATTGACCATGCTGCTGACATACACTGCTAAATCTTCATTGGCTAGAGTGAAGTGTTGCATACTGTCAATATGTATTACTGGACGCACATTTGAGTGTCAACAGAAACCAGTCCTGTCAGTTTAAGAGCGTCTACCCTGAGGGCTATGCTAGTTTTATCAGAAAATGAAAATATGTCATCTTACCAGTGTGGTGTACAGGGTGCAAATGATCCCAGTAGAAAACAGAGACACCCACATGTTGAGTCCTGTAGCTGAAATAAACAGTGTTCTTACAGTGTTAATGTGTTTATTCTTTAACCTTATTCTTAAAGTACGAAAAAAATGACTGGTCATTAACAGTGTTTGAACATCATTCAACACACTCTGAATGGGTTTGAACAAATATTTCAAAAGCCCCCATTTGAAAAGTTGGGCAGGTATAAGGCCTTGCCCTCCCTGCAGCAGTGCTATTTAAACCGTCCTTATCCAATATGACAACAGATGATTTTTTTTCCATGGGTCCAGCTAATGTTACCTTGCCAGTTCTTTAGTGTTGGGTACAAAAATGCAGGACATCTGACTAGATACACTTTTAAACGTGGTGATAACGTTGTGAATTCATCTATTTCATGTTGTGTATGTATCATTTGTGACGGACCATATAGCCACGAAATATAGCCACAATGCCGAGTGAATGAAAACATCCCATTATTTGATACAGACAGAGGGACATCAGGTGATCTCTCCTACCTTGGTTGAGGATCAAGGCAGGTGCATAGATGACAATCCCTGTGTAAAGCAGCTGAGAAAAATGAAACACAAGGACATCAGCAAACACACAAAATCACTGCCTCACATGTTTAAGAGGTCATGCTTGTTTTGTGAAAATTAAAGAACTGCCTGGCTGGAGTTAAATTCACAAAGCAAATATTTGCACGAGAAAAATCCCCTTTAAGAGCACTGAATAGAACAACAATACCCAGTAGCAGAGAACTCAATGAGGTCTGTCTCACCGTCGCCATGAGAAACTGGACACTCCCCAACAGCTGCATCCCTCTGCCAAATCTCATCTTCAGATACTGTGGCAGGCAGATGGCTAGAGTTACAACACGGCATAGTATCTCTGCTCACATCCCTCGTCCTTCCTCACCTCTTATATTCACCGCGTTTAATGACCCACAGGTGCATTTCAACATTGTGGCAGAGACATCCTGACCCTGCTTCTACACGATGGTTGCTCAGAAATACTTAACTCTTACTTAGGTATTTTAATGCTTAATTACTTGGTGTTTAGTTTGTTTAAACCCTCAAATCAAGCCCTTCTATCTTATATTATTCTCCAGAGAAGTCAGTTTTTTGGTCCACAAATCTTCAACCACTGCCATTAAAAACAAATAAACTGTTCTTGTTCCTTGGATAATAATTCCTTTACAATATAGTATTTCAAACAATACAAATTGAAATCTTAAGATCTTTGCAAACAGGCTACAAGAAACAGAAATGTATATTTAACTAGGATAATAACTGGAAAATCATTATGACCTGATTGGTGCTGGTGATGCCCAGTCGAAAGAAAACAGGGAGGAAGAGGTAAGCTGTCAACAGGGAGTTGATGCTTTGTCCGAGACACATGTAGAGGAATTTAAAGCCATAGCGAGAAACCTCAGAGGGAACACCCAGAACCTGCACCGCTGACATAAAACTGGCACAGAGCGACAGCCCAACAGGCACTGCTGGCATGCTCCGACCTCCGGTGAAGAAGTCATCAGCACTGGCTTCCCGTGGATTCTTCTTCAGGGCCTGGAAGAGTCCGATTGCCATTGAGACCAACAACATGCCAGCAAAGACTGCATAGTCAGTCAGGACAAAGCCTGATCTGGATGGTTCACTGGCAGAGTGCTCTTCCATTATTTTACTTTGATGCTCTTGTGTGGTGGATCAAGATGTTTGGCAGATCTGTCAGAGTAAATTGGAGGCAATTAGGGATTAAACGACAACTGATGGAGACACAAGGTATATATGTAATCTATTTATGGTGATAGCTGTAGGATTTCCTCTAATGTGAGAACTAGCGACAGTAGGCAGTGCAATGTTGCGACAGGTTAGTCCCCCCCCCCAAAAAAAAAAAATTGTGGTTTCTCCACAGATGTAGTTTATTCATATCACAACTTACAATGCATCTGCTACATCTCTTATGGCAAGTCAGTTCAATTCATCACATTATACCCCTAACCACAGTGACATAGGTCTTTGGGTTTTAACAGACACTCAGCTCCAACTCCCTCCCGAAACATCAAATAAATAACATCCCAATATACACATAACATGCACACTCCAAAACACATACCGGCTTTGCCCCTAGAGCTTGTGACACAGGCGAGCCTAACAGAGTCCCCGCACCATTCAGTGCAGCCTCAGCTCCTCAGTTCGCCTATATATCGCGTCTTGTCACTGGACAAATGTCACTGGATAACACCTGTGCAACATTTAACAGAAAGAACTAAAAATTCCTGGGTAATAACCGTGATAAAATTTAGCAAGATCTTCAGACATAATGAAACGGGTGTAGCCTGATCTGTCATGGTGCAGATGACACATAAACTGATGCTCCGTAGAGTCAAAGGCCATACGAAAATTGTCATTTTGGAATTCATCAATAATGTAATTTAGGACTGTCTTGAATTTATTAGCTAGACATAATGAAATCATTTTATAACCATTGTTTAGCAATGAGATGGGACACCAATTATCCAACATTAAGACATCTTTCTGGGGCTTTCGGCACAGTGAGGGAGGGAGTTCTTCATTTTTGATACTCTCCATAAAAACACTAAGCAAAAACGGAGCCAGCTCGCCTGAGAACATTTTATAAAATTCAGAAGTCACTTAAAGTTTCTTAATAGCATCCTTTAAAATAGTTATTGGACTATCACATCTATTGTTTTGTCAACATCTCCAGTTGTCTAAATATTGCATTGAATTGGATTAAATATCTTGTGGCTCAAGAGGGGGAGCCGGTCGTCCACTAATTCCTCAAATGGGGCAGTTTGATCCCCCGCTTTGGATAAAAGCGCTACTGTATATAAATGCATAAAGTTTTCTTGTAACCAAAAAACACTGTGTGTATCATCCTTGATGTCTATTAAACATGGTGAATGAATTTCGTTCCGCATAAAACATTTGCAAAGCCAATTTTTTGAATATTTTTGATTTTTATTTTAGTTCACAGCCATGTTTGCTAGCTTGCAGTTTTCTTCTTCACTTCCTTTGCTGGTGCACTGCATTGCTACATTTCTTTGTTCTTCACTGCCACCAACTGTCGATCACTGGAATAGTGTGAAGCTGGTGGGAGGAATGTGTATTGTGTGTCGCCCTCCTCATCCATGTGTACGATACAAACAAAACCAGAACCCACTTGTTTAAACATTGCTCAATAGAGCTACTAGTGGTCATAAACTCCATGGTACCTTTAAAAAAAGTTCTGTTCACATTACATATTTTAAAAAATATTTTAAAACCTTCCTCTGTCTTCTTCTTCCCTGCCTTTCTGACACATTGCTGTTTTGTGGCACATTACCGCCACCCACTCTTAATTAGTGGAATAGCATAAAACTGTCAGAATGCGTATCTTGTTGACAATCATTAGTGCTATTAGTGGTCAAAAACTCCACAGGGCGGCTTTAACTTTCATCTAGTAGATATTAGATGCTGATGAGAAAGACCCAAAAATGTCCCATCTACTTGTATGTGGGAAAGACAAACTGGGAAGTGAAAACTAAAAGTAGTTGTATCGTGTTTCTTTTCAATTGTTAAAAAAAGGAAAAGAGGGATCTTGATCTTCAGTATATTTTTCCAAGTGTAAAAAAGGTCTAAGCATATAAGAAGGCTCCTACCAAAATATCCTTTCATTTAAGTAAAGTTGTGTTTTAGGTGGTGTATGATTGTGAATAATCTATAATGTGAGAATAACCTCTATAAATGTGTCTGATTCAGAGTAGGATTAGAGCACTGCAGCTAAAATGTGCTCAGTAGCACATCAGGCTTTTACAGTTTTTAGAATTGCAGTAAATAAGGAAGACACATTTGTGGCAACGCTCTGAAAGTGACCTGCTGCCGATGATAAATCTGCATATATTTTCTCCTAATCAGAAAGTTGAATTCAAATTTCAAAAGACTCACCGCTGCTACTCCACTCAGCCCAGTTGCTGCCACTCAGTGAAAGAGGAATGTGCTGACAGCCTTCTTCGGTCCTCAGCAGCTGCTTTGCCTCCACACACCTTTTTTAATGCAGCGTGAGCGTGAGGTGTGGTGCACTGTCAACGTTCCTCCCCAAGAAAGCCTCTCAGGTGTGCATGGTGAGAGGGTCAGGTAGGTTGGGCGGTCAGAGGTTTACAGAGCATGACCAAAGAGAAAAGTAGCCTACTCTCTGCAGCACATGATCCTTGTGTGTGTGTGTGTGTGTGTGTGTGTGTGTGTGTGAATATGACCGAGTCTATAGTCTTCTTATTACATAGTACACTAGTAGGACACACAGCAGGACTGCAAGAAACACTTATTTTCATTAATTTCTCGATTAATCATTTAGTCTATAAATAGAAGAAATTCTCCATCATAATTTCCCAGAGCCCAAGACGACAACTTCAAATGTCTTGTTTTGTCTGAGCCACAGACCAAAACCCAAAAGATATTCATTTACAATCATAGAAAACTAAGAAGACATGAAAATATTCACATTTGAGAAGCTGGAGCCAGAGAAATCTTGACATTTCTGCTTAAAAAAAAACTTAAAAGCGACTCATTGATCATCCGAATTGTTGTTTCTTAATTTTCTGCCGTTTGATTAATCGACTAATTGTTTTAGTTTTACGGAATATGTAGCCAACAGTTAACACTTAATGTGTTTTGAGGCGTCACATGTAGACATTGCCTAAAGCCAAAACTTTTGGTAACCACTGAATTAAGGAGAGTTTTGACCACTTGACAATATAAAAAATGAAATGCATTCATCAAAATGTGTTTCATATATGTCAAAACCTTTATTGCGAGTTCTGAAATTAAGATCTGCACCCTTCGCTATGCAAAGTATCAAAACATTTTCTCCAGACCAGATTATCAGCGTCATCATGAATTTAAACTCACAGCAAGCAGCAGAAGTTTTCATGCGTGTCAGACTGACAGGCTGTACAAACTAAATAAATATAGAAAGAAGCACCAGTTATAAATAAATTTATATTAAACTTCATGTATCTAGCTCCTTTCACAGATAAAATGCTGCCAGAAGTGTTTCAGTAAAAACGTCGACAGCCGGACGTCCAACTTGGTCAAATCTCTGCTGACTAATAGCTTAATAGTTTCTGAAATAAGAAAAGTCAAAGACAAATCAAAATGCCCGCGGAAAAATGCATACACAACTTCACTTGAAACAAACTGCAGGAAGACACAACAAAAACAGTGGAAAACTAAATTACAGGAGCTTCATGATGTTTAAATTTGCAATCTATTGTGGGATCAAACTATTTCTCAGAATTGATCCTCATGTTTTCCTTTTTGTTGTTATCTAAGTGTAATGCCTTTGCAGCTTTTTTCAGAGATACAATTACAAACATTGTATCAGATACATTACAATCATGTCACATCTCGTCACCAATGGGCACCTTTCTCTGTTTTATTGTTGCTGATGCTGATTTGCTCAACAGAGTAGTTATCTATTATCGTAAGTCCTTTATCTTATCTTATCTTATCTTAAGTCTCCTTTTCTTGTGCCCTTGACCCCGTGCCAAGCATTTGACAGCTTGGTCTTTGACAAACAGCACTGTGCTCTTCTGCTTTGCTTGATGCTCAATTCTAGCACCTTTTTAGGAGAATATTGCCTGTAAATAAGAAATATTACCAAAATGTTGCAGAGAAGGTGCAATAGCTTCAGTAGTGTCTGCAGTCTTCCTCTCAGTATGCATACAGCCCCAACAAGCTCCAGAAAGACAGTAGGGCAGCATGTATGTGGCCTGTAAGACGAAACCCAAGGCAAAGAAAACCCTATATAACGCTGCCTGCAGTACTAGCTGATGCTCATTAAGTCATTGCTTAGTAATTGAATGAGACTGTTTAGAGAATTTAGGAAAGTCAACCTGGAATTATAGAGTTTTGAAAAGTGTATTTTTTAAAAAATAAGAAATTTCCAGAGTGGTAACTGTGCCTTTGCCTGCTGTAAAGTCCTTTCATCTACAAACATGGCATTTGTTTCCTAGTTGACAGTCTTGTGAATTGCATTTCAGAAATCAGTGGTTGGATGGCTAGTTAAGGGCAAAACAACAAATTTGGTTATCAGGGTACAAGCCAAGAGAAATAACCTCATTTCACATCTTTCATCTTGCAAATTCTCTTAACACTACATCTGCAGATAAGAATATGCGGGTAATCTTTGATAATAATTTAAATTTTAAAGCATACTTGAAGAACATTGCTTTATATATGTCCCCTAAGGCTACAGCCAGCAGCCAGCTAGTTTAGCTTAGCACAAAGACTGGAGGTAGTGGGAAACAACTAGCCTACCAGCACCTCTAAAGTTGGCTAATTAACAAGTTATGTCTCGCTTGTTCAATCTGTACATAAACCAAAGTGTAAAAAAGGCAATTTGCCATTTCATTAGAGGTTATGTACGCTGTAGTATTTCTTGGCTTCAAAAAAACGGTCCAGCACATAACCCCCTGTAAAATGGAGATCAAGTATTGCTGTGTCACTGTCCACACCCTTCATGACATGATACGATTGGCTGCACAAGCACTTACAGTAAGATATCAAAGAAAGTAAATCATAAAACTGAAATAAAGTAAAATCCATAAAACAAGTCTATAAAAGTATATTTTTGGTAATAAATGTTAAAGATCATACAGTATATATGTAGGCTGTCTTGTTTGTTGGCTGATTAAATCAAAGAAATCGGACTTAAGTCCATCCAAAATCTTTAAATAGGCATCTGCTTTTAGAGATTTAATTGATACAACTAGTTTTATTGGCCTGAATGCTTCTATGAGGATGCTCAAAAGCTCTGAGTCTTTGATTATAAAACCTTATCTTTGGTTTATTTTCTGGACCTTGAAACAACTACAAGTGTACTGTTATGAGAAGTAAGGCTGTACACAGGTCTGTTACATAAGGTGGGAGGAAAGGGGGATGAATTGGGGTTATGTGTTGAATCTTAAAATCAAGTTTCTAAAAATCAAGGACAAAACTGACATAATATGATTCATTTTGAGTTGTAAGAGAATGCAAGACCTTCAACAATCAAGGCAATAATACAGGAACAAGATGGCTCCTCTCATTCAGTCATATTCCACTGTGATAGAATATTAACAGATCCATTTTCCTGACACAGAAAATATAGATATTGGACACCTGAAGGACATTCTCAAGTGTTACAATGGGAGTTGTTCTGCCTATTTTACAATTATACACTGTGATCAAGTTCATTCAGAAAAACATTGTGAATCAATGAAAACAACAACCTTCACAGCACAAGCTGCCAAATATATAGGACGTAAAATCAGTCTGATGTGACCTTCCTGTGGTTGGCTGTTACAAACGGGGATATAACAATTCCTCAACAATCCCACTTTCTTGTAGATATGGTAATAACTGTTGGGCTTCACTTCACCCTCCTCTCAGGGGGAGTATGACCCCACCAAACATTTGCAATTATCATCTTGAGGGTTTGTAGTTTCTAAAAAATCACCAGTTTCTTGCTAAATAACAAAAATCCTTCAAATGCATCATACATTTTCTGTAGACTAATTGACCTGTGGAGGATGCCAGAGAGAAGTGTCTAAGGCTCAACCTCAAGGCAGCGTCAGTAGAAATGTTTTCAGGCTTTTTATGGTAATCTGCTAATAAGTTTATATGAACATTGGGTTTCATGTCTGATACTCAAAAGAAAGACTGCTTATAGGGTATCAGTTAAATATGTTAAATATGTTTATCAAGATGGACATCATCAAGAGGAAAAAGGTGAAAAAAATTGAATGTGGGACAAAAACCTAGTATAACATGGATCAGGGGAAAAATCTGTAATTAAACGAACATGTAATCCAAACATTTGCCGTTCAGACCAGATGGTTTTAAAAGCTGTAACAGGAAACTGCTAAAAACCACAGGGCTGAGCAGGGAAACCACAGTGTCAGCTGGTTCTTCTTTTCCTGTAATATCAGATGAGTCGATTTCTGCGCAAACTGCGTTTGCTGTCAGGAAGACTTCATTTCATTAAATTTGGACTTATGTGTTTTAATATATCTTTATGCCTCTCCTACTACCCATTTCCAGTTTCTGTTGTTTCCCCCCCCAAATGGTTCATCCAGAAATCCACACTGATCTGATCAGCTGTCGTTTAGAGCCGCCACTTGCAAGGCAAATACCTGCTTTAATCCAGAATTTGAAGCAATTAATCAGAAAATCTAGATGGCAGTTCCTTCTATCCTTCTTCTTTTTGTGCAAACAAATATGTAGCATCTACCGTGTTACATCTTGAAGTTAAATGTACAAAAGGTCAAGTCATGTTTCCTCCAAGTTGATGTGTAGCATTTTGTAACGGTGCTCTTAAAAACTAGTTGGTATATCTGAACACAATACAATACAATACAATACACACCCGGACATTTATTCATTATCATTGTTTATATATATATTTAATGTATTTGTAACTGTGTCAGTTCAGTCAGTGGGCTGATAACAGTTTGACAGAGATGACACCAAACTGTCGCATCTGCTTGCCTAAATCAGGAAATCCTATTGAACTTCCTGTCAACACGCACAGAAAGCGTAAACGCAGAAGTCAAAGACAGTCCTGGTTTTCAGCTACAAATGATCGACATGAGGACTTCTGTTCTACAAATGTAAAGGTAATATTGATATTCATCTTTAGCTATAAAAGCATAAAAGCTGTTTAGATGTGTTAAGAAATGTCAATGTGTGGAGAATGTGCTGTTTTAGCACCTATTTCATTGGTAGTTAGCTGTACATTGTAACAGATTATAATGATAATTCATATTTAAATGCCAAGTAAAAGTAATCAGATCTGTATTATCAATGTGTTATCAAAGTAAACAATGTAAAGTATCTGAAAACCAATTTTGGAAATATGAAACAATATTATGTATTATTACACAGTATGACGTATTTCACATACTGTGTTTCTGATTCAGCTACAACAGTACATGGTGAGAAGTTACGTCTGATATAACGGGAATCCCCACAAATCTACATTTTGACATTTCAACAAATCATTGAGAGTCATGGTGGGAAATTTCCTCATATGTTATAACACACAAACTCTAGAATCCAAATATACAAAGCTCTATACTTAAACAACATGACATTTATATTCTGTAAACTTTGTAATACACCCCACACCAGTAACAACTCTGTGTTTGAGTCTGAGCTGTGTGAATGGGATTTTTTTAGGCTTGAAGTTTTGGTGGGGAACATCACTCTGAATCACTCAGTAAGCCGACTAGCAAGTCATACGACAAAAAGTACATGGATTTGTATCAGTTCTGCAAACCTGCGGTGACTAAATAATGATTAAATGAATCACTCAATGAGAAGCTGTCAGCTGAGTTTTACAAAGTTTCAGAATGCTAATATCACACTAAACCTTTATATTCTGAGAGAAGTTCAAATGTGTACAATTTGGCAGTGGTGGGATGTAACCAAGTACTGTACTTTTTAGGATGCTTGTAACCCTAACCCTAACCCTACTCTGAGTAATTTGTCATATTTTAGAAAGTATATGTTTTTACTATATTTAATTTGTAGCCAAAGGAAAATGTGAAGTCACATTAAAGCAGGAAAACCATCCACAGTAGTGTAAAAAAACAGTGAGGAGCCACAAACCTCACACAGCGAGCTCATGTTTATTAAAGAGCATTGTTTGTGATGCTTAATTCGAAAGTGACAGATGCGGCTGTTTCATTTACATTTGCATCTTGTTTTGATTTCAATTTTTCGTTGTTATCACTTCCTGTGGGCAGAGATGATTTTCTGAATGCAGCTTTAACAAACCACGAGGCAAATATTTGTTTATTTTCCTGAACCTAATATTTCTATTAATATGAACCAATGGATCAAGTGACAGTACCCCACAAATACAGTTTTACAATTTTTCAAGATTATCCAACAACTTCATTTGCATTTGAAACTGCTGAAATGATGTCACCCTGATGTAATATCAGTTTCCTGTTATACGCATCTATAAATAATTATAAGTCTGTTGGTTTGGTTCTCAGAAGTATCCATGGATCTCAGTGAAGAGGAGTTGGCCCCTCTGGTGATCAGAGACCGGGGAGGCAGCCAGAGGTCCAGTTCTAGTGCTGGTTCCAGTTTACAAGTGCACCTCTACTTCTTCCCAGCCTCAAAGGAGGAAACAACAATTCACATTTCATCTGGCCAAATCTCTGCTGAAAATGTCTGCATCCAAGCAGGCAAAAAATGTGGTACGATTTCACTGGCAAATCATGAGTCTGACTTAAGGCTAATACCAAAGTTTGTGTGTAAAATAAATTGTACAATTTTGTGTACTTTATGCTAAAATATGTAACATTTTACATTTCATGTAAATTTGTAAATGTATTCTTACAAGAGTGCAAAAGGCTAGGGAAGTCAAATAGCATCACCTGGTCAGTCAGGTTATGATGATATATGTGATCTCTTTCTCCAGGCATCTTACCAGTGTACCAAAGTCTTTTTGGTTTGGCATCTGCCGATCTCTCATTTTGGTATCCTCCATCGCACATG
The DNA here is from genome assembly GCF_043641665.1 of Enoplosus armatus. Lineage (NCBI taxonomy): Eukaryota > Metazoa > Chordata > Actinopteri > Centrarchiformes > Enoplosidae > Enoplosus > Enoplosus armatus. The sequence goes on from NC_092186.1 coordinate 19,000,739, forward strand.
TTCAACATAGAAGGAAACTTACAAGTCCACTTTAGGGTCAGGTAGGTGAACAAATAACTGAAAAATCATACATTCACTCATTTACTTCAGGAAGTAGTGTACATTACACAGTGCTAAGATATTTTATGGAATGGGATGTGACTAGCTAAACTAAAAGAAAAACAACTAGACACAAAGACAGTAAAGAATTTCTTTTAGGATCTTTTAATCAAAAAGAGATTGTCATTCTTTTACAATCTGTTGTTGTTTTTTTGACTCAACAAAGCATGTGAGAGAATGTGTCTATAGTTAGCTAGCAACAAAAGCAAAAACAATCCCCTTATTCTTTTCCTGTCATCCTACAAATGATGGCACATACAAAGTCAAAATCACACATTTTACTTGCTTCTTGTAGTAAACACTTGCAGTCACAGAACTACTTTTAGTACAGAGGTAATAACAGCTTTAGCAGTACTAGTTGAAGTCAATTTTAAATGAAGAATTTTGTTACCAAATGATCATGTTCAAACCTACCTGCAGAGGTACACTCACACAAGGCATGTCTAAATCTATGCACGCATATTTCAAGAAGTTAATGTTTTTTTGGTATGCAGATTTTTCTTTGGAAACTGGTTTGGACAAGGACCAAGAACGTCGTACCGCTGCAGTCTGACCAGAGACAGAATCAGTCCAGTGCTTGACTGCTGCGTCATTGATTATCTCTTTGCTCAGGTAAAGTATAAAATATTTCAAAACATGTAATTTATTTACACACTGAGATACATAATTTCACTGTATATCTTATTTGAATTTACTACAATGCATATTTATATCAGTATTTGTGACGTTTTTGGATATATACTGACAATATTCTCATAGTATTTTTTAATTATTCAATTAATTGACATTTATCCGTAAGGTGGTTTGATAAATCTTTATCACATTAACAGTGGCATAATGTGCAAGACATCTCCTGAACTGCTATACAAAACAAAGAATGATCAGGTTAAGGGAGAAAGTACAAAGGTCTTATGTTCTTTTAATGTAAACAAAGTTTTGACTCTACCCACCCATGTAGTCATCTTTCTCACTAAACATCTGCATTGCTTTCTAGTACTTACCCCAATATCTCAAAATGTATAGGCCTATGTGTGTCCCTTGTTTTGAATATGGAAGTGCCAAACAGTTAAATGCCAGGAATAGGTGCATTCATTATCCATATTTTAAAGACTATGTCCTTCACATTTCTTTTGGTTCATAGTTGCGAAACGACTTTATTGCTAGTGAGGCAGGAGTGTCTCCACCTTTGAGTGCCCAAGAGGAATGCCTTGGCCTTGCGGTGCTGGATTTGTGGAGAATGGCTAAAGAGCGCCATCAGAGTGTAAGAGAGGTCTGCAAGACTGTCAGGTATTTACATTTGGATAATGTTTAATTTTGCCCAAACCTGGCCTCACAAGTTAAAGTTTAAACAACCAAGAACTTTGTTGAATTAGATAGAATGGTTTCTTTTCAAATGATTTGTTACATTTGCTGTAGCTTGCAGTCATTACAGCAAGTGTTATACTATTCCTCTTTCAGCTACAAATCATGCCTTCCTAAGTCACATCGCCACGACATCCAGAAGCGAAACCGCCTGGATCGTTATCGAATCCGAAACACCCTCAAGCGTTTCTTAAAGAAACTTGGCAACTGCTCAGTAGATGAGTGCAGCTTGAAGCTGAAGTACCTGATTGAACTGGCGGGCATAGAGCCGTCTCTGGGAACCGAAACCTTCAAAGTGAATCCTTCTTCCTCCCATTCGAAGTCAACTTTCTCTCTTGTGTGGGTCTCTGGGGAAACGGGAATTCAAACCAATGGAAGTTGTCATCCTGATGAAACCCTGATGGTAAGAACAAGTTCAACTTACAGTATGTTTGGGTGGGAATGAGGCATAGTGAGTTAGTCCTTCATTCCTTCATGTGTTATGTCTTGTGTTGTTCTCCCATTTCTATTTAGCTTGTAAACTGCATTGTCATTAGGTCTTGATTAGTTAGATCTACTTTAGTAACTTTATTTATATAGTAAGTAACTTTATTTTATAGCACCTTTCAAGAGCAGAAATATCCCAAAGTGCTACACAAAAGAAATGGAGCATCCAACATACATACAGACATAAAACACCATACAAAAGCAATAAGAACAAAACAGTTACACAAAGGCTACTCTAAACAAAGGTGTCCAGAGCGTCTACAGATCTTAAGTCCAAAGGGAGAGAGTTCTAAAGTTTAGGAGCCCCAACCTCAAAAGAACAGTCCCCTTTAGTTTTATGCCTAGATTTAGGAACAACCACAAACCCTTATCAGAGGATCTTAGAGACCTGCTGGCAATATAGGGCTGCAGTAGCTCTGTAATTATGATGACTTTACGTGTTCATATGCAAAACGTAACACGTACATGCTCCAGCAGTTGTACTCCCCACCTCTGAATTAAGAGTTAGAGAATTAGAATGTTGAGAATTAGATGTTGTAAAATAATCAGCCTCTCTTCTTCTTTTTTTTTTGGAGTGGCACACCTTCTGTGATTTCAAAGAAATCATTGACATCAGTATAAAGAGGGTATGCCATGAGCATGTTCCCCAAGACACAAGGATGGTGACAATAACACGCAAAGATGACAGATGCTTGGTAAGGGACATATTTTACATTCGACACTTGCCCAATCACTATTTTCCATTACTAACTTTTTCAGAGCTTACTGTTTTGGTTTGATGCAAAAGATGCATGTTCACTTATCCTTGATTTGCGTGACAGGAAGCCAAGTTCCAGAGTCTCAAGGACGCACTTTCATTTGTGTCACTTGTTGATGGCTACTTCAGACTGACCACAGACTCTAGCCACTACTTCTGTCAAGACATCGCTCCTCCAAGTATTCTGGCAGGAATCAAAAACCATTGTCATGGCCCAATCACGTGAGTCATTTTGATAATTACTGAAGCCAACACCACCACTCTCATGCACCTGTTTTAGATATGTCATTCATATCTTGTTTGATCAGATCAGAGTTTGCAGTCAACAAGCTGAAAAAGTCTGGATATAAAGGGGGTACGTTCCTTCTACGGCAGAGTCCCAAGAACTACGACAACTTCTTCCTCACTGTTTGTGTTCAGGTAAAGGTTCCTGACATATGAAATATTTACAATGCTTTTTAGTTATTCAATATGTGAATAATGAAAATAGTAACATGAATTTTAAAAGCTTGTGATTGCAAGGAAATCACAGGTCTCACTCTGTTACAATCATGAAAGTTAATCACTATGCAGACGATGCACTTGTTTTTCTGAAAGTCTGCATCTGCATACTCAAAATGTCACTCACATTTTTCACTCACAGCCTTTGTACAGATCATAGTGTGTGGAATCTATTTTCTGAAGTCTACTCAAGAATGCTGTTGCAACCGCTTCTTCGGTGTTGAGAAAAGTTGATACAACATATATTTATATATTTTTTCATATATTGCAGACTCCACTAGGACTTGACTATAAAGACTGTCTCATTATTGAGAATGAGCACTACACTCTTCCTGGTGTCCAGAAATCATTTTCCAGCTTGACAGAGCTCACCAGCTATTACCAACACAACAAGCTGTTACTGGCTGAAGTACCTGTCAAGTTGGGCCGCTGCTGCCCACCCCGACCCAAAGGTGTGTTTCCCAAGCCATGGATATGATGATATTACCAAATATACACTACCATACATATATAGGAGTGAATCTGTAGCTTTGTCAATATTGTCTTTTAATTCTCATCTATGTACAGAAACAAAAACTCATGCACTTAATAAGTTAAGTTAAATTAATGATAAGTTGATACTTTCTAAAAAATTGATGATGTTCTGTACTTTAGTTAACCATATTTTTACTGCATCTCTTTTGTACCCATTGTCACAATACATCACACGCCCTGTTATTTATTCTATGATATTTACCAATGTTAAGAGAACTTTAAGTATGTTTACAGCCAATCTAGTGTCCCAGATAGGATATTTTTACACATCCATTTGTGCATGTAGACATCGTATCTCGGTTATAGCCATGTGCTGTATCTATGTTTTGGGAAACCCATGTAGATGCTGGCTCATGTATCACTTTAACAGCTCAATTTCTTGCTTGAACTGAGATATGTCCCGTCATGAACATGTTTTCTGCTGTTCATACAGAGCTCACAAATCTGATCATCATACGCAACAGCAGCTCTGTAGAAGCTCAAGGGTCCCCAACACCTGCAAGGAACAAATTCAGTCATATCCAGTTCCACATGATCAAATATGAAGACCTGAAATGGGTGAGTGAGTAAACATGACTCCAACTGTATTGGATATACTTCTTCTACATAGAGTTCCCTTTTCCAGTTCTTCTACTACACTATTACCACTGTTACCTGTCTTACTGGTACTCATTAAGCATACATTTGCTACATTACTGCATAACCTGTTAAGATTACAGTTTATTCATTTAATCTGTACACCAGTCTACCTTTGTATTATATTTCATTTTATATTTAATATTCTATTCCTATATCTTAACTCCAGCACTATTCATGTCTTTTTCTTCATATCTGCTACATTTTGCATGAGCAGTGTTGGAGGGAGCCTGAGAACAAGAATTTCATCGCCAACAACTGCTTCACTGTAATTGTTGTGCATATGACAAATAAAAAACTTAACTGTTGGCTGTTGTCAAACTAATATGAAAAGTACTTCAAATTTAGAATGCTGGTTATGAAATTTAAATGACTTCCTGTATATATTTTTACTGTAAGGATGAAAGCCTTGGACAGGGATCCTTCACTCGAATTTTCAAAGGCTACAAAACAGACATTCGTGATGGGGAGAAATGTGAGACGCAGGTTTTCCTGAAAGAGCTCGATGTCGTTCACAAAAACTGCTGGGAGGTGGGTTTCTTCAGATTAAAATACACTGTTTAATATTTTTGTGGATTATTCATAGATCTAACATATAAATTTTAACATTATACACATGTTGTTTTCTCGTCTTTTCCTTCTGTCAGTCATTCTTTGAATCTGCCAGCTTGATGAGTCAGATTTCACACAAACACCTCCTCCTTGTATACGGTGTCAGTGTTCATGGAGTAAAAAGTAAGTTCAAAACAAACTGTTCTTGCAGTCTATTCTTTTATTTGCTACACTTTACTTTCTTATCAACTTCATGAGGCTAATGTGGACAACTTTTCCTGCTTGGGTATAAGGGGAGATTGAAATCCAAATGTATTTGGTTAACTTGTACCTGTAACCTGTACCTGTAAAATTCTGCACATCTGCAAACAACAAAAAACAAAATGATTTGAAGGAAGAAATTAATGAACCAGTGAACGAATGAATGGAAGCATTAAATCATTCTCTTCATATTGAGCAAAATAACTATCTTCAGATGAAATCCTCATGTGACCCCGACTCAGTTCCTTGTCCGTGGGTGAGCATTTCTGACTTTGGTTTGAAGTACAGCTGTAGAAACAAACCTCGCTGTGCCTTACAGACATCATGGTGCAGGAGTTTGTCGAGTACGGGGCCCTCGACCTTTACTTGAAGAGAGGGAGATCTGTGTCAGTGAGCTGGAAACTTGACGTAGCCAAACAGCTCGCGTCTGTCCTAAACTTTCTGGTAAGATAAACTGTCTGTTGAAGAGCATTACCAGATCTTACAGGAGTAATGACAAAAACACAATCTACAGCAGGATTGGCTGGTTAAACTTTATTCACTTTAAATATCAAATGTAGATTTTATTTCCCATGTATTTGTGCATGATACAAAATCAAAAAAGAATTCAATAAAATTAATTAATTTTTGTTTCCATGTTCCTAAAAAGACACAAATATTTCTGTCCTGGATGACATTTTGCATACTCACTTTGGATCTTTGTCAAAGTTGACCCATGTGGCACACTATAATGAGTCAACATTAACATGTAACTGTCTTGCAGGAAGAAAAGAACATTGTTCATGGAAATATCTGTGCCAAAAATCTCCTGCTGGCAAGAGAAGGTGACCTGTCGCAGGGCAGCTCTCCTTTTATCAAGCTGAGTGACCCGGGCATCAGTGTGGCCATGCTGGGACAGGCCGGTAAATCAAGGAAGGTTTTCCAATCCCCCTGTAACCATGTCCGACACCATCAGGTCCATTTATAGTACATATGCTGTATACAACAGCCAGGACAGAAAAGGAGATATACCCGATGAATGAAGTTGTACTGTGACTATACAGCAGATTCATTCAGTAACACTCAAAACAAAGTGAATAGACTGAAATGAAATAAATAGATGAAAAGCATGGGTAGTAAATTAACTTGCTTACCAAAATTTAATTTGTATCAACCAAGTAAGTATGACATACCATATAACAACCTTGTGCATTATTCATGTGTGTGTGAATATGCATTTTTGTGTGCATGTGTTTAGTGATGCTGGACAGGATCCCCTGGGTGGCCCCTGAGGTTCTGGAGGCCCCGGACAACCTGACTCTGGAGTGTGATAAGTGGAGCTTTGGTGCCACAGTGTGGGAAATCTTCAACAATGGAAACACTCCGCTGCGAGGCTGGGACTTGGACCAGGTACTCCGACTTCTTTCCTGATACGTCAAACAAACTGTGCACTGATCGCTAATGTGGCAGGGTAACAGGTTGTCGAAGTAAACAAGCTGCTTGTGAGTCCAAGTATCTTTAATATATACTTAAACTTTTCTACTATAGTTCAGAAAAAGGAAAATGCATTGAAGATGTTAATCTTGAAAAAACAGCCAAACACACAGAAGAAATAGTGTCCCCCCCCCCCACACACACACACACAGAGTCATCAATTTATCAGAGACCTTTTTTATTATTTCTTTATTAATGGTCAAAATACCTTACATGTTTGTAAATGACAGGAATTCTAACTACCAAAACATAGGAAAATGTACAGAATAAGCACAGCGGTATCACATTTTTAAAGTTTAGAAATGAAACTAAGATTCCTGTAAACAGGAAATACAAAATGAATAATAAATAAATAATTGACAAGCGCAGGAAAGTAAAATAAAGGTTAAAATAAAGCTCTGATACAGTGAATGATGTGAGCTACTGATGTGTTTTCTGTAGAAACGTGAGTTTTATGAGACCTTCCAGCAGCTGCCTTCCTCCCAGTGGACAGAGCTGGCCGATCTGATCAGTCAGTGTATGGACTACCAGGCAGCCTTCAGACCTTCCTGTCGCAGTATTATCCGTCAACTCAACAGTCTGATCACTTCAGGTAAGGATGTGCATCACTGCTCAGCTGATGTTGAATACGGCCAGTATAAACCACATGTCTAAGTTCAATAAAAAACAGATGGCCCAGGTGATATTTTTCTGATCAGTTTTTATCCTTTGCCAAATACATAAAAAAGTATTGATATATTAACAGTATGAAATAGTGGAAACTTTATGAAAATGCCACCATTATACAATGGTATATTTAATTGTTTTATTAGATGTAACAAGGAGAGATACTGTCAGAACTGAGGAACAGAACATGTAAATGTATAGTAATGTGAGTGGCATGTTCATTTATTTACTTATCATTTCTTCTTTATAATGTTGTATTGCCCTGGCTGTTTCTTGTGTTTTCTGACATGTGTAACTGTGTCAGTATAATTCCTCAAAGGGGTCATTGTGAAATCAAGAAAAGTCTGAGTGCAAATGAGTGCTGAGAGGTCTACAGAAGATTTTGGGAAATGGGTTTAGGGTTTCAACAAGTTGAATGTCAAAGTGCTTTGCTTTAAAATCAGATACCCCCATGTGAAATGGCTAGTGTTTTTGGAATCAGGCTATAAAACCATTGCTGCTACATTACTGATACGTTTTCTTGTTTCATGGCAGACTATGTGATACTACATGCCACTGATCCCGTCACACAGAGTCCCGTGTGGAGAGCCCTCAGCCCTGCTCAACACGAACAGACATTGTTTGAGGAGAGACACCTACGCTGCATCTCCTCTCTTGGAAAAGTAAATCAGCACTCAACAGACACCATGTACATAATGCAGAACCCTTTGGGCCAATCAGCGCACTTTAATGATCACGATCAATGAGTCTTGTCCAAGATACTGTGCTAGGTCATTGTCTGTATGCACAAATGCCAAAATGTAGCAATGACTCACATAAACCCTTGAAGTTCATTAGTGGTGTCCAAGACATTGTGTTTAATGAACAAACAGATGAATAAACAGACCAGAGCAGATTGATATTGTGGAGGACAGACAGGACAGCATATCAACTAAAGCTACTATCTGTGCTTCGTATGATATGAAAAACTACTGCACAACAAACCTCCATTTTACCTTCTAAATGGCTCACATACTGTCCTGCAATGGCACATGTATAGTGAGGTTTAATGTTCGGGTATGACCGACTAGTGACTCAAAACGTTTCCAGGGAAACTTTGGCAGTGTTGAACTTTGCCGTTATGACCCGCTGGGTGATAACACTGGTGAGCTGGTCGCGGTGAAGAAGCTGCAGCCCAACAAGCAGTCGACTCTGGAGGACTTCAAGAAGGAGGTCAACACCCTCAGAGTTTTTCACTGCGACTACATCGTCAAATACAGAGGAGTCAGCTACAGCACAGGTAATAAAAACACTCACTGCAAACGTAGCACAGAGTGAACCAAACTAATCAACTTCAGTAAAAGAACAACATTGTTTGAGTGCTTAGATTTTCATTTTTAATTTCCTTCTGTTTGGCAAGAGTTTGATTTTGACATCACATTTTTTAGACACATTAGCCATAAGTGCTATAACAATATATGTTTTGTACTGTGCACTTATGATATTACAATGTCAGACCTTTATGCATGATCCTGGATTACATTTTAAATCTCAGTCTTTAGCTTATAATGTTGTTCAGAGTGACTTAGAACTGATTCAAGAAATGAGGGGAGTGTCCTCTGCTGAATGATTTTAATGTTTAATGTTTGCCTGTTCACAGGTCGCCTCACTATGAGTTTAGTGATGGAGTACCTGCCCTATGGTAGCCTTATTGGCTACTTGGAGAGTAACCGACATAACGTCAACACCAGGCGGATGCTGCTTTTTGCTTCTCAGATCTGTAAGGTAAGGGTCAGACATTGTCATCACAACACTTAAAAATGAGCTAGGTTTGAAAGGTTTAACGATCAGTACACATCAGTTTACATTGATATCGACTTCAAGCAATGACACTTTGAGTCTTTTCCTTTTCCTCACTCTAATGTTAATAAAGCCAGAAAATGTCCAAAATGTCCAAAAAAAAGTGTTGTTTTGAATTCACATTTGTCCCCCACAAAAATAAAGTCCTATAGGAATCCTCCAGAAAAATGTGAAGGTCTTTCTTCCAGGAAAGTTGGGACATAAATGCGTGCAGAAATGTAACCCTGCAGGATTTATAATTGCTTATTTGGGAGATATCCAGCAGGAATTTAGACTGAATCCTGAAGGAACTGAAAATTGCTTTGGCACTCCCTGCATGATGCCACTCTTGAAAGAAATCTGAACATACTTTACAAAGATTACATTCAAAGCAATACAAAGGAGTTCAAGGGTCAAAGCCACAGTGCTGAATGCATATAGATTAATGTGTTTTATTATTGTACAATGTACAACAAAGACAGCTGGGATGAGCCTACATCTTATCTTGTGGCTCCATAAATCAACTCCATTTTCACTATCTGTAAGATAGTACCAATGTTTGATTGCACAAAACAAAGGGAAAGATACAGAAAGAGAGAAAGTTATTTAATTATCTTTTGTTTTGCTGTTTTTAATTTTCCCAGGGGATGGAGTACCTGCAGAGCCTGCGTTATGTGCACCGAGACCTTGCAGCCAGAAATGTCCTTGTGGCCAGTGAGTCGCTGGTGAAAATCGCTGATTTTGGGCTGACCAAGATTATTCCCTTTGACAAGGAGTACTACCGAGTCACACAGCCTGGAGAGAGCCCCATTTTCTGGTAGCTTCCATCATCAAATACTCTTTAATCCAAAGTGTTAAAGCAAGGAATATTTTACTTTCTGCAGTTTGCTGACCACTGCTGCAAAATATCCACAGCAATGATAGCAAAAATGTTGTGGAGGGTTGTGTAGAAGTGGCCTGCTGTTTATTTAAGACACTAGCTGTTTCCAACAGTTTCCAGTCTTTGCACTAAGCTAAGCTAACCGACTGCTGGTTCTGGCCTTATATTACAGACAGATACGAGAGTGGTATCAGTCTCTTCATCTACCTCTGCAGCAGAAAGTGAATAGGTGTTTCCCAAAATGTCTATTAAAGCTAAGATGTTTTTTTCGTCTGTACAAAACAAACTGAAAGTCAGAGATGGAAGTAGGCCTTCTTTTTTTTCACAGCTGACAATATGCTGCTCATCTTATGCAGGTACGCTCCAGAGTCCATCAGTGAGTCCAGATTCTCCCACAAGTCGGATGTCTGGAGTTTCGGAGTCGTTCTTCACGAGCTCTTCTCCTACTGCGACATGAACTCCAACCCAAAAAGAGTAAGAAGGTTTACTATCGATACGTACATGTATGGATAATATCATTGATATATTATCAAGAATTGTTTGATCAAACTGCAACGCCATTTCCCCCTTTTTAAATGTTTCATTAATGTCACTATTGCAGCTATGTATGCAGGAGATTGGACACAATGTGCAGGGTCTATCCATTGCAATGCATCTTGCAAATATTCTAAAGAACAACTGGAGGTGGCCGACTCCTCCAAACTGCCCGCCAAAGGTATGGTATAATTAAATTAAAGATCTTTTATTTGCCACTTTTCTGCATTCACAAATCCCTAACAAATATGCAATGATAATTTCACTGTGTCCCTAAAAATTAAGACCAAACATGATGCTTCCCAAAAACTACTTTGTCCTTCTTTTGCAATGATTTGATCTTTTTATTTATTGCACCCTCTGCTGTTAATTCTGGAAGAGGCTGACAACCTTCTCAGCTATGGTCATGACGCATTTTGTAAACATCTCATTTTGACCTTCAACTCACCAAAATATATAATTATATTTTGCTCATTGTAACATCAGGTGTACAGTTTGATGAAGCAGTGCTGGGCGTACGACTTCGCGGAGCGGCCGTGCTTCTCCAGCCTGGTAAACGAAATTGAAACGATCATGCAGGACGAGAGAGAGAACCTCAAAGGCTGAGCTCATGCTTGAGAGCAACAGCATGAAATGATACGAATTCATTTACTGTCCCAATTGAAATTCAGTTCACACAAGTGTCACACTCACAGCAGTGGACAACACCCGATTATGCAAGCATACACATACTGATAATAGAATTTCAACAGTGTTCAACAGAGCACTCATAAGTCTTGTACAGGCTACTCCCTAAACACTCAGGTAAAGTTCACTTTATGCCCTTTTCCCAGTCTTATAATGTACAAAGGCACATTCACAAGCGAGCTGAGGGAAGATCATCCTGAACTCCCAGCGACTGAATCGGCTATAAACACAAGAGAAGTTATATTGCTTACAACATTGTTGGTTTAATCAAACATGTTTTTCGTTAACCAGTATGTGTTTTAAACTAGTAGATATTGTGTAAAGCCCTGTCTCGACCACAAAAGAAGACAACAACATGTACTAAAGGCAGATGAAAAGACTACCTGGATGTAACTTCAGGTCTATGAATACACATGTAAACCAAGTTGTTAGAGGGCTGGGAACATATGTAATAGAACATTTATTGTTCACAGCCTTCCTGCTAACCTGCTAGTCAGCTACTTAATGTCTAAGATTGTAGTGCGATACATTTCATCATGTTTTCTTATAGTCAAATATATCACAATGTTCATAACTCATGGTGAGTAGAAAAACTCTGTAACACGCTGATGCTCAAGCTCACTCACAAAATTACGAAATAGTTATTTTGGGCAACAGCATTTCAACAACGGGAAAAGCATATTTAACTATGACAGAATTATGACCAATTCAAATACTTTATAATTTAGAAAATTAATTACACTGTAGTTGGTACTGCAAAGCATGTATGACTTTTACATCTGTGTCTAAAGGGGTCAAAGAGTTACACAAACTGAAAAACAGATTTAAAGCTTTGTGTTTTATTATTTGTTTTATAATAATGTATCGAGAAGAAATATATTTTGCATCTCATATTTTCCACTGTGGTAGTGTAGTGTTGTACTGAAGAGTTGGTTGTATTCTGTGTTCTTATTTACATCATTTGCCATGTTTAAAATAAAGCAATGAAGCAGCTTTTGTAAATGTTTATTGACATAATTGAATTCAGTTCTTTGAAATCTGGGAAGCACTGTTGCGTCTAAAATACACAAAAAATGAATGAATAAATAATTTGTGTTCATACAAAATGTATATTGGTTCCAGCTCACAGTGTCCCAAAAACAAAACAAAACTATTCCTTCTCCTGATGCCCTGACACAAAGCTAATGTTGATATCTGACTGACATAAAAATTGCTGTTTTGTTTTTCCAAGCTCTTTGAACTGATTAATTGCTGGAATAATCCTTGAAGACTGCAACTACTAAAAACATCACAATTAGGAGTTTTTCACTTTGCATTAACACTTTCATAGGTTTAGGAACCACTGACGAGAACATGATTCTAATATCTTATTATCCATGTTGTTGTAATTCAACAAACAGTTAAGATGATTCAAATATATGTAATACATAAAATAGGTTAGACTGTGTGCCTTAAAAAGCCCTGAGCAATGATTTTGATCTGTCATATTTTTGTAAGACAGACTGCAAAGCTGACACTTCAACTATCACACAACATCAGTAACATTTTTACGGTCAAAGAAACGTTAATTTTCTATTTTTCTATTATTACCACATTTCAGATTAGGATCATATATTTTATGCCACATAAAAAACATTTTAGCTGGCAGGAATCTGTGTACCAATAAGAAGTCTTTATAATAACAAGGGTCATATAGATCTACTTTCTTTGAGGGGATGCGCAGTCCAATAGTCCGGAAGCCCATATGGGAAACAGGACCAAGTCCTGCTTTGGCCAGACACATCCCCATGTAAGCATCATCAATTGGATGAATAGTAATGGACTGGGACATATTGCATATGACCAAAGCTGTATAACCAGACAAGAGGAAGCCCCCACCACCACAGTAAGGGGGATATGACTCTGACTCCTGCACCTGAACAGGGACATAGTACTTGCTCTTTGTCCATCGAACAGGCCCTTGGCCCTGGATCAGATGACCAGTAAAGAGGTGCTTGCTTCCATCATTGTCCTTGAGGCTTTGGAGATACTCAACCATGTTGTCTGTGTTGGCAAAGACGTCGTCATCACCATTCAGCAGGAAGCGAGCGTTCGGACAGTTTCTTTCCATCCATTCTAAGAAGAGTATCTGCTTCAAGGTGAGGTTGAAGAACGATTCATTAAAGTCCCACTGGAGGATGTCACTGTACTCTTGTTGCTCCAGTTCAAGGATTGTATTCAGTCTCTTTTTCTCAAAACCAGCATTCATCGTTCCCGAGATGAAGATCCTTCGGATCCACACGCCATTGTGTAACCTCTCTTTAGCCCAGGTTTTGCGCAGAACCTCTCGGCGGTCGTAGTTCCCAGGGGAGCTTTTAATGACCAGCAGGAGGAAGACTTCTCCTGATTTATCAGCTCCTCCACATTTATCAGGAAGGTCCAGCAGCATGGGGAAATGGCGACAGTGTCGATAGTAGAGAAAGTCTTGGGTGTGCTGAGGAATAGTTTTGAAGCCTGTGATTTTGGCAGCAGACATATTTTGTTGACATTTTGGCCAAGAATAAACATTGTTATTTTTGACAGTTGGCTCCTTTTGACTGTCATCCCTTCTCACATTCACTTGTAAGTAGTTGGTTGCATGTTGAGTAAAAACATTTTTCCAGAGATGGAAAACCAACAGACCAAGAACTCCAAATATTAGGAGCCTTTTTCCCCTTTTTGTTCTCATCATTCACACTCTGAAAAACAAAACACTGTTTTTATCAACCAGTCTGACAGCAGAAAAGCAATTTAAAAAAAAAGACACATTTAAGGAACAAAGGCAATTCATTTAATTCATGTAGATTATAGGTAACACTTAAACATAGGGCAAACAAAATTCTGAGTAGTAACTAAGAAACAGAAAAGAAATCAGGAATTAAAAAACGTAATTACTGAATTGCTAGCAGGAAGCTCCTGAATAAGTCTCAGTCAAAGATTATATGGCCTGTTATCAAGTTATCTGAGAATAGATTTCAAGTCAATCAGCAACTAATGATGCCTGTCAATCTATATACTGACTACTTTCCTAAATGATTTGTAATAATTCACTATGAATCAAGTGCTCAATTGTGCAAATTGATCAAAATCAAAAAAGAATACAGATAGACTAATTTCTATAACAAAGAGGTGTTAAAACTTTCTGTGAAGACAGACCTTAAACACTTTATTTAATACTTTATTCACTGTAAACTATAAAACTTTATAAACCTGAGCAGAGCAGATATTTACTGCTTTGAAGGCTTCACCACCTTAAACTTTTGAAACATTTATCAGCAGCATTAATCCGATGTTGTGTTTAATTTAAGCTATTTGAGTTGTGAAACTTGTGTGTCTCCTCATCGATTTATCTTTCTTCTTCATTTTTAAACTCCATTGAAAGTGTAAAGCTTTCAAACCTTTAATATGTTGAGCTCTGGATGTGATCTGGAGAAGCCGCAGGTACTTTTAATAAAAAATGAATCCAATCGTGTATTTCCCAGGACACATGGAGCATGTTGGCTACTGGAGAGTGTTTGGCTGCTGCTTACTATCAGAAGGTGATTGCTGGTAATAAAGGTTTCCTCTACTGCCTCTCCCATAAGTTTATCAGTAACTGCTACGTTGATTACAGTGTTTGCTGTGTGACACACAAAGAAGCAAATAAACAAATGCTGTGTATTCTAATGTTTTGTAGTCTACTTAATGTGAGATTATCTAAATCTATCTATTCTGATATTATAAAATGTATCTTATTATTTTAAAAACTATGTATATATTAATATGTATTACCACCTCAGCTGACAGATGAGTGCAGAGCAAAAACAAACACAACACAAAGGTTGAATTTAGAGTTGTATAGGGCTTTTCTGCTAACAAGAACCACCACTATTATTATTATTTAAATCATTTTTTATTATCAATTTGTCCAGCCTTTTTCCAACATATATCTTTGGACTGCATATAAACATGTGGAAAACCCCCAGTTTTCCTCACTTTCCCTACTTTTCACTCCGGTTTCATACACCCATATTATTTAAAAAATCTTTCATCCCCTATAAAGTATACCATTAGATTTAAACTCAGGCATGACCCATTCATTGTATCTTAGACAAAGATTAAATGGTTTCGTATTTCTTTATTAACACTTCCTACTTCTCAAACTGTATTTATTTTTTCAATCCATACTGTGTGCCATATTCTTAATCCAGGAACCAATGTTTAGTTCATCGCTTTTGAACAGTAAGTAGCTTTGCTTATAATATACACGTCTATAAATGTCATTTTGTACTGTATTTGTATAAATAAAGAAAAATACTGTGATTTAAATAATTGAACTTGATAGCATTGAATAACGTTTTGTTTCTTTTTTTAAATAAAAATGATTTTTTTCAACTTTTCTTTCAACTCCTCACCCACACTCATCATTCATTCATATCTATTATCTTGGTTCTAGCTGTTTAATGGTTAAGCTAATTCACATTTTCCACATGCAACAGATTGGCAGTGTAAACAACATAATCTAACCGTGTCTCTGTACCAGACGGTGTTGTTAGAAGCCACCTAACAACACTCTGTGGCAACCTCATTTGCTTGCTTTCCTTTCTTTATACTATTATGATTAGCTAGATCTATGCTCTGATCTGATTTTACGGTCAAATGTGCATCAACTGTCTGCCCAGGCTTTATTCTGCAATGACGTCAAGTTGCTTAGTGGGTGACACCTCATTTGCAGTATTCATTTCATCTCAAATATTGTAATCAGGGATGGGCACCTATGTGTGTTGGTGCAAAGAAACAGATGCTATTCATTTGAACAAAAACTGATAAGTTCTCTAATCTAATGGGACACGTGTCAAGTCAAATCACCTGCTGTAGTCTTTGATTAGAATGAACCTGCAGCCCATCCCTGCTGTAAATATTTGTTTTTGCTGATAGTTAACTGCCAGGGACCAAGCAGCAAAGGCGGGGACACAAGCATAGTTTTGGAAAATTAAGGCTTTATTTGGCCTAATCAAACATTCAATCAATAGAAAAGGCAAAGTGGCAAATGTTTAAAACACATAAGCAAAGAAAAGAGATATAAAACAATACTACTAAATCTGGGCCCTTTAACTAGATTGAGGTCTACAAAACAATAATAAACAATAGGCTAGTCTACACAAACACAAAGGGGGAGGGGGCATCCATTCAATAAAAAGACCCCAAAGAAACCCAACAACGAATAATGACAAGTACAAATAAAACAGTAATTGTAAATACTGAAACTACTAATACTACCAAAACCCAAAATAAATATTCACATGCTGACGAAAGTCTTTTGTATAGTTCCCCTGCCCCGCAGAAGAAGTTAGCTTCTTCCACTTCCTGTTTTTTGCATAAAAGGCTGCCCAAACTCCAGCTCCTCTTTTGGGCAGACGATTCAGCAGCAACATGTGGAGAAACAAAGAGAAAACCAGCTCCAATACATTAACAATTTCCAAACCACTCTGATAAACCTATGACCACTAAATGTTAACCACAATATGTGCGTACTCAAATGGGAAACATAATGTCATAATGTAAACCAGAATAAAAAAAACACGATTAACCAAAGATTGTGTTGCTTTATATACAGAAATGAAAAAAATGTTACTAAAATGACTAGGTGTTGGCCATCAATAGGACTGTTGCAAGGTGAAGTGCAGGGAAGCATGGTGAGACTCATGGAGGACAAAAAAACATCACACAGGCAGGGAGTTATGTTGAAAAGATTCGGTAGACTTTTATTCTCAGTCTCCAAAAAAAAAACAAAAGAAAAAAACAAACAAAAATGACACAAAAGAGAGTTAGAAAAAAACACTTCTTACTCATTTTCTGCTCAAACAATTCTGGTGCTGCTCTTCCTCAACCAGTCCCTCTCTCTCTCATTGCACTCACATTTATACTATGAGGCCCGCCTTGCCCGTTCAAACTGGCCTATCAGGTCAGCACTGTCATTTATCACATATCCTTTGACCAATTAAAGTGGAGAACCCGCCCACTTCATACACCACATAAAAAGGGCTATAGTTGAGGCGTGCTTCCTCTTAAGCACCAGCACAAGATGGCCTCCACAAAGGACTCAAACAGGTTATGGCTTTGCCAGCATGCCTTAATATATTCTTAAGAAAATCTTAATGATTGAGATTTTAATACTGAGTTAAATTGTTTGTATTTCTAAATGAATGTTGAAACCATAAATTAAATAAAGAAAAGAAAGAAAATTGTATGAGAATTCTTTCCACCTTTAACCAAAGAGGGGGTTTAGCAAATAGTTGGTGAGGGAGTTGGTGCTTCCTCACAAGGACCATCACATTAAGTAACATTAAGTATTTTTAAGCTCTACATAAACATTTAATAAATATTAGTTTTATAACACACAGCATTTGTCAACAATAACAACTTCTCCTATGAAGGTATATTTTATATTATTACATCATTATTTGATTATACAGTCTCCACTTATGGGTGCCCACAACACTTACGTCTGCTTGTAACTAGGCATATATTCTAGTGTGTTATTAACCATATATGAAATATGTATAAAGTGTTAGTACATGCTAAATAAACTGTTACCAATCATTTTCAGGTGTAACCAGTGTTTTATTAGTCTATCTCTATCATGTGTACTCAGTCAATAATAATAAGTCAATAGACCTTAATAATCAGGTGGGGGGGGGGGGGGTTCATAGACATGCTACGATAGATATGCTAGATAGACAATTCACATGTGACCATTGTGACTATGTTATCACCTGAAAAATATGCAGTAGGATCCAGTTTTTTCAGGTGATAACATAAAATCGTTAAATACAATGTGAATTTATATAGTACGCAATGTAACATCAAATCATTTTAATCATAAAATGACAAATGACATGACATGAGAAAACTGTAAACTCATTTGCTTTTTTGCGCGATTGTTATTAAGTAACATTAAAATCACATGGAACCCTGAGCAATTACTTTTGATTAATATTTTTGTAACTGGTTGCAATCGATAACAAACAACAAAAAATAGCAATACCTTACTTTGTGTAGTGTAATCTAACCGAGCATAATGTGGTAGAAGACAGTTTTTTACAGTTACAGTTTTTGGAACAATGTGCTGTGGACATGATTCAGTCCATAGTCAGAAAGTATTGCAGTTCAATACCCAGCCCTATTTACAACAAAACAACAAGCTGACAGCAGTTATTGTATATAAATACAGTATGTAACACACAAAACACTCTCCCACACATCATCACCATCCCATGGTCCACTTTGCTTTGCATAAAGGACACAATACTTCCTGCACTGACAATGAACTGGCATTGATAAATGTA
This sequence comes from Enoplosus armatus, assembly GCF_043641665.1. Classification (NCBI taxonomy): domain Eukaryota; kingdom Metazoa; phylum Chordata; class Actinopteri; order Centrarchiformes; family Enoplosidae; genus Enoplosus; species Enoplosus armatus. The sequence continues at coordinate 19,019,331 of NC_092186.1, forward strand.
AATAATTCCTAGGGATACTGGGCTGTAGTGAATGGAGAAGCTGAAGGCTGTGGGAAAACCTTGCTGTCCGAGTTGCCATCACCACAGTGTCGTCAATGATGATGGACAGGCCTTGTGTGCATATCCTTTCCTCTGGAAGAACACAGGTTCAGTCTTGTCCAGGTGGCGCCTTAGTTGGTGCCCTGACAACCAGAGTGTGGCCAAGCAACAAGTGATGCATGACTCTATCTGAATTACAAGAATAGTTTGGCGTCATCAGCATTTAAGTGGTAGGAGAAGCCATCCATGTGCATGGCAGCACCAAGCATCCTTGTGAAGCGGGAAACTAAATTCCTGTGGGCTTTGGTATTTGCAGATAGGTCTGACTTTACATAGCAATGTCTGTTTCCTAAAGGGAGATTTATCTGGGTTTTTGATGATTGTTACTTTGGACTGTGCTGAAGCCTGAGAAGAAGGTGGGGAAGTATAAATGTTATCCAAGAGTGAACCTGTATAAGTTTAAACCTTGATAGAATGAAGAAGGTCATTCCTGAATTCAACATCTAAAAGCAGGTGCAGGATGCAAAGTGCCACAGAGCTCTGTCTCAAGTTACCTTTTGTTATTGCTAAAACAGGGTCCTTGAAGAGCCACATTTCAGATTGGGATCATGTATTCTGTGCCACGTGAGGTATATGTGAGCTGGGAGGAATCTGTGTACCAGTAGAAGTTCTTTATAATAGCAAGGATTATATACATCTATTTTCTTAGAGGAAATGTATAATCCTAGCGTCTTGACACCCATATGGGAAACAGGTGTGAGTCCTGCTTTGGCCAGACACATCCCTATGTAAACATCATCAATGGGAAGAATAGTAATGGACTGGGACATATTGTATATGACCAAAGCTGTATAACCAGACAGGAGGTACCCCCCACCACCACAGTAGGGGGGATACGAGTTTGCTTTGTGCACTTGAACTGGGATAAAATACTTGCTCTTTGACCATCTAATGGGACTCGCATTATGGATCACATGACCAGTAAAGAGGTGCTTGCTTCCATCATTGTCCTTGAGGCTTTGGAGATACTCGACCATGTTGTCTGTGTTGGCAAAGACGTCGTCATCACCATTCAGCAGGAAGCGAGCGTTCGGACAATTTCTTTCCATCCATTCTAAGAAGAGTATCTGCTTCAAGGTGAGGTTGTAGAAAGTATCACTAAAGTCCCACTGGAGGATGTCACTGTACTCTTGTTGCTCCAGCTCGAGTAGTTTGTTCAGTCTCTTTTTCTCAAAACCAGCATTCATCGTTCCCGAGATGAAGATCCTTCGGATCCACATGCCATTGTGTAACCTCTCTTTAGCCCAGGTTTTGCGCAGAACCTCTCGGCGGTCGTAGTTCCCAGGGGAGCTTTTAATGACCAGCAGGAGGAAGACTTCTCCTGATTTATTAGCTCCTCCACATTTATCAGGAAGGTCCAGTAGCATGGGGAAATGGCGACAGTGTCGATAATAGAGAAAGTCTTTCATGCTAACAGAAAGAGAGCTGAGGTTTGTGATGTTGGCAGCAGAAATAACTTTTTGACATCTTGGCCAGGAGTATACATAGGAATTGTTTTTGGTGGGTGGCTTCGTTTGACTGACATCTTTTCTCTCATCTACTTGGAGTCTGACAATGTTGGGGCCATTCAAGTCTTTAGCGAGATAAACTGCCCACAGTCCAAGAGCTCCCACCAGAAATACAATTCTTGCTCTGAGGCTTATCGTTCTTGAAATTCTGCAGGGACAAAACAACAAATATCTTATCAACACATCTCAGTCTGACATAAATTAATTGAGATAAAACTAAATAAATATTAAAGTATTCATTGTTTAAAGGAATAGTTGACATTTTGGGAAACATGTTGATCCAATTTCTTGCCGTGATCTGGAGAAGAAGATTAATACCACTCTCACACCTGTACAGAAAATATGAAGCTATACCATCAGCAGCTGATTAGCTTAGCTTAGCACAAAGGCTGAAAACAAAGGAAAACAGGTACCACGAAAACCAAATCTGTCTACTGGCACCTCTAAAGCTCACAGTAACTTCTTAGAGTCTTATCATCACCATGAGGTTGCCATGAAACCAGTGGACACTCCAGGAATTTACTGTGCCTGGCCAAGAAATAGTCCAACACATTACGCCCCTGTAAACAATAATTTACACAAAAACAATTCTTGAAGGGATTACACAAATGATATATAATTAGTTAATATGTGAATTTAAGACATGCTGGTAGACTGATTTTGTTATCTTTTGACAGAGTCAGGCTACCGGCTGCTGGTAGTTGCTTCACATTTATTTTGGAAGTGGCATCGACCTTCTCATCTAACTCTCGGCAAGACAGTGAATAACCGTATTTCCCAAAATGTTGAACTATATCATCAAATCAAGAACAATGATAGCCTATATTTGTCCTGTTGTCAACAATTACCATGAAAAGACCAAAACCAACAATAAACGTATCCCACTAAACAAGTGTTGCTTGTGTTATAGACCTCCATTATTGTCCAAAACTATTAAAAACATATCAATGAGCCATATTGTTGCACTAATGTTCCTTCATTACAATGAACATCGTATATATATTGTATATTGTATTCTGCTGCTGTAAACACTTACTAGAGCACCAAATGTGTATTAATACAATGCAGAAAATAATAATAAATGTACTAGTTACTTGTTTCAATAACATTTGCCAAAAACGTCAGTGCTCAGCTGTTTAAGGAATTCACTCGTTTGTTTGCGTGAGAGTGAAGACAAGTAGTTAGTAAGTGAATGTGCCAATGCTGATAGCAACTTAGATACAGCAGTCTTCGAGTCTGCTCCCTACATTGCTGTGTCTCAGTATAAATTAATCATGAGCCGGGCCATCGAGCAACTACAGTCATCGGAATCTCATTTGCATCACAGATCATTTGGACATTGATGGAATGAAAATGCTTTTGATTCACAAAAGCAAATTCATCCTCATGTGGTGCCCTTATTGGCCTGTTCACCCACAGTGTTGGGAAACCATATGTATCGCTGGGTCATTCCAATCATTCTAACCCTCATTGAACCTTGTGATGCCATCCGTGTGGGATGGCCGGTTGCCAGAAAAAAGTGGTCAAAACCTGTAAAGGGACTGGTATTGGCCGGTTTCTGAACGTTGGTCGCTCTAAAGTCGGGCCCAATTCAGCACATAATTCCAAGAGAATTACTCCTGGGAATCAAAATCGGCTCATAAGCCAGTCATCATCATCATCATGGGCAAGAAAATCCTTGTGGTCCCTGAACACCCTCTCCATCCGAAGCCTGCTTAACAATGGTTAAGTTACTGAGGCATTTTCTTCACCACATTGATAATAGGACATAGCTTTTTATTGTTGTTCAATGCTGCACTGTTCAGATTTAACTGAGACTGTTTGAGGTCTTGATTCAACTTGATTGATCTATTTTCTATTTTTAGTTGCTAGTTTTGTTAAAGTCATCAATGTCTAATCTAATCTAACGGATACTACACAAAAAAACATCGGTTTATGAAATGAGGTTTGCTTGTAATCAAAAGAGGAATGAGAAAAATAAAACGAAAAAACAGATAGTGGATTATCATTGCAACAAGAAGTTGGTGTATAGTTGAATGAATACAGCGTTAAAATTGGCTTGTTTTAATGTCTTGATCAGTCAAATCAGTTTTGTTTGATTTTTAATATTTTTATAAATAGTGTATTATTGCAGCGCCTTTGATGAAAAGAAGCGATGAGTTGCCAGCTTTTTGATTGAACTGAACACACGGTGATGTTTAATAATTGCACGGCCGATTGTGTAAAGAATTCAAAAATCTTCGCTACCAGTTAAGGCGATACATACGGGGGGGAAACGTGTGACTTGAGGTAAGAATTAAGCCAGAACAAAAGCTTTAGAAATCAAAATTAAATCCGACCTCCAAATCAGATCATCAGATCAAAATATACTTATTTTATACAGCGTATTAAAAAGAGTTTGTAGAGGAATTCTATTTACGGAAACACACAGCTACTAGATTCATTCAGCAGTAATTACCTGTGCATGTTGGTAGATCAACGTGAGAATCCGTCTGAGGGTCCCTGCAAGAGTCGTCTGCTGTGGTTGTAGTGGTGACGTGTTGCTTGTCCTGAGTTTAGCCTATCAGGCAGTCTCCATGCCAAAAGCGGGGGTGCTCACAACAAGCTTGATACACTGCCAGGTGGTCAAAGCTTCCTGAGAAGACAGCTCCGGGGGAAAGGACAACCTGCTGTCCAAAGTTTAATACCCACTCAACAGCTCCTGTATGCAGCAGCATAACAACTTTGCTATAGGTACAAAAGTGGGGCCCATAGTTTGACAGAAACATGATCTCAAGGAAGTGCAAACAGCACAATCATAAAGGCAAACCTTATCACATCTTAAAAGAATAGTGTATGAGTATGACTTGTTTCTGCGCTGCACTTCCTCATCTGCCAATCACACAGGGATTTCCTGGATTTGAGGTTTATCATGTTTTGCGTCAACGTTTCTTTGCCCTGATGTATTTCTCAGAAAACGGGCCCTGGAAAGCCAGTTTTGCCACATTACAAGAGTGCATGATCTAACCTGCTCACTCCTCACAGGTTCTGCTCTCGTGGCAGGGAAGGATTTAGAGGGACAACTCAACGTGGCAAAGTACCGGGTGAGCAACAAAGGTAAAGCCTCAAGCTGGCATTTGGGTCGCTTGTACTGAAACACGTATAGTGGTGAAAGCCAAAGTGAATGAGCCATGATGAGAAAGTGTTGCCTTTTAGTATTTCTAGGCAGGGAAATATCTGGCCGTTTTTCAACTTTATGTAACCTCTGCTCCTTGTCATGCCATCAGCAAATCTGTGCCTGCATGGCATTATCTAGTTATCTGTGCAGGCATGGATTCATTAACATCCCTGACAGTTTATGACATTTCTGTACTGAGGTTCACTTGGTTTTTGATCCTATTAATACATTTTTTTATCTTGTTTTTTGTCCTTGTTAATAAAGAATACAGTGCACACTTGGCCTACAATAGGCCTAGATTGAAGAAGCAGCTGTGCTCACTTCACTCACTGTCCTGCCCTTCCTTCTGTGGCGCTCATTTGTTCCCAGTAAAGACGTCACAAAAATAATTTCAGTTTTTAAAAACTGAGTAGTTTTGTAAAACTGTAGTTTTTAACTGATTACATTATGAGGTCCACCCCACTCAGGCAACTGATAGGAACAATGTTTGTCAAATGTTTGTTTATTGGTTTGGGTGTAGTGATATTGTAACTGTTTTATTTACTGGATGTAGTGTGAGTGTAGACATTTGGTCATTATACTATAGTTTTTCATATGGACCAAAGGCCAAGGCAACAGCTAATGAGGAGCCAAACAAACAATAAACAATATAGCGCTGTGCATTATTATTCTCAGAAAATAGTATTGAAGGAAATTAGTTTCAGCTTTCAGACATTCCAGTTCAGTGACAGTATCTGTCACTGATGTGGGAAGAATTTAGAAATACCATTGAAACAATACATAGAACACTGCATGTCCTATCATTTACTAGTTTTACTTTTGAGTATCACAGAAAAAAACTTGTTATCAGTCTAATACAAATGTAAATCAGAACATTTTACCCGTACAATAACAACTCTGCTTACCCTCCATCTTACCCTCTGCAGTATCATTAATCTGTAAAATATATCAACTTATTTACATTAAACTTGCAGTGGGAGTTGGCCCTACATTACATCTAAAACAATATGTCTTCTGTGGCTTAATAGATGACTGAACATTTCACACATGTCACCTTACGCATTAGGCTACTTACAGGACTGCATTCATTAACAGCAAAATATATCAAGGAAGACAGCACCGGTTTCTATAGCAACTATGTCTTAACTCATATCATACATTTATGACTTGACCTTTTCAGTAAGTCTCTTTCTAGCGTCAAAAAAATTGATTAAGGCTGATGTGAAACCTTTTAAATGTAATTTAAATGTTGGCACATATGATTTTGTTTCTTTGATAAAACCAAACACAGTGAAGCATATGAACTTTTAGAAACTAAAAGTTAAAAGAAGCAGTATAATCTTCCCCTATACTGAATTCTGTGACTCAACGCCTCAGTGAAACCATGTCTGCGGAGACAGTGACCTCTGGTGGCATGAAGGTGTCCAAAGCTTCCACACTGACTCAATGTACTGTAAATATGACAGCAGAAGGTCTTTCTGCTTGAAGAAAATATAAGAAGAAGACATCACCAGGGGTCCTGGGTACATCTTAAAACAAACAATAAAGTCTATCAAGCAGCCGCTACAGTCTGTTGATCAAGTGTGCTGCCTGCTGTCAGTTTCCATTTGAAAGCCTGTAGGACAGTTTGTTACTGTGTAGACCTGTCTGACTGATTCAAGATAGTGGCACTATTACACAGGCTGCTCTTGAACGCAGCATATTGTAACACACAGATTAAAATATCACACAGTTTCTTTAATTCTGTCCACCATTCTGTCAATATCAGCCATTTGCAGACGTTCTGGCCTGTCATGACACCAATCACTGAATCAGATCTAACCCTAATGATATTAAAAAGACAAATAAATCTGATCGACAAGAATTGTTGTTGAACACTGTTAACACAAAAGTTTGGAAAGTTTTAAAGTAAAGGCATGGACTGCCCCTCCACCTCATGGTGCAGCACCTTCAATATGTTACAATACATTGGGCGTGTTGTATCGCCTGAAAAAGGTCTATGGACATATGGGAAGCAGGACCAAGTCCTGCTTTGGCCAGACACATCCCCAAGTAAACATCATCAATTGAGGAGAATAGTAATGGACTGGGACATATTATATATAAAATAAAATAATCCTTTATTAATCCCTCAACTGGGAAATTTGCATATGACCAAAGCTGTATAACCAGACAGGTGGAATCCCCCACCACCACAGTAACAGGGATATGAGTGTGATTCGTACACTTGAACTGGTATAAAATACTTGCTCCCTGATGATCTAATGGGCATTGGATATGAGATCTCATGACCAGTAATGATGGAAGCACCTCTTGCTTCCATCATTGTCCTGAATATATTGAGGACGATTTAGTTAATAAAGTGCTAAGGGTTTCCGGTAAATAAACCTTGGTTATCATTAAGAGACATTAAGAGAAACAAAATACTGCTGTTGGAGAATTGTGTTCAATTCTTAAAGATATGGATGCACTTTCTTTCCTTTTGTGTTTTTATTTTCCAGCAGGGGCTCAGATTAAAGTGACTTCTATCTGGAGACTTCTGGATCACCACAAGGAGTTGGTAAACTTGAAACTTTACTGGTCTTAAATCAGAGAGTAAGAGAGAGTAATAGAACAACCTGTAGTATAACATTGTCCTACAGCTCAGATGAATTAACATTCGGACATAATGCTCAGTAATGCCCGTGGCTCAGCTGGTAGAGCAGGTAGCAGGGTTGGTGGTTGGGCCCTCGCTCTATGGTATATGCAAAGACAAGTGCTGTCAGGTACTCCTCAAAGTGTTTGATATTAAATACATGACATTATGAAATAAATAACCATATACATAAATTATGTAAAATATATGATGTGATGAGATTATGAAATGTTATTTTATAATAAATTTTCGTAATAACAGAATTTTAAGACAGCGGTGTCGCCAATCACATGACCCCTGCCTGTCTTAAGGTAGCAAGCTCAACAACCTTGAATGTAACATTTCAGATGAGAGAAAGAAATGGCCTCATACAGTATGGCTTCAATTCACTCCTGTCAAGTATTTGTTTTATGTGTTGTCATTTTGTTCTGCAGTTACATTCTTTGTCCGCAAGGGGGCTCTCAATTTCCCTGTTCCCTTTTGTAACCTCAGTTACACACTACACACACGTGCATCATCACTGCTGAAATACAAAGAGGTACACTTGTGGAAAGTTGTTTTAGTTTACATATTTGGACATGGTACAGTAGTAAAAGTGTAAGTAAAAGTAGTAAAAGGTGCAGTTTACTTGCCCTGTAGTCTGTATGTTGCACATATACTACTTGTGGGGAGGATTGTGTAACATCTCACAAGACTGGGATATTAATATTCATATCAATACGGCACATATCGCCTCAATGCACGTGTGGTCATTTAGTACTGCAGTAACCTATTTTGGATACAAGAGGGCATCACAGTTCTGTATTCGATCTCGATAGCCACAGTCACACCCCTTCCTTCCTGTTGTAAATACAATGTATCTCCAACGAGTCATCATTTCATTTTTATTTGAATTTTACTTCACTCTCTGAACGGTCTGATGTGTCTTTGTCCTGGAAGTATGTGTAAATTCCAGACATACAGTATAATCCCTATCAAATCTAACGATATCGAAAAACATTGAGAGGTTTGTACATTCACCAAACTACAAGGAAACAATACTAGGAAAGAATAATAACATACTTCACCTTGCAATTTCCCTTGGGATAAAAATACCCCTCTGTTTCCTAAGAAAGGAAGGTCTAACATTCACCAAACTGAAAAAAAGGTTAGGAATAGCTGGCAAGTTTTCCACATTTCAACTCTTATCACTAAATAAATTACAACCGAATGGCTGAATATCAGACGCCCTTCACTTTATAATTAACATTTACAAATAACAAATCAGAATACTGGATAGTTTAAGTTTCCAGCCGCCCGGCATGTCTCTTTTAAAAGATGAAACAAAAACATTGAGCCATAGATATTCCCCTCATGTTGCCTCAGGAAGGAAGTTTTCACACTGGTATTTCAACAGCAGTTGCCACACTTTCACCAACCAAACAGCCAATGTGTTCATTCCTGATTCCGTTGGCTATCATAAGAAGACAGATCTCTCAGAACACAAATTCACTATCCTACAAATATGAATGAAAAGAGCAGGAATTGCACCAGCCACGTAAATAACGTGGGTGTTCATCTCTAACTCTGATTTCACCTAGTCTCATATCCGCACATCATACTTTATTCATGTCTGGTTTCACGCCTCTGAACACCTGCCACATCTCTGATTTTATCAGCAATTCAAAAGTGCAAAAGAGGAGTTAATTCATCTAAATGTGATAAAACACAACAGAATAACTGAGAGGTTATGGGGAGAGCAACATGAGAAGGAGATACTGAGTGGTAAGCAGCATGAACGGCAAAAGTGGTGGGTCAAGAAGGTCCAGTATCTTAAGAGGAAATCATCCCCTCAAGTTTATAATTAGATACATGCATCTAACGGCCCGGTCAAAGTACTGGATTAGAATAACATGGATGCTTTTGCACAACAATTGGTTCAATGTTAAGCAGCTCCTTTGGTTACTGTGAGTTTATGGCTGGTTTATTGAGAAGAGTTTGTCACTTATATGTCCTTCTCATGCTGTTCAGGGTGTCAGTGTATAACTTGGTGACTCTCAGGTTTGATAGGTGGCTGACGTTTTGCAGGAAAAAAGTCACAAGAGTTGTAAAGTAGTCAGTGAGTCGTGTTCTCTGGCTGATAATTGACCGGTTGCTGTCAAACAGGAATTTCATTCAGGCTAGCAGTATTATGCCAAAGAGGCCCTGTGTTCTTAATCTGTGCTGCACATTCATTTTCTTTAATTTGAGGTCACTTGCAAAAACTAACTTATTGGTGTTGGAATGTATACAGCTGTGCACAGGGCTATCGCCTAGATGTGTAAATACATGTGGATACATATATAGACATACAAGTAGACACGAGTCACTGAATGAAGAAGAGTTGTGTACATTGGTGTGTCTGTTGCAGGTGAAATCGCCATTGCACTACCCACTACTACTACTACCTCAAGTTTTTGCTCTATAACTTGCATATTACACTGATTTTGCACACATTGTACTGTCCACAGTACTGGGATCTGCTCTATTTGATGATCTTTGGTCTAAGAACATGATATGGATTTTAGTTTTTTGTTTATATTAAATATGCAATACATGCAGTACACATTTTCATCTCAAAGTCATTCATTATAAAACAACACAATATATAATACATGTATTTATTTAAATAAAATAGATAGATAATAATAGACATTTCTGATTTCTGTATATATTCAATACACTAACGTTTAAAAAAAAAGACATGGCTATCAACTTTTTTCAACTTAAAAGCATACAGTCTTCGTACGTAAAAAGTCTTACTGGAGATCCCTTGTAATGGTTATTACTGACATCTGATTATGGCTGTTGTTTTATAAATCTGAGTATAAACACTTAAGTCCTCCAAAACCAAAACTTTGGTTTCTGGTTGAGAAGCACTGATGTAAGGCACAAACACATGCATTCATCTCTTTCTGAACATATTGTTCAAACTCAAACATACATGCTATACTAGAAAACTGTGAACTTACAAACTTAAGCAGAAGATTAAGCAACATTACATCATTAGACTTAAGAAACCCTGAGGAATTACATATGAACAATATTTTTGTTTTTATAAGGTTATAGACTGTGGACACCACAGTCTATAACCTTATAGCCCTGAACCAGTCACACATAGAGCTGGGTATTGTTCAAAAGGTTTCAATACCTGTGTACAAGAAGTTTACCTAAACACAGTATAAATGCTTTCACAAATCATACTTTTATATAAATATAAATAATGATTTAAAACAGAAAATATCTAATGAATTAATAAGCAAACATGACTAAGAAGCATTTGGTACTAACTTTTGGTAGTTGACTGTTTTTGGGACAATTATGTGCAATGGACATGATTCAGTTGGCAGTCAGAATGTATCGTGGATCAATACCCTGCCCTAGTCACAACACAATCACGCTGCTAAGCTGACATGGAGTGCTGCAGATGACGTATTTTGGTCGGCCAGCCCGGAAGTTAGCATCGCCCTGGTTCCCTCGACCAAAAGCCAATGAGATGTTTCCATTGGATTTTGGATTATTGTAGAAAATAAGCTCTGTGGCAAATAATAATGTAATCTTCCCAAACGAACAGCACTTTTATGATTTTTGAAGCATAAATGCAAGTAAAAAGCTAACATTAGGCTATAAACAAACTTCAATGTCACCACCACTAAGCTTCCAACTCGCACACTTACCTCTTCAACCAAAGCCTTTCCTCTTAGCGTGACCTGATCTAGCTTGTGGTCATGGCTAACACAACAAGGCTGTAGTGAGTAGATGAGTTTCTGGGTTCGGTGTGATGACGTTTAACGTCCCCGAAACAAAACGTGAAAATCTCACAGACATACTTCAGGCACCCAAAAACCCCTTCAAGAATCCCATTGACTTTGAGACGAGGGAACCGAAAGTGAAAAAACTAATTTCAAGGTTTTGAGACTCATTCCTGCAGCACTCTTTTATATAAATATATAATACACAAAACACACTCCCACATAAAGTCATCATTAAAGGAAATGCAGATGGTAGTCCACAGTGGTATTTATACTTTGGCTGATTAGCCCTCTTCTGCATTGTCCTGACTCTTTTCAGTCAGGGTGACGGCCTACACTTGAAATGATTAGTACAGTCATTGGTGTTTCATGACCTCACATACTTGTCTATCTGAGTGGAGGTCTAATCAGCCAGCCTGTGCTCAGTTATTCTGATATTACAGCAGGGTATGTGACCTCCTATATACAGAAAACAAGCTAAATCTGAATTGATCAAACTTTTGCAAATTTTGCAACTACATTTTTAGTCAACACAACAATAGATGAGGTAAACAAACATTCCAGTGAAAGCTGCTCATCAATACAGTATGTATCTATCACTTCCTGCTTCTGTGCCCATTTACATCTGGCTGACTGCTCGGCCGCATTGATGACTTAAAGAATAGAAAAAGTTCCATTGAACAGCTGAACAGTGGTAGTTAAAACCTTTTCTCATGATTGGTGCTGCTAAAGCCTTTTCTTTGAGGGACCACATTTCAGATTAGGATCATGTATTCTGTGCCACATTAGATACATGTCAGTTGGAAGGAATCTGTGTACCAGTAAAACTTCTTTATAATAGCAAGGATCATATCCATCTAGTTTGCTGGAAGGAATGTGCAGTCCTGCCGTCTTCACACCCATATGGGAAACAGGACCAAGTCCTGCTTTGGCCAGACACATCCCCATGTAAACATCATCAATGGGAAGAATAGTAATGGACTGGGACATATTGTATATGACCAAAGCTGTATAACCAGACAGGAGGAACCCCCCACCACCACAGTAGGGGGGATATGAGTTTGACTCCTGAACCTGAACTGGGATAAAATACTTGCTCCCAGATGATCTAATGGGCCCCACATTCTGGATCAGATGACCAGTAAAGAGGTGCTTGCTTCCATCATTGTCCTTGAGGCTTTGGAGATACTCGACCATGTTGTCTGTGTTGGCAAAGACGTCGTCATCACCATTCAGCAGGAAGCGAGCGTTCGGACAGTTTCTTTCCATCCATTCTAAGAAGAGTATCTGCTTCAAGGTGAGGTTGTAGAAAGTATCACTAAAGTCCCACTGGAGGATGTCACTGTACTCTTGTTGCTCCAGCTCGAGTAGTTTGTTCAGTCTCTTTTTCTCAAAACCAGCATTCATCGTTCCCGAGATGAAGATCCTTCGGATCCACATGCCATTGTGTAACCTCTCTTTAGCCCAGGTTTTGCGCAGAACCTCTCGGCGGTCGTAGTTCCCAGGGGAGCTTTTAATGACCAGCAGGAGGAAGACTTCTCCTGATTTATCAGCTCCTCCACATTTGTCAGGAAGGTCCAGTAGCATGGGGAAATGGCGACAGTGTCGATAGTAAAGAAAGTCTTTTATGCCACCAGGAAGAGAGCTGAAGCCTGTGATGTTGGCAGCAGATACATTTTGTTGACATCCTGGCCAGGAGTATATGTAGGAGTTCTTTGTGGAGGGTTGCCTTATTTGACTGTCACCCTCTCTCACATTTAGGTCAAGGCTGATGGTTTTGGGATCAATAAAATCTTTACAGAGATGGAGGACCAACAGACCAAGAGCTCCCGCCAGCAAGAATGTTTTTGCTCTGATGTTTCTCATACTTGAAACTCTGCAGTGACAAAACAAAAGACAGCTTTTTATCAAACATGTCAGTAAGGCTATCAGACCAGCATGCATTGCAGTCACTGTCACACCACATCAATCTTACAGGAATAAATGTGGGGAACCACAATCTCATAGTAAACAAGCAGCTGGTGAAGAAACATATAATACCGTGCAAAACAGACCCAGATATTTTTCTCAGGAGTGGGTGGGCCAAATATAATATATGTAATATCAAGGGTTGTTGGTGTTTGTTCTCCTGGTCTTTAACTTTAACTTTAACTACACTGTGTTTGTGTTTACAGTCTGTGAACTGCAGTTATGGTGGACACTTTAAAATGCTTGGATTTAACACACGTGAAAACACTGTGCTAAGTGTATATGCATAACATTTGTTGCAGTAGGGATAACACTCAAAAACCTAATGTGGATGAGGTAAACAAACATGTCCGCCCCTTCATTCAAGTGAAAGCTGCTCCTCAATACAGTATGTAATAAAAAAAAAGCTTAGCCACTTCCTGCTTCAGTGCCCATTTATATCTGGCTGACTGCTCGGCCGCATTGATGACTTAAAGAACAGAAAAGGTTCCATTGGACAGCTGAACAGTGGCAAACCTTTTCTCATGATTGGTGCTGCTAAAGCCTTTTCTTTGAGGGACCACATTTCAGATTAGGATCATGTATTCTGTGCCACATTAGATACATGTGGACTGAAAGGAATGTGTGTACCAGTAAAACGATTTATAATAGCAAGGATCTTATCTATCTAGTTTGCTGGAAGGAATGTGGCAGTACACCATCAATTTGTGGTGTTGTGATGTGGTTTTCTGAGCAAAGCTGTTGCTGCTGTGCCACTTTAGTGTGCCTGATCCGCTTGTTCAAGCTCAAGTATGTTGGCAGAATCAACACGAGTGGTATCTCCTGACACTCCTATCAAATGTCCCTACTCCACAGTTAACTTTAGAAAGCAACACCGCCAGCACCGTTAGCACACACCGGAGTCCTTTGGTAGTCTGCAGATCTTCCTGAAGTCAAAATGGTTTCTTAAATGAGCATTATGCCATGCTCAGATGGCATTCTGCAGATGACTGGAGCTTCATTTAAACCAACAAATGAATGAATTTACTGGCGATACAACAGCTAATCTGGAGGTGGTTTTAAATTTATCCAACATTCAGACATATAGACGGTGGAGTTATACTTGATTTTGTATCTACAATAGGAAGGAAGCTGCCCCTGAAATACGAGCTGAGTTTTTGAGACCTCTACATCATCAGTGTGTTTTCCTGAAAAACCTGATGTACACAATCAGACACATGCAGTGCACCAGAAGAAATTGAAGCCCAGGCAGAAATCCATGCCCCTGCGAAGGTTTCAAGCTGCTGTTAGCACCTCTCTCACAAGTGCAGGAAAGGGCAAAATCAAGTGTGGCAGACCACTATCCTCTCCAGAAGCAGGAGGAACCCCCCCCCCCCCCCACACACACACACACACACACACAAAAGGCCAACCTCTAATGTGCCCCCTGATGTGAGAAAGGATGGCATTGAAACTCAAAGTTTAATGGGTTAAAAATGTTGTATTTTATATGTTTTTGTACAAAAATGATACAAATTAAAACTCATATATGCAAATTGATATTTAATTTTTTTTTTTTTTATTTGTCAGAAGGTTCAATAAACACTCCAGTTTCAAAAAATTTGAATTTTCTGGCAATTATTTCATGGTTCAGGCTTTACAGGGTTAAATTTGCTACTGGAAGCACAGACTTTTAGCATCAACTGTCGAGAGGAGATTGTATTGAGCTGGCCTCTCTGGAAAACAATGCTTCAAAGAAAAATACACTAATGCCAAATAGTCAAAATCTTGTCTCATTAGTCCAGAAGAACTTCTTTCAGTTGGCAATTAATAAGGCACAGAGAAGGTGAATGCCTATAAATTAAAGCTTTCGCGCATTTTGCCAACAGGAGTGGGCAGACTGAGCTTCAGAGCAGACATGAGGTGTCTTGGCATCTGCCTGCAGAATCCTCTCATGCTGTACTATTACATGGGGTGTGGGGTGGCAACAAATCAAATGCTGTCAAAATGGGTGGAATATGTTACATAGGGGATTGCAGACATTAAGTCATCAAAAAAATAAACATGTGAAGCTCCGGAGCCAGCATTAAAAACATTACAGTAAAATTATCTGCCTGGACTTGACACTAGCCACTAGCCTCACCCTGTTACTGAGCATGAGGAAATCATGCAGCAAAACAAACAACTGACTGATAGCAAGAAACCTTCAAATCTACCACATCAAGGTCAACAGTCAATACGTGCCTAAAGTGAGTTTATTCACTCTACATGACATTTTCCCATACCTCATTATTTACATTTGCAGTGTTTCTAAATGATGCGTGAGCAATTCAGGCTTTACCGTCAGTCGCCATGATATTTCCAAAATGAAACTGGTGATTAGAAGGAAGAAGGTCACGAATAGACTCTCGTTGACACTGACTAAAAGACACCTAACAGGATGGTTTGTTAATGTGTTTCTGTTGTTTGTTTCACCCCTATATATATCCGTAACATTATTATACTTCAAATAGGCAGTCGTGGAATGCAATGAAGTACATACTACTGTAAGTACTGTTTTGAGATACTTGTATTTTGCTAGTAGTAGTTTTTCTCCTACTTAAACTTCTACTCCACTACATTTTTAGAGGGAAATATTGTACTTTTTACTCCTGTGTATCTGACAGGTATAGTTACAAAACATGTGATTTATAAAATATGATGCTTTACTATCGGTTCAACTAACAAACAATATTTAAAGTCATTAAAATTAACTCAGCGACAATATTAAAATGCTACAATTGTTTTCTCCTTGTACTATGAAAAATCTTTACTGTACAGGTTACAGGTTAAAGCCAGGCTCAGTTAGATACAGAAGTGTTTTATACTATTGTTTTTTTAAGTGATCTAAGCATCAGTGGCCACAGACAGTGGAAACAGTCACTTCATATTTGTCCCTCTTCATTCAAAATTTCCATACAACAAACATGAACTTTATCTTTCTACTGCCTCCAACTTTACTTGATGCTTTTGTGAAGAAAATCCCACAACAAGTCTCCAAACTTTGTGTTAGATTCACTTCAAATTTGGATTCCTATGAGAGCCTATTTTGATTTTATTTACTGTCAGTTCTTGGTAATCTACTGTAAAGCTGCTTTTTCATCAGCACTTAGCCCACAGTATGTGCTTTATAGTTAAAGTCAAAGTCTTTTTTTCAGAAAACCATGTTTATCTAGTTTTGTTCTCTGATTTTTAAATGACCTGGAGATACATTTTTATGTCAGTAATGACATGTAAAGACTTCACTTTCAGTTTCTAATCCAACATGAATAACCTCCAAAAAACCGCAGAAGAAAAGCAAGTATGAGCGATGGAGTGCAAAAATACATCGCCAACAGCAACGAAAGAACGTAGCAATTAAAGTTCAATTAAAACAGCGCACGTCACAGATTCCCAGAAGCGTCCTGCAGTGTGTGTTGGCTGGCGTGCTCAAGGAAGTCGTAATTTGAAGGATCAGATGACATTTATATTAACTCGCGTAGCGGGCTGTGTAAACTCTAAAGTATGTATGTGTATTATAGATGAGTCCCTGAAAGAGAGGACAGTCAAATAAACGCGTTTAATAGAAACAAATCTACTTTTTTTGTTTGTGTCTGACGCGTTGTTTCTCCGCCCCGATTGTTGATGTGTTATACGCTTGTATGTTATTATGTATCCAAATTAGGTGCGATAATGTGTCGATTAAGCCTCGACGAAAATACAAATGTGAAAATGTACTGATGTCTGAAATATCTCCCGTTACTTAACGTTGCGTTAACGGAAACTCAACAGTGGGCAGCTATAGAGGACAAACAGGATCATATGAAGTTGGTTGTGTATAAATATCCAAGTGTACGTACCGTTAAAGGGAGATAGGTCCTCTCGTCTGTCTCTGTAGCTACAAAGATTATTAATAAATCAGCAGCATGACTCCGAGCTTTGCGCCGCTGTGCAGCCTACTGGGCGGTGCCTGTTTCTGCTGCTGAATCAGGAGTCCCACAGGAGAGCGTCACCTATCTATCTATCTGTCTATCTATCTATCTATCTATCTATCTATCTGTCCATCTATCTGTCTATCTATCAATCTATCTATCTATCTATCTGTCCATCTATCTGTCTATCTATCAATCTATCTATCTATCTATCTATCTGTCCATCTATCTGTCCATCTATCTATCTATCTATCTATCTATCTATCTATCTATCTATCTATCTGTCTATCTATCTATCTATCTATCTATCTATCTGTCTATCTGTCATCAATCTATCTATCTATCTATCTATCTATCTATCTATCTATCTATCTGTCTATCTATCTATCTATCTATCTATCAATCTATCTATCTATCTATCTGTCCATCTATCTGTCTATCTATCAATCTATCTATCTATCTATCTATCTGTCCATCTATCTGTCCATCTATCTATCTATCTATCTATCTATCTATCTATCTATCTATCTATCTATCTGTCTATCTATCTATCTATCTATCTATCTATCTGTCTATCTGTCATCAATCTATCTATCTATCTATCTATCTATCTATCTATCTATCTATCTGTCTATCTATCTATCTATCTATCTATCAATCTATCTGTCTATCTGTCCATCTATCTATCTATCTATCCATCTATCTGTCTATCTATCAATCTATCTGTCTATCTGTCCATCTATCTATCTATCTATCTGTCTATCTATCTATCTATCTGTCTATCTATCTATCTGTCTATCTATCTATCTATCTGTCCATCTATCTGTCTATCTATCAATCTATCTGTCTATCTGTCCGTCTGTCTGTCTGTCTATCTATCTATACTTGATATATGCAATACTTGTGACCAGAGCAGCTGTCATTATCACGATATCTCAATCAGCATCGTTAAACAACAGAAGGACAATAAATAAGTCATTTATAGAGCTCTTAATGAAACAGGCTTTACAAAGTGCTTCTCAGTTCAGGAGAAAATCACTAGATCATTAACAGAGAGATAATGGCTCAACTGTAAATAAAAAAATGATAAAGTTTATTACTCAGAAATAATTTACATTATTACCTATGAGTTTATTCTGCTATGTTTTACTCCAAGGTTACATCTCTCACATTATATTTCATGTCCACCTTATCACATCTCTAGCATCTATCTCTACAAAACTGTGTGAGTGCCTGGTCTGATGCCAGCATTACAATTATTACCAACTTCAAGTATTCATCTCACATTCAACAGGAGGCAATGCATATGTTATCTTATCTCTGCTATAAATCTGAGGTCAAAGGTAAAACTTGAGCCACATTGCAGCAGTCTAACACCACAGAAGGGGAAACATGTCTGATTAACACAAAAGGGGGAAATATACATTACATTATACTTCAGTAAAAGGACTACAGTAACAGTAGCTTTAGATTGTTTCCCAGTTTAAATATTGTTCTGTCTTAAAAAGCAGAATTCATGTTGAATAAAATACAACAAGTTATGAATAACATTTTGAGTTCCCCTTTGAATCCTGATGAGTTGGTTCTGACCAAATGGCCCCACCTTGGACCTGTGCTTACTCTCCTTTGCTGGACAAAAGTCACAGCAGGGCACAGGTAAGCAGACAAATATATAGATGAAAGTATAGTTTATTCTGTCACCTCAGTGCTCTCAAAAAGTGAGGTCATGAATACATATATTCTCTTGCTTTTGCTTTATATAAATGTCCTGTTCGCTGATCATAATTTACACCCTGGTGGCAGAACCACACTTGAAAATCACAAAAGACAATGGGTCAGTTTGCAGTTAGTGTGCATGGCAGCGTGATCTTGCTTTCTTTTTATCACCCCACCAAACACACGCATAAGCTTTGCGGCATGCCAGTTAAGAACATTTAAATCTGAAAAAAAAAGTCAGAAAAGGAAAGTTGCAGAGTGCAAGCAAGAGCAAAAAAGCTAAACTAAACAAAAACTGAAACTTGGACTGTATTTCACTGTAATGAAATACAGATAAACCGATGAAATAAATATAAACTGATGAAACGTAATCATCTAGAATGAGACAGCCAGCTATGCCTCACACCACAATATCAAGCATTTCTGAGAAGGAGGGGACTTCAGACTTCAGGACGCCAGATGCAGTTGTGTCACTCTGGGACAGCGGGAGCCGAGCAGGGTGGTGACAAGGCCCAGAGCCAAGGTCTACCACATGGAATGTATAAGGAACTTGACTTGGTCCTTGCTTTTTATGGATGTGATCTGGGGTCAAGCAGCAGGGCAGGTTCTCAGGTCATTGTTTGTGTATTATTCATGGTATCAAATTTAATGTCATCCTGCACATTTTAGCATTTTTGGGTGAGCTATAGGACATAAACACAAAAACATTGCTAAAATGAACTGGGAGGATAGAACCTGGAGAACCAGAAATATTTGTTAACAAGAACCTGTTGAAGACAGTGAAGGAAGATATTCTGACTTGTTACTTTACATTGTTGTTCAAATGTACAGCATTTACAAGACAGAGTATGAAAATGTGAATCTGGCACCTGATCTCAACCCAACTGAACACCTATGCAAGATTTTAGAGATCTGTATTAGACAGCGGTCTCCACCACCATCATCAAACGTAGACTTCTCGTCCATGTTGGCCTAAACATTGAGATTGAAAGTTCATTCTTGACCTCATGGTGAGACAGTTTTGTTTATTTCAACGACACTTTCCATGGTCAAGAATGAACTGTCAATCTCAGCTTGAGATATTAGTTTTGTTACCAGTAAATATTCAAGCAAGACTCATTTTATGCCAGAAATATTGGAGCACTTAGTAAACCAAGATAACTGATTTCATTGAGGACCATTTACAGCTGATTAATGAAATGATGATTTGCATTTTGGAGAATATTTTGTGTCTTCTTTCTCCTCTACCCACTGTAACTAATGATGTCACCATTGTTCACAAACGTGAACTAGGAAACAATCTACAGCAGCGCTTTGCCTTGGATATTATTTTCACTTTGCCATTATGAGGAAATAAAACTGATTTATTCAATGTATACCTTTATATAAGCTCTTTATATATAGCTATATAGAGTCAACAAAAACAATGATTAATACACTTTAATTTGAGCTAATTCCAGCTGGGCCACACTTTAAGCTTGTTGAAGACTGGAACGAGGTACCCGAGACAAAATGCTGCCACAGCCTGAACGGCCCGCCCTGACTGTTCATTTGAAGTAAAGGCTTTATTGGTATCATAAATACCAACACTGTCAGTTCACATAACATTTATATCAAATATCTGATCGCATGCAAAATGGGCTGATCCAGAAACGAAAATGATATATCAGGCAACATCACAGTGGTAAACTCAGTAATGTAATCCAGGAGGGCAAACAAAGTTTAACAAAAACAGGTTGTCTGCTATTAGTCATCTATTGATAATTATATCATAACTCAATATTGACTAAGAGACCGTTTACTTCATAATAATAAGATAGTACACTGAGGTAAAAGGATTCTTAGGTCAACAAAGTGAACTACAATGGAGTCATGGTTTAAGAACACGCAGAAGTTCCACCGCACTAAGAAAAACACGGAGATGTATCCTGGTCCAGCTGCTTTATCAGCTTCATGATGTCACAGGTTTGACGTCAATCTTTGGTAGTAAATGAGCAAAACAATAGGTTCCTTAAAGCTATTATTCAATATTTGTATATTAACAATGAATCAATGACTGTGTGTAATGTAAAAGGCGTCACTCAACACGACAACGGTGCCACTGCGCTCTGAAACCCATTATTTGGTTCCTGTGACCACCCTGGGCCGCATTGTGAACCCAGCGGCAAGCGCAGCTCAAACCGCGTTGTGTCTGAAAGGGCCATGTCTTTCAGCTCATTGTTTTGGTTTTATTACCCGCAACTTTACTGTTTTAGTTTAAAGTCACCGCTCTCATCAGCATCATATTCAGACCCAGGCAGTTGTCTGCAAAAAACCCTAACAAACCTACACATACTGTACGCCACCTGCCCAGCACCAAATGGCAGAAAGACAAAGTTAGCGACTTGCTAATTAACTACCTAGCTAATTTAGCAGCTAAAGAGACAAATATTTGCACCAGGGCAGAAATTTGAGGGAATATTATTATGTTATTGTACTTATCAGTTAGCCAGAAACACAACTCCAAATGAAGGCTAATGTTGTTCTGTGTCTGCTGGATGTTTGAATAATACCTTTTTTGTGTGTGGGCAAAAAAAGTTAATTATTGAAGGTTTAGTACCTAACTGTAAAATAACTAAAGCAAAATCTTGACCTTTTGCAAAAAAAACTTACCGTGGAGGAGAGTTAAATGAGAAAATACCACCATCATACCTGTTTGGTAAATATAAGGCTACAGCCAGCAGCTGGTTAGCTTAGCACAAAGACTGGATACAGGAAGAAACTAGCTGGCTAAGCTAACCAGCTGCTTATTGTAGCGTCATACTCAACGGATTAATATGAGAGTGTTATCGATCTTCTTGTCTAACTCTTTGCTGGAAAGCAAATAAGTATCTTTCCCAAAATGTGGAACTTTTACTTTACTTTTACTTTACTGGAACTTTGACAATTTGTAAATTGCCACAGTCACATGACAAACTAGCTGTCAGATGTCAATGAATGATATCCAGTGTTCAGGTTTAATTTATCTTAATGTAGAAACATATGACAAAATATTAAAAAGAATAAATAAAAATAACAGGACAAGTGAGGCAAGCCAATCCCAATAAATGATAAAAACAACCAACATGTTAAAAAAGTTCCTCACCATCGTCCACCATGTGACAAACTCAAGTTATCTTCTTTTAACCAGAATGTTTTTTTCACTGTCAAACTGTTCTCAAATGTTGACTTTCATTTTGAAGGAAACCTTTTGTCTGTTGGTATCTGTATTGCTGATTTTGCAGTGTAATAATGAAGAGTCTTCACACATTGACAGACATGTTTACAGTTCAACACACCCACCAGTGGTTTAACGCAAGTCATCAGTCAGTTTTAATTATTCGTACAATAGAAAGCGATCAAGAAACATACATGACAGTATTGATAGGAAACATGAGTGTATGTTTATGTGTGGAAACATTCACTTCGTTTCTAGCATTTCTATTCATTTACAGGCACTCGTTTACAATCCACAAGTTTTAAGTTCAAGTCGTGCAACTTGAGTCGCATATTACAAACTTGGGGCCCTATTCTTGACACTCACCCTTCTTTTAACAGTACCATACGTTATTTGAACAGCAAATACAAATAAAATGGCTTTAAATCATCATCAGTGCAACCAAACCTTTCTCTCAATTATCTTTGTCACGTCTAACACATTCACACTGAAGACATCCCCACAAATGATCACGTCATTTTAAGATTCACTCAGTGTGGGCACTCGCAGCGGCTTCCTGTACTATTGCCTTCCTCCGAGGGATGAAAACACATGTCCATTTTGTGTCGGATGCGGCTCTTTAGCTGTAAACGCCGCTGCACTGAGGTAATGTTGTACTCCTGGGCTTTTAGCTTGGCATAGTAATCAGAGAACTTGTTAAAGAGGAAAGAGATCGGCATGCCGTTGAGGATGATACCAAATGAGATGCAGCCAAAGGCCACAATGCGGCCCAGGATGGTCACAGGAACCACATCCCCGTAGCCCACCGTGGAGATGCTGACCTAAGAGAGAAAAGTGAACAGTCCCATGTTATTCAGGTTTCATGAACCTTTTGTTCACTTTAATATGATTCTTCATGATGATTGGAAGAATGAGCTTAAAGTTAATGTCCAACAGCTGTTTGTGTTTGTGTGAAACATTCAAGGATGAGAACTTTCTGAGACTGTATTCTGTAAAACCAAGCTGCCACTCCCACCAACCCAGTATTCAGAGAGTGACAGAGACAGGCCTGTCCTCAGGTTGGACATCTGCCAAGAGCTATTGAGACACAGAATGTCATCACTTTGGGTTAAAATTCTGGTGGGTGATTCATGTGGCTTCAAATAACAGATTTTAATCCACACATTTCACAATGAAAAGCAGGATTTACTTGTAAAACTACCACCTGTTATGACACGTAACAAACATGCAATCTGGTTGTTGCTTTTCCTTCTCTATGAGACAGCAAGAGAGGCGAGGATAGAGAGTTAAGTCCTAGTTTAGACTAGTGATTACATTTCCATGCTCCTGATATAGCCCTTATTTTGACCTGATGACAAATTGCACCACTATGACAGGAGAAGGAGCGTCCCAAACAATCAGTGTGAAAACAAGCACATCTATCTCATCCATTTCTTTTTGCCTTTTGCCTAGATCATTTTGGGAGGTATAATAATAATATATATATATATAATATAATAATAATAAGCATGACGACTAATGTATTAGGATATCTGGTCTGGATTTGACTATCCAAATTACTTCCTCAAAGGACTACACAACAGGTCACCGTCACCGTCATACACCTTGTTTAGAAGAACAGAGCATAAAGGGAAAAACATTGGCAGCCTTTCAAAGTACAGAGAAAGTGAGTTTAGTAGAGTTCAGACTGTGACTTTTTATCATTTCGGAAACACGTTATTTTAACCCCACCTATTAAGCATTTCTAAACAGTTTATAAACATGTAATACATGGTTTATAACACACCGTAATGTAGTTGTAAGCAGATATAATTATTTATTACTATATTTCTCAACAACAATAACTCCTCAACTGGGCACCCATAAGTAGAGGCTGGTGCTGGAGTATAAACAGAACGAATGACAACATAGTAAAACACTGGTGTAATAATATAAAATGTCCTTATAGGAGACGTTATTATTGTTTACAAATGTACATGCACATTAATAAACAATAAAAGTGTCCTTATATGTGCTTACAGCTACATTATAGTTAAATGGGAAGAAAGGGGAAGTAATTATTTCTCACGTTAATGTTTCATGAATCTGCAATTTATCTTGATATTAAGCTCATAAGGCTTAACCCTATTCAAGAAACCCCCTGTACTAAATAACTTAGACTTATGGACAATAATTAACCAGTGCTGCAGTCACTGGTTAACACGCCTTGAGGCCAGTTTCAGAAAGGAAATTATCCGTTTACACTCAGATTGCAAATAGTGTAGCTGTCTCACACTGCTCTCATATACCCACGCATGAGTCACAAGTCTGTGTGAAGAAAGAAACACACCATGTTTTTGTCGTTGTTATAGGGTACTATTCAAAGCATTATTTTCAGCATTATCATTATTAAGTTTTTGTTTTAAGCACAGACAGTTAATAACATATAGTATCAATAGTATCATAAATAGTATGTTTATTTAAGGTTAAACTTTAGGTGCTCTTGATGAATGTTCCATTTCTATATAGTCTAAATATAGCAGCTAAAAGGAGAGACATTTCAGTCCAGTCAAACAATCTGCTGTGGTGTTGGGTTGGAATAAAAACCAGTTAGTGGTAGCATTGCTGACTATATCACATCTTTGTCTTCTAAAGCAGCTGTATGCAGAGGAAGAAGACGTGTGAGGGGCAGATGTTTGTGGATTAGGATAATAAAGCTGGAGCATGACATTGAGTTATTCAGCTACTGATACTCACTGCAGCCCACCACCAGGCATATGGGATACTGCTGATAGGAGATCCCTCAGTTTCTCTCTCGGCTGAATGCAGGAGAGCAGAGAAAGTGAAGATTCCCATGGCAATGAAGAGCAAAATGCAAGAGGCCTGCTGGTAACACTGCCGCAGAGTGAAGCCAAATGCTCTCATGCCAGTGGAGTGTCGAGCCAGCTTCAAAATCCGAAAGATCCGCAGCAGCTTGACAACTTTGAGGACGTGGCTGAGCTTGCTGACCCGAGCCATGGCCCTGAGGTCTTCCTGTGCATTTATGTCCTCAGCGTCAGTAAAGGCTTCAAAGACGATCTGTGCGAAATAAGGCATCACTGCCACCATGTCCACGAAGTTGAGTCCACTCTTCAAAAACATTAGGATGTCAGGAGTGGTGACAAGGCGAATTAAATATTCAAAGGTGAAAAACACAATGGTGATGATCTCCACCCATTCCATGTGTGTTTTGCCATTGATTTTGTACATTTGAAGTTCCTCCACAGTGTTGAGGGTCATTGCGACGATGGAGAAGAGCACAAAAAGGTTGGAGAGCACAGTGAAAGCCTTCGCCAGAGTTGAAGAGTACGGATCCTCCACGACGTTCCACAAAATCTTCCGCATATTCCCAAAGATCATGTCCTTGAAACACTCGTCATCATACTTCACCTCAATCTCAGCCATCAGCTCCTTATCCACCTTCAGGTTGTCCTTTACCTCGTCGACCTTCTCCTCAAACACCATCCAGCAGCAGAGCTGGGTGTCCTTCAGGCTCAGGCCCCAGTATGCGATCTCCTCCTCGAAGTTGATGGGGCACATTTCTTGTATGATCCACAGCACTCCACTTGTGTAGAAATGGCAGATGTGGTGGAAGAAGGCAGGGTCACGGTCAAAGAAGAACTCGTTCTTGCGTACAGAGTAGTCGTCACACAGCGCGAGGAGTTTCGCTCGGTCCCTGCAGAGGGCCAATGAGCCTATCCGGGTTTGAGGATATCTAGTGGCACACTGTTTGGGGATGTGAAACACTTTCCCCCCAACATTAATGTTGATGCTCTTTTGCAGTTCAGGTCTCTCCTCTGCTTTGATGTCAGGACTGTCCAGATTCTCCAGAGACCTCCACGCTTTGACAGTTTTCTCCTGAGAAAATGGAAATGTTTTGTTGTCCTCCACACCCTTTGATAGACAGTTGACAGTCAAGCGGCGGTTTTGCAAACATCTCTGCAGTTGGACATTCTCTGAAGCCATAGCAACTGTGGTTCAAGGCAGGAAGCCAGCAAAAAAGAAAAAAAAGCATAACAGGAAACACTCCAGGAAAATGATTCTAGCAACACATGGTATCTTGCTGAATCATCAGAAGGATTGCGTCTGGTCCTGCAGGAACTGATATCCCAGTGAATAGCAGCTCTTCCTGTTTTTGTGCCACAATAGATTCCCCTTTCTGACTGCTACTGTGAGCACATCTGATTTATCAGACTTCTAGATCAAGGGCAAGCAGCCGGGATGTCATCCATTTAATCTCATTGGTGCCTTTCCAAGTTTCCTTAAGCAGTTGCAAATATAGGCGGGAGGCGGTATTAGGAAACAAAGTTGATTTAAGGATTTTGAAGTGACGAGACAACTGAGGCCTTATGTTGAGTTGGCCGTTTTCTTCTTTTTCCCCTTCAAATTACCTGTTTTTTGTCTTCTTTCATTTCCTCACACTACTCTCTTAACCTACAAGAAAATATTCTTATACTTAAAAATACTTAGTCTTGTTAAAGGTGAAGTATGAACTGCTTACAGATCTAGACACTTGATACCTGCTCCGTGGTTTCCCACTGTCTGTGGTCATTTGGTTTTAATTCCATGAAAGGGAATTTATTTTGAAATATATAATATCATATGTCTGTACATCAATACAGCAGGTGTTGGCTGGGGGTTCAACCCTGGGCCATTTCTTTCTAGCATTGTTAAAGTAATGGCCCATGTAGTTTTACAGGTGTGGTGGAGACAGTAGCCTGTAAGCTTTGAATATATTATTTTTTGTTTAAGCATTAAGCTTAATTAATTTCAGAATAAAACTGATTTATAAAACTGGTTTGTATCTGAGCGTAAATGTCACTTTTAATAAGTAAGTGCTTACAGAGTTACAACATCTTATTTTACTGTAAAACTCAATGTCAGCATGCTAACAGGCGCACAATGACAATGCTAACATGCTGATGTTTAGCAGGTATAATGTTTACCATATACACCATCTTAGTTTTGCATTTAGGCATGCTAACATTTGGTTATTAGCACTAAGTACATGTAAAGCTGAGACTGATGGGAATGTCATTAGATGAGCAGGTATTTGGTCATTAAAATGTTCATTTACATGAAAAGTCAGGGAATCACCAAAGTTGATTGATTCAGGGTCATGTTTATTGGGGTTCACATGAACCTCGTTTTTGCATTGTTAAAAATCATGTAAAAGGTTTTGAGGCAGAACACAAAAGGAAAAATCAAAACGCACTTTATAAAAGTTTTATAGCACTATAGGTGACACTAACAATGAGCAACAGACAAACAACACGAAACAGACAACAGAAAATATGCCACAAAAACAGAAATGCAATTATAAAATCATCAATAACATTTCTAATACAAGCATGTAAAATATGTCATCCTAAAAACAATTCAAGTGGCACCTTAAAACAACCAGAGATGTCTGAAACAATAACTTAATGAGACGAACACATGAAGATTTTGAAAAAAAAACATCAGCAGCCAAAAGAGAGATCACCCAGTTTATGCAGAAATTCACAAAGAGACACCAAATCAGTCGTAGATCTAATTGCAGATGGTTCAAGGCAGAGGGAGCAGCATAAACGCTCTTTTACCTAGTTCAGTGTGGACTCTACGAACCATTAATAAACATGAGTCCTGGTAACAAAGAGCATTTGTCTTTTAAACAAAGGAATTAGCCAAAGCTAGTTCATAATAACACTTAGAATATGAATTCTCCTCTATCACTGCTCATGAATAAAGAGGCACAATCAAGGAAGCAGCAGAAACATCAGATGCCCCTGAGACTGTGACAGATATTACACAAATTCTGATTGTTGTTTTTGATAGACAGAAATCATTTGAAGGAGATTCCTCTCAGCTTAATCCACTGAGAGTGATCTTCTCCTGCCAACCTACTTGACCGGCCTTGCAACTGATCAGATTATACCTGCCAGGGACAGAGGGACTGGCCAGATTGAATGGAAAACTATAAAAACATGCCACAGAGTGCAAACATTAAGAGTCTTAATTCTGTGTTTATTCACCAGCCTGCACTCATGGATGCCACATATGGTTGTTGACAAACACATTAATAAACACTTATATCTGCTTACAACTCCATCATAGTATGTTGTAAACCATTAATTAAATGTTTATACTGCTTATAAATGTTAATTAGTGAGGGTTAAAGTAAAGGGTTGACACAATTGTATATTTTCTACTTAGCATTTGTTACTTCATTAGCATCATTTTACTTAAATGCCCTTTGTAATATTGTTTGGGGAAGTGTTATAATACATAAAATAAAAATAATGAATCAATTTGGAAATCTGATAGATTAATTATCTCATACTGCCAGTGGGTAAAGCAAACAATAACCCACTAAGAAAACAGGAAGAGAGCGGTGGTGGAGTTCATGGATCATTTTCAACACAGATTATAGGCTGTAAAATATCATGTAAACATATTTGTCTAAGAGTCTGGCGAATCAGTTGAGGAATACTTTAAGCAGTCATATATGAAAGAGAACAGAGAAATGTTTACTGAATGTACCTTTAAAGTAGATCAACAGGGAGGCAGCAGAGGTTAATGTACAAACACAGGTTCCACTTGCTGTGCTGTCGTCTATCAAGTTCTTATTCTATCTTTGACAGCTGAAAAGAAGAGTACGATGATTACTTATTTTATCAGGACTTCCCTGAAGTGATTAAACAAAGACAATCAGCTGCAGTACATCTATTAAAGATCCAGATCCCTATGCTGAGGTGCTGAGGCATATGACCTATGACATTTGATTTGTCATACACACATTCAAATAATACTCGGGTAATTACATTTACAGTCTCAGAGGCAGAGAAGAGAGGACTCAAAATGTAACAATGAAATATGGACACAAATATGTAGGAAAAAAACATAAAATACTTTATTTGATTTATTTACAGCATCCAACAGTTTTATCCAAGGTGCAAATGCAGTACAACAATGACTGCAATGCTGCCCAAAAATAAATAAAACCTTTCCTTAAAAATAAATACCAACCACACAACTCAGAAGTTTGAGCACACTTACAGAATGATGTCTCAATTAGTGCCTGGATTTTTAAAACCGATCCAACTGACATTTCATTTAAACACAAAAAGACTAAATTCAAACAAGGCAGGTCCATCAACCAAACATTCACTCCAACACTAACCAGGCTCTGTGCACATTTAACAAAACAAAACACATTTGTTCCCACCAATTCTCAGAAAGCATCAAAACACCAAACCTGCAACCAAAGAAATCCTCTTTTCTGACACTCATTTCACTGATCACATTACAGTATTATTACCATTGGATTAGCTAGACTTTATTTCTAGCATTCGTACCCACACAGATCTTCATTAAAGACGTTGTTCAAAATTTTGGGAAATACGCTTTCTTACAATAAGACAAGAAGAGCGATACCACTGCTGGTTAGCTTAGCTTACCATAAAGACTGGAAACCGAGGGAAACAGCTAGCTTGGCTCTGTCCAAAACCTGCCAACTAGCACCTCTGGAGCTCGGTAATAAATTCACACATTGTATCTCATTTGTTTAATCTGTACAAAAACCAAAGTGCAAGAATGACAGATAGCGGTTTTACCGGGGATTAATTGCAGGACAAAGTTACCTTTGGACAGAGCCAGGTTAGCGGTTTCCCCCTGTTTCCAGAATTTGTGCTAAGCTAACTGGCTACAGCTTCATATTTATTGTACAGACATGTGGTATTGACCTTCTCATCTAATTCCTCTGCAAAAAAGCGAATTTCCCAAAATGTTGAACTATTCCTATAATATAAAATAATCAAATACTGCAGTACAAAAATGAACTGAGAATTATGGTTCACATTCAGATAAAAACATTCAAAGACATAAAAAAAAGACGATAAATCTAGATTTTTGTGGCAGAATCAAACCAATCAATGCTGCATTAATCCTCATGGCCAGATTTTGAACTTTTGACAATACATTCCAAGTTACAGGTAGTTGTGTGCACATCCTGTCCTATATTTACTGTAGACAGGGTACAAGATAACACACGCAGTGAAGGAAAAATAGAGTGTAAGTGCACGTTGGACTAAAGCTCCCAAAACTTAATTGGTCTGAAAAACCCTACCAGGTCTCCATCAGGCAAAATCTGATTTGAGGCTCAAAATGTTGCCCTTTTTCATACCAATTACGTTTTGGGAGCTTTAAAAGGAATAGTTCAACATTTTGTGGACTTATTTACTTATTTGTTTTATTACAGAGTTAAATGAGAAGATCGATATCACTCTCATACCTGTACAGTAAATATGTAACAGGAGCTCGAAGCCGATTAGCTTAGCTTAGCATATTGACTGGAAACTGGGGGAAACAGCTAGCCTGGCTATGTCCAAAGGTAACAGAATTCACCTCGAAAGCTCCCTAATTTACATGTTATATATCTCTTTGTTTTAAGTTGTGGTCTTACTTCTTATTGAAGTTTCATTTTTTGTCTGGAAGCAGTGACTTCCTGGAGTCTGGTCGTCAACTAATTGTTTCAGCTCTCATCCAAACAGATCACATTTCCACTAATTGTCTTGGAGACCTACAGTCATAACACAGCTGAGGAAGCAGTTGAGGAAAATGCTTGATAACAAAAGATAAGGCAAAATATACGAGAGAATCTGTGCTGATATAAATAATACAAACAATTGGGTGTATGCCTGTTCACTGCTGCTCACAGCTTTCAGAGGGAATATAAACAAACATCCCCATCAACGACAAAGTTGAATTCTGGAGCCACCAGGGTTGAAAGTAATGCTTCTTCAAACTGAAGACACAACAGAAGTTACTGTTTGAAAGCCTTTCCCCCCATTTGAACTCGATATTTACCAGCGAGTCATTTCTTGAGAGATTTTAACCTCCAGAGGGAGTTGGGAAGTGACGGGCTGCTCAGCTGGGTTTGGCGTCTTGTCGTCCTGTGAGCCCTGAGGTCACCGCAGGTTGGTTGAGACGGCACCAGGTGAAGCCCAGTCAGCCGACCATCTGTGTCACATCTTCATTCCCCGTCCAAGTCCAGCTTATCCAGAGTTTCCTGGCGGCGGAGACACACACAGCTTAGTCAAGCTTATGGTGAGCAGTATGCACACCATAAGCCTTTAACCTGATGGGAGCAGGTCAGGTTGTGTTTATCTGGGAAGCTGCCGGAGTGCAACTCATACTGGTTGTTTGAGGCCAGTTCAATATTTATATTTGTAAGTTAAAACATAACAATATCATACAATATCTGCATAGTAATTAAATAATTAAGGATTCCTTGACTTTTGTTATTTACAGTTTAAAAAATAAACATATCAAAAACACAACAGCGAATTTAACAGTACATTTTTAATGGTTATCTGGAACACAGTTGGTGTATCTCCTGAAGTTTCACCCCTCCTCCTCTCCTATCAAAAGCTATCCTTGAGGAGACAAAGGCAAGAAATGTGGTGAAAGGAACAAAGCAAAAGTAGGGTTCAGTTAGGACTGTTTATTATTCAAAAATGAAACCCCCACGATGCAGCAATGCATCATAACGTTTGTGGCCTGAGCCTGCAACAAGCCTCTGAGCCTCTTGCTATTTAAGCACTGCTCACACATTAACATGGATCTGCTGGTGTTACAGGTACAGGAAACTTGAAACTGGGAATGTGCAGCTAGATGGCAATTGTAGTGGTGGTCTTGCCATCTATTATCTACAGTATACCCGCTTATCCTGTGCAGACAGAGATGTGGAGTCCATGCCAGCTCACATTGGGCAAGAGGGCAAGGCATTTGCCAGTCTATGACAGAGCCAACATCTAGAGACAGAGAACCATTCACACTCACATTCACATCTACGGGCAACTTCTGGGTGAGTCTCAAGTTAACCCAACCTGCACATCTTTGGACTGTGGATGGAAACCCACGCAGACACTGGGAGAAAATGACACACAGCTACACTTTAGTGCAAAATACCCCAAATTCTGAGAAAATAGGAAATACTTAAACTTCATCAACATTATTTCCTTTGGTTTGGGTGTTGGCTTTTAAACGCATGTTTTGTCATGAAAATATGT
Source organism: Enoplosus armatus (assembly GCF_043641665.1). Lineage (NCBI taxonomy): Eukaryota > Metazoa > Chordata > Actinopteri > Centrarchiformes > Enoplosidae > Enoplosus > Enoplosus armatus. The sequence goes on from NC_092186.1 coordinate 19,051,379, forward strand.
CCAAATATGAACACTGCTCTTTCCTGGGCCTCTCCTTTGATGTGTGATTGACAGGTCATTAGTCTAATTAGCTCATTCGACTTGCCAATTTCTGTGTACTGTTCCACTATTGAAGGATAAAACTGTCCAGTTGGTTGTTTTTCACTTTTTCAAGTAATGAAGAAAGAGGATAACTGTGCGCAGCGAAGATTTTAGCTGGAATCAAAACAAACTGAACTGGTAAACCAAATTTAGTGCAGGAGGCAGGTTAATGGATCTGTTGTTGGGGTTTTGTGGAGCTCTGGTGAGTTTTTCCAAATTAATTGTGAGGTAGAGGTGACATAACATTTGTAACACATATTCTATTGTTATAGCTGTAGCTTTGGGTGGACATGTAACACTGAACAGTTTGTTGGCATCATTAAAGGCAGACTGAGGAGGATTTGTTGCTTGCGGTTTGTAAACCCAACATTCAAAGTAGGCCCCTCCTCCCCGGCTCATCGCTTCCTCTTGGATGCGTGCTTACGATCTGGCACCTGGTCACTGCGTTTTTTATAGAGTCCCGCCCTCACACCCTACGCGCTGTTATTGGCTGGGGGACACACACACCCACTGCCCAAAGGTTGACGCCCAGAAACGTCCCGAACACAGCAAAATAAGAAAATGCAGGCAGAGGGCAGCGTCCCTGCAGATACAGACACCGCCACACTCTTCTAGTGGGTCATAAGTGATGATTATTTTTGTATGAGTGTATACATTGTTTGTGTCCATTTTCCTCTGAGCTTCAAACTATAGCAATAACACGAACAGAATAATGTTCTTGTGAATGTGCTGTGTTCCTTGTGACTATGTTGTTAGTTTGATTTATTGATGTTCCTCAATTGTTCTTTCTGTGGAAACAAATTTCCTCTAACAGAGGACAATAAATTATCCACCCAAATTCACACAGACTAAAATATAGAGCTTATTTTGTAATTTATGAGGTGGTTAAATTGATTTTGTACAGCTGTCACGTACAGGAAGCTGGTCTCATTCCTCAAACGTATTCAACCATCAGCGTTCAGCACAAACAAACTTTCCATTTGGTTGGACGTGGTGAAGCAGCTCTGTGGTATTTCATGTTTATAATGATGTTTGTAACAGTTTGATTCCTTTGTTTCCTTTACACTGTATGAACTATGATTCAGCATCGCCATAACAACCATAGCCACATGGATTTGTCTTTGTTTGGGGCCTCAAGGTCGTTCATTATTTCTGTGGTATTCTCGATTTAATTTGCATCTACTAAAATACCTCCGCCATCATGGCATCTGGATTACAGTGATAAACTTCATGATGAACAATGGTGATGAATCCCACACATGCGTATTTCCCAATCCACACTCCTTTCCAGTGTGTGGCAGTATGCACCATAACGTTGTTTGCCAACTGCCATAAAAATGAAGACATGTTTGTTGATTTTGGCTGAACAAGCAGAAAAAGGTAAAAAGAGAAAATACAATGTGCGACCACTTGACGAGAATGGGACCAGGGGCGGGGAATACAGTACACTGGTGAAAGAGATGTGAAGTATCCACGGAAGCATCACCCGGACGCCTTGGAGAAGATGACAACATTTACAAGTGTGGGATGTATTGCCATAGAATTTGCTACACACATTCAAGCCCCCCTCAGTCTAAATTGCAATGATTTTGGAGACACCGGACTTCTCATCTAGCATCACCAAAACTCAGTTCAGCTTGAAAAAATGTGGTTGAGGTTTAATTTATTGATTTCAGCTGTATCCTCCTGATCTAACTAATGACTGAATCGCACCCACTTCAAACTGGTAAGAAGAGAACACAAAAACACAAACAGAAATCTATCCAGTGAACCAAAACTGATCCAACTGTGTTCATATGGGACCCCGTCACTCACAGAAAGATGCTGATTGAGAAAATATGTTTTCAGGGCCTTTAAAAGGCACTTTAAGAAGTCTTCGTCCCTCATAGTTAAATGTGCCTGTCGTGTTTTTCCCGTGCAAGAGTTTGCCACATCATGAACACAGCCTCCAAAATAACCATGAAGTGGAAAATCAACACCTCGTTATATATATATATATATATCTCAAGTATACACATGTGCAGCTGAATGAATGGTATCTCCTCTCTGAAGGTGAATGAAGGGGTCTGTGTCAGCTTTTGTGTGTGTGTGTGTGTGTGTGTGTGTGTGTGTGTGTGTGTGTGTGTGTGTGTGTGTGTGTGTGTGTGTGTGTGTGTGTGTGTGTGTGTGTGTGTGTGTGTGTGTGCGCGCGCACACAAACTTTGCTTGCCTTGACGAGACATATGTGTGGACCCATGGGTGGCTCCTGGATGATGAGCGGGTCCTGGGACTCTTTGAGGGAGAAGCTCTGCTCAGTGAGAGACCTGGACGGCTTAAACTCTTCTCTCCACCACCACAGCAACACTCCCACCAGCAGCACACTGAGAAACACTGGGGAACGAACACAGACACACACAATCACTTTCTGGAGACTCTGCAGACATGACGCATGTAAGAAGATGACGTCGACTTTCTTTCACTCCCCTCACCTCAACACATAAATAATCTGTACATAATAATAATAATAATAATTATACACTTTATTTGTAGAGTGCTTCTCTAGATACTCAAAGACTCTTTCCATGATAAACTAAGTAAGTAAATATATAAGTAGCTCGAAATCAAGGAAGTAATGATACACTAAAAAACATGCTTGTCTGTGGACAGGCTTGTAAAAATATATAATGTTTTATTTAGCAGACTGTTAAATTTGGCAACATGTCAGTATTGCCTCTCTTCTTTTTAGCCTTTAGTAGTCAGTATAAACACATGCTTGTATTCTTAATAACTCTGAATGTGGAAAAAAATTGCTCAAAAGCTCATGACCAGTGTGAATGCACAATGACAGATGCTGACTGTCGACTGCATGTTTATGACTCAGCAGGGAGTGACCATGTTGACGTCACATTTATATCCTCTATCTCACAGTACAAACAGTTAGGTTACATCAGACTTATGTGGAGAAGCAGCTGGGAAACTGTAACTAAAAGCAATCTGAGGGATAAAATTACATGTTTACAGTCTCTTATAGTCACATATTTGATTTAGAGTCATTTTTACAGCTAAACTATGACCATTTTATTTTATTGGCAGCCGTGTATTGACCAGCGCTGTATGGCAGGAAAGAGGCTATTTTTAACAGCAGCGTGCTCCGGTGCCAATACTTAAGAAAGATAAGCACAGGAGCTTTTTCAGCCATGTGGTGAGGATTTCTTTTGACAAAATGTGTTTATCTTACAGATAAGAGAGAGGATTCCAGCAAATGCAGGATCAGATAAAGTTGATGCAGGAACTGATCGAGAAATGGCAGGAATTTCTTGAGATTTGTTTTGTCCCATTTCTGGAGGACTGCAGCTGAACTCCGGACTCTCAGAGAGCAGGTCGACAACGCACTCGTGCCGGCACACCGTCCTGGTATGTCCGCACACAGATGGCCCTGAGAACCAGGCGAATGTACAGAGTAATCAATGACTGAAAGGTCAAAGGCCAGAAGCACCAACACAGTGTCCCCTGACCTTCTGACAAAAACAAAACGTTTGGCAAAATCACCATACAGTCTGAGACATACAGTGTATGTTTAATTTATCTGACTGGGCATACCGTTTGGTTGAAGGACAGACTGAATGATAACCACACCACCTGGTGAGGTGGCGTTTGACAGCAGTACTTGGAGGTTGCTGCCGTTATGTTTGTTGGCTCGGCAGATGGAGCGCGTCACTTCTTCACTCCAATAAACAAAACCCTGAAACAGAATGGACGGACTTAGCAGAACTGGTATTTCACTGCAAAAAAAAAATCGGTTGAGTTAAAGGTGCCCCGTTACTGGTAACCAGTTATGTTTATATTCAGTATTTCTAAACAAAATGCACTGTGTCTATCCCTGAGGCCTAATAAACATGTTGAATCCATTTCCTTCCCTTATAAAAGATTTGCAAAACCGATTTTTGTGTTTACCATCACATTTTTTTACGTGGCGGCCTAGCTAGCAGCAGATTTTTCCAGCCATTTGTCTGCCCATTTGAAATGGTTCATCTGTTCGGCTTCTTCCTTTTGTGTTTTATGACTTGCATGTACCACGCAAATGTGTTGTTATTTCTTAACAATGTCTTTTGGGTAGATATTTGCACAGGAGTCCAGATTTAAGAGGCCATTAGCAACAGAAATGTAGCAACTTTTAGACACGACTGAGCGAGAAGGGATCAGAAAAGGCTAAAGAAAGGGCGCTTATTTAAGGGTTAATAACAACCTGATAACAGTTTTCAAGAAGTTAAATATAAAAGGAAACGCGTACAGCCCATTTCTCCCTTTGTTCTACAGTCATGTTATTACATTGTATATATACTGGGGTTTTAGAGTACTCATACTACTGCAGCACATGAAAGGGAAAGTAAGTACTTAAAATCTGTTCTGTATCTAGTGGGACATGAGATTGTCAGTGGTGTAAAGCTTCCTCTTATGGTTGTTGAGGTCTTTGCTTTGTTGCTTCTATTCAACAGTATTCAACACCCCAACCCCACCCCAGCGAATGAGTAGCTAAAGCCTGTCCCAAGATGCATTGCGTGAAAGGCACGGGTAATACAATAAAAAGTCTCTATTCCATCATAGGGTTGTTTTACCTCAAACACAGCCAGTCCGAAGGGCCGGTCCAGATAACCGTTAGACTCTACCACCGTTTTACGTTGACGGCCCTCTAGATTTACTCTGGAGATGCTTCTCATTCCCTGGTCAACCCAGTACAGCAGCTGGCGAGGCATATCTTTAAAAAAAACCAACACGCCTTTAACAGCAACACTGGGGGTCTTCTGGACGTATTCAGCTGAACTGTGGTGGTACTCAGGCCTCTGATTTAAGCTGGACGTGCATACATACAGACAGACAGACACACACACATAGTTCCTGTGCAAAAGGGAAATATCCAAAACTCACTGTACAATTATCTCAAACATTTCAGAACATACCCAGAGAGAGAGCGACAGGGTGGCGTATTAAGGAAGTGACCAGAGCCATCCTGTCCCGACCGTCCAAGCTAGCCCTCTCAATCTTTGAGGAGCCGCCATACTGAGCCCAGAAGAGCAGCCTGAGAAAACAGAAGCAGCTGATGAAAAATGCAGCTGAGCTTTGGGATAAGATTCTTGCTTAATCCTGATTTTAAACGTTTCACCAAGTTGGCAAACAAATAGTGCTTCAACTAAAGAAAAAAACTGACAAATAAAAAGAATAAGCTAAAACCCAAACTAACCTAAACACATGTGGTAGGACATAAATGTATTTGAGTTGAGAACAAAAAGGCTGGTAATGTTTGAATCAAAACAAAGCAGCTCTCTCAGTCTTAATACTGACCAGACACTTCAAACAGCTCTTTCTTGTGAAGCCATCTTCTGTTAATGTACTGTATGTTATTGGTATGTACTATATTTCCACTCCCTGTGTAAATACATGGTTAAAAGAGTCCTGTGTTTAACCAGCTCTTACAGTACGTGGTGTTGTATTAGCTCCTAAAAACCTTTGAAGACCATGACGCAACAATATGTCATTACAGCTTCCTGCTGATATGAGTACACTAAACCTCCTTGATGATGCTAACTATTAATTTAAGTGAAGAGCAAAGGCCTGGGCACTCCTACCCTTGGAGAGGATCCACAGCCACTGCAGAAGGTTTGTCCAGCCCTGTGATAAGCGGACTTTGAGCCGAACCGTCCAGCAGGCCAACATTAACAGAACTGCTCTCCATACTAGTCCAGTAGAGGAGCTGGTGGATCCAGTCCACGGCCAAGCCCGACACTGAACCTTGAACTTTCAGCAGCAACACCGAATCCTGCGGCTTTCCATCCAAGGAGACCCTGACAAACATCCAGGGGTGAAAGGAACAGAAAAAAATACAACAATAAAACAAACGGTGTTTATTCAAAGTTCTGTTCTACTAAATCCTGACTATGACAATGCATAGCTACTTCCTGCAATGGGTTTATTCATCTCTTCCCAAGTAAACTCAGAAAACTTGATAGCCATCTGCAATCCTCTGACTCCTCCCCCAGCGTGACCATGAGGCTGACATTTTTGGTTTTGAATGAAATGTGTCCATGACTGTTGGAGACTATTGGCACAAAAATGGTGCAGATATTCACGTCCCCCTCAGGATGAATTGCAATAACTTCCTTGATGCTCTGACTGTTCGTCTAGCACCTCCATCAGGTCAAAAGGCCTGCTGAGCATTTAGTTAGCATTTAGCTCTAAGTACAGACTCACAGAGCCGCTAGCGTTACATTATGAGTGTTCAATAGTCCTAAAAGACATGGGTGTGTGAATCCCTGCTCTCTTTTTGTATGTTTTTAGTCAAGAGTGATGTCTGTCAAAATTGTCTGTTGATTCATGTTATGTTGCAAAATGCACTGCATTTCCCAAAAGCAGCAGACTGACATTCTCACGTCCTCTACGACTTTCACTTTAAGTTAAACTTAAATCTATTAATCCTCAGAGGTAGATTTTGTCTGCAGATGTCACGACAATGATGTTTCACATACATAACACCACACAGAGAACAAAAAAATTAGCAGCCACATATAAAGGGTTCAATAAAGCACAAAGAACCACGATTTTCTGTTTCTTTGTCTGTAAGCGCTCTTCAAAACCATTAGAAGATCAAACAGACGCCTTGTCTGAAGGCCCTCCATGCGTTAGTAGCATAGACCAGGAAATAATAGAGGGAGAAGTGAAATGTTAACAATTAATTGAATCTACCTATTTACCCTATTCTTTGTTTGTTGTCAAATGAAATTTAAGACGACAGGAAATTCACTACTTAGCACTTCCCGGCTTAACCTTTCTAAAGAAAAGAGCATAAACAAAGCAATGCAGTTGCCCAACGGGATTATGTGCAGGAACTGAAACAAAAGAACAGTTTGGCAAACATACTGAGCATACAGATGAACAGGGAAGAAATTAAGCTGCAGGAGCGGTTAGAGTATGTATGTAAACTGACCACAGACAAACTACAAACTTTTTACAGCCATTGTCTGTTTATGCAAGCGGTCAATGATACTCAGAAGACAGATTTTAGGTGAAGAATCACTTTAAAAGTCTGAATTTATAGGAGCCAGTTGAGGTGGTTCGGGCATCTGCTCATAACAGTGTCAAAAGAGAGCCAGTTAAAGCTGTGGCTCATTAATAATCCATTAATTAGGATATTAGTGTTATGTCTTGATAAGTCCTCTGTTTTTCCTACATATACATTTAGTATGGATTGTAACCAAGTGTTGTACATTATTATTGGTGGATGTGTACTGTACTATTTTGTGCATATTTTTCATGTTGTATATATGAATTTTATAAGATATCTTTTTAGGGTGCCTTTTTAACATCTGGCATCTTTTTTTTCGGTTAAATAAACAGTTTTGGGATGCCCGAGGGGGAGCTCGACAAAGGTAGGGAAAAAGATGTCTGGGTTATCTTGCTTATCCTGCTGCCACAGAGACCCAGATAAGTGGTGGAAAATGGATGGATGGCGTTATTCATTTCTTTACATTCGGATCACAGATGCCTTTAACAGGAGTTACAACGGTCACATCCCTTAAGCATTGCTTTGGCTTTGACATGTAATATAGAGCAGTGTGTGGTGGTTGCCACTCTATTACCTATATACAGAGCCTCGTCCTTGCCGGGCCCAGTACAGCGTTCGGTTAGAGGTTAAGGCTGCCACTGGTCCTGGTCCTGGAAAATGTGGAGTCCGTTCCCTGTACTCAGTGCCGGTGATGCTTATCCATCGCATTCCTTTAGAAGAGGTGAAAACCAGCTGAGCCTCATTCCCTGGAAGGACATACACACACACACACACACACGTTGTTCTTGTTTCATTCATCATAAGTGTGAACAATTTCAAGTTCGTGTTTTGGCATCTCAACTCAGGTATCATTCAGTATAAGCACCATATCAAAAATCCAACCCGACCGCAATTCTTCCCGAATACAATTGAAAGGACGTCACACAATAGCAGATCACAATAGAAATAATACACTCCTGAGGACTGTAGAGACTTGTTCAATAAGTACGTCTCCAAAGAACTGATAGATGTTAGCTAATATGTATGCGCAGCCACACTCACCTTTACAACATAATGAGTCAAAGTTTATTAAGGTGGAACCAACTTGCGCCTTACACAATTCCTGACCGAGCATACAAACCTGCCACATGCCACTGATAACGAATAAATATGATGTGCAAACATGTATTCTAGAGAGCTCTTATGCAAATACCATGACTGCATGTATTTCTAGTAGGGCTAGCACCACAGGGAAACCAACCCTTCACCATGTGCTCTATTTATCGACGGACATTAAGGACGCATGCAGTGAAAATGGTTTCATTGAGTGTCAATTTAAAGCAATTTAAGACAAAATCTCAGAATCGCTGTGCTGCTCACACTGCAAGACATTTTATGCCTTATCGTCATTTTTTGTTGGCGTTTGTCCTGTTGTGCCCTCACTGGACTGTATTTTCATTTCCCATTTCCGACTCATCTCTAAGGTGCACCAACTACAAGTGCATCTAGTTTTTGGTTACAATGGAATCAAATATCTTTGACAACTGTGGTCGCGTCTGAGACAGCTCACAACACGATCAAGATGCATCTCAGAACTGCTCAAACTAAACGACACGTCATTCTGTGCTGATTCCCGTCATGCCATAGCACTAGTTTGCAAGGTTTCATCAGCATATTATAGTGGAGGCACGCTGTCAGGCTCGCCTCGACTAACGTGAGAAGAAACTATTACACTTTTATGAAGTATAATATCAAGCTTCAGGGAAAACAAGCCGAGGAGCTCCTTCACAAAGCAAAGGCCACACATTTAATGAGTGAAGCCATAGTCATCTAGTAACTGAGTTCATAATGAGACATGATGTGTCAGGATCTGTCTGATTTAGCCAAGTAGGTTACACACAGCTCAATCAGTCACAGTCAGGAGGGGATAAGAAAAAACTCTCAGTTGCTTTGTCGGTTTGACAGCAGGCTGAAGTTAGTTTGTTAATCAGCAGCTGGACATGTTTTATGCATTATGAATTTGAAGTTAGCTTTCATGTCGTCAGTGGCTGGTTTCTCACCTTTGGCCTTGCACTCTCTGGTTGTGGGATTCATCTGGTAGCCCTCCTGGCAGTCGCAGGCGAGGCTACCATTCATGTGAACACACAGCTGATCACACACATCGCGTTCCAGGCACATGTCGACCTCTAGATGAAAGAACAGATACTTGAAAAGGAGTTTCGAGGACACAGCAATAGGAATATGTTAAAAATAGCTTACATGGCAGTCCCCTTCCTATTACTTAATAGCGGACATGGTTCACAGAGGTGAATTAAAGGGAATATGCTGCAAGTTTTATTATATTTCTCCCCAATAACAAACTATCCCTTTAAAAACTGACCCTACAATCATCCGTCAGATATATTAAGGTCATTTTGTGTGATGGGTCAGGACAAATCTTTACAACTGGTGATGAAAGACTAAATCAAGCAGCTGTTAGCAGGTATCATGCTGCTCTATCAGGCTGCCACTCACCCTCACACTGGCTGTCCCCGACCAGCCTCATGTTGTTGGGGCAGTCACAGTGGAAACCAATCGGCCGGTCCACACACAGATGAGAGCAGCCTCCTTTGTTGACCTGACACTCGTCTCGTCGTCGATCTGCAAAAAAACAAACATTACATCATCAGTGGTTTCATACAAGGAAGTATGCTGCTATTTGCTAGCATGATAAATGTGAGGCTGTTTTTTGAATCGTGTCCACGTTCCATAATGTGTGAGAATACTTTGTGAAAGAAATCTGTTTTGTCGTCATTGGGCCCATAAATGTTGGCTAATGTTATTTTCACATTCCTGATATGTCCATTGACGAAGCGACCATCTGGGTCTACAAACGGATTTTGGTTTTGGTAATGAACCTTTTTTGTATTCATTAGTATAGAAACAAGTCTTATTTTAGAATTATATGATGCATGAAATGTGCTGTATATATTTAGTTCCTAGTTTTAGATGTCCTGATGTTGTGGGATGCGTTTCTTGCAGAAAGCAAAAGCTGGGGTTCATTCAAGTAGGACAATTAAAGACTTTGGTCCGTGCTTTGCTGGTGAGCCAGAACCCCAAATGTTCCAACTCATAAACTTGAGTTCATTTTTAGGGTTATTTATGTTTAAAATCTTAGTTTCACAATTGCGCAGCAAGAGTTGCCTGCACAGTCCTCTGCGATGGACATAATGGAAATAATACTCTGATACACTTTCTTCCATTCGGATGACAAAAAACAGCATCCAAACAAACATACTGAATACATTTGTCTGAAAATGTTGCGTTTAACCACAAGCAAATGAATAGTTTGTGTGTTGTTCGTTTGTTAAATGATTTGTGGGTGGATACTTTTTCACACACTGCCTGCGTTTGTTTTGATGTCAGGGAATTAGGCTAATTAGGCCACAAATTAGGCTAATGCAGGATGACATTCAAACCAGTTGGCACAATAAAAAGGGACAATACGCAATACTTTGATTTGCCTCACAGCGCTAAATTACTACAGAGTACAGACTGTTAACAAACATGGTGTACAGTTACTTATAAGAGTGAAAAACAAAGCTGTATTAAACTACACTTAAGGGCAACTAATGATGATTTTGATTAGCGATTAATCTGCTAATTATTATGGAAACCAAGGTGACACCTTCAAATGTCTTGTTTTGTCCAACCAAGAGTACAAAACCTAAACATATTCAGTTTACAATTATGTATAACAGAGAAAAACAGCAATCATCGCCTTGGAGAAGCTGCAACAAGACAGTTTTAAGCATTAAGAATGCTGTGCTACCTTATCACTATTAAAAAAAACACAAAGGAACCTGAGGGTCTGGGTATCTAGATGCAGGAAGACTTTCTGTAAAGCCACCAATGCAGTATAGAGCAGTTTTATACTGCCCTCTGCTGGCTGATTAGTTATATGTGGGCAATCTTGTTCCAAAACCATAGGCATTATTTTGCTGCTGTAATAGCCTTCACACGTTTTTGGAACCTGGCTGCAGGGATTTGCTCCCATTTAGCAACAGCGGCATTGAAGACGTCAGTATGCTTCAACAGAAGTGAAGCCGCGTCACTCACCACAGTCGTGCTCGTCGCTTCCATCAGAGCAGTCTGGTGAGCGGTCACACCTCCAGGTCTGGAGGATGCACTGGCCGTCTCCACACTGAAACTCAGACGCTGTACATGTGTGAGAAGTCTGCGGGCGTGGCCCAGACAAGCCACACAACTCCTGAGACTCGTCCCGCCCGTCTTTGCAGTCAGTTCGCCCATCACACAGCTTGTCCCTGGGCAGACAGGTGTCAGATGGCCCGCAGGAGAAGAAGCCAGTGGTGGTGCAGTTCTGACACGATGCCTCATCACTCCCGTCGCCACAGTTGTCCACACCATCGCAATGGAAATGCAGAGATATGCACCGTCTGCTGCGGCAGGCAAATTCATCTTTCTTACACCAAAGGTGGCCTGTGAAGAGTGAACGTCAGTTACAAGTTACAGCAATAATTAAGTTTGTACAGCCCTAAAAAGTCTCAAAGGCTTCACTACAAATATAACCTGAATGGCTTCGATAAGAGTGTGTTCACAGTATAGTTCGTGACATATCAGCTTTTTGCAGACCACTAACTTTAGCAGAAACATTAATGTTTCCCACATCTTAGGATAACTTCATTCTATCAGTCTGATTTCCGTTGAGTGTTTCAGTGTGTAATAAATCTCCAAATGTAGTTTCAGAACAATTCAAGACGGCAACAAAAAATAAACAATTAACAAATGATACAAGAAAAAGAAAGAAACAAAATTCTGTTGGGTGGGGGAGAATCTATGTGGGCAAGCTACGCTAATAAAGTATGTACTTGTGAACACAATACAAGTTCAGATCAGAACCAGCTGTCTAATGGGTCCATCAAATGAATTCATAAGAAATCCTGCTCTAGATCACATCCACCCTGAGCTGGGCTTAACGAGTGACATCAATAAAATCCTCTTTCACGGTATATGCAATGTCATATCATAATATTTATATATATTGTGATATCATAAGCTTTCAAGAAAATCAACTGAGAAACTGTTATGGCTAAAATAACTAGACAGGAATGTATGTTTTACGACTATAACAAATCACCACCTGACAAATGAAGGTAATTCATCATCATTGTGATGAAGCAGTCCTGCTCATTGTTTTGCAACATTGCAAAAATTATGTAATACACCAAGAATTACTGAAGCAATAACTACCACAGCATAATGATATGGCAAAAACTCTTATGGTTGATAAATGTCTCACGGTACATATCATCATATTTCCCACCGCTAGCTTCATTTTCATCAGCTCTCTGTCTCCATCAGGGGGATATACCTGCATACAGAAAAGTAAAATATGACTTCTGGCACATCTCTTCTTAATAACTCTTTGAGCTCTTCTTTCAATTAGTCTAACCTGGCCTCCACTGTCTCCCAGTAAAACCACAGTCTGCTACTGCTGGGTCCTGCACTTCTGAGTGGAGGAAAGAAAATCTTCTACATTTTCCTGACTGACATTCAAACCAGCGACTTTCAAGTCTCACGTCCCTAACCTTTAAGCAACACTGCCAATATTCATGCCTGCTGGCATTACTCACATCAACAACATTTGTGTTTAATGCCTGCAATCACATCAGATCCCTTTTAAATACAGCTCAACACCAAATCCCTCTGGAATTCAATATTCAAGTCTCTAATGACTTCAACAGGATTATAAGAAATTATAAGTCAGAAATCTGCTATGGTATTTTCCCTACACAGCACAAGAAAATTAGACGATTTCTGAGCAGCACAGACATCTAAAAAGTATAAGTAGATCAATATACTGTATGCCCAGAATCGTAGAATTAAGATAAAAATGAGAATATACTGTACATCAAGATTTGTTAAGTTTGAAATCAAGGTTTTGTGAGGACGTTTATGGTATAATAGACCAGCAGGTCAAAACACAGCTCTGCTTTAAAGTCGGTTATAATCAGCTAAGACTCCATTGCACAATACTGTATGTTGAAAAGGACAACAAGAGTAGGTAAAAGGGCACACGCAGTCAAACAATAATTACACACGGTGACACCATTTGTGTTGGTGAAGCCACTGATAGAGCAGAAACTGAGAAAATTATTTATTTATTTATTTTATTATTCTCCTGTTTAATGTTTTATTTAACATATTTTTCTGTTTTATTTTACTTCTTAAATCCTATTTTTCCAGTCTTTTCATACTGCCTTGCGTGTCTTTAATCTCGTCTGAATGCTTTTTATGTAAAGCAATCTTTGCCTTGTTGTTGAAATGTGCAAAGTAAATAAACTTGCCTTTCCTTGCCTCAAATGAATTGATTATTTCCCTAAACTGTCAAGAAATGCCAGTGTTGTGTTTATTATTTGGTTTATAAAGCCAAACACCTGTGTGCCTGTGTGAGGATGGTTTGGGATGGGATCACGTTGTCGACATTGTACTCACCACAGCGGTGTTCATCTGATCCGTCCTCACAGTCTGTGTGTCCGTCACACACATTCAGTCTCGGGATGCACGAGCCATCACTGCACCTGAACTCCAGCTGCTCGTGGCAGACGGGCAGAGAGTGACCTGCAGCACCTGAAGCACATGGAAACAGTTTACTCAATAACTATTGACTAGTTACGTTATCAGGCATCACAAAGCACAACACAATAATTACCTAGTAGGCAACAGGAAAAGTCTCAAAAATCATGACAACTTAAAAGTTATGTTGTTTTATTTTGTAAACTACTTGATAAGCCTATAAAGCAAGAATGAAACTATACCATAAACATTTTCTCTGCAGTTTTGTGCTTTTCACTGGTGTCCCATCACATTTAATATAGTAAAAACACCAAAACTGCATTATAATGAATTTAATTTCTCTCAAATCAAAGTGTTAAGGCGTAAGACACAGAATGATTTGAAAAAAAAAGTGATTTTATTAGTTTCTCTTGGAGCTAATGATCAAACTAGGACTCATTGGGCAGACAGAGCGACACTGACACAGCATTTGCAGTTTCACTTACAAATGGCTGACATTCTTATTTCATATTTAATTTAAGTATGCAAGTATTATGTATATATTAAATACCCCTTTCCAAAAATGTGTTCAAGTTAAAAACACTTGCCTATACAAATACGTAACAATGCACTGCAACGAGGGGTTCAGCTTTCTATTGACATGGCGTTATATTTCAGTCCAAATATGAAAAGGATCTGGTGCTGGATTTAGACTTTATCAGCTTCCTGTAACGTTATACATTTGTCTAGCAAAACTAAAACTATGAAAACATTACAAGTCAAAGATGGAGTTCACTGTAGTCTGCATTGTAAACAGACTTCATTCAAACTGACAGGTCTGCTCGACTGTAAACTCCCTCCGTTTCATTATAATTAACGCTTAAAAACAAGCAGCTCTTTAACTTCACACACACAGGCACCAGTTATTCCTGCACCTTACCCCAAATATGAGAGCAGGTTAGAGGGGCGAGCAGAAGAAATAAGCCTCCAAGGTGTCCCATGCTCGATGTCCTCCACAGTTGCATCACACGCGGCGCAGAAATATGACGCAAGAGTTGGTTCATTCAAACTGCAGGTTTGTGAATGAAAAGTTGTTACCGTGACGACCGATACCAGGTTTACTTTTCAACGCCATTATAGTTTCTAAATTAAACTAATATCGCCTCTGCTGTTCACTTATTGTATTGAGTTATTTGCTCATTTGACGTGCTACATTTTCTCAGTCGTAAAGTACGTTTTTCAAATGATGACTTGGCTAGTATTTTAAATAATATAGTAAATGGTAATCCTATGACTTATGTTTGGTACCGGGCTCTTTTTAAAACATTTCCTAAATGTCGTTTTTTGTTGTAATTGCACAAATACACACACAAATGTTCAATATGCATGCATGACCTTGAAAAAGAACATGCTTTTTCTAGTCTGTTACTGAATATTATACATTATATTGAGTGTACACAACTAACTGGATATAAAACCTCACCTTCAAGAGTAACTTCTGTCATCAAAGAGCTTGTCAGTGTATTTAAACGTCTGCACACCCACACAGGTGTTTCCTATCACTTTTGCTGATTAGACCTCCTCTCAGGTTCAAGTTAGCAGCTGCAGTTTGCTCACGTCACCGGATGGAGTGTGAGTACATTTATTCTAGTACTGTACATAAGTACAAACTTGAGGTACTTTGTTTTCTTTTCATGCTACTTAATACCTCTACTCCACTACATTTCAGAGGGAAATATTGTACTACATTCATTAGTAGCTTTATTAACAGCTTTAGTTACTTTGAAATTTTAAGATTTTAGCAAACATATGGAATTATAAAATGTTTTTTAATAAATTAAACTACTGTAGCTAACAGTATACACAAGTAGAGCTGAAATGATTAGTTGACTGATGACAAATTAATGGCAACTATTTTGATACTTTTTCATGTAAAAATTGTTTCTAGCTTATCAAATGTGAGGATTTACTGCTGTTCATTGCAATAATAACTACAACAAAAATTGTGAAAGTGCCACAACTTTTACAAACCAATCAGTCAAATAAATACATCGAGAAAATAATCTGGAGACACATCCAAAATGACAAAATTAGCCTATTACTTGCCCTTCAACACATGGATTTCTTCTCCAAATTGGGTCACCTAAACACATCTTTAGTTTCGGACTTTGTGAACATGTATAGTCTCATTTGGAAGAAGCAGGTTCAGCCTGGCCTTGACGTCCTCACCTCTTTGGGCCACAAGCCCTCGGAGGGTTCAGCTGCTGAATTGGCACACATCTATTTAATCATCCCCACTATTCTGCTCACCTTGCAGCCAGTATTTCCAAACTATCTTTCAGATAACTCCAAGTCTATTCACACAGTTAACACTGATGATTCAAAACCTATTTCACATTTGTTCAATAACCAGTTGGACAACAAAAAATACACATATAGAACACATTTTATTCACACTTTCTATTGTACAGGATACCAACACACAGCAGTGGTCAGGCCTCCGCAGCAGGTTTGGATGGAGAAATGAGGTTGGTGATGCTGAAGTAAGTGTCAGTCCTGCTGCTCAGAGGTACGGCTGGTCTGTGGAGAGTGGTGGCTCCTTATATACAGCACCCGGGGTCACTGGAAGCTTTGGGGCTTCAGCAACTTGACTAGAGGATCAGAAGAGTCAAAATATTACTGCAGGTACTATTCATTACAAACAGAATATTTAAGTTATCAGGGGGTAAACAGATGTCATGCAATCTAGTTGTTTTATTAACTTCACACTTGAGCAGCAAGACATTACTGCTCACATTAGAAGATGTCAGATCAATACATCTAAGCACTGGAGCATCTTTGGCAGGTGTCATCAAACAGCAGGATTACTGTGTGTTGCAAAAATGTGCAGAAATCTGATACACATCCATAGTTGCATTTAAGCAGGAATGCCCTTAAAAAGTGGCTAATTTGGAGTCTTACTGCAGCTATTTATATGAACAAAACTGCATTAACATAATCTGATGATTTGATTGTTCACATGGGTCCCATCTTTTACCTTATTCCAGCTCAGGTAAAATCTCCAACATGATCTAATCTGGTTATAATCTAATTATTACCATACATGAAAATGCATTGATATGGTCATTTACCTGCCAGCGGTGAGAGCCTTCTGTGAAGACATGACGACCGTGGCGGGTACTGACTCTCTGCGTCCATCTCTGGTGTAGTAGTAGTTGCTGGCATACTTGTGGCTCGGGCCTCCTGGCAGTTTGGGTGGTGACTGTGTCCTATAGGAAAAAAAGCATTGTAAACAGAATGTACCTGTATGTCTGCAGTGGAATAAAAGGTCTACCTAAAGCTATGCACAAGCTATACCATCACCCAAGATGGATTTTAGTGTAAAGTTTTAACAGAGCCAGTACTTTATCTCAGGCTGCGCACAGATTCTGCACTTTTGCTGGGATTGTCAGGCCCTAAATTTATCGCAGCCCCTTGCATTTTTTGCCCCAAGTTGTTTCAGGTACAGGTGAGATGATGAAATAGGATCCACTACGGTCAATTTGAGTAATATATCCATGACATTGAAAGCTTATACGATGCTGAAACACTGCACAGTGATTTTAGCTTTAAAACTTAGCCAGAAGCATTTGATAAATTGACGAACTTGCTGAAGACAGTATATAGCCTGGTAGCAGGTGCTGCCTGAGAAGTTAACTTCAAGGCACATTTATACTATAAGTAGTCTACTTTTGATAGCAAAAATAAAATCAAATTCAGTTTCAGACTCCAAAAATTCCTACATGGGTAGTTGCAAACTTACGTATCTTTCTGCGAGAGTCTGACAAGTGGCAGTGCAGCCTAGTGTTTCACGTATAACTCCTTTAATTAGCTGCCATCGTTCATCTGTGGGGAAGTTGAGATAAGCTAGTTTATGCACGTCTTACCTCTTTGCAACCTCCTCATATCTCAGCTGCAGTTTCGCTTGCAGGTCGTGCTGAAAAAGAAACACCATTGGGTTAACCACTCATTACCAATAGTTGCTGAGAAACACGCACAATTAAAACAGACAATTGACATCTTCCGTCCCATGTAAGTTAACTACCTATCGACTGGCTAGCTCTTAAAAGCTAGCTAGGATTGGCAACTTCTGTCCATTAAATTAGCAAGTTTACTACGACAAATCACCCGGATATAAACTTGAATTTCTTTCACAGCATGTACTGACCAGATATAAATGTGTCTCTGGTTGTGTTTCTTACCCCAGATAAAAAATTCCGGAGCCTCTGAATGATTTTTGTGGCACTAGCCATGTTTGCTGTTGTGAAGGACACGGGACTTCTTCTGTGATGCGAAATAAAGTTTCTCAGCACGTTACCGACACCTGGCGGTCTATAAAGAAAACTGCTGCACTACAAATGGATCTGAATCAGCTTTATTGGCCAAGTATGAACACACACACAAGGAATTTGGAATACTCAAAAATCATCTTTAATTTATTCAGAAACCAAAGTATATTTATGCCAGTTAATGTGGTACAGACACTGAGAAATTCTCTAACGGCTATTACACTATTCTTGACAGAGCACCACTGTGAGGACACGCTACACAAATAACATAAACCAGGGTTAAACAAATAGTCACCTCGAGATGTGATTATAATATTGTTAAAACAAAAAGCTGTTTTTGCAACTACAATGAGTTTGAGATTGCTTGGAGACTAAAAATGACTAAAAAGAGATTTAAGAAGACTATGTCAGACTAAAATGTCAAATAGTAACTGAAGAGGTCATTGAAACCAGATTTGTGTAAGTAAGGTGTTCAATATGCAGTCTAAATGTTCAACACAGAGAATAATGTGATGCTTCAGATACAGAGCAACATGTACTGACTGAGCTTGTTTAACATGTTTAAGATACCTTTAATTTCCTGCAATTAAATAAAACTTAAAGAATTTTGGTTGTGTGTGGTTCATTACACGTTAAAAGTCTCAAATTCAATCCATAATACTACTACTACTACTACTAATAATAATAATAATAATAATAATAATAATGTGTATAAGGCTGCTGGAATTTAAGTCAAAGGGACACAGGATAAGAACCTGGAAAATGCATTTGTTTTTGTGTCTGAAAGTGTACAATTCTGCACTGTATGTGCCCTGAAAATGTTTCAAAATGCAACAAGAAATGTCATGTCCATATCAGGTACACTACTTTGTGCTATAAATCCCACAATGCAACACTTCATCTTTGATAGATGTGTAAGTTACAGTTATAAGACACTACATGGTTCAAAATGACGGTGATTTAGAAGTGTCTGAAGTTTAAATTTGCTGCTCACTATAAACAACCAAATGTTTAATAGGAAG
The DNA here is from genome assembly GCF_043641665.1 of Enoplosus armatus. Classification (NCBI taxonomy): domain Eukaryota; kingdom Metazoa; phylum Chordata; class Actinopteri; order Centrarchiformes; family Enoplosidae; genus Enoplosus; species Enoplosus armatus. The sequence goes on from NC_092186.1 coordinate 19,070,380, forward strand.
TAGTGAGTAAGTGAATGAGGGAATGATTTCAGACCAACACCTACTGTGTCTGTATCCTGTGTTATTCTGGATACTAAACATCTTAAAATAGAACCACATTGCACACTGCACTGTTGTTATTTATCTTATCTTATTTTTATTTTTATTCTTATTCTTATTTTAGCTTTTATATTCTACTTATTTGTTATCAAAACAATAGCACCTTCAGACCACAGAAAATTCCTTGTAATGTATGTTACTTGGCAATAAACAGTTTCTGATTCTGATTCATTGGTGCTCATTTTATTTTCATTCCTGGATAGGAGAATTTGAACTTTATGGGTCTAGTATGAGGCTAACCATTGTACCGACATTGAGTGACCATTAAAAATAGTTTCTATACATAAATTACACCCTCACCATCTTATAATATGTGAAAACACATCAGCCCCAGGGTGGTGCTAGGAAAAGGTAATAAAGTGACCACAAATACAGGAGCCTATAAGCCCCATACCCTGAGAAGGAATACTTTCCCTAAATGACAACTGTTAATCTCAAAACACTGTGCGAAATATTTCATGAATATACTTCTCAATGGATCACCAGATTGTTTTTTTTAAGGAAGTGTATTATTCTCATATGCATTTACCAATATGCTGACTGTATAAATCCATAAATGCAAATGTAATTTAAAAAAAAAGGGTGATTATATTCTTTTTTGTTATTAACATAGATCCCCATTAGTTGTTACCATGGCAACGACTAACCTGCTCTTCCTGGGGTCCATATTAAAACAACACAGCATTATCAACATTGCACTGATACTACACGCAATATGCCAACAAAATACAGTTAAAGCAACAATTCACCATTTAAGACAATAACATCACATCAGAACCAAACATATGATGTATAATAAGAGCTGGATATAAATAAAACTCAGTGTTTTTACCATAACATTTGCAGTGGTAATATTGTTTAATTCCCCACACAAGTTCCAGAATGTGATGACTGAAACTGTTATTATCAAATATTTATCTACATTTCAAAATCACTTAGCTTTGGTGTTTAAACTGCAACAACACTTTGAAAGTCGTTAGCTAGTTTAACTCAAAAGTGATAAGTTGGTAGTGAACAACAAATTGACCACAGCCAAGTTATCAACGTTTTTCTCTGGTAAGTGTCTTTGCCCAGTTTGTGATTCTCATGTAATGGTTTTACCTGTAATAAGCTAAGTTACATGAAAGGGGACATTGATGATCATGGATGATGTTAGGCTAACTAAGGTGACTTAATGATGACTGACATTATAGCTATGCGTTATTCTACCTTAATACATTTTGATAGCGATCAAGACCAAAATTGAAGATACAGAGGTTCATAAATGTGATGGCTGTTAACCTATAGCACAAACGGTGTTTGGCCAAAGTCTGTAGAGAGATAACACCGTTAGCCAGTTAGTTAGTTACCTGTCAACATCTGGTCGTCCATTTGGTCTTTTTCATGCTAGCTAGCTGACGTTGATCCTCGAGCATCACAGAATCTGACAGGTTACAGTTGAGACTGAAGTTATTACAATTTGCGACATATCTAGTTAACTAAATACTATGGACGCACCATGTTTTGTAACAGCTAACGTTATCAAAATAAAGTTGTGTAAAAACCTTTGCAGTGGCAATGTAGCTAAGTTAGCTGAAATCCCTAATGTGGTCACAGAATCTGATGGGTCACGGGATTTGATGTAACATCTGGCAATACACCTGGACGTCCTTTTTAAGTGACCCGATTAACTTTATTGAAGAGTATCTAGAATGCAAAACACTTAGCTAGCTAATGCTAACGTTATTTAAATATTACCAGTTAGCTAACTCACCGGTGACATGAATAAACTTTCACAAGTGCATACATATTTGAGCCAAGTTTCTGATTTTCTTCCTCCGAAGTTCCTTACTGTATCAAGACACACCATGCGTTCAGGTGACATAGCAAAGGCCAACGTTACCGCGTAGCATTCAACGAGCTAGATTAGTTACAGTGGCTAAAATCACATTACATGGTTTTCACTATATGTGTATATATAGTGTTACACATATGCATTTCATCATGTTTTATTCATTATGAGTACTTTTTGTTTTGATACTTTAATACAATTTGCTCACAATACTTGTGTACTTTTATTCAAGTGACAAATTCAATGAAGGAAAACCTTTGTATTGCAGTATTTCTACTTTTATTTGTATTTGTATTGCAGTATTTCTAGGATCTCAATACTTCCTCCACATGTAAATAAATAAACACTTAGTGGTCTAGCTTGTTTTTTTTTTTTGTGCTGACGCGTTTAGCCAACATTATGTGATGTAAAAGAGGAGTATGGAGATTTGTTTGTGGTGCCTATAACACTGAAAATTACATTTTATAAACAAAACAGCAAAAATGTCCCAGTTACTTAGGGATACTCCACAGCCTGTTTCTTTATGTTCTATGTTGTTTAATTGGTGCCTTTTTTCAAGTCATTTTCCTGCTCCCTGTCTGTGTCTCTCCCTCCCTTTTCTCCTCTTTCTCTCACCAGTCTGTTTCCCTCTTTTTACCCCTTCCTCTCTTAGCCTCTCCCTAACGTCCCTCCAGAGTGTCTGTGCTTGGACGTTATCATGACGTCCAAGCACAAGCACAGGGATTTTGAGGGACAGAAGGAGGAGCAGCGGGAGGTGGCCCTCCCCATGCCAGAACAAGCTCCCAACCCAGACTCCGTCTTCATGGAGGAAGAGCAGCTGCCCTACCCGGCCCTGGCACCTGTAGTTTTGCTCTACTTAAAACAAACCTCAAGACTCCGTAACTGGTGTCTGAAAATGACCTGCAGCCCATATCCTTTCTTACTGATGGAAGTCTAACCTTAACTAAATATCATACCACTTTGTATGTTTCTGAGTGTATCTAAATTCTAAAAAAAGATTTGAAGCGGAGCACATAGACTTTCCTCTGTGAATTCCTACATGCATCTTTTTGTCACCTGTCTGGCTGTCACAAATTCGAACATTGTATAAATTTGGCCATTTTGGTTGTTAATGAATTATATGAATGAATTAATATATGTTTTGGCCTTAACCTCTTCCTCCACATGGTTGGATTGTGTGTCCATACTGATGGTCCTGCTCAACTGTGTGGCTCTGGGCATGTACAAGCCGGGTGAGGAGAACAGCTCCAACCTAGAGGTTAGTGTGACCCCTGCACTCCTGATTACTTATGTTAGGCTTGTTGTTTCTACTGTATGTTTAACTGTACTTTTTTCTACCGTGTATGACCAGGTATTGGATGCTGTTTTCTTTGCATTCTTTATGGTGGAAATGCTCATAAAGATGGTGGCCCTGGGAGTCTTTGGCTATAAAGGGAGCTACCTCAGCAACAATTGGAACAAGTTTGAAGTCTTCATCAATTCTGGAGAGTTCGTATCACACAATGCCTTTCGCTCATGCCGACAAATTGCTCTATTTTCTCCTGTCTGCAGATAGACAACAGCAGTCACCTTAGGAAAACATATTTCATTTCTCAGTTTCTCCAGGGTTAAAAACAACATAAGCAACACAGCCGGGATCTTAGTTTCAAACCAGAGAAACAAAACCTTTGAACAGCTTTGGTCTGACTGGCCTGACTTTTTGACTGTATTTTAGAGAAGGCATTCAACAAAAACGTTTTGGACCATCAACCTGTCATGTTTTCATATTCAGTAATAGAATGTGTGTACATTTTAATTTTTGTAAACAAAAGAACACAAAATGAAACTCTTCTCTTTGTTTCTGTCTGCAACTGTCCCTTCAGGGTGTTGGATTTTTGTCTGGCTTCACGTGGCATCCACTTGCAAGTCTGTCAAGTGCTCAGGCCCATGCGACTTATCGGCAGAGAACCAAGTAAGTCGACATTTGAACAGTTGCAGGACTTGATGAGAACACGGACTCTATCTTTGGTGGACCGTTCACTCTTTCGCCCCATGCTAACTCCTGCAAAGACAGCCCAAACAGTGTGGAGATAGGTCGGGCAATGCTATAGTGAACTTAAGATAATAAAATTTAAACCTAACCTAATAACATGTCCACTGTCTGGCAAGAACAAGAAGAACATTCTGGATATTTACACTGAAAGATACGTATACTACTATTAACTTTACTAAGCTTGTCACATTCAAGCTTAGTAAAGTTCACATTCAGTGTCAATGTGTGTGACAAAATATTATTTAAAATAATGTCTGAGGGTGTCTTTTTCTGTTCATCTGTGTAGATATGCGAAACTTGGTGACCGTACTCTTGGACACCGTGCCCATGCTTGCAAATGTTCTCATCCTCTACATGTTTGTGATTCACGTCTTTGGTGTTGTGGGAGTCCAGCTGTGGGCAGGGCAGCTGCGCAAACGCTGCTTCCTGGGAGAGAACGTCACCACGTAAGGAAATTGTTTGGTCTGCTCCTCCACTGTTTGCACTTTTTCATGTCTCTCTGGGAAGCTGCACAAATGGCCTCCAGATACTGCTGTGATTTACAGTTTAGCATTTACAATAATGTGAGCAAAAACAGCAAATCCTCACATTTGTGAAGCTAGAACCAGCAAATGTTTGGCATTTCTGCATGAACAATAACATAAACAATTTATTGATCATCTTAATTGTCACCAATTAATACGCTGTCAATCCACTAATCGATTAATTGACTAATTGTTTCTGCTCCCTTGTGATTTATTTGCATTTTTGACTGTGACCTCTTTCAAGACCCTATCTACCCAATATAGCAAAACACTCACAACATTTGTGACTCATGTGAAATGTTAAAGCTGTGTAATGATATCTATAATATATCAGTTCTAGTGTGCATAAGCTGTTCATTCTTTTTCTATACAGAAAGTACAACGTGTCCTTAAGTCCATACTATGTGTCCAACTATGGTAAAAGAACCTCATTCATCTGTTCGCCTGACGACAAGAACGGGATGCTGCGCTGCCACGATGTGCCACCTTACATTGAGGATGGGAAAATCTGCTCATTGGCTGCTCCCCACCATGCTTCGGCTGCGAATGAGTTAGTGCCTACGGAGGCTGGCACCTTTGCTAACACCTGTGTCAACTGGAACATGTACTATAACGTGTGCCGCGCCGGGGACCACAACCCTCACATGGGAGCGATCAATTTTGATAACATCGGCTTCGCCTGGATAGCCATATTCCAGGTAAGAAGGCTCTGATATGTGCAGAATACTTTTGGATGTGGGAATGTTAAAAAACGTGGTACTGGATGTGGTACTGATGTTCTATATGTCCTCCTGTATCTATCTATCTATCTATCTATCTATCTATCTATCTAGTCATAGGTGAGTCTAGCTTTCCTGTTGCTGGGGAACCCATCATTACTCTTGAGGGGATATCTTTGTATTTTGTTCTGAAGTTTTGATTTACTGTTTCACTGTTCACCATGTTTTTAACCAAGAGTTTATTTAAATGTTGCCACAAAGTGATATTTTGTTTTCATCACTCTCTGTCTCTCTCTCGACCCCCAGGTTGTCACCCTGGAAGGATGGACGGAGATCATGTTTTATGTTATGGATGCTCACTCCTTCTGGAATTTCATAGTTTTCATCCTCGTCACCATTGTAAGTAGCCACTTTTTTATTTTTTATTTACCCAAATGAAGCCCACATGTAATCCAGGCTTGCTAGGGGAAAAAGTCATTTGTTAATTGTAGATTGGCGTTTTATGCTATGTTCAACAGCGGATGGGAGAAGATCAAGTTACATCAAGTTAAATACATGAGTTTTGGAAAACGTTGCTCAAAAGCCTCTCTTTTCTTCCCAATCAGATGGGCTCCTTCATCATGATGAACGTGTGCGCAGTCGTCATCGCTGCCCAGTTCGCAGAGAACATGGAAAGAGAGACAGAAGAGTTTGCTGGCGCTGCGTCTGTCACACGGCTCTGTCGAAAGTTAACCTGCTGGCTGCAGAGGATCTCCCGTAGATACAACAGGTCAGTTACTGTATGAGTTTAGATTCAAACACACCCTTTAGATCTTCTCTGATATTATGGGGATTGCTTTAATTTTATTCCTGAATATTGTTTCAGGAAAATTTTTTTAATTAATCTTGGATGTGCCTCTAATTCAACACGTTTGCTGGCCTCCTGTGTGTCTGGAGCATTTTATTGTGCATTTTGGTACAGGTGAATGTGATATTAGCATGGAATAGTTTACTTTGGATCAGTTAATTTGTGTCTCAACAAGCAAAAACACACATGCACGCTACCAGAAGAAAACATTATGTCTTAATTTAACCTGAAACACCCTATTTTCAGTTATTTACTGTTATTCATGTCTTGTCCTTTTGCACCGTGACAGGGTGCACCCTAACAGCATCTACAACTGGAATAATGCCAGATTGGTGAGACTAGTCAACAACTTCCTGCAGTACCAGCAGCAGCAGCAGCACTGTTGCCTCACTAACGAGGGGTCACTTAACTGACTCACCTGTCTTCCAGGTTCAAGGCTGGACACAATTGAAGAGAAGAGCTAATAGGATCATCAAAAATATGGTGTTCGACCGGGCGATCATGTCTGCTGTTCTCCTCAGTATTCTCGCCATGGTCATAGAGCACCATGAGCAGGTGAGGAGCAAAGTGTTTCTGCCTGCCTTCTAATTGTCTGCTCCGGGCTTCTGTACATTTCAGGTGTGTAAGGTGAGTGATAGACCAGAGCAGCTGGAAGGCTCAAAGCTAAAGTGGCTCTGGCTGACCGTTACAAAGACAGCGGTTTGATGACTTTTTGTTCTTACTCATTTTGTACTGATTGCTTGTCTTTTCTCTCTTCTTTTATCCCCCTCTCCCCATCCCCCATTGCAGCCTAAGGTGTTGACACGTATGTCACAGATCAGTAACATCATCTTCACCATTGTATTTTTTGGGGAGATGGTCTTAAAGCTGCTGGCTCTCTCGTGGGAATACTTCAGGGACAGAAACAACATCTTTGATTTTGTCATCGTTATCATCAGGTAATTATTGCTTTGTTTTTAGACCGTGTCACAACAAAAACTGTTCAGGTATTAAACAAAATGAATTGTTTCTGTCATATTGGAGGAGGAGGACACTGACTGGAGTACAGTTCATGTCAGCACTTGTAACTAGTATTACAGAAGTAGTAGTACTAGTATTAGTAACAGGCTAGACTTAAGATACATAGTATTAAATACATGGTTACAGTTGTCAGACAGATGTTGCCAACAGTATATTGAATATGTGGTTGTTTGTGGTTTTCAGTTTGTGGGAGATAATCGCTAAATCCGACGGCAGGTTGTCCGCCCTGCGTGCATTTCGTCTGCTGCGGTTTGTGAGGCTGCTTCACTTCCTCCCGTACCTGAAGAGACAACTGCTGGTGCTGAAGAGGACCATGCAAGAGGCAGCCTCACTGTGCTGGCTACTGCTGTTTGTCACTTTCGTTTTCAGGCACGTACACACATGCATACACAAAAATCCTTCCTCCTCATGTGTATGTCTGTAGACATCTCTAATGTATGCAACAATTTCCAATGATTGTGACTGCATTTACTTGTTTTCTCTGCAGTATACTTGGCATGCACCTGTTCGGTGGTCAGTTTAGCTTCAAGACACTGCAGAGAGACACCACCACTGACAGAAAAAACTTTGACACCCTGCTGTGGTCCATGGTCACTGTGTTCCAGGTTAGTTTTTGACTTTCTAATCTGTGCAATCTTCATTGTATTCCATCATCTTGCAATTTGTGCCTCAATCTCTGTCTTTGTTAAATCTATCATTGCAGCTTCTGACTCAGGAGGACTGGAATCTGGTCCTGTACAATGCCATGGCTGCTACTTCCCCGTGGGCTGCTCTCTATTTTGTTGTGGTCATCATGTTGGGAAAACATGTTCTTCTGAATGTACTTGTGGGCATAGTGGTTAAGAGCTTCCAGGCCAGGGTAAGGACCTCTGTCTTCTTCTCCAAGAGCTAGATGTTTCATACTTTAAAGAAAAACACCCGACGTGGCTTTTAAGTACAGCACACTTAGACACTTGCATACACACCTATGCCGAACTCCTGTTTCCTCTGTTCCAGTGCATCCCAGGATCCGACCAAGACAGCTCTCTCTCTCGCCATGAGCCCAGCGAATCCTCTGCAATTAACTCAGCCCCTGAGGAAGACTCTTCACCTCCAGACACCAACGTGGACAATGTAAGCTTAACAAGGTTTTTCACACAATAAGCAGGCACTAAGTGATGTGATGGAAGCTGCTTTGGGATGAAACAAAATGAGGCTATTCTTACTGTAACTATTCACCCCTGCAGAGATCTTTGAATGTGATTCAGAAAATACTCCGCTGGGGCAAACAGCATGAAGACTGGGCACTCTACACGTTGTCTCCACAGAACAGGTAAGTCTCTCACACACACACACAGTTTCATTTGGCTTTCTTACTCTTTACATAGCTGATCGCTTTTGATTGGACAGCGCTACAGATGTTTCTCAGCAACCAATTTACACATTATGAAACTGAACAATTTACAACTTTAAGAAAGGACTTTACACACGAAGTAGTGTAGTGTAGAGTAGCCAGTGCAACCAAACCCTTCAGAGGACTGTTCGACTCGACCCACTCCTCCCTACCCCGTGTTGTTAGATCAGGATGAGGATTTAATCGATACAGCATAGTATTGTGACATTTTGCATGGCAATATTGTATCAATACACAGGCGCCAAGTATTGATCTAATTGATTGAAATTATAAATATTGCAAATACAAAGTTGCTGAAGGGGCTGAAATAGTACAGAGGTCCGCACACATTTGCCTTCAGTCAAGTTGAACTACTGTATGTCGACTGTAAAACAGTTGAGTTTGTCAGGTGAGAGGTTTGTGAGAGGTTTTTATTGGTTTAGTGTTGTTCAGTCTGACTACTTGACAATCCCATTTCGTTGCAATAAAAATGACTGAAGTTAGATGAACAGGCTGAAAACGTAATGTTATTACATAAAAGTTTTCCTTTGGGGACATCATTTGCAGTTAAAAAAAGGTAATAAATCGCTATATACTGTATGTTATCACAATACTCACAAAATGTTTAAAATGGCAATATCATCATATCATGATAATATGGTATCGTGGGTCCTCTGGTGATTCCAACCCTATTTGTTTGACGCACTTTTTGCGTATGCCAAGATATAACTGAACCGGGAACACAGGAATTGAATTTCTTTAATTCCCCTGGTTTTCCTCTTCTGTTTAACTGACTGTAGCTATTTTAATTGAAGTGTGCGTTTGTGTTTAGGTTCCGCATCTTTTGTCAACGCATGATCTCTCACAAGGCCTTCGACCACATGATTCTGCTCTTCATTCTTCTAAGCTGTGTCACCATTGCTTTCGAGAGGCCTGGGATAGACCCCAAAAGCACAGTAAGACACACACACTGTATATGTACCACAACCCTCACAGAGGGTTGAGACATACACACAAACCTGTCCAATCAGATCCGCATAGTACGATAAATATAGACAGATACACATGCACACACACACACACACACACACACACACACACACACACACACACACACACACAGTATAATCTACAGCTACATGTAATGTATGATGAGAGATGACAAATACAACGTCAGACTGAGAGTTGAGTCAAGTTGGGTGCTGTGTATTTCCTGTAATAAATAATACATAATATATGTTTGATTGTATGTAACACAAAATACACACAAGTTAAAAATGAATCTCACTCTCGCCCTTCAGGAGCGATGGATCCTGAATGTGTCCCGTTACGTGTTCTCTGTTGTCTTCCTGGTAGAGATGCTTTTTAAGGTAACTGTAGAGCTAGAGAGATATTAGAAATGAAGGGAAACGTGTAGAATCAAACAGGAAAAAGAAAAATGTACAAACAGATAGTAGAAGCAGAGAAGAGCTAACATTCATTTAAGTTTGGGGTACAGCCAGAAGCCATTGTGACAAGTCTTCAAGTCTTTGTTATGATTTTGGACCAGTCCTCTTCTACCTTAAGATTATTTTATTGCTCAGATTATCATCTTATTTTCAGGAGTGTTTTAGACTTTGTATTGACATGTTGTTGCTTTAACACCAGGTTGTGGCTCTTGGTTTGCTGTTTGGGAAGGAGAGCTACTGCCGCTCTTCCTGGAATGTCATGGACGGTTCGTTGGTGATTCTGTCTTTGGTCCACATCTTTGTCTCTCTGGTCAGTGCGGACAAAAATAACATGCTGGGCATCCTCAAAGTTTTACGCCTGCTACGCACACTTCGCCCACTGAGGTACGTCATTTATTTGTGTGTGTGTGGATATAGATGTGTGTTTCCTGTTTGTGTAGAGGCATCCTTCAGTCAGAATGTATCTGTAGGTCCATACACTGCTTCTAACAAACATCTGTTTATGTTTATGTTCCAGGGTCATCAAGAGAGCCCCAAAACTGAAGCTGGCTGTGGAAGCTCTGATGGCCTCTGTCAAACCCATCGGGAACATCGTTCTCATTTCCTGCGCCTTCTTCTTTTTCTTTGGTATCCTTGGGGTGCAGGTAACACACACACACTCATACCACACACACAGCTTTATTTTACCCTGACTGATAAAACGAACAACATGATCCATGGCCAGCTTTTAGCCAAGCACTCATAGTAAACACCTGTGCTGTTGAATGTACTCCTTTTATTCTTGGCATTAACAGTGTAACAGCCTTCTAACTTTGATGCAGTTGAGATGATGTGAGGACGAAGATAAAATAACACTACAGACACTCTGTCTCTGTCTCACACAAACGCCGTAGTTGTTCAAAGGGAAGTTCCACTACTGCGTGGGTCAAGACACGAGAAACATCACCAACAAGGCCGACTGTCTGTCAGCCAACTATCGCTGGGAGCGAAAGGTCTACAACTTTGACAACCTGCCTCAGGTACAGACTAACGCACTGAGGATGAGAAAGGGAGAGTTGTTTTACTTTTGGGACAATATTGAATCACTGTTTAAGACAGAATATGCATCTGCTGCTGACTACAGATTATCACAGAGAGAGAACTGCTTGTTAGCATTGCACTAACCAAGGAGGCCTTGTGTTTGGCTCTGCATGTTTGCATGAATGTATACTACATTTTCCCAGATTCCTTGGTTTGAGAAGAATCTTTTAGCAGAGGCTACACCCATAACTTCCATAACTCATAAATACTTTGTGCAGTAACAACCAAATTTAGAGGATACATGCACATATTATCTCTGAATGATCTTCAGCAAAATTGGATTACATTTCACACAAAGACGACGGCACAGGAACAGTTACATGTCCATAATTCAGTGGCAGGGAGTCAGACTTTCTTGACATTTTGCACAATTTGTCTCTTCTACAAAGGCCCAAAAATCCAGGACAGATATTCTCCTCCAAACATGCTCTATTATTACAGCATCAAATTAAGAGAATTGAGGCGGTGCTAGATGAGGTCTGAACTCTCTGAGTGCTTTCTAGTTTCTTTTTAAGTTGGTTATACAAAAGCATCACATTCAGCTAATTGTAATGAATTTGTATACTGTAACTAAACATAGGATGTAATAATATTAGGACCTGGAAAAACACTTTGTGTTGACTCAAACGGTTATTTCTATGTTTCCCATTCAGGCCCTGATGTCCTTGTTTGTAATGTACTCTAAGGATGGCTGGATGAACATCATGTATGATGGGCTGGATGCTGTGGGAGTAGACCAACAGGTATTTTTGCTAGAAATATGCCTGATTTATGTTTTTACACATGAACAATGGACACTGCAGGCTTGATGTTCATTGTGATGGATTACACAACTCAAGCAAGTTTCATGGGTCTGCTAATTGATTTTCTTACGGTACAGAAATAAAATGGAAACTATTGGCTGCCTGGAACAGTTGGAAAAATAGTGTGTGGAAAGCATTTGAAACAACGGCAATCTGACTGGGGAGGACAGGGTAACATTTCCATAATACTTCCAACATGACTCAAGTCTGAATTGAATGCATGGCTGCAGCATGTCAACATGCAGAGCGAGATATTAAATGCACAAGTTGTTTTGCCTTCTTAGGACAGCAGCAATGTTTAATGCTTGTGTTATTTTATTTCTTACGCAGAAGAAAATACATTCTGATGTCTCCTCTCTTCTCTTCTCCTCTCAGCCTGTGAGGAACCACAACGAATGGATGCTTCTTTTCTTCATCTCCTTCATGATTATGAGCTTCTTCCTCCTCGACATGTTCATTGGTGTAATGGTGGAGACCTTCCACAAGTGTCAGCAGGAGCAAAAACATACAGATGAAACGATGCTGAAAGTGGAAAGAGAAGTATTGCAGCAGTGCAGAGGTAAGGCGAATGAGGGGGCTTGTTGGTGGTCTATTTTTGTGAGTGTTTCCCTTCAGAGTCTAAAAAACAAGAGAGAAAGAAAGCCGGTGTACATCTGAATTATCTGCATCTGTGTGTGTGTGTGTGTGTGTGTGTGTGTGTGTGTGTGTGTGTGTGTGTGTGTGTGTGGACATGTGTGTGTTCCAGTGCCTGAGCAGAGGCCATATTACACACACTACTCCTCCATGCGTCGCTTTATCCATACTCTGTGTACCAGCAACTTCCTGGACCTCTTCATGACTGTCATCATTTTCATCAGTGTCTTCGTGATGGCTTTCGAGCATTATGATCAATCTCAGGTAGGCACACACACACACACACACACCCACAAACACACATTTGCATGGACTCTGTGACGGGGATAGAAATGAACCTGCGTGTGTTTGTTTTGTGTGTTCAGTATACAGAGAATCTCACAGAGTATTCCAATTACGTGTTTACCTCCATCCTGATCATCGAGGTCCTGCTGAAGCTTGTGGCATTTGGCCTACTGAGGTTCATAAAAATCAGGTGACACACCAGAATGAGCGAGAAGTTCATTTTCTTAATTTTCTTCTGCATGTTGGGTATTATAAGGGCCCAAAGTGTTACATGACATTTGTGTGTGTGTGTGTTTAGTTGGAATCTGCTGGACCTCGCTGTCGCCTTGGTTTCCATTGTCAGTATCGTGTTCAACGAGATAAAAATGGCAGACGCAATTCCCATTAATCCCAGCATCCTGAGAGTCTGTAGAGTACTCAGACTAGCACAAGGTTTACATACACACACACACACTCGACAAAGTGAAATGTCTGTCTAGTGTGTGCACATGTTATACATATGTATACATGTTATAAGTTACAACATCACAACTCGCGTGTCTCTTCAGTGCTGAAGGCCGAAAAGATCAGAGTTCTGCTGAAAACGGTTATCAAGACGCTGTCACAGGTAAACAGGTTTTTTCTGTCTGATTCATTTTAAACGTGATGTGAGTATGAATGATTTTGTTTCGCGTATGGATAAGCACGCTCATGCTGCATTGGTGCTTGAGTTGAATATTTGAATATTTGCCCACTTTACAGTATGCAGATTCTGACCCTGAAGTATCTATTTGCACACCAGAAACCCTCCGACAGTGTTGTGCACGCCAGTCAGTTTTATTATCAAATCTGCATACTAATAAAGACCAAACACATAAGATGACTTGTGCTTAGAAAACAGTGGTTAATTAGAAATGAAGGCCTGTAGGTAATGGTAGCGGATCTAACATGCATTTTGATTCCAGGTTGGAAACATTTGTCTCCTCTTCACCTTCTTCTTTTTTATCTACGCTGCGCTGGGAGTGGAGCTCTTTGGCAAGCTAGGTCAGTCACACTACTAGCAGAGCACACACATACACACACAGGCTTACAGCAAAGGATCATGGTCCCAGAGCCGATCCCATATTTGCCCAGAATCCACATTGCTTCCAAGGAAAGCAAGAAACCCTTTAGCTAAACCTAAAGGGAGGAGTCAGCCTCAGGAGGCAGCGTAGTAAAGGCCGCAGCCTACCCAGAGCATCATTCAGCCATTGTCATTTTAGCTAATCTATCTGTCTGCGTGTATGTGTTAATCAGAATGCACCATCGACCACCCGTGCCTGGGTTTAAATCGACACTCCAACTTCAGGCATTTCGGGATGGCCCTGCTCACGCTCTACCAAGTGTGCACTGGAGACAACTGGAGCGCGATTATGAAAGTGTGCACACACTCATACACACACACACACACACACACACAACCTCTATATATACAGGACATCATCCCCTAACCACTGAGACAGCAAAGTCCAAAACCCATTTCCCCATTAAAGACAGTTTTTTATTTATTGTATTTTATGGGTCTGTGATTTTCTGAAACTTTTCCATTAATATTCTGGGAAGTGTTTCAGTCAGTGCACAGCAGGTCAGCAACATGTGCCTACATTTGTCTACAGGCAGCATACGATTCAACATATATGGATAATGAAGTTAGTGGGTTTAAAATGGAGCAGAAATTCTTTGGAAACGTCTCAGGAAATGATTAGTAAGTTACAGACCAATAAAATACAGATCTTTCAAGCTCAAGATAAGAATTTTGTATATTTTTGCTGTACTATTACTATTAGTTACTAGTTACTATTACTATTACTAGTTTTATATTGTCACATTATTCAAATTACTGTGTTTATCAAACAGACTTCAAAGTAAGACAGATTTTGTAATGTAGCCTCCAGTCTATGTGCCCCGTCCCTCTGCCTCCCTGAATCTTGCTCTGTGTCTCTGAAGGATACGTTGAGGGAGTGTCGTCCTGAAGATGATCACTGTCTGAGCTACCTGTACTGGGTCTCCCCGATCTGCTTCACCACCTTTGTGGTTATGGCCCAGTTTGTGCTGGTGAACCTGGTGGTGGCGGCGATCATGCAGGCTCTGGAGGACAGCAACGAGGTACAGTTTCTACAAACGCACGAAGCACACACAAACATGCAGCCATTCTTTGATTACTATGTAATTTGCTCCTAATTATAGGGAAGAGACAACGGCTTTATTTTACTTAAAGCGCACAGCAGGTCATCTACATATGAAAAAATGTGAAATGTAGCATACAAAGCATACAATTCAACATTTACGAACTTTCCAATAATTAATGAATAATGAATTAATATTAACTTGAGTTTAAATCGAGCTTTTCTTTCAAGGAATTTCCTCTGCTTTTAAACTCAAGTAAAGTCAAATAACTGTCTCAGAGAACATATAGAACTCTATGTTTCTATAATTTGCACCAAAATTAAACAAATCACTACAACAAAAGAAAAGTGTAACTTATTGTACAAAAAACATTGAGGACCAGACTTACCAACATTAAAGACCAAATGTACACATCAGGATTGTCTTCAGTCAAAGTCAGTTTCAGGGTAAAAATGTCCCAACGTCCTTGTTAGTCTGAATAATCCACCGAAAAAATAGTCCCCATGAAAACTGTTCAGTGTATTGTGTCAATTATCCAGAGTAACAGGGACGCTGTTTCTCGTCATTTATCAGCCCAATCCAATCCAAACCTCAGCGCCGACAGAATAATAAACAAAATAATAATAATAAAATAAACAAAGCTTTGATTCCTGACTCCTGAGATTGACATACCAATGTAACAGAAGAATATTTCAGAATAACCCTAATAACTTATGTGTCCCCCCGGAGGAGGAGTCAGAAGCGCAGGGCGCTGCAGTGGGAGAGCGTCAAATCAGATCCATCCACGTCCCAGCAGTGTGACCTGCAGACATGATGTACTTGTTTTAAGTAGTTATGTACATATTTGTCATTGATTAATTAAAAGCAGTTCTGAAAAGTGAATTATGTATTAGTGTGACCAGAATTCAGCAAAATGCAGCATTTACTATAGTTCACCTGATACCTGAGATTTTAATGTTACTATTATCTGAATGACATCGTTATGGTAATGTCTCTAAAATATATTATGGATTAGCAAATATATTTCAGGTCAGCTGATTGCATACATGGTAAAAAGTGTGAGATAAAAGTCAAACCATGTGTGGCTGTGTATCACCACATTTGCATGCTACCTGATTGTGATAAGAGCCCTTCATGTTCTGTGCGGTAAACAGTGATGAACCACCAGTGGAGTCAGACTAAGGATGAGTCAAAGAGAAATACAAATTTTATTTGTTGCACAAGAAAACACAGTACAGGGCGACAGCGCCAGTATACCATGCAGTCAAGTATTACAGATGTGTGCTTGTCTCATGCAGCATGCACTGAACAGAAGAGTCCACAGGAGAACACATGCACATGTACAACACTTTGACCTCTTTGTTCTGTAAGAGGAAGTTTAACACCAGCTGAGAATTTGGTCTTTTTTCTTTACCTTACGGCTGTCACATCACTGTTGCAGACTTGTAGCGTTCAACCAGAAGAGATCAATCAAGCATCGGCCGCATTTACATTCACATAAGACAACAGATTAGTTGCAGAAATCAGGTTTACATGCACTGCAAAAAGGTTTCTGCCACATCGTCAGACTGGCATATTTTGTGTGTAGTGATGTATTCTTTAACTATGAACAGTTTAGGTTGTCCCTTACTGTGCGAATGTGTCTATTAAATTGTACAAATAGTGTTACATCTGCTGTTTAGTTTGTCTTACTTGCATCCTATTATTTTATTTACATGAACATACATCCCTCTGCAGCATTACTTTCCCTGTATGACATCTTTTTCATGCAGATGTGCACAAAACATTACAAACCAGCTTAAGTATATGCATAGCCAAGAAATCGGCTTTTTCCAGCAGGAATCTAGCTGTGGAAATCAGGTATCCTTTCATCCCCTAGCTCAGTTATTAAACTGGGTTGCTCCTTTACACGACATCTACGGGTACTTAAGTGAATGTAAAAACACTAAATGCTTCTCAGCTTGGTGCTAAATGACTCCTTATGAACAAGAGAACAAAAGAAAAAACAGACGTTACGTCTATGTGTGTTGATTTCTTTCATGGTATCAAAGAGGGTAGTTTCATCACATACAGCCACAGGATATCAAATGTCTGTACAGTACATAGCATATTTGTTCATTGTAAACAATTCTGTCAGACTGCAAAAATAATGGAGCCGGTCACTGACACGACAGCATCCTGTGAGGTCGTCATCATGAGATTTAAGAACTTCTTTTAAAAGGACGGACTCAGGGAACACCAACAATTGTGATGATTTATAAATAGAAGACTCGGTACAAAAGCCAGCAACAGCCACTGACGAATAAGACATCAAACCTTCGTCTCTGTAGTGGAAAAATGTGAAGTACATCCAGTCTGTATTGGATGTGAAATACTGTTCTGAATCCCAGTAAGGTTTTCTTTTTTTTTTTTATATGTAAAAGTAGCCCAGTCCCTCAAGTCAGACTTCCCAAAATCCTGGAGCCTCAAATCTTCATTGTGCATATCATGTCCTCCTACACATTTGGAATTATACACACACTCTTGTTATCAAATATACATCAATATTTGTACAATGCAAAGACAAAAACACATTTGTTCAAAGAAGCCCTGGGTTTGGATTCAATGTAAGGGTTTCCCTCTGCCATTTCACTTCAACATTCACGTACAAAATTCATGTCAAAATACATTAGTGCACTTTTCCCCTCAATGTAAACATCACTACACGTTAAATTAAGTAGGAGCAGGTCTTTTAGGCAAGGTGTCTCTTACATGCTCATGTGAAAAAAACAAAGACAAAAGCTACGGTTTCAGGAAAAAAACTAATACTCCAAAAAACACAAGAGGATCCAAAACGTTTCCAGGTACAAAATGTCAAAAGTGTAAGTAAGGAAAGACCAAAAAATAAATAGCAAAATGTTTTAAACAAAAAGATATTCCCTCCAGGCTCTGAAGAAGACGCAGACTTTGATTTGGCCGCTCAATGCTTTTCCTGCACATTGCATGCTTTGAGTTGAACAGGTTGTTACAGCGAGACGAGGAGCCATGCTGAATCAGTGTTTACAGATGTGAGCATGAAAAAAAATGAATCTAAACTCATTAGAGATACCTCTATGATACGATATCACACCAAGTCTATATCGAGTAGCCACAAAGCAGAGTGTGTCATGTTCTGCAACATCCAGAACTTCATCCTCAACTTGATTTCTCATGAGATGTTGCCAAGATTGTGATACCAGTGGGAAAAAAAGAAAACCTCTTGTGGCAATGAGATTACAAACAACATAAATGATATTTCTGTCTTCAAAAGATATGGCTTAGAGGACACCGCACTGATATCATGGAACATAATACCCTTTTTGAGTCGGCTTCATAAACAGATTGTACTTTAAAGTCACACTTCAAGACAGTTTCAGTGTTCAATATTACCCTGTTCTGACTGGTTCCACATGTAAGAAGAACGTCGCTGTGACCATGAACTCACACTGCAAGGAACATGATCAACGGAAGTTCTTTCATGTCTTACAAATCTGATGAAGTTGTCAGATAAACGAGAGCCACACAAGTAATCTTTTCTGTCTTCTGTCAGACAACCATAATTCTCTTCTTTCCCTACCAATGTGATGGTTCCATGAACAATAGTGGAAGAATTCCAGCTGTGCCAAGCAACTTTAAAACTACAGCAGTTTTTTTCCTGCATGCTATTTAGCGCTCAGTAGCTTTGACGTTTTCTCCCAGGATGCAGTGCAATTAAAGGCCGAAGCAAAGCAGCTAAAACATCAGTATTGTAGTTATATATTGAAGACACAACTGCAGAGTCGGGCTGACAGCTGATCAGAAAATAAATCAACCATGTTGCTCACAGTGTGAACCAAAAGGTCATTCTTAGGTTTATGGAGATCAAGATGATAGCAGTGTTACACTACTGGAAGCTGCACTGTTGAGATCTAAACTGACACCGACCAGGAGAAAAATAAATGAACCACAACTTGAACTTCTAAAATGACTTCTCGTACCTTTTGGTCCTTCAACAATTAAGCCCAGCATTATGAAACTACTCTGTACCTCAACAATTTATTTAAAAAATAGACATTTATATATATGTATATATATATATAAAAAAAAAACAATCCAGTCAGAAGACATAAAACCACATTTTATGGATACAAAAATGTTGAGCCTTGGCTATTCAACCAATGACAAGTTCCCTCTTTCCCTGTTACTAACTCATCATAGTTTGCAAATGTAATAAATAAGAGCAGAACGTCCCCAATGCCTTGAGGCATTAATATTTACAATATCAAAATTCAAGTAAAATCCTCTCCCACTCTCTCTCAGCCAGACAAGTTTGTAAATTAGTTTACAACTTTTGAAAGACTTGAATGAAAAGATATGAGCATGAGTGCAGTGGTGATCGGTCACTTGAGCGGTCTCAGGTGCCCTTTCTGAGGAGTTTTCTCTGTTGATGGTGCAACCGGAAGACCAGCGGAGGTGGTTTCTGCTGCCTGACTGCAGCTGTTGTCAGCGAGAGGTCGTCCTGCCTGTTGCGGCTGAGATAAAGTGACGCCGACCTCCAGCTCGGGTTTCTTGTTGGTTTCCTCTCCGTCTGAACACGGCTCCCACTCGTCCTGCTCCTCGCTCTCCGTTGAGCCCTGCACGGCGATCTGGGGCACCAGCGTGAACCTCCTCACCGCCGGCACTTCCAGCTCCACTTCCTCGCTGGTTTGGGGTCGAGTGAGCATCCAGGCCATCCTGTGCTGCTGCTGCTGCTGCGTTTGGGCTCCTGGAGCTGTGGTGGTCACTGTGACTGTGGTGCTGGTTTTCTCCTCCGGCTCGTCAAAGCTCACCTCCTGCACCGCCTCCTGTTTCTTAAAGGAGTCCCGCCTCTCTGATAGGTTGAGCTTTCGCATCACGACCAGCTGCTCCGATCGCTCAATCCCAGTGTCCCTCATCCTTTGGCTGCCGAGGTATCCCCCCAGCCTGCTGTGATCGATCCCAATGTAGGAGCCTCCACCGACACCCTCTGCCTCCGGGTCCCCCAACAGGTCCCCCTCACCATAAAACGGCACTTCCAGCGTGTGCCTGCGAGGGGCGTACGACTTCTTATCAGCATGATACACACCTGACAGCTTCTCAGCCGACTGTACCCTCTTCAGCAGAGGAGATCGAGGGGGCTCGGCGCTGCGGGGCCGGACAATGTGTCTAACGATGGTGGGTGGGGACAGGGTCTTGCCGTGGTAGGTGTGAAGGGTTTTGGCGAAGCCAGAGAGCGGAGAGGGAGAGCGCTGTGGAGAAAGAGGCTGGGTGGAGGATGAGGAGGAGTTGCAGGCCAGTGGCGAGGGGGGGATGTTGCTGGTTGACTTCCGGCGGCCCACCTTGGTGTAGCGCTGCGTGCTGAGTTTGGAGCCCAGGCCGTGGAGAGAGCTGGGCCGGATGTGTGCAGCGGGGGAACTGGGAGAGCTGGAGCAAGGAGAGGTGCTCTGGGGGGAGTTATTGTCTGGGAAGCAGAGGGAAAACTGCTTATTGCACATCACAAGTTGCAGAAACCTCAATATTTTACCATATTTACGCTCAGCCAGTTCCCATTCATAATGCAACTATAAAGCCTGACAGATGACAAGAACCTTTTAATTTCATCGGGAATAATTCTGAAGCCACACTGAGCTCACCAAAAGCCTGATGGTCGGGTGCGGGGCTCCGGCAGGGCGTGGAGGGGCCGGGAGAGAGGCTGTGCGTCGGGGAGCCTGGAAGACTCTCGCTGGAGGACACAGAGTGGTGGAGACCAGATGAGAAGCTGCGACTGCTGTGCATCACCGTGCTCTGCTTGGACAGCTTCTTCAAGATGCTTCGTCGCCTGGAGGAAGAAGAACACGAGTCAGATATGTGACAATGGGCCTCATGCAGGAAGCGAAAGAAATTTCCTCTTATTTTTGGTCATATCCACGATTTGTTCATATTATAATCAAATTGTTGCTACTAAACTTCCCTTAACAGTGTCTAACACTAGAGGGAGACACAGCACTGACTTTTGCAGGTTAGTTTTTCTGACAACATCCACCAGTTGTACAAAGTAAACCAATAATGAGTAACACTGCAGAGCTGCGGGAACTGACAGCAAACCAAACTTTCACCTGTCATAATTATCTCTCCTCTTGCTCTTCTTGCTGCGACGAGCCATCTTGCCTTTGTGTTTGGTCTTTCGAGCTGGACCCACTTTGATCGACGTGTTCTCAAGCGCTATGGTCTGAAGCGCCACCTTGCTGCCACACTGCACATTTCACAGGAAGCAAAGAATGATTAATTTGTGTTCAGATCAAAACAATGCAGCTTGTAGAACTTATTGATAATCTGCAGTCTGAGTGATTTGCTGTACCTTCAGTAGCAGCTCTATCATCTCAGGGTGGACCAGGCCTTGGACAGACTCTCCGTTCACATGGGTGATGAGGTCTCCAGTGCTGAGACCTGCCTGGTGAGCCGGACTGCCCTCCTCCACACTCTGTTAAATCAGCAACACCGTGAGTGACTTCATTTGAGCATTACATAACCATCTTTTTATACCCCAGTCTTCTGGTTTAGTGTCAGAGTAAAACACATTACTCGACATGGACACACAACATTTAAAACACTTAAGGACTAGTTAAAGCTTGTCAGGCAGACACCATTTTTAAGTCTTGTGCTGACACCCACCGACACCATATGATGCACAGTGTAGACATCGCTGTCGCCCATGTAGACCCGGATGGCCTGCAGGGTGAAGCCGTACTTCTTCCCTGAGGTGTGGATGACAATGGGAGGCCTCAGGCTGCCGGGGCTGAACGGCAGGTTACGGCTGGGGGAGGAGTCACGGGACGAAGGGTTGGAGGACAGAGAGCGTGGGGAGATGGGACTGGCCTGGAGGCCGCCAGGCGAGTCATCTGAAACAAACACAAGCCCGTTTTCCTCCGAATACGTGGACAGAACAATCCACAGCTGTTATGCTATGAATAAAATGTAAATAGTCAAGTGAGCTATGAACATTTGTCTGTCCAAAGAGGTTCAGTTAATTTCATTATCACGTTTAAGTAAGTTATAGGCCTGTTTTACTTCCATGATTACACATATTAGAAGATATTACTAGCTTAGTCCATGTATTAGGAAACCTGCATCTAACGTTTTTATTCCACTTGACTCACAGATTGTAGCAGTAAAGGTGCTGTCTCTACGTGGAGCACTTAACACCAGTGACTTTGAGGTGTTGATGATAACCTTCTATACCTGTGGTGATGATGAGAGACAGGGCTGAGACGGAGGCTGACTTGGGAACCTTCCCTCCGCAGGGAAGCCTCTGTCTGTCCGGCGTCTCCAGCTGGTTACCGAAGCGTCGAGGGGCGGCCAGGTCCTTGGGGGATGAGTGTTTCGCCCCGGTGCTGTTGCTGCGAATCCTGATCCTCCGAAGGTTTGACACGACCACCTCAGCTGCAGGTAAAAAGGTTAAAAAGGTAAACATATAAATATACTCACTGTTCATATTCTTCTGTAATAGAAGCACTGATAACATGTTGTGAACGTGTCAAAAACATGTCCGTCTGGATTTACCTTCATCGTCAGTGGAGAGGGCAAAGCGGGGCATCGTCTCCAGGCTGTGGGTGCTGCTCATCACCAGAGGACTGGTGCTCCTCTCAGACTGGGAGGAGCTGGAGGAGGCCCGAGGGCGAAGGCTATAAACAGCCAAAGACCAGTTGGACAGGTAAATCATCTGGTTCAAGAGTCCAAATGCTCACACAACACACCAACACTGTGTTTTGATTGTTTGCTGCTTTTACACAGATACGAGAGAATGCTTCTAGGGCGGGTCAACCATTCCATTTCATACAGTTTTTCGGCAGCAATTTTACATGTAACCTAGCAACAAAGCTAAAACAAAAACAAGAAATCAACAAAGAGCCTCAAAGCACTCCAAAAAGCTATGATAAGAATAAAAGCAGCTTATGATATACAGCACCTGGACATGCGTCCGGCAGGTCTGCGCTCCACGCTGCTCTCTGCTGGGCCCGGGGAGAGACTGAGTCCTCCCATGTCCCCGCGGTCCTCCTTGTCCTCACTGTGGCTGCGGTCAGAGGAGAAGCTCAGGTTGGACGGTGTCGCCAGATGTTCTGTGCTGCTGTAAACCTGAGAGGTTGAAGAGGAGAGAGACTTTAAGTATTGAAGAGATTTAAGGAAGATATAATAGACTTTGATCAACAGCATTGAACAGAAGTGGGTCATTTCTGTACTGTTTTAGTCTGAGAACTGATGATTTCATCTTATACACATTCATTTTTCATGCACCTTTTTCATATCAGTTTGTTGATGACTCAAATGAAGGCTGTTGAGTTTATTGTGACTGTCCTGTACAAGTGTGTTGTAGCAAGAGTGGGCTAATGAATAATGCATAACACAGTGGGACAGCCTGGCAATAGTTACCTTTTACTCAATTCTGTCAGAGCATGAGGTCTTCAACTATGAGAACATTGATATACTTAAGTAAGTTGTAAATATCCATATAAAAATGCTGCCAAAAGTTTCTTTTGTACCCATTTTGCAAAGGGCTGACCACTTTTAGAACTTCCCATGCTCTTGTCTTCCAACACATGTAGCCCTTACCTTGCTGAAGCGATGCGACCAGGAAGAAAACTGTCTGATTTCCAAGGAAGACTCTTCATCATTGGTTTCCTCATCCTCATCAGAAGCCAAATGATGGTAACGCTCTGAACGAGCTGGAAAAAGGAACAGGAGAAGACACTCAAAGTTTCAGAGAACTTATCTGAAGAAAATATGTGAAGTTTCCAGTTTGTCAATTGTTACATACATTTGTGTATCACATGAGGTCTTAAACAGCCACCACAAATGCTGTTCTTTGGTCTGATGTGTTTTAAATGTCAGTGAAAACTCCCTCTTTAAGCCTGAAGAATGTAAGACTAAAGAAATTCGATATAATCTTAACTGTAACTTACTGTCGAAGTAGCTTGTGTCGTCCTCCGCCTCCAGCTGAGGGATGAATTCAGCTTTCTGCCTCAGGAGTCCATTCCAGTCCAAACCCAGGAAGAATGGGTGCTGTTTGACCTCTGATGCTCCACCTACAACCACAGTTTTCACAGCCAATGAAATCCTGGATTATGTTTTAAAACATTGTGACCTCAATAGTTCAATAAAACTAAAAAGGAAAAATATATTTAATACAAGGCCTAAAATGTATTTAATTCCTTTTGACAAACAGGTGTTTCCTATATTCAGCTCTAACTTGCAGTATCTCCCAAATGTCTTTACTTAAAAGAAAGAAAGATAATTCTGGTTTTACATATGTACTTTATAAAGTTTGTTAATATAATTATGTTTAATAGAAAGTCAACATTTTAATTTCCCTTCAGCTACAAAATCTTAACAAAACAGAATTTTAGGGTTGAGAGACAACGCCCTTATTTTTCAGTATCAGCCTGTATCAAACACCATCTGCCGCTTTTTCATGTGTTAATCAGCAGTACACTGAGCAGTACCAGTTCCCAGTCGGTCTAAAGGACTCTGTCTGAGCAAGCGGGTGATCAGGTCCTGGGCATCAGCAGGTAAGGCATCGTCTCCATCTGGCCAAATGATTTCATCTGCAAAAAAACAGAAAAACAAGCTAGACAAAAGCATAAAATCACAAATCAACAACATAGCTTCTGAAAGTGGTGCAGTGTTTGAAACTCAGCACAACTCAATTCTTGTACTTCAAATACAATCTCTGCTGGTAGTTAATTATTTCTATATCTTGGCCTTCGGCATACAACATTGTTTTCGGTGCAAGAAAATAATAAATACATATTAATTATAGAGATCTGTATTGTGTGATTCTGTTCGACTATTCTTTGTAAGCAAAGTTTTAAAGTTTGGCAACAAATGCAATGATACCAAGATGTAAATGTATGTTCATGAGGATTAGAAAATGAGACTCCTCTAGTTTTTCTAATGATTAATCTCTCATTTCGGTGCTCACCACTGACAACTTGTCCAAAAAGTTCTTCGGTTGTGTCTCCAAAGAACGGAACACAGCCGACCAGGAACTCATAGAGGATGATCCCCATCGCCCACCAGTCCACTGGCTTCCCGTAGCCCTGCCTGAGAATCACCTCCGGGGCAATGTACTCTGGAGTACCACACACCTGCACAAGCAAACCAACACGGTGAGTTTTGGAGAACAGAAACAGCTGCTTCCATAACCGCTGTCACTGCAAATTAGTGTTATTTGTCTTGCGTGCAGAAAGACGCTTTGTGTTACACTCGAAACAGTCTCACCTGTTTGTCAACGAACTCTCTCGTGTCTTTCTCCATGTGACCCTCATACAGGTTAGTGGTCATGTTCATCAGGCCAATTTTAGACAGGCCAAAGTCAGTCAGCTTGATGTGGCCCATGGATGTAATCAACAAACTGACAGAAAATAGTCAATGTCAATACTTTCACCAAACTCTGCAAGCAAATGCAAATACCCAGATTGAAATATAAAAAGGAGGACATCTGGACTCTCTATCTGCCTAATCACAGACCAGACCACATCTGTTTAGTAATGTAATGATGTTTAATGAAACCTAATGAAAAGCAGGACTACTTGGTCAGAGCTGGGTCATACTCTGTACACGTCCAAAAGAGAAGCTGGTATTTGTACGGGCAGTGTTGTTTTTCATGTTAAAAT
This sequence comes from Enoplosus armatus, assembly GCF_043641665.1. Classification (NCBI taxonomy): domain Eukaryota; kingdom Metazoa; phylum Chordata; class Actinopteri; order Centrarchiformes; family Enoplosidae; genus Enoplosus; species Enoplosus armatus. Next base: position 19,095,882 of record NC_092186.1, read on the forward strand.
CTTAAACAGGAGTGAAGTGGGAGTCGGTTTGTGTTCTCACTTGTCAGGTTTGAGATCCCGATGCACAATACCATAGTTGTGAAGGTACTCCAGAGCCAGGACTGTTTCAGCAAAGTACATCCTGGTCATTTCTACAGGCAGTGGGCCCATGTTCTTGAGCAGGTTGGCACAATCTCCACCTTAATGAAACAATTGTAAGTATTGTGTCCATTTTCATTTCTGTTGCCTGGACTCATTTTTAGTTCTACATTAGATAGAGCCAAATGTCTAAATGGCAAACACAGATCATTCACAGCAGTCTTTTCTCTACTTTACCTTCCACATACTCCATGACCATGCAGAGGTGACGTCGTGTCTCAAACGAGCAGAACATGGAGACAACGAAGGGGTTCTCGGCAAACGTTAGGATGTCTCGCTCTACAAAAGCCTGCTGGATCTGGTTCCTCAGGACCAGGTTCTGACGATTTATCTTTTTCATGGCAAACCGCTGGCGGGTCTCCTTGTGGCGGACCAGATACACGGCCCTGTCAAGATCCACATTAGACCCATTATCTTCACACTTAACTTTAAGGGGTATTCTCACTGAAAAGGCAAAGACGGGGCTGAAGTTGCTGCTACTTTTAAATAGAAGAGTAACCTTTACTTTTGAGATTCAACATTCCCTTCATCTTATTCTATATCAACCCACAACTGCATTCATAGGACACATCTGCATGAAGTTGCCTTTGCTTTGTCATGATCAAACCACAGCCACCATTCTAGCCAAAGACGATGAAAACTGAATTAAATTTTGGCACTCTTCTCTTTGAAATTTGAGTGTTTCTCGCTTTATTTGCAAGGAGGAACCAAAAGGTGTCTTTTGACTTAATGAAGTTATCAAGTTTTTGTAGCTCCTGGTATAAATAAAGAAAGTTTGCAAGAAATCTTTTGGAAAACTTATAAAACGTTGCCAAGAAAAAGCAAAGAAATCTGAAACAGCAGCCCTTTCTTCTTACCCGTAAGCTCCATTACTGATGAGTTTGATCGTTTCAAAATCACTCTCAAGAGGTTTCCTTCTAGTTGGTGTCAGCGTCTGTGGAGCTTTATTCTATAGAGAGGAAGCAGAAACATGACATCAGTGCCTGTTTATGGGCAAATTAAAAATGAAACACAGTCAAAGAGTTATTAGGATTATTACAGTATAATTAATATTCCAGTTCTGTAGTCTGCTACATGCACTACATGCTGTGGGCCAATTTGTAGTCCAAATACTGAACACATTATTTTCACATTTGATCCATAAATCAGAATTTGGGGCAATATGATTAAAAACCGACTTGACTTGAATTCAATATTTGTTATGATGCCACCCTAAGAAATGTTCACAAATTTCAGGGCAATTTTGAGATTTACTTAAAATGTCTTGGCTTCCTGTAGCTCACCTAACGAAAAGAACACTCTGGTTTAAAATATTTATGGTATCCTTTCACACTAAAATGGGTCACTGGAAACCACAAAAAAAAAAAAAAAATCAAATGTCTGGATCCTCTGGAGAGAACATTTAGCTCAGCACTCAGAGGTGACTAAACAACAATTTAAAACGGGACACGATTGAAGAAAGTATGTGATTTAATTGTTAATTGTAAACCATATCCTCTTCACTTACAGGTAGTAATAATAAAAGTGAAAGTTTACCTCCACATTTGCATCTGGTTCCACTGACACTGAAGGACTGGGATCATACTGTTCAAGCTGCACCATGTCTAGAAATAATAACAGAGAGAACTACCACCATTAATCCTTCCTCCTCCATCGCTGATTCACACATAGTTCAGGACTTATCTGGTTGTCATGTGTTGTAAATGTCATTTAGATGTATGGAAACTGGTTCCTACTGGCTGTTTATGTGGCAGTACAAGTTTTATGAAATTTTTACATTTCTCGATCCGACTGAACCTGAATTTAAGGCTCCACTCTATTCTCTATTCTACTATTTATAGATTTTTTGTATGTTTGTTCATAAAGTTATATTATAGGATGTAAGTCAAATCCCATACCAATACAAAGTGCCATGAAGTGAAGCTCTAACAGAAATGTGGTTTTGATTATTGTGTCCTTTGTTGTCAGAGAGTTCCTTTACCTTCTAATAGGTCCCGTGTCAGACCCAGCTGGCTGATGATGTACCGCGGGATGTCCGTCTTGATTCCCCGTCCGACTTTGGCATGACCCTCTGCCGCCTCAAGTAAGTGATAAAACTCTTCCGGGTCAAACTCCTGTGAACAGCATCCCAATCTCATTAATATGGATTGACTGAAGTCAATATCCTGAACTCAAAAGCAAGGTGTTTTATCTGTATCAGTGGCACAAGTCAAAGGAAACTTTAGTCTGAAAGATGTTCAGCTTCTCATCCAAGAGGCTTCAAGTCCAATCGCTTTTGATTTATTACTACTAGTTCTCCCGTTAGCTGGATGCCCAATAATAATCCTAATCAAACCTGTATTCAAAGTTGGGGATTTAAGATTACTGAAGTTTAAAGTTTAAGACAACTGTTTTAAATAGGAACGTTTAAATACTGAAGGGAAAACACAGTGAAAGTTTTGTAATATTGTCTTCTGATGACACACTTCCACTTTAAAATAAAATGTCAGACTCTCATTGCAGTCCTACTTTAATGTGAACTGACTCCTACCCGTTTCAATCAAAGTAATCTCATTTTCAATTAGGAAGAGATTTTCTCCTCCTCAGCTTACCAGACACTCCAGGAGGCGAGCTGGCCGAGAGATTATGATGAGGATCTTCCTCACCAGCTGGATGATGACGGTTACCTCCTCGCTTTCAGAGCGCTCATAGGCCTGGAAAACAGTACGAAAGCAGGGGCAAAAAGTTTATTTATGCAGTAATCTTAAACAACTGGCTCCCCACAAAACACCCAACAGAGGACAAAAAACATCAACAGAGATTTTAAATCACGATTTTAAATCAGAAAAAACAAGCAAATAGGAATAGGTGATGTTGTAAAGGTTAAATATCATACTTCTAACCAAACTATGTAAAACTTTGCATAAAACTTGTTTTTGCACAATTTGTAGCGTATATTAAAATAAAATTCTTGACATTGAAATGAAATTATAAATACATTTTTTGTAATATTAAAGGGAAATAAAAGTACAAGGAGAAAATGGTGATTTCCATTTTGCCACATTTTGAGACGAGATAAAAGATGGCGTGTATGCATCATGTAAATAAAGGTTAAAAAGAATTTCTCTGTCTAATGTCTACACAATGTCTTCAAATGTACTACATCAATATGAAATGCCTGTGTTTATATATGAAGTTAATACAATGTTATTAGAAATCAGGTGTGATCAGATGTAAACCTCCTTTGTCATCAGGGCTTATTTGTGCCAGTGTAAATAATTGATGAAAGCACTTTTCACTTTCCAAGTGCCACTTCCTCCACCCCTGAAAAAGGTGCTAGCAGAAGGACTGCTCAGTACTGAAACAGGAAATCTAAATATATAAAACACAGTGTGTTCAAAGCAGATGGGGACGACATTAAGAGAAATATGAAAACAGAAGCTGCCTGACAGAATTGCATCAGAGAAGACATCACGTTCAACCAAGAGGAATTAGAATTATCACTGCGTGGGTGGGCGGAGTATTAATGAGTCATCCAAGGCCTTTCTTGTAGATGACTGAGTGACAGTCTGTACTAGTGAAACAGTGGCTGCATGGTATACCATGCATTAATGTCCAAGTCATATGCATGTCCGTTAAATATCAAGCTATAATCAGCAGCCGGTTTGCTTAGCTTAGCATAAAGACTGGAAAAAGGGGGGCGGCTAGCTTGTCTTTGTCCAAAGGTAACCAAATCTGCCTTATGTGAATGTCAAAGTGAAAGTGTGAGAATCTTGTCTTGACTAGAAAGTCACAAGACCACAGCCGTCTGCCCTACTACTGAAAACACAGAGTCCTCACATGCTCACTCAGTTGAAAGAATCTGGTTTAAGTGGTAAACTATGTGATTGGGAAAATAAACGTGGCACTTTCTGTACATAGAGGATATATCCCAGCCAAGAGCCAGCAGTGCTTATAATTTCATAGCTTTTACGAACTGAAAGTAATTTGTATTACTACATACATCGAATCATAAATCAAGAGCCACAGAGAATTTAGATGACTGAAAATGTCATTTTATCCCTGAAGCTGTTACACAATGTTAACAGGGTGGCCATGGCACACATATGAGTCCTCAGGTTTGTGTGCGTGTACGACAGCATTTGTTCCACTGTATGGGAACAGACTTATCAGTTCAGCTGGAGGTACAGCGAGTCGGCCATGCCTTCTGTCTGACAGCATGAAGAGGAACAGGGGAAGGGGTTGCTATAGAAACTAACATTTTAACAACACATAAGATCTGTGACAAAAGTACCTCTCACAATCACTGACAATTTCCTCTACCAGATCTATTGTGTGTGCCTTTGGCTATCAGACAGTTATTGAGTGACGCAGCGCACATTTCACCCCAGCTCGATCAATCCCCTTTCATAACTTCATCACAAGAGTTCACATGTAGTAGTCATTTTATTTAACTATCAAAGCCATTTTGGCACACATAATGAGTATATATATATATATATATATATACACATAATGAGTCCTGCTAGACCCAAATCAGCTGGCTGTTTCCCCCACCTCGTGAAGCAGCTTCTCCAGCTTCTCCTGCAGCTCAGCGAAGTAGCGGGAAGTAACCAGGCCTGTCTGGGACTTGTCCAGACAGTCTCTGACCAGCTCGACCAACTGGTGCTGGATGAAGCCCAGCAGCCCGTCAGCCAGCGGGAGGGAGCTGTCTGGAGAGCAGTGGGTGATAATCTCGAACAAGCGCTCCTCCATCTGGGCTGTGGCCTGCAGAGAGAACAAGCACACAAACACACAGTTAAGGCATTTAAAAGGACCGGTAATGATGATTTTTACTCTGCGCAGCACCAAATGTCCGTTATATTTCTGTGGGAGGATTCATATGGTTGTTGATTATTACCAGTGATTTAACACATTTGATAAATTAGTCAGCTGCTTTATGGCTTCAAATCTCAGGTTCAGTTTCCATCCTATGCTCTGTTTTTAAACAATATAGCCTCTACCTTTTTCGAGTTTCGAGACACTTCTACAGTATGTCTTTCAGGTGCATTAACAATCAAACTTTGTTTTGTTAACACATGTGTGCAGCAAACAGTGTCTTTGTTACACAAATGTACCTTTGGAAAACGTTCTCTGTAAACATGGTTCATCATGACAATCTCATTATCAAAGGAGACACTCGATCGCCCGGGGCTGCAACAGAAACAAAACCACAGATTAGTATATTTTAATTGACCAGCAAATGAACTGTGATTTTTACCAATACACCATCAAATACAACTCTCCTCTGAACCATTAAGCTAGGATGGGGTGTGAAAGTGATTATGTCATCGAGGCCATCACGGTTATCTAGTGATGACCAAAAGTTGATTCAGTTCAGCCCACCCAAACACACTCTAAACCTGTAGTTTGGGTTTGACTGAAAGAGTTTTTTGGAGGTCAACATCTACGCTTGTACTTTTGATCTCAACCTGCTAAAGGCAATATTGTGAGCCAACATTCGATTCCAGTAGCTCTTAAGCTGGTAAAGCTACAGTCAGAGTGGATTTCACTGTCAGGTTTTGAAGTTTCTCTTTTAGGTGTTTCTACACCAACAGCAGAGGTTTCTTCTGGCCAAACCGTGTGAATCATCAACATCACACAATTAGTCATTTACTGCAACACCACTTCAGTATTTAGGCCGATGAGACGGGTGTATTTTTACAAAAAAATCTTGCTTGATGAAGCTTCAAACAGAACAGATGGAGGGAAAACGTATCACATGCAAACAGGCTCCCTAAGCCTTTTTTTGTCATGAAAGAAGCCTCTGTTAGACTGGATGGCTGCTGCCCAACACACACTGCTGCAGCTCACTGTGGCTCCCTGCATCAGGCCCCCCAACCCCCTAAACCACCCCCACCCTCGACTACAGTTTAGCAGCTAGATCCCTGAGGCGCTCTGTTAGCTAGCATGCCCACGCACGGCACACCATGGTGCCAGAACACAGAGCACCCAGGCATCGCACAAACAGCGCAGAGCAGAGCCAACAGACAAAGGTTGTCAAAGCCACACAGCTCTGCAGTTAGATCTCCACCTGCCTGCCGGCCAACAGGCATGTGTAATCAATCCGAGGCACTTGAGACGCCAAATGCTGCGCTTGCTTGTGAATTTGTCTTGGATGCAGAGACATCTTGACATCTGACAGTCTGCCATCACATAAGGACCTCATGCACAGTGCAAAACATGCCATCGCTGTCCACAGTTAATCTAAAATGTCATTTCCAGCAACAAAGAGGTGGTTAATCCCTTAGGAGGGATTACTGCATTTAATCTGTATAAAATATTACTTTCATTATTGTAATGACAGGCCAAGAAACAATGTAAAACAGGTGTTTAGACCCGGTTCAGACTGGCTTGTGAAACAAGTGGTTTTGATGGGAATATACAAGCGGTGAACACAGTGCGTAACACGCGAACACTTCTCAGAGTGGATCTGAGATGGAGTTGATAAGGCTAAGTGAACATGAACAAGTCTTTTCAGATTTAAATAAAAATACTGTCAAAGGGTACAGACTGCAAGCTGGTGCAAGTCAAGAGCCTTTGATCCATGATGGCAAAGCCTTAAAAGTGAGGTGACATTGTTATTATGGACTATGATATCACAGTTCTCAGGTGGCAGTCCATGTCCTTCTATGTAATTACTAGCTATGAAACAAACATCAGAGTCAAGAAAAGTGCCTATCCCACACTTAATAACAACACTTGAGAAGATGTAATCATTGAAATCTTTGATATGACACTCCCTAAAATGAATTTGTAGCATTATAGAAGGAAAACCACCACTCTGCCGATAAGACTCATCCCAATATAAGGTGAAATCAGGATCAGCTACCTGAGGCTCCGGGACCGAGGTCGTATGACCGTCGAGGGCCGCCCATCTTCGTCGGTCATGCTGTCTGTGCTGCGGAAGTGTTTGAAGAGGAAGTGCAGCTCATCTTGTGTCGGCTGGTACGGAAGCTGGTGAAGGCGCTCCTGGGAGGACGAGGACGACTGCAGACACAAAGAGGGATCCATCAGTCGAGACAAGTATTTAACTTCTACATTCAACAGGTTCAAATCTTCACATTCATCTGTTGCTAATTTAGCCAAAACGTGAGCCAAATGTACCATGTCTTCAGCCAACCCGAGATAATTGTTTTGATAACACTGAATGAATATTGCTAATAACGACAGTTGCTCAGGTGAAGGACATGAAATAAAAACGCTACGTCTTCATATCTTGTATAGTGAGTTTAATGTGGTGCAGCTGATATTAACTAAATGATGTTCCAGTTTTAAAACAGCCATATCTGCTGGACAATAGAAAATTTGTTGTGGAACTTAGACCCAAAATAAAACAGATTTCTTTGACCTTGATGAACATGAAAAGACAAACATTTTGTTATTGAATCATTTTGCACCTATATTAAATAACATTTCTTAATACATTCCTTAAAATACAAACGCTTAAAAGGCCTCATAGAGACAGGAAAAGTCTGAGAAATATATTGGGATGTAACACATGTTAAAACTGAACTAATCCAGCCTCGGTTGTCATAGTGGACGATTAACGAGACCAATATAAGCCACAGACTGACTTAAAAAGGTGCTATATGTAACATTTTGTGTTTGACAAACTCAAGATCAACAGTTGCAGTCAATCAATCATGCTAACTTCCTTTTGCAAAGAGGACGTTGCTACTTGTCAGCCCTGCCTCCTCAGTGGCATCACCCTGATAAGGGATTAGAGTCACAACTGCTAAAACCCACAAACATGTGTTCAGACAAGTTAGACAGACCTGAAGTTGAAAGACGGCATTTAGAAAAGGGACAACAGAAATAAAAGTTGTGTTTGGATCCTGTATTGTAAGTTTGCTTCAAATCTGAGGTTGGACGATGGTCTCATTTACAACATTTAAATGAATGAGGTAATAATATTCACATTTATTTCCCAGATTATGACGACAGCAGCATAGCGCACTCTGTGCCAACAAGAAGCCAGTATAAGCCCAACCAATTGATGGAGGATTTAAATGAGGTGCACAAAGCTGGGGTATAAATTTAGAACAGTAGTCAAAGAGTGAGAAATTAATTTAACACCTCTCCAGTCACTAATTAAAATATTTCTTCAGGTAATGGTGTAAACAATAATGAAACCCACAGAAGCATCATTATTTACACAAATAAGTTATGTTCCATGTCTACTGAGGCGCTGAGTAAACTCTTTTTAACTGAACGGGACGTGGTGTACATTGCCGGCAATCTGTTTAATTTTGCGGCCCATGTGCCCTGAACAGAAGAGGGTCAGAGGGACGGCATCTGTGAAGTCTAATGCCTCAGTATAAAGAGGGCAGTGAGGCCCACTGAAGAGCCCTATTGTCCCCACTGACCTCTGGGCCTGTGCCCGGGTCTACCCAATAAACTTCTTCATAATAGCTGCACATGGCAGACTTTCACCACAGAATGACGTTTCATTACATTTTTCTGTGAACTAATACAATTACAGCTTTATTCTAAAGTAAGATATTTGATAACTTTAAGTTAAGTAAATTTAAGTAAATTCCTGCTCAGAAAACACTTTTTACATCCTGTATATTTTGACATTTATCCTCCCGAAAAGCCACAGCTGATGTGTATAAAAAAGGTCATTTTGTAGTTTGGTTGAAAAATCATAAAATAATGTAACTTGAAGTATTTAATCTAATAACCAAAACAGTGAGAGAACACACACACACACACACACACACACACACACACACACACACACACACACACACACACACACACACACACACACACACACACACACACACACACACACACTCTTTACTTCTTCCCCTCATTAACATGCACACACACAGACTGTGAATTACTTCTAACACAGACTTCCACCAACTGGTAGAATGACTAATTCAAGCAGATGATGGAGGAAAACAAATAACAGTTTGCCATCTCGGGCTTGGCGTTCGCTGTCCCTTACTGCATAAACGAATGTGTTATTTGGAATGAGTGAGGTGTTAGAATTGCCTGGCCGCCATTTTTCAACTGGGGAGGAATGGCGCCATGTTTTGAGATGACTTACCGAGACAGTGGAGCTCGGCGGGTTGGTTCCATAGCCAGACGAGGGAAGGGATGCCAGGGACCATCTCCGGCCCTCAGCTCTGAGAGAAACGGACATGCATGTTACATAAGCCTCAGTAGCACTGGAATTAGTTAGCAATTCATATGTGAAACTCCTTACATAACAGACGACAGAGGAGTCCTGTGGCTACGAGAGCATGAAATTAATGTCTTTTTTTCAAAATCATATATAAACAGAGCCCTTTGTGTCCTCACTTGATTCAAAGCAGCTCTTCAGTTTTTTGCTGTATGCAAATCAAGCTATACCTTCACATACATTTTTTTAGGAGGAAAAGCAAATATAAAACACAAGCTTTAAAAGCCAACAGACATGGTGCAAGAATTTTAAAAGAAGCTACCTGTCGGCACGAGCCAAGTGACTGAGATCACGACAGCAGCAGAGAGAAAGAGAAAACAGAGTTTCAGTGAGTTTTGGGAATCGTGCGCAAGTGATCCTGTGACCTCTGGCATTCAGCTGAGGGATTAGTACTGACAATGTTGCCTTCCTTGCCAGTTTTTATTTGTTCAGATACGAGGAGTAGCTAGCAAAGTAAATTAATTTGAGGGTATAGTTTACATAACAGAAACAAATCTTCTCTTCAAAAGCATGACCAGAAAAAGGATTTGGTCTGTGGTTTGGATTTTGCAACAGCAAACAATATAAAACACAATGAAAGTGACAAAAAAAACCCTGAAGGTTATGTGTTATAATATTTGGCATGTTATTTGCAAGCAAAGGAAACAATGAAGTTATTACACAAAGAATTCCCACTGGAAACTCACAGGTTGAATGAAAGCTCCAACAGCGCCATAACATTCAGAATTAAATCTATTTTCAGTGACTGAATGAGCAAGATCTTAAAGAGCGATGTAAAAAAGACCAGAACACCACATCACAAAGATCTACTCTGATTATTTCTAAAAGTTTGGTTCATTAGCTGATTGTGAATTTTAACTGCCTCAGTAAACACTGACTTAACTATGAAAACCAGAGTTTCAAGCAGCAATGAACACTGATTGCTCTGCAAAGTTTGAGTCTTCATCACTGCAGCACAAAAGATGATGGATGCCTGAGGAAGTTTGTGACAAAAAACGTTGCATTTTCTGTAAACTTAGTGTTGACAGTGTGGGAATGTATTACTACGCAGCACAACGGATGATTATATGGTAAAGCATTAGTATGTGATAGTAAGCTAATGTATGATGTGCTTTACACTGATGCCAGCACACATTTTCTCAGAGTAGGTGTCACTTTTCTGTCTTGTTTCCGTCGTATGAAAGGAAAAAGCACCTGAACTGCTCATGAGTTTTTAACGACTGTTCTTCTTGGGTGTCTTCAAGACGACGCCTCACTCGTAGGCTACACATGCCTGGAGCGAAACAAGCGTGTTGCCATGGGAACCGGGCTGAATGATATGTGAGTGGGCTTCGGGGGTACCCTCTATCTAACTGCACTCATCCTGCTAAGGAGAAGTCGGCTATAAGGAGACCTGGCAGAGGGGGGAAGGTGTGAACGCTGCAGGCTGAGTCAGCCTCAGTCACCTTGCTGCTGTTTCTGTCTCCACACACACACACACACACACACACACACACACACACACACACACACACACACACACACACACACACACACACACACACACACACACACACACACACACACACACACACACACACACACACACACACACACACACACACACACACACACACACACACACACACCTCAGAGTGTGATCATGCATTAGACTGATTTAATTTGAGTTTTTTATTTATTTGTATTTGGTTCATTTGGGTTCACATTGTCAAATTACAAACATCCTTGTAATTGTAAACAAGAGCCTCATAGACTGGAATGGAATCAAAGCTAATGTAGCTCCTGTAATTTTAACTGATCCTGATGTTCGGCCCAAATCTTTCTGGGAACCTCAACAGGATCTGATAAACCAAATCCAAATATTTTGTATATTGCCCTGAAATATTATTTGGGCAGGGATGCCAGAACTTCAAGTTTATTCTATCCTCGCTCTCTGTGTACTCACTCACTCACTTCAAAAGCAGTTTTAAAAAGAGCAAAAGAAAGTCTTCAATTAAAATCCCTTTATGAAACTCTTTGTAAGGTAATACTTAACTTGACGCAATTTTCTAAATATTTCAGTTTTAGGGAAAATAGAAATTAACTAAAGGGAAACTAGAGACAGTTTAATTGATACATTTCCAAAGAAGTAATTCCACATAATTGCTACTGTTGTGTAACCTAGCGGTCTATTTGCCAGTGCAGGGCAGATCAGCTGAACATGCAAAAACAGGAAAATTGTCCATAGGCAAACATACGAACCAACATTTCAAATAATGTATGTATATGTATATCAAATGTATGCTCTTAAACAGAGCTTTTCTTTAAAGGAAATTCCTATTCACCTTCAGTTGGTAACAAATTACATATTTAATCTCCAAGAAACTTTCTAAAAAAAGTATTAGAATATTACAGACATGTAAATTAAAGTGTTACCTGTTTTATTAGTCGCTTAAATGGAATACAATCATCCTCATCTGAGATCCTTCAGATGTGACAAAACAAATACTTAACTTCAGGGGTAAAAGAATTTGAGAGAGCAGTGCTGACATACCTTCGGGCAAATGGAAAGTTGAGGCAGGCACTGGTCGACACATTTCGAGGGCTGTCTAGAGGGCTGCTCGCAGCTGAAAGAGGAAAGACAAAGCCCGGTACCATTCACAACTGTAATAATAAACTCATGAAAATAGAATGGAGGAGACCACATGGTTTCATTTACAAGTGGAAATGTTCCAAAAGGGATGACATCACGTCTACGTAGGAACCCTCAATCACTACAAAACCCAGCGGCATTAACCAGCTCCTCTGAAAGGTCCAATGTATCATCTGGGTATTACTTTTCCAAACATTATAGCACCTGTCTACAAGCAGTCTTAATTCAGTTTGGTCTCGCTAGAGTCTGGAGGTCTGGGTACACTAGAGACTGGGGTTCGTTTACATGCAAGTGGTCGAGTACCAATTAGGACACAAGAGAGAGACCCAATTAGAGCCTGATTGCGCTCAGTGATTAGACCATCCTCGGCATGATTGCGTTCAAAAGGGAGCACGTCCACATACTGCTGGTGTGAGGAACTCTTTCCATAGAGTGCAGCAGCTTCATGGCATTAAGGGGCCGTATGTTACTATCTGTACTATCGTTGATTCAGAAAGCAGAGGGACACACTTACATTTAATGTAATGTACACTTTCTGCACTTCTATTTCAAAATCGACTTGGCGATGTTCCAAGGCTGATGTTATAACACACTTTATATTTAATAATCTGATCATCATCAGAGGTAAAATGATAAATCAGCCAGGCCAATACATCAACCGATATTAGATTACTGCAGATATATCGTATTGGTGTACATGTCGGCTGATAAGTAACAAGAAATCTCAATCTCTTCATATGAATCTTTACTGTGTTTGCCACAAACATATAGGTACATACATCTTTGGTGGAAGTAGATAAAGTGAAAAACTAAAGTGTTTAGGATTCAATCCAATTTCACCTTTATTTTCTTCATTGACAATCATTTCTCATCTGCAGTACATCCATTACATTCCCTCTTTCTTTTCTTCACTCTGCCTTTTCTAACCAGGACCAATTAACACCACACAAATCTGCACTGAAATGACTTCTAGACTTCATTAATGCCAACTTCACAATGTATTTTTTTGTGCAATAATATGCATATATTAGTGACTGTCTTTGACAAACCCCGTGTGTCATAAATTCAACGACTAGACGAGAATTTAGTTCATGGCTACTGTTTGATAGCAGGTGTGGCTCAAGGCCATGTGAATATGTCTGAATACTCTGCAGTGTCAAGCTGATACTGGCTACGGTGCGGCTTACAAGTTAAGAGTTGAACAAGCTTAATCTTGTATTAGTGAGCGTGTGGCAAGGCAAGGTGCCCTCCAGCTTACAAACATGAATGTGAGAGGAGCTGGTACTAGCAGCATGCTACATGAGAAACAGTGATGTGCTCATTTGCATCTTCATTAGATGCAGATTAATCAAACACAGTCAAATGTAATGTCCACCATGCAAAATTCTACATTCAAACTACTGTGTAAATGTGATTTCTGAGAATGTCTAGTATTGAGTGTGTTCATATCATGCCTATTTGAAGCCTAACTTCATATTCAGTGTTTGGTCAGGTGAGGACAATACCACTTAAACTTGTGAGTTAACAAATAACACCTGAACATACTGGGCGTGATCTGGACAGATACCTATATTTAGCAATATGTCAGTGGACAGTGTGGACATGCAGAGAGCGCAGATCAGTCCAACCGTCTGAGTTTTTCATTGCAAGAGCTGGAATCAGAAAACAATGCAATGGGCTGCGTTGGTGTGGACATGTTTCTACAGGGCCCAGTAAAAAATCCAAACCAGAAAGTCAAGTCTAAAGGTTAATTAAATGCCAAGACACCACACTGCAGTTTATACTTTCTTGAAGCAAGATTGTACAACACTGAAAAGTTATCAAGATGGCAATAATTTTCTTTTTTTTTGGGGGGGGGGGGGTAGAAGCTACCAAACATTGCAATAGATCTTACCGGTGTGGAGCGAGAGTGGGGACAGTGGCCGGGACAGCGTGGGTGATGGCGTCCCGACACCAAGGCTCTTCCTGTTGCTGCTGCGACAGCTGGAAGACGAGCAGGAAAAGAAAGTCAACAGACAGCCAGCCTCAACACACATCACTCACCTGAATCTCTCAATTTGTATGAAAATGTCTCTGTGGTAGTTTGCATGTTGAGTGACTGTCATGACCTGTGAGCCAGTTTAATCTGTTTTAACACCACAGTGGAATTTCACCACCATTAGAAAATAAGCCTCTTTTTTTAGATTGTCCCCCAGGTTAATTTATCTGGTGTCATCATCCACGTGCCGACACTTCTGTACAACATAAATCACAACTGTGCTCCGAGCTTTTTGGCTTTGGTTTGTTGAGTAACAGCAAGCAACAAGAACGACCCAAATTAAGAAATCTAACAGTGGTGGTAATTAAAGGCTGTTTGTGGATTTAAAGAGATCTACTTTGTAGTACTTTCAAGATGAAAACAGCCCACAACATGGATAAACTATGCTAAGCAGATTTATTACCATCTTTCTGACAGGTTGTTTTGTCATATGGGTTGCAGTGTTTCTGTTAAATTCATTATCTCTGCCAAAACATTTCCTTATTTCTCATCATAATTTTTCTAGCAAGCTTCTGCTAAAGGTTCTCATTTCTCTCCTCTAAGTTAACATTAATAGCCTAAAACTGTCACTTTGAGCACTGTGTCACCTCTAAGAAGTTTGCATCGAGCACTGGAGGAAACTATTTACTGGGAACACATAGATGATTGATAAGCCAATCCAGAAAGAAAATAACTTCCTCTTAACTGAGTGTAATCATTGTGGCCACCTATAATTACATGTTTGACTCACACAATGCTTCAACATGTATTTATAAGTGAGTGTTAGTGTGTGTAGTGAGCAGCAGCTTGACATTTTATGACAGTGTACGCTGCAGAGATTAAGAAGACACTTCACCTCTAAAGTAGCAGACTGTGAAGCTGGAAATACTGTGCCACACTGAATAAGCCTGAATAACACCAAAACACATGTGTGTGCAAACCGGAAGTATGCTGGATATAAACTGTATGAGCAAGGGGTGGAATTAGTTGTAAGAGTTTACATTATTTCATAATTTAATTATATTTTATATTTAGTTGTAAATTTGTTTAATTTTTTTTTCATGCCATTTTTATTTTTGTATTTTAGTTTGACTTATGAAAATTGTTTCAATAGGACGAAAGGTATTTCACAGGACGTAGTCGACATCCCTGATTAAAGAAAGAGAGACCGGAGAAAAGCTATTAAGCCTAACAAAGAAAATGTTTGTTGTGTTGCAGTTCATTTAAATTTAAATTTTGTTTTGATTCTAAATAATAATTTCAATGAACAAAGAGGATTATTGGGGGAGCGTTCAACAGATCTTTCTCCTGCACTGGTACAGCTGAAATGTAGACAGGTCTTCCAAAGAGTACGAACCGGTTTATCTTCAGATGGACAGACACACCAGGTAAACAAGGGTGTGCACGGTGATCCTTAACTGCACAGGTCCGGCAACGCCAGACTAGCTCAGTGGCAATCAAGTTTAGGTCTGCAACTAACAATTATTTTCATCAACGATTATATAGCCATGAATCATTTGGTTTATGAACTTTGCATTTTGTCTGACCAACAATACAAAACCTCCAGGTATTCTGTTTACTATCACATGAGAAGCAGAAAATCCTGCCATCTGAGGAGTTAGACCCAGAGAATGTTTTGTATTTTTCACTATTTTTGCTTGAAAAATGAAAATTGATTATTAAACAACTGATTAAAAAATAGTTTCTCATTCTTTTTCTGTCGATCAACTAATTGTTTCATCTCTACTCAATGAATGATATTAGCAGGTTTTTCAGACAGTGGCTTAGCGCTAGGCTTCATAATATCAGCTTGTTATGTCAGCATCACCGGAAATCAGTCCCAGTAACTACACTCGACAGTCTGATACATCAGTTTGCAGTACACACAACCGTAATACTGCTCTGGATTGGTATTCAAATCATCAGATTCTACAGCTAAACACCAGATGATGCTCACTGAGATAAATGTTATAATAATATTTCTTCTATGCGTTAAGGGGCGTTAAAAAGTTAACGTTCTGTTTCATTCTTCCTGACCCTCTCACACACATGCACAGGAGACCAGCCACAATTCATGAAACCCAAGTTTTTATCATATTCACATTATGTGCTATGAAGAGCAATGCATTTGAGTGACTGACGGGATGATGCTGTCAACTGCAAGCAGACCTAAAGTTTCTATAAATCCTCTGAACACTTGCAGTTTCTGCAGTTACCATAAATACACACTTTGGTCGAGTACAGATGAAGCTTATGATACTTAGCTAGAAAAACTGAGGTTTCTTTCTCTCTGCCCACTGAGATTTAACTCAACCGATGAGATTATTTCCGCCTTCAGAGCAGCTCTGCCTTGAGAAATGTTTATGTAACTACAACTCTAATCTGCAGGCAGATGCATGACACGTGTGCACAGCTGCGTCAGATGAAGAGGGAAAACTGATGAGAGCCTAAATACAAAAGGGGAAACCTCCTGTCAACAGACTCTAGGCTAAAGAGAGTGTGCACCAACAGCAACAGCAGGCCCAGCTTGAGCCACAGATGTTCAGTGTGTGTGTGTGTGTGTGTAAAGGGAGGGGGGGTGCTAAATAATCCTCTGGTTCTGAAAAGAAGGGGCAAACTTTGACACATAACATTCAACTGAGCAGATTTTACTGGGACACCAGGGTGAACAGTTCACACTAGTCGTTTATTAGACTGACAGAAAATTAACCAACTATTTTCCAGCTTCTCAAATGAGAATATTTTCTTTGTCCTCTGTTTTATAGCCTGTAAATTGAATATCTTTGAGTTTTGGACTGTTTGTTGGACGAAACCAGAAAGTAGAAGACCTTGGGAACCTCAGGGAAATTGTGATGAACTTTTATAGACCACAAGATTAATCTAGAAAACCACTGGCAGATTACTCGATAAAATAATTGTTATAATAATATTTGCAGTTTCTTGATTGTGAGGATTTGCTGCTTCTCAGTTTTATGATTGCAAACTGAATATCTGAAGACTGTAACGGTATATTTTCTACTAATTTCTGACATTTTATTTGAATTAAAATGAAAATTGAGATATATAAATACTAAAAACAATCATTAGTTGCAGCTTTTGACGACAATGAACAGGCCACACGTCAGTTCGTTCAGTGTCATGGCCTGCATCACCCAGTGCAGGCAGCAGGTTTTATATCCAGTCATGTAACAGTAAACATGACAGACTATGACTGCAGTCACTAAATATCATCACACCAATAGCCACCAATATAAACAGAAGTGTAAATATGGGCTTTTCTCCATATAAAACATCCTTTTTGTGCCTTTATTTAACTTGGTCCATCCACGCAGTCGAATGTGTCAACTGCAAACTGCACATACAGTCTATCCAATGGGACATTACAGACTTACAGATTTCAACAAAGAAAACTGTACACTGTGTCTGATATTCGAGGCATTACTTTTGGGAATATTCATTTAGAGCAACTATTGTCAGCAAACTGTATTGGCTGCTTTAATCATGCTATTTTCTAGACAAAAGCTGTGTCATCAACACAAACTCATGCTTTCCAAGTTCCTGAGCAAACTCAGGATTAACTGGCGTTAGAGCAAAGCGGCTTCCTGAGAGGAGCAGAGAGGAGCTAGCTCTTGTTGGGCATGTTTCAACATAACGTCCACATAAAAATAAATTAGACCAACAAATAGACCTTCAAATTAACTTCAGTTTTAACCTCCACATCCCAACTCTTGAGAACTATCGTTAGGTTACCTTTTTGAGCGCTTCAGCAACGCTCCCGGAACAAAATGGGACTTGTTCTGGCTCGGCACCGCAGACCAGTGACTCGGATCCGACATGCTGGAGGATTTTCTTGATTTACATAACCCCTGTTTCAAAGTTAATAGTGATTTCAGAAGGCTGAGAAACCCTCTCCCCCTGCTACTGCTGCTCTCCCCGCCATCGTCTCTTCTCCTCGGCGGTTCCTTTTGTATTCACACCGTCACAGTCTATCTGCCTCGTGCAGTCCCAACGGCTCTGGAGCTTCCGTTACATCCTCCGGTCGGATCTCTGTCCCCGAAACATCACGACCACGGCGGGTTGTTTAGTGTGTAATACCGTTCACGCAGCAGCCAGCGGTACACTTTAGTTTGGCCAAACAGACGCTGCTGGTTGCGTGTGTATCCGTGTGAGTAAGCGAGACCCTGATGCTGCGTTCAAGTGCTGCTCGTCACCTGCGGCTCCTCGCGACTGCAAAATCTGCTAAATTAACCATTTAATGTATAGTGTCAGAAAATAGCAGAAAAAATCAAATGCCCATCATAATTCACCAAAGCCCAAGGTGACAACTTCAAAATGCCTGACCAACAGTCCAAAGCCCTATGATATTCCATTTTCAATACTGCAAATCTTCACAATTGAAAAGCTGGAACAAGCGAATGTTTGTCATTCCTGCTTGATAAATGAGTTGTGCTTTTGATCAAAATTGTCATTACGAAATGCTCATGGGAGTGCTGCCTTGCCTACAAAGCAAACATTTCTATTCTATTTTAAGTTTTGGCTACATTGACCCCAACGAAAACTTATACAAGAGAACAATACAATGCAATATATAACGAAATTTCTTATAACATTAAGTTAGGTGGTTTTGTGTGATATGTAGTCTTAGGTTGTAGTGTGACTCTGCAGACACTTAGGTCACTACGGTGTAATAAGGTTCAGGACCACTGGCACTTTATTTTTATTTAATTTAATTTAATTAATCAACTCATCATTTCAGCTTTACTCAAGGTATTCACTGTATGACTACTATCCCTAATTGTTTGAAAGCAGCACTTTGTTACAGCTCTGATCACACAGCAAAGGAGAGAAAAGAACTGAGGCTGCTATGGATTGTAGGAGTGAAACTAAGCTCCATATCACAGTAACTCCTACATCGCACAAGTGCTACAAAAACAACTTAAAGCTGAACACAGCCAGCCATTAAAGAAACGTCTTCTCTTGACTATTTATAGGCTACATTAGTTTGACAATATAACACAGCTGAGTGGTGGAGATGGTCATAGCTCTGATCTGTTTCTGTTCTTCAGCAGTAGGTTGTGTGAATTTCTGTCTGAACTTTTGAGATACTTTTCACTTTTTCAAATTAACTGGTTTCTTGTTACAGTCTATGTCATCCATCAGCACACCAGTCTTGTTCAAATACATGGGATGCCTGTTACTGAGACATTGCCCAAATTATTTTTTATTATCTAAAAAAGAAAAATGGCCAAATGGACCCTGAATAATGTTTTAAGAGCATTTTTAGAAAAATGCGATATGTGGTGAGAGCAATCTTTACTAGTAATAGTTTTTATACTTCCTCCCTGATGTAATGTTTGGTTGACTGCAGCCTATTTGGTCAAAGTTAATAATAGTCTGAACCATTGCCATAGAAACACTCTCTTCATGTTTACCTCTTTGGTCACTTACACCATAGTGGCAATTTCCTACAGAACTTGAAAGCAGCTTAAGATGTTGTTGGGTTATACCATGAGGAGTCTGGTAGAGGGGCCAAACTTTTAAACAGTGGTACATTCCACTGCGTATAGCACTTCTTTTGTTTATATGTAGCCTGTTTGTACAGTACGCATTTTAATTTTATTTTATTTCAGAGGAAGTGGAATGCTGAATCTGAAGGGCACATAAAACTAACAAATTGTGTTTATTTATTTGGATTTAAAAATAGCTGAATACTAATATAAGTGTGTTATTTCACTATTCACTGTTATTTAAGTGTTGTAGATGTTTGTTTGGTTGCTTTGCAAACATTTGATAAAATCCAATATTTTAGTGTCACGGTCAATACCCATAAGTTGGTAGGAGTCTATTCTTATAATCAAGTCTCTTACTTTTGGTATTGATGAAGATACATTAAAAAATTAGGAATACCTGAAAAAACAAAAATCGTATACAGTATGCTACAGTATGTATTTACAATGTGAGGAGAACTATATGTGCTTTGTATGATGATTATTATCAGAACGCTGGCCATTTGGGGAGTACACTACCTTTCTTTTTATAAACATTACCATGATTAAAAAAGCAGCCTACTTTTCACATCTGGTTTGTTGTTTTTTAGTGCATATAACCTGATTTGACTTTTTTGTTCGTCATATGATCCCAGATGCAACATTCCTTGAGAGCTTTTTTCCGAGAGTCTCCCTCAAGACCCTAAAGATTTCTTGAGCAGGTTATAACAATTTCACAGTTTAAAACTGGGTCTATTCATCCTTGTGTGATCTCTGCCATCAACAGTTGTGTGATATCTCATTGTGTCCCTCTTTGCAAAAACAAACTTTAATCCAATCTTAACAAATATTTTCTCTTCCTCGCCCTGGTAAGACTAGTTTCTAGTAGAAATCTCAGTGTCATTTTTGAAGAGGCCTTGACTTTTTAGTAGCATTGTAAGTGTTTGATTCACTCCTATTTTACAAACATACTGCTCATTGTATCCCAAATCCAGGAGGAAAAGATTTCTCATGTTCATTTGATCTCGCTCAAGAGCTACTTGTAGTTTCCTACACCAGCTGCCCATCACATGTAGAATTCACTTCAAAATTCTCCTCACATTTGCATTCACATCTGTGTGGTAACGTCATGTAACCTGCTACATCAGAAGTAGGCCACTGCGGTCATCAGATCATCGCTTATTAGGTGCATCTTGTACCATTTTGCTTGTGGCTGCTGAACTGTGGAAATCTTAAAAAAGCATTTGTTTAAGTTTTTCCATTTCATGTTTTTTTTTCTATTTTAGACATCTGCTATACAAAATGCCATAATAATAAAGGTTTAACATATGTTGCACTCCCCACATACACTTAATATGAATCCTGCACCAGGTACCAGGCAGCACTTGGCATATTAGTTCTCTGCATCGATGTCATCAAGACAACCTTTACATATTCAGTGTATCAGAATCAAAGGTTGATGCAGGGAAGCTATTTACTTGCATACAAATATAGAATCTGATGCAAGAGAATGAACATGTTTCTGGATGGTGAAACAAAACAGGGGGGTCTCCAATGCAAAATGCTGTCAAGAACGAAGCCAACAAATCTGTCATACTGTGGCATCAGATTATTTAGACTGTGGGAAAACTGCGTCGCGTTAAGGAATTCATGATTTTCGCATGTGAGAGATTTTTCAGAGAGAAATTGGATTCATTACTGTACAGTGTGTGTTGTGACAGCCTAGCACTGCTCACACATCCAGAAACATGCTGGATGCAGCCGCCTCTGTTTGCAGTGTTGCCTTCCTCCACAGCACCCAGCACCGTTGCCAAGCAACCCACATAGACTTAGAGACAACTAATAAATGATAGGTCTTAACCGGTGAAACAGAATCACCTCAATATACAAAAAACAACTCAGATTTATTGCATATTTCCATTTTTTATATTTCATACTTTTTAATGAAGTTGTATTGTAAAATCTGTAATTGGAAAACCACTCAGCAGAAAACACTTAATTTTCACTGTTATTGTTCAGTCTGAGTTTTAAAATGTGGACAGCTTTCTCCAAATGGTTAAAACTAAATAGTACACATAATTATATTGACTGTTGCCTGTAAGCCAGATCAAAGCTTTACTTACGGCACTCTGTCATGTTATTTTTATGATTTTGTAGCAACTAAAAACAGTGTTTTGGTCTCAATTTTCATCCTGTCTGCAGTTCTCAGATGTACATCTTTAAAAATTAGTAAAGAATATGTAGTTCAATTTTGTATGAATTACCTAAAATAGCTGGGCATGTAGTTTCTTAGCAAAGTGACGCAAACAGTGAGATTAAAAAGTAAATCGTTTGTTTATTGGGAACTATTTTCAGCAGCAGGTTAATACACATTTGGTGCTATAGTGAGTATTTGCGGCAGCAGGACGGGGTGTGTGGGACTGAATCTAAATAAACTACAGTGCCCATGTGTCTTTGTGGTAGTGAAGGGACATGTCACCCAGTGCAAAAGTGTGGGTTTAGCTACACAGGCAACACTTGTTAGGTGGATCGTTTAATTGTTGGTTTTGTGGTGAACTGATTCATTTGTGACAAACTTTTTTTAACATGTTCAGTCCATAGAAACAGTCTGCGTGTGACCTGTCGTTCTTACCTCCAGGGATGAAGGGTTTGTAAGGGACTGCAGGGGCTGCAGGGGCTGCATGGACTCAGGAGGGTGGGGCTCTGGCAAGTGGGCGACAAACTGTAAGGCAAGACATATTCGCATGGATTAGTGCGCTGACTCAGCACGTCCGTCATCAGTCAGCAGCAGGGCTTTGGTCGAGGGTTAGAGGTTGATGCCTGCCTCTCATTGGCTGACGCCAACAGCCGATGGTGACAGACACTCACCAACTGTCTGCAGGGCGACGCTACTTCTGCGTCTCTGTGGTCATTGTTTCTTCCGGGGGGGTAGGACGCAACACTGTGTGCATCCGATTAGCTGGCTTCTAACCTCTCGTGAGCTCTTACAGCACAGGAAGTTGGCAGCTGGGTGTCAACACACCTGAAAGGAAGTTATCGTCCAAAACACATGTTTACTGAACATCTAAAGCAACCTTAAAACAGTGTGTGGGAGTTATCTGTCAATACACTGTATGTGGTTGATATAGGCTTGACTTCAGATGACATTTTACAAGGTCCTTCAAGTTCCTAAAATCCCCAAGAACAATACACTTTGGGTTCCTGTGCGCCCTGTTCCCACGACACCTACACAAAAACAAAATCCTCAGACTGTACTTTTTAAAATGAATATCATCTACCATTTCACATCTTAACGCACTATTTTTGCATCAAAACATGCATGCTCAGCCATCCTGAGGTCTGTATCACCCTGATGCTGACCCAGCGCCGAAGCTGTTTTCTATTGATTTTCGTGCTCATATGTAAGCTTTGTCTTGTGGGCTCCACAGTACTGCTATTGTCTCACTGCTGCAGAGGCTTCTCAGTGCTACACACAGCAGAGGCTACCAAAGCACTAATGAACGTGTTGTCATAGTAATGCAGGGAGGATGGTAGGAAAAACAACTCCTTGCACAAAGACTCCTCATTCTGTAGTGCCGGCTCATAATTACACAAAACATGCAACTCATTATGCTGTATTTCGTCTTGACACATTTTCTCCTTCAGATCCCTAAACCAAAGCCCTCAACGGTGCTTGAGTGAGTAATCATCTGTCATTTCCATTTTGCTTTTTTTTTGTCGGCACTTCATGGACACTCCTGTAGAGAGTAGAAAACCTGAGACTGACTCATTGGTGACATTCACTGAATGTCTGATTTGCTCAGATGTTCAGTGCAGTGGCAGCTACAACCGTTCAGTGGCAAGATAGCAGCAGGATTGTCTTTACTGCAAAAATAACAATCCTGGCAAGCAAATTTAGAATTGTATTCAGAAGATATTTTAGTCATATTGTTGCACCTCAAATTGTCAATAAAAAACAAAAAACAAGGTCTTAAATCTGGGAACAGAAAACTTGCTTTAAGACATCTTTCAAACAAGTGTTCAAACAAACAAAATATCTTGCAAAATGTTTATTTCTAGAAAGCTGTGTACCTGCATGCTTGCAAAGCTCAATTCTCTACAATAAATTAGTCTGAATGCAAACAAATGTTTCATGCCATACTTGTCATCTTTGCACTACTGGAGGTGAACAAGCCCATCCTGAAAGCTATATGTTTCACAGATTAGCTTCAAGCCAATGTGTGTGTCTGGACTGATGCGACCCTGAACCCCTCCCTGCTCACTGAGGGTGAAGTCTCTTTGTGCCTAAAAATGAAATGAAACGAAAACAGCACATGCTCCATGATCCATGGAGGAGGCAGATGGATGGATCAGAAAATGGGCTTGTGAGCAGGGAGCTCCTACGCCTTATGGATCAGCATCTAATGGGCAGCAGGTACTTCCCACCCCTCCCTCCCCACAAAAAAAGGCTACATTCACTCTGGAGGAAGAGTGGGCGGATATAAGACAGCAGCCATGTCCTTTGATGGAGACAGGACTTACAGGTTAGCAATTATACTGAGATAAAATATCTGTTCTCCCAAAGACTGAAAGCCATTTGTCTGCCTTGGTGCTGTGAGGGGGAGCATGTGACTAATGCAGGAATCGTGGAGTGCGGACTTCATGTGAGGTTAAATAAAAGGAGACAATAAAGCTGGGAAAACACAAAACATCATGAGGACAGAAATCACACTGAGACATGAGCTGTACCTCTGAAACTAAGTGAAACATTTGGTGTGAAGTGTTGAGATACTAAAAGAAGAATTTTAATAAATGAATAAAGTCATCATCTTCACAAGTTCCCTGTTGTTTCAGTAGTTTGTAAGTTTAACCAGGCATGAGCTGCACGGACACCATTCAAGGTTGGAAATCTGGATTTCTACACATCCAGTAGGGTAAATGGGTTTAAAGATTAATAGGAGTGCAGGGAAACTGCCAATTTTGATCCTGTGTTTTACTGATAAAGCTGAGAATACTTCATATTTCATAAGAAATTGGCTACTGTCTCTGTCTACCTGTCTCTTCTCCTCTCTACTAAATACAATCCTGTCTTCAAAATACAAAACACAAAAGAATAAACTGAAGTTGTTAACTAGATCATGAAGCCTCAGGCAAATGTCATCACCCTGAGAGAAAACATGAGGGGATTATTTGCATTTCCATCAGGCTCAGCTGGCTGTTTTGGTCTCACAGCTTCAGTGGGAGTCATGTGTGACAGTTGTGGCTTTGAACAACAGCCACTTTCGAGGAGAAAGTCTGTGTGCTGACACTGGAGTACAGTGGGGTACCATCGAGACTACATGAGCACACAAATACTATTATTTCACCCTCATTACAACTTTCAAACACATCCGTTTCACATTATGGCTTGCGGTTTCACACCTGCACCAGAAGATGGAAATAAAAAGCACAACTTACTCCAGAGTCAGAGAGGGGATCTTCAGTTTATCTCGCCTCGACTTCATTCTTGCTGAACACCAAGCGGGGGCTTCATTTATCGTACCACAGCGCAGCACCGCTCGCTCTCACAGCCGGCTCCCAGCCACTCATCGCTGCGGTGGGTGACTAAAAATAACCCGTTTAACAGAGTATCATTTACTAGCGGCTTCAGCGGATTCCGGAGAGATTTTCCGTGCGAATGGATACAATAAAAGGCGGTTACATCTAAAAACAAGTGGGGCGCCGCGGCAGTTTTGCGCGTTTCGATTCTCGTCTGTCTCTAAAGCGCACCGGAGAGCGACCGCCGCGAAACCGAGGGAGCAACGGGTCACCGCTAACCTCCATGTGACTGGTGGGAAGGGAGGAAGGGAGGGAGAGATGAAGGGGGGAGTCTGTTGGAGGGGGGTGGCCAAATCAATTTGGGCGGTGGATGACAGTCAACACAGGCGAGGTTGGGTGAGGACGGAGGAAAAGTTGGCGTTGGGGCTGAGATGTAATTCTCAAAACTGATGATTCTTCTTTAATAAAAAAAAATAAAAAAAAAAGAAGGGGAGCAATCTGGTTTGGTCAGTTCATATTGAACATATTGTCTCATCATATACTGTATGTCTCCTAAGAGTTTCTGTCCAGCTGTGACACGCTGCCAGAATGAAAGTTTTCACTTGTATGATTTGATGAGACGTCTGCTTCATGTGAATCCAGTCTTTCTCTCTGTGCACTGAAACAAAATGAAGCAGAGCCGTGAACACTTGCAGGTTGCTGGTCGTGATGAGGCTGGGGAATACCTCCGCTGAAAACCGTGACAGCTGCCACACACGATGCATTTCCCGCTGCCGCGCGCTGTGCACGCGTGTGTGTGTGTGTGTGTGTGTGTGTGTGGAGGCTCTGCCCTGCAAGCCTTTATTTTCTGATAATGATGTAGGAAGCCATTAATTGCACGGACGGAGTCAATTTCCCCAAGGAGGCAAGGAGTGTGTGTGTGTGTGTGTGTGTGTGTGTGTGTGTGCAGCCGCAGTGCACGTGTAACTAAATCACATTTCTGAGCATCTGTAGTTTATTCGGGGCTCCTCGGGTCTGTGCGCGCACGTGCGGACAAGAGGTGTTTACACGTTTTTTTTTACAGCATGCTTGAAAGTAGATTTCCCTAGCATGTGTGGGAGTGTTTTTATGTGTGAGTGTGTTAGTGGATGTGTGTGTGTGTGTGTGTGTGTGTGTGCAAGCGCATGCTTGAAAGTCAATTCTTTTGTGCTTATAGCGCTACAGGTGGGTGTGTGAATGTGTGTGATATCCAATAACTGCATACTTGAAAGTCAATTTATGAGCATCCAATCTATAGGCTCTGTGTGTGTGTGTGTGTGTGCGTGTGTGTGCGTGTGTGTGTGTGTGTGTGTGTGTCTGCATCTCCAACGGCAACCGCTGACGGCGATGACACCAGTGTCTTCCTGGTTGCTAGGGAGCTAGTGATGGTTTGCCTGGTTGCTAGGAAATGAGCTTGACCCAGCGAGTATAGCAACAATGATTAACACACATACAGAGAGAGACAGAGAGAGAGAGAGAGAGAGAGTCAGGGGTGTCTTCCTCCAGCATGATCGACATGATCCAGCATATTGACTCTTTGGATTGACCAGTAGGTGCTTGTTTATTTTGGGAATCTTTAAATCCTTAACTGCCTCTTGTGCAATATTATAACTTTTAATGTAAGTCCAATATTCACTCTCTTTTAGCTCTGTATTGGTCTCTACCAACTCCTAAGTGAAATATCTGGCTGCTGAATGCTCCACTATGTTCACCAGCTAGTCGCACCTAGTGTCTGTCTGCTGCTTGGTGCTGAGCAGGTCAGGTACAGTGGGTTTTTAGAGCTTCTTATCTCTCACAGCTGCCTGATGTGGCTGAAAATGAGCTATGAGCTCAACTATTGTTTGGATAACAGCTGCCTTGTATTTCCACCTATAAAATCAAAAGAAAGTCCAGTGGTCCAGTCTAGTCACATGTCAGAAGGCTTCAGTTGATGTCTTGAGAGAACTGTCCATTGTCTATACAACCAACATGAAATGGCATCTGTCTCATGCATGATGTTGCTAGAATGCAAAGAGAAACCTGTTGAACCTAATGAGCAGAAAAGAGCCTGATGTGTGTGTGTGTGTGTGTGTGTGTGTGTGTGTGTGTGTGTGTGTGTGTGTGTGTGAGTGGCGGGTGGTGTATAGTGGTGGTGGGGGGGGGGGGGGGGGGGGGTTCACTTCCCAGATTGCTTGGTAATTGTTTTGTTAGAGTAGCATTTCATAGGAGAGCCGGTTTCTCAGTTACCATGGCGATAAGGGCTTTCCTGCTCTCCCCTTCCCATCATTCTGTGAGCTTCCTGCCATCTCTGCTCTGTGAGATGAAGAGAGATGAAGCTTAGCTAAAAGCTGTTTCAGTAAATGTCCCTCAGCAAATGGCAGCCAAGTCAGATTTGAAAACTGTACAAAACACAGTAAATGATTGCAAAGTGAAAATTAGTATATATTACATATATTTCTGATACAATAGAAATGGCTGTGGAGTAATGTAGTAAAATTCATACCAAGTAATGCTAAAACATGATCCTGCAAATACCTGTTAAAGGATAACTCCACCCTCAGATTCTGCTAGAATCCTCCATTACATCATAGTTAAAACAAAATGCAACAGAGGAGTGAGGGAGCAACGACGAGTTGTAGTAGTGTGTGATGCAGGGGTTCAGACACGTGGGACACTGACTGAACACCGCTCGGTGTAGCATGGGTATCGATGTAGAGCTGGCAGTCAGAGCTAACCAGCCATGAGCAGCTACTGTCAGACGCTCTGTATCTCTGTATCTACTTGGCATTTGGGCATCAACATACGACATAAACCTCAGTCTTGTCTATTATATCACCATTAGAGAGGGGCCACAGAATTCGGCTGAACTGAACTGTAAAATCCAAGCAGACACACATAAGATTGTTGTAAACAATCACCTGTTTTAACATCACATGCTAAGAGGAATCTATGTGATTATGTGTACAGCACAAAAAGTTAATTTAGTGCAGAGTTCCTCTTTAAACTGTGTTTCCACAGAAACTCAGAATAGGGCTTTCTGGGTAACCATAGCTTGCAGATTGAGCCTCACACACATCCAAAATCTCACCCACAAATACTGAAAGCTTCAGTAACAAGCAAGAGGACCACGGCAGGAATCACTGTGCACCAAAACCTGAGAATTGTGAGGTGCGGCAGTGTTTCAGTCAGTGTTGCTGCATTGTAGGAGAGTAATAGAGGAGCCTGCATGATTATAACTGACGCTATGGACACCAGCACCAACCTCCGGGTCTGAAAAGTGAAGCCAATACAAAAGTGCCATGAACCTCCATTCTTTCTAATGGCCAGCAGGGGGCGACTCCACTGGTTGCAAAAAGAAGTCCTTTAGTTTATGGAAGTCTATGAGAAAATGACTTCTCACTTGATTTATTACCTCAGTCAATATTTTCCTAATAAGTTTATGGTGCCACTCTAGTTTCAAGTCTTCTTCAATACAGCATTATGTTTATTTAGTAAATGATGGTCCCATTTAGAGTAAAATAGACAATAAAGCAATGTATGCTTTAGGGAGTGGCTACCTTGTGATTGACAAGTCGCTACAACGCCACCTGTCAATCAGGATAGAGGCTTTCGGCTGTACTAAAAGACACTTTCGGCTGTTAATTTTTTCCAGTGAGTACATTTACAAGCTAACTTTGTTAGCAGCTACTTCGCATGGAGTAGCCCGGAACCAGGTGCATTCAGGTTGCCAGTATAGGTAGGTGTGCATGATATCCTCAGGTTCTCAGATCCCCAGCTCCACCCTCTCGTCCAAATATGGTCACTTCTGGATAATAACAGCCCAAGTTCACGTAGTCAGTCAGATCTAATTGCAATAACACACATGTACAGGCAAACCTTGCCAAAAATCTGTCGAATGTGTTTTTCTTCCACTTGCCCCTGAGAGCACGTTGTTTACACTCAGCTATGCCAGATATACACGCACAGTGGACTGAAGATGCTCCCCCTGATGACATAATAATGGCTCCAGGCTTCAGCTGAGGCACTGGAAGCACATAACCTGAGGACTTGATTTATTTCTTCACTGGCTCCATTACGAAACCACTGAAGCCAAGTCTGTTGTGTATTTGCAGTGTAGAGTGAGTACCATGGTTTAATTTACTTTCAAGTTAATATGTCATAGACGCAAATGGATGCATCAGAATACAATGGCAAGATTTTCAGTTGATGAAAAGGACTTGCACAGAAAATGTATCATGATAAGTACAATAATTTGAGCAATGATTGTAAATTGAGCAGCAACAAGAGAAACACATTTGTCACAGTAATGAAACTCAAGGAATATGATGAAAAGGTTGTTGTTGCCGGATAATGCCTCACATAACATGATGTAAGAGATGCACAAAGGAAGTAATTTCAATAAACTGTGATGCAGGAAATGAGGAAATAACAACACATGGGAAGTGGGTGGCAATAAGCGTGAGCATGTGTGTTTGTGTGTTTGAGTCTGTGAGTGTGAGAGTGAAAAAGGGAGGTGTGTCTGGGGCTTTGCAAGTGATTTGCATCATAACAGTCAGTCCACAAGATGGCGCAGAGATACAACAGCACATGAGCACTCTGATTGGACATATTGGCCCCTAATGGATACATGTTGATGGATGTAGGATGTAACCTAAAAATAAAGCACAGGTAAACTGCACTTTGACCTCCATTTGAGTCATTGTAAGGCAAATGTTTATACCTTCAGAACATCCGTTTTACTCATTAGAATAAAATCCTGATCATCTATCATTTCCATAAATAAGAGTGTAAAGACAAATATTTCCTGAAAAACCAACAACAATATGTTTGTGGTTAAGTAAACAACCACAGGGCTCCTGATTTATGAGTCAATTTATTTGTCACATCATTTCTTTTTAGAAAAGCTACATTTTGAAAACACGTTCAGCTGTTAACAGATTTTGCCCAAGAGCTGAAGCCCCCCCAACATGGTGGTGCATTACATCACCTACAGGTTTGTGCCCCTTACAGCTGAGTCATCAGCTTTAGAGGTTTAAGCCACTGGGTTTTCCTCTGCACAAAATCACACAGAGTTTGCAGTGGTGATACTGTGGGATGAAAGCAGGAGCTGCAAGGAAATGACCAACTTCATCAACCACTGAAACCAAACATCCAACCAAATCCCCCTGAGATACATGCTGACAGTGTTTTGTCATCAAATTGTGCCTTCAAAGCCCCCAACTTCCTCTGCTGTGGTTAAAGTGTTGCCTGTGTGTGTGTATGTGTGTGTGTGTGTGTGTGTGTGTGTGTGTGTGTGTGTGTGTGTGTGTGTGGCTGATTTCAATGGAAGAATCAACAATGCAAAAATCAATATAAAAATGTGATTATAAAAATACCATTTGCAACATTCACCATCTTGGTGAGGGTACAGAAAAACTTCACCACATACTAAAAACCACACAAGATGAGGACAGACACAGTTTTAACAAAAATCACCACAAATGTTGATTCATAAAAACTGAAAACAAAGTCTTAGCTATACTGTACCTAATGTAGACTGTAATGGCAGAAATGTAAACAAATATGGATACTGAGGACATGTTGAAGTGGTGAACTCAGGCTGTCGGAGTGGTGAACTCAGGCTGTCCGAGGGGCGAAAAAAAAAGGGCACCAGTTGCATGCGGTGGGGCACCAGTGCACAGAAAGTTGTGATGCATTTATTTTGAAACAGTTCCAAACTGAAAATTGGTTTATTACATGCCTACATGGCACTTACTCACATTTTCTGCACTGGAAGGGCACCCTAGAGGGTTTTCAAACATGTGGGCAAGAGGGGAGGGGATTCCCTTTTTGGATGATAACGTTAAACCTGACTTGTTTTGAACTTAAAAAATAAAATTCTGTTTTCTGTCACTTTGCACTGGGTTGTCACCAAATAATCTCAAAACTTCTGCAAACAAAACCGAAACTACTTGCATGTCTAAGTTTAGGTGGAAAAATAAGTTTGTTTGTTTTTTTTATGTGAAACAACCGTCTACGATAAAAACATTGTGTAAGTAAACTACTACTTACAGTCTGCACCACATATCCATGAACCTCTTTGATGTCTTCCGTTAGAGGAGGTGCTTGTGATGCTGTAGGTAGATAAATCGGTGTTTGTACAAGTTCCTGTCTACAGTTTCCTCCTCTCAGGCACACAAACTGCTACTTTAGTGGAAATATCAACACACAAAGGCAGCTCATGAAAAATCAATAACATCAAAGACTAAAGGGCCATCTCGTCAGGCCTGCAAGCAACACAGTTCTTCTATCATGGTTGACAACATTGTCACAAAGCCTTTTGGGTTACTTTTGATCATCGCAGCTCACATGGTATTCAACGGTAAGCTGTCCTCTTTTGGTGGCTGATGTTTTACACTCTGTAATCTGAGGTTTTGTGGGTTTTCACCTGCTAGAGAAGCATTTTTTACTGCTTTCTTTAACTTATTTTTTGTATTTCCACTTTGTTCTGGTAGAATTATTGCCATTAGGCCGTATGTTATTATGCCGCTAATGATACTTCCCGACTGCAATTAAGGAATTAATAGTAGTGAATGGTATTGAGGAGTTCCACATGTGTTTCTGAAGTGATGTGTTCTCAGTTTGGCTTTGGTCTCAGTTGTTGTTTTGTCGCTGCAAACCCTGACACCATCCTCATAAAACTTTTGGCTGCTTTTGTTTGAGATAATAAGAGTGTGGCCATGAGGCAACTTTTTTCATCTTGTGAAATTTTATAAAATACTTCCACTGAAGCTCACTGAGACCTTACATGTGAAATCAGGTAGTAGAAATAAATTGACTTAGTTTGAAATGCTTGCAAAAAAGTTCCACAATTATGTCATTTTAATTCTTCCATTTTGAGTAAAACAAGTTCTGGCTCATCACATGTTCATCACATGTATCTATCTATCTAACCCTAATGACAGATGGGATACATGGTCAGTGTGAGTGGTACTTTAACACATCTTAAACAACAGTTGTGATACACAGGAGATATCCTAAATGTTTTACAGACTCAGGAGTTTGTTTCATAGACATACATAACAGCACATACTGACATCCATGACATATGTCCTCACATACAATGAAAAACACACCATGACACACAGTGAATGGTTAAAAGTTTTCAGGCTGGACAATAAATTGTGAACAGATAGAAAGGTTTTGATGCCTTAATCTCATGCTTTTTAGGCTGATCACCCCCCAAAATCATGGCCATATAATCGACATAATACCTAAAAATGCACCTTGCCTTAGGATACTTTAAGGATAAACTTAAATTTGAGTATTTACAGTTCATATTTCATAGGATTAAAATGTATCTCTGTTTAGCTACAGTAGGTGTCTGTACATCTAGGCTACCATTAATATTTATGCCGGAATACATATAATACATTATTTACATGTATTATTTTTATTATTATTATTATTATTACATTTAATCTGTTAAAGGTAGTTTAATCACACCAAATTACATGAATTCTGACGCTGCTAAGCTAATGCTAGTTATGTTAGCTTTAGCAGGAGTTTAGCTAGATTTTGAATGCTTTTAGCTACTTCCTCATTTGTGGGATAACAAACGGAATTATGTTGTTCATGAAAATGGATATTTTTCAACCACAGATAAACAACCTGGTCAGAAATACAAAGTCAGAGAGCAGTAATTACACAGTGCACTTTACTGTGGTTTAGCTTGGTTTTTAACCCTGTTTTGTACTTACTGCGTTTTGCTTTTATAGAGTAATCATAACATCCTCTTACTCACACACTTCTCTTGTTTTGTTTCCATACAGGCCCCAGCCGAGCTGAGGTCACTGGGATCCTCAGCACCAACATCACCCTTCAATTCACATTTAATGTCAGCATCACACAATACAGTCATTTTTCAGTTTATACAACGCCCGAAAGAAAGATTGATCAGTATTCATTGGGCAAAGGAAGAGGGGTTTTTGACATTTACCCTAAAAATGCTTCTGTATTTTACCACATTACAAATCTCAAACAAAATGACAGTGGAACTTACTGGGCCAGTTTGTTCACGGACTTAGGAATTTCCGAAGACAGTAATAAGGTCCAGCTGATTGTCCGAGAGGAGAACAGAAGCAGCTCAGGTGAGATCAGACTCTATGATTGTAGGCTGAACTTTCAAGAAATGACACCAATATGGATCAATATTAAAGGGGAACACTTTGTCAGTCTGTGCAATGTTTAGCATAAGAAGACTAACCTTTTGGTTACCATAAAGACATCTAGTTCTTACTATGGTCAATATATATAGGCTACACATTAAAAACATGAAATGTTATTAACAAAATTTAGATGATTTATTCAGCTGATTCAGCTTTTTCAGATGAACAACCATGTACAAGTTTACTGTGGTTCACACAGTTAACCACCACCTTCCACCACTTCCTATGTAAACACAATAGTACATTGTTTGTTACAGTGTTTGTCTCATTTCCAAAGTAAATATTTATCAGTCCTACCATGAATTACCGGACCATATTCCAGGATAAGGCTGGTAGTACTCTGTATTTTTCTTATTTTCAACAAATCCAACAAAAAATTCAGTGGATGGATATGGATCTGTTTATTGCAAATGCAGCAAATTCAATAATCTAAACAAAAACAATATTGACATAAAACAGTCCTGCTCACTGAATATTGACCAATACATATTGAAGTAGCTTAGTAGTTGTATCAATGTCTGCATGTAATCAACTGACTGTCAAATCAAATGAAGAAAGTACAATTCAAAAACATTTTGACCATATTTATTGTCACTTAACATTGAACTATACAGATATATAATACTGTAGATATGTATAATGGTCTTCTCTCATTAACTAAAAGAAGGGCTGCATTTAATAATTGTTAATAATTTATTGATTATAGGTCCGAGTCCGTATAGGACGACGTCTGGGTCCGGACTCGGACCGCGGCCTGTTAGTGACCCGTGGTCTAATACAACCATAAGTATTAAAAGGATAGATACCACAGACTGTTTGGCAAGATGTCCGATGGTACAATAATGTATATTGTCTCATATCATATTGCCCAGAGTGCTAACTATAGTTTGTTTTAATCCTACACACAACATCCTGCTGCTGTAAATACTCACCAGTGGCCCAAATAATGGCTTAAAATAGTCTCCTACAAATAAACAGTTTACTCCTGTTTGAGCAACATTGAGCAACATTTGCTCAAACAGTCTACAGCCATGCTATGTGAGGCTGTGACCTAAATGTTCACATGTTCACAATCTTAGTTGAGGGTGTTAGCATGCTAACATTTGCTACTTAGCACGAAACACAAAGTACAGCGGAGGCTGATGGGAATGTCATTGGTTTGGTAATAAATCGAACTACTGGACAAATTAGTATTTTGACCTGATAATGGCGCTAGATGAAAAGTCAAGGGGTCACCAAAGTCATTACATTTCGCCCTGAGGGAGATATGAATGTCTGAACCAAATTTCATGCCAATGCATCCAATAGTTGTTGACACATTTCACTCAAAACCAACAAATGTCGACCTCATGGTGGCGCTAAATGAAAAGTCAGAGGATCTCCAAAGTCCCTAAGATTCATCCTCTTGGCAACATGAATACTTATACGAAATTTCATGCCAATGCATCCGATAGTTGTTGATATTTCAGTCTGGACCAGTCTAGTGCCATCCATAGAGGTTTTTCACATTTATATTTTTGTGACCATTTTAATGAAAATTAAAAAAAAAGAAATTTAAGGGAAGTCAGAAAATAGTGAGAGACAGACTAATACATTGCTAGGTTTTCTCTTTTCATGGAAATTGTTGATGATGAGAAAAATATAGAATAATGAGCTGCTACACCTTCTCTATGGCTCACATCAGAGATGCTATTTGACACTCCATAGTTTATTAGTGTCTGTGCTGTCTAAAAGCTTGTCTGTCTGCTGTCAATGTGGTCAGTCAAAAGAGTGATAGTGTCATAGTGTCACAGTGTTTTAACTTTACTGTCTACTTTGTATTTAATTAAAAAATATGGTTATACTGTATTAGTCTAATTGTACAGGGAAAATGTAGTCAAACAGCACAGTTTCCATTGGGGATATACACCAATTCAGTATCTTTTGAACAATTTTTGCCATGGCACGACTGTCTGTGAGGAAAGCATATTTTCATAATTTCCTTTTAACTCCTACAGTTCCTCCAATGCAGATTAACATTACCACACCTGAAAACAGTGAAAGACGCAGTCTCTTTCCCTCTCACGTTGTCACTTTCCTTGTGGTTTCACCTGTCGTGCTGTTGGCTGCAATACTTCCCTGTTTGATCTTGTGTCTCGTGAGAACCAAAGGTAGGGAAACTTAATAATCTTCTTCTCTGCATTTGTTTTACTTGTCAGCCATAACTGTCAGCTGAATTACTAAAATATAAAACACAATGTTAATGTTTGACCTGATACACCAGGAAACATACCACTGGGATTCATTTAACTCTAGAGACAGCCCAGTGTTAATTATATCTTTTGGGCTATAGTCCGAGTATTTTCAAGCAAACAAAGTGAAGGTGTGAAGAGTAATTGTTATTCTGTGGAAAAAATGAGGATTTGTGTGGTTAGTTGCTCAAAAATGCAAACGATATTGCAGTTTCACATCCTTTTGATACATGTGATGATTCACAGCTTTTGAAAAGAAGTTCTCCTTCAATGCATGCAAATGTGAATGTGCCTACTATCACTGGAAAACAATCGCTTGCATTACTTGTTCACTATTACCGATGCGCTTTCACTTCAGAGACAAACCCCTATGGCCTACTTTGCCTCTTTGAAATTTTTGACATCCCCCGTCACCTCAGAAACCACACTTGATGATTTCCCGTAAGTGTATACAAATGCAGGCTTTTGCTGATTGTGCGCTCCTTTATCATGTCATGCTGATCTGGTCCTACTGTCGGCAGTCCACAGATAGCACTGCTCAGCACTGCGAACAGGGCTATGAGTAACTCAGCTATGGTGACGGTGACGTGTGCAGATGCAGTGGCCAGTAGCCTCCTTAAACTTTGCTACATTTTTGTTTTAATTTGTTATTTTTTCACCTTTATTACTGTTTCTTTCTTTCTTTCTTTCTTTCTTTACTTATTTGATAGGGACAGAGTATGGTAATGAACATCAGTATAGTAATACAAGATGTAAAGGTGCAGGAGTTAGCAAGAATGATAATTTAAATTTAGATAAGAAGACTGATGCAACTCTCATCGTTTGGAGACATAATTAGCTTAGCCTAGCATAAAGACTGGAAGCAGGGGGAAACAGCTAGTCTGGCTATGTCCAAACTTAAAAAATCTACCTACCAGCACCTCTAAAGCTCACTAATTAACTATTTGTATCTTGTTTGTGTAATTTGTACAAAAACAGAAATATAATAACAACATAATTTGTGGTTTTATGGGAGGTTAAACTACAGTTTATCTGTTTGCCCAGAACTTCCTGTACTTCTATGCAGCGTCTCCAGCTAAGTCATGGTTTGCCAGATATGGTTGCTGAGCAAAGGGTTTCAGCAAAGGTCTTGCATGCATGATGATATCAAACCTGGCAAACACACTTTGATAACAACACTCCAGGAAGTACTGCAATGTCGATCTTCGCATGAAACTCTCAGAAAGAAATTGTGAAAAGTGTTGAATAAGTGCTAACTGTTCCTTTAAAGTGATAAACTATATATTTTTTGATGCCACCTGCCTGTTCCACCTCAGCTCTATTCAGATTTGCTACCATTTGACTAACTTAAAAATGTCATACCTTATAACAAAGCAAAGATGTTGATTAGTGGTAAATCCAAATCCACACGTCTGATTAAGTTGATTATTTATCCGACTGACTGAATACTTCACCTGTTTTGCTTCTTATACAGACAAACCACAACAACAACACATTTCTATTCCCACAGTACAAGTAAGTACACACACGTCGTTTTGCGTCTTTAAAAGATGTACATGTCAAAGTAAATATTTAAAACATCTGCAGAAATTCTTCAGCTTGACTCTGATTGTCTTTACAGGAAACAGTTGAGGCGTCCAACAATGTGCCTGAACCCGCACTGGTCTACAGCGTCCTGGACTTTCCCAAAAGGCCGTCGGCAGTTTTGGAGATCAATCCAAGTGATACAGAGTACGCTGCTGTCAGTTATCTCCCCGAAAAGAGACGTACAGCTGAATGTGAACCAGCTGGTCTATCTTGGTTTGAGTAAACATATGCAAGATGATTTATATATAATCTAAAAATACATTTCTAGTAAGTGTTATAAATACTTTTTGTGAAACAATGATGGATCCTCCCAGCCTGCGAGCTCCTTGCTCTTTCTGTTATTGTTGTACAAATTCCATAAAAAACCAAAACCAACAATGAATTGATCCAGTGTTCAAAGTACACTGTGGCTTTTTGGGGGGAGGCCTATTTTTCGGGGGTGGGGGTTGGGAGGGTACTGTACACATGCACATGCATACATGAATGCACCCGCCTATGTGCAAAAATAAACGACCAATACATTTGAATTCATACAATGAATTCATACATTTGAATATTTAGCCTGGGACAACAAAACAATTATTCACCTTTGCAATGATGTTTTTAGTCGCTCTCTGCCAACAGGCAATAGTTTGTGTTGCTTTGTTAAACAAACCAGAACTAGGTTTCATCCCAGGACAATTACCCCCGCAGCTCCCCCATGAATTGACCCTACTAACAAGTATTTTCTGTGTATCCAAAACCTGATATAGCTGCCATAGACCTTCATTGTTGTCCAGAAACTATTAAGAACACATCAGTGACTGGGTGACTGTCAACAGTCAGCTCCACAATCACCGTCCTGCTGCTGTAAATACTCACTGTATTAATACACCACATAAAATAGATGCACTATTTATTCCTGTTTGAGTAACATTACTAAAAAACTACAATGCCCAGCTGTTTTAGTAAATTACAGATGCTTTTTAAAATATATTTTAAAAATGAAAGTATATACTTTTGAGCCATTTTTAAAGATTTACGTCTTCAGTGGGATCGAATGGGCTTGGGGTGCCACAGACAGGGTAGGGAAGTCAGAAAGTATTGAGAGACGGACCAACACATTGTTGGTTTTGGTCTTTTCATGGGATTCGTTAATAATAACAAAACGATGTAGAAGAAGCCTTATGCTTTCAGCCATGGTAAAGCTAAAGTACCTGGAGCTAACACTGGGCCTCATGCAGCAACATTCTCTTAAAATTCTCTTAATTTTCTGTTAAGAGAAAAAATAAGAGAAGTCAATTCCAGATACATCTTAACCATCCAAATCTGCTCTTACCCAGGTGTGCTGAATGATGAATCCCACTTGATCATAAATTGGAGGCGTGTGGTCGATTGTTTGTTATTAGTATAGGTAACGCCCCCTATATGTTGGGCAGGTGTTGTGCCGTGTGCAAATACTCTGTAAGAATTGGAGAGATGCCACCAAAATAAGGCTGTAAGAAGAAGAACTTCAGCAGTAGTGAAATCGAGGTACTGTTAAATAAACTTGAACAAAGTAAACAGGAAATCAGCGTTACAGGAAAATCAAAAACCCAGCAATGGCAAAACATTTGTGATGCTGTAAATGCCTTGTCAGCAGAGGGACTCACAGTAACTGAAATTAAAAGAAAATGGTTTGAGATGAAAATGGACGACAAAAACGCATTGCCCAAGCCAAGCGCTTTTATAGTCTTAATTGGGATCAATGGACCAATAGCGTTTCTTTAGACCACAAATTGAATAATCCAATCATTATAATCACTCTAAAACACATGATAATAAATTTGATTATATGATATTCATACATTTTGTTTATGTTCCTCAGATTTAAAATGTATGTTTCCTTGTGTTGGACAAACAATTTGAAAATGATGAATACGAGATGTTTTTTATCTTATCTTGGTAAGAGTGCTCTCAACCACTCCGAAAGTTTCCTCTTACCTAAAAGAAGAGCAAAACATTGGTGAAACCCAGAAATCAGTGGATACGAACAAAAATAAGAGGACATTTCTTTGTGTATTGCTTCCTGCATGAGTCCACTTGTCTCCAAATTTATAAATACATGTCTGAGGGTGTGGAGGGATGACAGATGACTGACAAGATATAATATTATTTATCAGCAACCATTAGTCTTTAAAGTTCACGGACATTTATTTCCAAAAGGAAATAAAGTCTGTTTCTGCTTCAACTTTCCCCTCCAGATTAACTCTGGACTCGCTGTAGTGGCATCTATGACTTGTTTATTAATATGTGACATTTTTACATGCTTCCGTTGGGTTTCAGGTTTAGTAATTTGAACCTTTTCTGTCAATGTCTTGTTTTTCAGCGTTGCGTTTTGACTCATCACCTTTCCTCTGTTAAAATAAACAAAACTAAGATCCATTCGTGAAATGAAACAATCTTTAGCTTAGAGATCTGTAACCAGCTCAACAGTACTGTATATTCACAGGTTACAAGTGTGATTTTCCATTTACTGTATGAATTGACACTGTCACACCAGTTTTACACATACAACTACGATCTGACACTATCTCACTACCAGATTGCACTGCATGGCCTCTGAAGTTCTCTTTTGGCAGGTGCTTATTGATGTTTGATAGATTTGTCAGACAAAGTGTTGATTTATGTTCTCAATGCCACATGTTGATGTTATTAATGTGTATCATTATGTAGAGTTAAACTCACCCAACATATCTGTTCACCAGTGGCAGACAATCAGGTTTTTATTTGAGCCTGGATGTCGGTTGTTACTCAGTAGTAGAATAACCAGCTATGATGGTAAACGATGATGTGTTTTTTTTTTTTTTTTACATAAGTGGCCACAATGGCACGAACCAAACACAGACTGAAGTTTCTCTGTTCTGAAAACCTTGTTGGTAAAATATCAAGTTCTTGTCCTGTCAGGTGTTATTATTTCACATACTACTCAACAGTTTATTCTTGAAATGCACATTATGTTAGGAACGAATGTAAAAGAATACAGCAATAAACTTTATTTTTTGTGTGCAAATAATGTCCTTTGTTCATCAGTGTTGGATCTATGAATCTCATGGGAGTATCAGAAAATACGTTTTGTTTTGATGGCAGTCTTGCATGTTCATGTGAAATGAGATAAAAAGACATTGTGTGTGCTTCACAGTGTGTTGGAGTTGTAAAAGCAAAAAAAATATAATATGAATAAAATGTCTCACAATAACAGCTGCTGGTTCCCTCTCATGCCTTTGCCTGCATGTGTGCTTCAGTGTCAGAGTTAAAACCACTCTCTAGGCAGACGTAAGCGTACTGGTGGAGCTTAAAGACCACCGTTCTTTGAGGTACAATTATTGCCAACCTGACCTGGCCTTACCAAACCTTTTGGTATGTAAACCCACGCAGCACTGATCCTCCATACTTACAGGGCTGTTCTCATGCAGGTAATTGTAGTGCATCAGTGGAGCTGGCCCAAGTTTTTTCTGTGTAGCAGGTGTTGTTGTCATGTGCTTGTTCAGCATTTAATACAATGAAACCTATGAACGCTACATAATCTGTACAATTAGCACTTTCGATTTTGCATAGAGCCCCCAGAAAGGCTGAAGTCAGCCCTGCAGCAGTGTGGCTTGTGGTAGCTAGTATGGCTTCACCTGCCTTGCTTTTCTTACTGTTTAAGGTGAAGGTTTCAGCTAAACAAGTTTCATTTCATGATAAAACTGGATAAACAGCCGAAGTAAGGGAAAAAAGAGAAAGACAGAGAGCTAACTAAATGAGTGGCCAGCCACTTTCTCTCACAGCCTAGGCATGTTGGAGGGTAAACCCCCAGAAAAGTCATCAATTTTGATATTTCTTATAGACAATAGAAACAAAATGTTATGTAAGTTACAAAATCTTACGCAATCACAGATCAGGTAGGATTACCAACTGGGCAAAGGAGGGCCCCAGTCCAGGTTAGTTTGTGATCATTTTATTAATTGTAAAATTGTTTGGTAACATGCACCACTACACAAAGATTACTTGTTATTTCAGTTGATATTATGTTTACCTGATGCATATTCCTCAACAAAGCTGTGTTTAATGAACATACCACAAACTAACTGACACACAGCAGGTTAGGTGGTACCAAGGAAATACTGGTGGGTTTCTTGCACTTGAGGCAAAATATAATGAAGCTGCCATGTGCAGTATAGTACATAATAGTACATAAAAGCAACACAGTACACACACAATGCATAGGGAATGGGAGGAATGAGTCAGTATGAGCCGACATCTCATTTTTGAGAGAATGTTATCCCCAATTTTTCCCTTTCTCATAGAGGGAGAAAGTAACAAAACTCCCTTGAAAAAATCAGGTAGTTTAATATTGCTTTGCTGTGAGCAACAATATAACATTGCCTTGTGAAAATATTACATTATAGTTAAGTAATACTCCAGTTGAAACATAAAACTTTTAACTCTGAATGTTTGTTTCCACAGATGTTGCTTGGGATCCTTTATGTGTTTGTTGTATATAGTGTAGTGTATAAAGTGCACTAGACCATGATTGGCTTAAAAACAGCCTCCTAGTCAAACTCGGAGATGTATATACATCATTCTGCACAGTGAAGGCCAAACATCAAGTGAAGTAACGATAAGCAAAATAAGCTCTTTTTGTTACACTATCAATTTTGCAGAATAAAACAGAAATATCTCATGTGTCTGCTCAATGTTTGAAGGATAAAGCGAACTGTTTCTATTTCCCACTTGAAGTTGGACTTCATTGTCGTTTGTTAGTGAGCATGTTTGCTGCTGCCTGTTGCACGGTCACAAGCAAATAATGTATTTGCACTTTGCACAACATAACACCCACCTCTATTATACCGTGGTTTCTCATAAACAAACCAAACATTTCCATAACTGTGCTATGAGCTGTTGCATCTTGTAACAGCAACATTTAAATGATGAATGCAGACAAGACAAACAGTTCAACTAATGAGTGAGTTTTCCCTCTCACGTTGTTTTATTTGAAGAATTTTGAGGGGCCTGAAGTTGTGAAAGAAATCAATATTTCATTAGAAAAAACAACTATTAAAAAATAAACACACATTTGTGTAGCAAAAATTTATATTTTCTCCCTTTTTAAACATTTAAGAATCATGTTATCCCTGTAATCATCTTGTGACCCCTCACATTTTTCTCAGGAGCCCTTGAGGGTCCTGGTTCATTTGAGTCCACAACCCATTTCACTGAGACACATCCATCTTTTTTACTTGATAAATAACAACCAAATTTGATTAATGCTGGCAGATTCTTTGTCTATTACTACATAAAGTTTAATTTGTAAATGTTTTTCCTCATTATTATTAGTCTAACCAACACTGACAGCTGACATGGTAGGTTTGTGTGATGTACACCGTGTGTAAGTTTATATGTAATGTCCTGTTTTTCTAGTTTGTTTAGTGAAGAATCCGTCAGTGCGTATGTTTTAATTGTGCTAACTCTGATACAATATTTATGTTTAGTATTGTACATGGTCCTTGGTACAAATAAGATAAATTAATAGATTGTTGCATGCTTATTAGCTGCCAGTTGGTGACAAATTGAAGTAAGTCATTAGATGAACAGTTCAAACAAACCGCATTTCCTCAAAACTTTTCGGGTTGAAACCAGAGTGTTCTGGAAATAACACTTGTATGTGTTAATAATCACACACCGCTGTGCTGTCGACCTGTTGCTGTGAGGTTGACACAGATCCTGTTTTCCACTTGACATCAGCAGAGAGAGCAGCAAGCTCTGATCTGAATCTAAAAATGGAAAAGTTTCAGAAGTCATGTCATTTGCTCAGAGCCAATTTTCCCCTCAGTGTCCTTAAATATTCTTAGTTTTCAGAGAGAGCTCACATGGTCACCTGAAGTATGAAAGTATGAGTGATTCATACTTTCTAGCCTTTATAGCTTGTTTGCGTGATGATCATTACCTGTTTTTCTTTTCTTCCCTGTCAAAATGTCCATTTTGTCTGAATGAATCTTGCAAACATTAATCTTGCTAGATTTGGTGTGCTAGCGTCAGAGGGCTCTTATTTCCTCACAGCACACATTTTGACTTGTCAGAGCTGGAAAAGCACAGGTGGAACTAATAACATAACTGATGGCCTGTATCTCAGTAATGAATGCAATGCAATGCAGCGGTTAACAATGTTTTTAGTTACACCTGTTTTTCCAATCAACTCCAAATTCATTCCAAAGGCTTTTAAATGTTCCAGTTTGGACTCCGTCACAACACACTTCAGCTACAATAAAAACCTTTACCCACAAGC
The DNA here is from genome assembly GCF_043641665.1 of Enoplosus armatus. NCBI lineage: Eukaryota > Metazoa > Chordata > Actinopteri > Centrarchiformes > Enoplosidae > Enoplosus > Enoplosus armatus. The sequence goes on from NC_092186.1 coordinate 19,139,194, forward strand.
CCCCACCTGAAAAAAAACAAACACAAAATGCCCATTTTGCAGTGTAGTGATATGACAAAATGCTTCTGTTGGGTCTCTGCACTGATTAGTGAACTTCCTCCTCTTCGTGACAATGTGACTAATATTTTTGCTGACAGATACAGTCATATTCCCTGAGGCATAATGAACCGTTACAGCTAATATGTTCTTTTCCATCCAAACAAAGAACAGCAGGTGTTTTTCTTGCCTTTCCAACCAATCCTGAATAGTTATCACACACTGAGTCATGATTTGCAGATAATACATACCTTTCCCTTTCATGTCTACATTTTGCAGGATTCAAATAGAAAATGAAGTGAAAACAAAATGTTAATTTAGTTTGATAATCACGCTAACATTTTACAGCCGTTCAAACCACTTAAATTCCTGCTAGAGGACGACTCCTCCAGCATTTTGTGGAACAGCCACAATTTCATGAGTTAGTACTGATACTTGCTGCTTGCTGCTGCTCTCTGCTGCTATCTTCCCTCCCCAAAAGCTTCCCCTTCTCTGGTTGAGGTGGAGGCCAGTCTACTGGAGGCTCAAGCACCAATAATAACTCCCTGCAGTTCCCTGCAGCTTTCATTGTGAATTAAATGCACCCAAGACTGCCAAGAAAGTGCTGTCTGCTTACAAACCCTCAGACTGTGACATATTGGATACACAGACTCAGCTGGAGTGATGTCTTTCTTCCTGATTTCAACTTCAAACGATTTTAAGCAGGCTCTGAAATATAGAGCAGAGGATTATTTAAAATGCAATAGACATTTTTCTTTGCATATCTCTCCCTAATTACAGATAGTATATTTATTTCTATACAGCCACTTTCCCACATCCCATTGATAACAGCAACTTTTCTGATGGGGAGCAAAAGAGTCCCAAACATTTTTAGTACATTTGCATGACATGTAAATTCAAAGCCAACACTGAATAACTGTGGATATTTTCATGAATATAAATGTTAAACTTTTATCTGAAGAGGGAATTCTGTAATTTAGTGAACTCTGCCTCAACTCAACTCAAAACTGCAGCTGACACTGCCCTCTGGTGGAAATGAGTCACAGTACAGATGGGAAACCACAGATTTAATCCACCCTGAAGGCTGCAGCTTGTATTTTTTAGTGTCTCTTAAAGTACAAGGCCACATTTCTATTTTGAAACCACAAGACTGAGACAAGCTGTGTGTCACTTTGCATGAGAGAAAATGAAATTTAGGAGAGTAAATTTGTCTGTTGTAGAGCCAAAACACTGGTAGGATCATATGAGGATATGGATATTTGTTTTTAAAGAATGAGAAACTGGTACAAATGTATCAATTAAAGGTTTGAAGATATATGAATTATGCAGTTAAGAGTGTGTTCAGTGTATTAAAACAGCACATTTATTATATAGATAAAAAAATCTACACTTATTAATTAAGCAAATATCGAAATCAATGTCACTATTATCATGTACAACCTTTGTTTTTTTTGTTTTTTTACCTAAAAAAATACCTAAATTCACCACACATTATGTTAATCAGATGTTAGCCTGCTGTCTGTGGTCAGGACAGATGATTTTAATCTTGATGTGGTTTTTCCTTGCTGATTTCACTCTCCTCAAGCAGACTACAACCAAACGATACAGGAACCAAGCTGTGTGGTGGAAAATGCAACATGGCATGTTCTAGTTTAAACAAAGTAGATCAAAATACCACAGAAATGTCTTTGGTTATGAGTAATCTGGCATTTCACCTTGCATCAGCTACCTTTTTTTAAGGTCACTGTTTTTTGTGACCACTTCCTGTCACACGTTCAGCTTTTGACAGGCTCACATTTGTGTTGTTCAGCCATCACATACACTGGTTCTTAGTTTTTGCAGCCTCAGGTTTAATTTTACACTGACCAACAATGGGTCTTTACAGTAAAGCGAAAACTGGCTAAAAGTTACTGAACAAGCATAAAAGTCTGAACCAGGATTTGCTATCCACAGTTTAATGACAATGTGCATTGACAAAGCCTGAGGGTGGTTATCCCTTCTGCTTTCATATACTGGTGTCAAAATGTCGATGGCAAAATTCAACATGAAAATTAAACAAATACTGTCTCATGACAAAATTATTCCGCAGATCCTTTTTCATTCACTATTACAAAATGACAATATATGTTCAAAAAGATGAAACTATTACAACATGAAAAGCATTCATCCAGTCTTTAGTATGAGGCCGGATTCACACCAAATCAGGCGTTGTGGCGAAAAGGGCAGAAATCTCATTCATCTGAATTTGCGTTTAGGCTGCGGCACTTGTTTACCTTGTAGCATTGTAGCAGACTGTATATAAATATATATATAGACTGTATATAAAGATGGACCACAAGCCAAAATGTCTCGATTGCCCCCTGGTGGCTGGCTGCAGTATAGGTCATAAGCCCCCTCCATGTTGGGACATGGACCAAAGTACACGTCAAATACATTTTTCCCAAAGATGGTAGTTCTTATGACTAGTGCTTGCTCATGGTGGGAAGTGTTGGGTCTCTATAAATAATATTATAAAGAGTACGGTCTAGATGTGCTCTATATGTAAAGTGTCATGAGATAACTTTTGTTGTGGTTTGGCTATATAAATAAAACTGAATTGAATTATGATGCTGATGTTGTTTCAAGTGTTCATTTTTCTGATGAGTTTGGTTTAATTCGTTATGTGATGCTACAAAAGGAGGGTGAAATGTCATGATTGACAGCTGTTATTGACTGTGGTGTGCTCGTGGTTGGGTCAGGTGGGTGTATGGACGCCACTCCCCGATCACCACTGTGCAGACTCTTCCTCCAAATGACGTCACCTGCGCAAGATGGCTGCGGCCGTATCCGGGATATTTTGGCTTCATTTTTGTACATACTGTCTATGCTTTCATGCATCCAACTGTTTGCTGAGCAACTGTGAAGATGGAAGTGATGACCTTTCCAGAGCCACACAACCCTGCACTAATCTCCGCAACTCCAGATTTGGATTGAATACAGCCAACAAATATGTCAACCCTTGATAGGTTTGTGCAATTTTGTGCTGTGAGGCAGTAAAACCCTCAGTTAAATCCATATTAAGGCGAGTCTGTCTTCACATCAAAAACCAAACCATTTCTGTATATCTGCATGCCGATCTCGTTGTCCACCTGTTCCAGATCTGTCATTTCTCCTTCTCTGGAGCTCCTCAGTGCCTGATCTGGAGAGCTGGGATTCAAACGCTCATCACTGGTTCCTCCTGACATCCTTGAATTGCAACTCACATTCTCCACGTCCTCGTCAGTGCCATCATCGTCCCACTCTCCTGTGAGGACAGTGGTCTCCTCTGCATCCTCAGGGACAGACTTGCACTCTGGTTGTAGCTGGTGCAGCGTGAACTCGTCCACCTCCTCCTTTCCCTCCAGCATCTCCTGTTGTAGGTCACATCAGCAGAGGGCAGTAAGATTCATGATTCCAAACTTCACTGTAAATCATAGCTGTCCTCTTTGATTGCCATATATAGTATAGAAGTACATAAAGAGGTACAGAGGTCACTACAAAAACAACGTGGAAAAAAATGTGTGGATGCAGGTCATTTTCACATGAAAACAGTGTTTTAAAAATGAATATAAACACTTGGACTTGTCAGTCATGAATTTATAAATGTACTCTGAATTAAGGTTTCATATAACTACAGAAGAAATGGGGGCGTTACACGGTTTTCACAGTACAATGGAGGTGAGTTATTTGACACACTGATTTACTGTACACCCTGTTTCCTGTGTCTTTTTTGATCAGAGTTCTGCTTTCTGGTCAAATTAAACGTTTGTGGCTCTCTCACATCGTCTTTCAACATATTCATTGGGGACTTTCCTCCGTTTCATCTACGTCCCTGCAAAAAAAATACATATACGTGCAACACATCAAGTCGCACCAGCTGCTAATGTTTTACATTTTACCTGCTTCAGTGCTGTATGTCTTCAATGTTTTATGCTTTAACCTGAGACAGTTTAGAAAGGAGACAGGACAGCTTAAGTGTCATTTCCTGTATCTGTGTCATGTGGGTTTTGCCACTGGCAGCACTTTCGAAGACTAGCAGCAGGTCCTGAGTCTATTCACACCCATGGGAGAAGTGAACGTGAGCACAGATCATGACTGATTCTTCACTGAAGTATATATACTTCCAAACATTCTGACACTAAAATGACAAATCAGGAGAAAATTAACTTTGTTCGAGACCTGTCTCTGTCTCACACAACACACTCTCGTGAGATCTGGCAACACCGATATCACTTCTCTCTGTTGGTGCTGAACCAGCGGTCAGAGTTAAAAAGCTTGTAATGCGTCATCTTCTGTTATAAATCATCTTTGCTTTAACTAACTGACAAGCTGTGATTGAAGTCAAAGAAAAATTCCCACCACTGTGGACAATAAAGTTGTTCTCTTTTGTATTGTATATCAGTGTGAAAAGAGTGCAAGTCATTAGCAAAAAGGTTAAAACCCCAACTTTGTGCACTTGTGAACTTCCACAGTGTATAAATGACTAAAGGTTCAGCTGCCAGGGTTTCAGAAAGAGCAAAAACGCCACACATGCGTTACAGCTGCAAATCCCTGGTAAAGTCTCTTACCTGACTCTTCATTGGATAAGAGGTGAACTCTTGAATAACAGGTGTCGGCACAGGAGGGAAGATCTTGTTTTTCATTCTAAGCATTAGAACAGAGTATAACTGTTAAAAAAAGAACAGCTGATCTAAAGACTGCAGATAAAACAGCAACACGGACAACCCAAACAAGCTGCTATGTATGTCATTTATTCTATTCTCTAACACACAGACTGCACTAATGTTCACCAAGATTGTTTTTAAGTTTTTCTGCAAGTAAAAACTTGCTTAAACAATTGTATATATAGTGGCTTTAAAGACAGAGTACCATTAGTCTTAATGCGAACCAGATGGGACAGAGCTTTTAGTCCACATGCATACTGTATTTTGTTTGGTTTATTAATACTTTTACCTCAAAATGTAGAATATTTACAGTAGGGGTCACCTACCTCTTCAGGATAAAGGTGCACATTGTTGAAATAAGAAAGAATAGACACAGCAAGCCGAGACTCCACCACACTAATGTTGGGGAAAAAACGAAGACGGGGAAACATTTGTAAGCACCCACATGTTTGATTTACAAAAAAAAAAATCTGTTTCAACATGAGAGTTGATTATGAGTCTGATACCATTCACAGTCTTCTCTGGCATTATGTTGATGGTTACTGTGGCTTTAGGCCCTTCACCCACTCGTGTCACTCCAGCCAGGCTGATGTTGTATTTCGCTCCTGGTGTCAAGTTTTCCAGACGGTGTTTCATCAGTGAGGCTGACATGTTACGACACTCTGATATAATGAGAGATGTGGAAAAACGTACAGAAATGTGTCATAACAGTTAAACATATGTCGCTGTTTCATTCTCTCACATACTGTAAGTGAAAGTTAGTTTGACATTGAAAAGCAACAAAAGTTGGTGAAATATTGGGCATTTGCAATAAAAAGAAACAGTCATTCATTAAAGTAAACGTTTCTTTCTGTCAGTTCGACAAAACGTTTTGTAAAAAGCTACAGAGTAAAGCAGTGACTTCACACCTTTCGGCTCATCCTGTGAGCTGATTTTCATGCTGCAGAGGATGTAGTGTGTGAGGAAACCTTGCTGGTCCACAAAGGGAATCGCTTTCCAAGACAGGTAAGCAGAACTGGGTTTTTCACTAAAAGCAATGAAGTCCTGAGGTTCTCTGAGTGGAACTGAAGAGAAAGAGAATAACAATTTTTAACAGATTTTTTCTTCTACAGTATGTGGAGACAAACTTGGCTGTGGTCTATGACCTTGATGCACCGATCTACGTCATATCAGCGTGAACACCATAACTCATCTCATTAAATACCCTGGGCACTGGCAACATAAGACAAATACTGTTTCTTCGTCAGCTTCATGTAAAGTACATACATGTAGAAGAATGGTCCAAATCCATTCCACACAGTGAGATAAGAGGTACAGATTTTAAATTAGAAATGAAAAGGAGGAGCTCATTATTGGCCAATACCCGAGTTTAGGTTTTTGTATTGGGAAAAGAACAGTAGGATTGGTGCATCTCCTACAGTATAAATACACTAAATATAATTTTGTCTTTCATGTTTGCTTTACTGCACAGCTGGGTAGAACAATACTAAGAGTAGTTAACCTGTACTTAGGCATAGCAGTACTTTGAGCTAAATGCAAACATCAGCAGGCTAATATGCTCACAATGACAATGCTAACATGTTGATGTTTAGCAGGTGGTATTTATCATGTTCACCATCTTAGTTTAGCCTGTTATCATGCTAACATTTGCTAATTAGCACTAAATACAAAGTACAGCTGAGGCTGATGGGAATGTCATTAGTTCTGCAGGCAGCATATTTCTTCATGAACCAAAGTATTTTACACATTTTGACCTAATGATGGTGATATATGTAAAGTTAAGGGGTCACCAAAGTTATTAATTCATCCCAAGGGGGACATGAATGTGTGTTAATTTAAAGACACTTACCACCCTCTTTTTTATAAAAGAGACACATTTTAACTGTCTGTGGTTTCCCATAATTACATCTGTGCTCAAAGTAAAGGTAGCGAATGTAGTCCTTCATAGCTGTAACAGAAACAGAGAGAGAATTAAACAGATTTATAATTTGCCTAACACAGAAAAACATTCTAATACAAGTGTGTCACAACATTAAAGGTCCCATATTATGCTCATTTCAGCACTATATTTTTATTCTGGGATTCCACTAGAGTAGCTTTGCATGATTCACAGATCAAATAAGTCCTTGTCTGAAACAAGCTGTTTAAACTTGAAGAGTAGTCCTGAGCAGAGCGGTCCAATAACTTAAACAGACTGAGCAAGTGGATGAGCTTGTCCCTGCACTTGGTGGGTGGTACTGTGCCTTGAGCAGATGACCTGCTGGGGGGCATGGCTGAGTGCGGTGACTGTATAGTTGTGACATCACAACCTTACAGAAGTCCTGAAGGCTTGTTTAAAGGCACAGTTTCTTAATACGGGCTGTGCGCATTTCTCCGTGGACTGAGCGTTTTGATACTTTCACAGTATTTATACAGCACCTAGACCTGCTTTATAATCAAACAAGACATGGAGATCTCACTTTCAACATTATGGGACCTTTAAATGGACAAGATAAAAGTTAACGACACAAACACCTGATGAACAGCAGAGGAGACCAACAGATGTTTGGTGTGGAATTTCCACTGCGTTTGGTTTAGGTTTGCAATGTGACCTATTTTCTTTTCTTTGTAATGCTGGTAAAAAAATTGAATAATACTGATAATGTCTATCAGTATCATCATGTTTGTTGCACCTGTATGTTTTAAAACCGTCAATTAAATTAGGTGCAAAATTAGGCCAAGGATTAGCTTTGCAGGGATGAAGTTGTGAGGTTGAGAACTGTAAATGCAACTTACTCATTCTTATTTGCTTCTTTTTTTTTTTTTTCCCCTTTGCCGTTAAAGTGATCACATTTTCTGGCCTTGAATTTCCATCTTGAAGCTCGTACAACTCAAGGCAAGTTGTGTTCTTGAATTTTTCTTCCAGTAACGTTTTGTCACAATCTGCCGGGGCAGAAACAGAAATAACAGCCTTTAAGATCTATGATAAATACACAAGGTATGTGACACACTCAAGAACACACACACTCTCTGGCCTACTTTTTAAATCTGCAGCAGGTACGGCCGGTACTTGTATGACTGCTGGAGGAGAATACCCTGCTGCGTTTCTGGCGAAAACAGAGATGTTGACAGCAGAGTACGAGACATAAGTAGTGTATATATTCGTTTCGATGTCATCTCGTCTTGTCTTACAGGGACATCCAAGAGAAAACTGTGAGTCCTTCAGGCTGTACGTCACTCCTGTGACTGCTGCTGCATGTGGCATGGGCTGAAGAGAAGAAGAGCTCAGTTCAGACAAACACAGCAAACCGTTCAATTCTTCAAGTTATGCCTGCTGCTTCCAGTGCAATTCAACATTTCTCAAGAAACGATCTGAATTAAAGTACAAAATATTCATACTGGATGCATAATTTACTTGGAGATATTATATGATATTAGATATTATTCAAAATCCACCTGTAGATTTTGGTGACTTCCTTGTTGACGCAATTTAAGATCAAACAAATTGTTTATAAAATGTATAAAATAAATTGTGTGCGTTGAGGCAGTGAGCTGTAGCGTATTAAACGTGTGTTGCTCTAATATAAACCCACGAGTGTGAGTGTTTTGGTGTCATGTTTCCCTTCACTGGCTTACCTTCCAAGTTAGTGTCACCTTTCGAGCGCCATTGACATGTTCTGTTGTCATGGTGACTTCAGGTTTTTCTTCCAGTTCTGCAGTAAAAAGAAAGTATTAGTGAGGATTAAACCTAGTTTGAGCCCCCTTGTCTCACTTTCACAACAACAAAGTGTTTCAGAGTGGAACAAATCTTAAACATTTTCAGAAAAGCTGCATCTGTTCACAGTTTACCATCTCCTAAAGCAGCAACGAGGCACCTGGATAACTTTTGAGGAATTAAAACCCCAGAAATGTAAAATAATGCTGTTATTAATAGTGTTGGGGTGGGACTCTGGGTGCACAGACTATTTCAGTCATACCTGGAACCACCGTTTAGAGAGGGGAGAGAGAGTTACAGATATCAGTCAGCGGGGATTTGATGCTCTTCCCTGTTGCAGTGACACTTTGTGATTCAGGTTTGCAAATTACTTGGACTTTTCACATTAGGCCTATAGTGCAACTTTAAAATGATTAAACATTTACAATTATTTACACAAGTGATTTCAATCAGAAGAATGGCTTAAAGGCCAAAGTGTTAATCAATACACCATGAAATCTATGACTTCACCTGCAGGAACAGTCACAACTCGAGACCAGCCGCTCCACAGTGGGTTGATGGACTCTTTGGACTGATGTCTGATTTGAACCTGGTAAGCTGAATGCTTCAGCAGATTCACAACAATGGCCTGTCTGTCTGTTCAGATAAAAGGAAAAACAGAGACATTTAAATTCAAAGAATAACTTAATGCCAGACTGAAAAGTCTGTGTCTGAAAAGCGTTTTGCTGCCTTCTGGGGTTGAGCGTTTAAAGTTTTATAGTATACGTTCTTCCTGTTGTCACAAAATCACATGAAAAGACCAAAGCCAAAAAATAATTGAACCTGTTAACAACTATTATACCAGTGAATAGTGATACAGTTTATTCCTCAGTACCATAGAGCTCCATTGTTATCTGAATAACACATCAGTGAGCCACACTGACATGTTCCTTCATTACAATGAAATGGAGCATTGCAGTTTATTTTGAGATAATCTCACATTCACTCTCCTGCTGCCGTAAATATTCATTTTCGCATATAAGGGCGCAGCTGAAAATAATCCCCAGCAAATGCACTATTTTGTCCAGTTTGAGTAACGTTTGCAAAGAACTACGGTGCCCTGCTTTTTAAAGAATAAATGAAACTACATGTTTGTGGTCCGTGTTTATGTTAAGTAGGATCGAACGGGCCACCGACAAGGTAGAGAAGTCAGAAAGTATTGAGAGATAGACTAACGCACTGTTGGTTTTGGTCTTTTCATGGGTTTTGTTGACAATAAGAAAAATGTAGAATAACACCAGCCTTATTCTTTATAGCTTACAGCCACTTCTGTCTCAGCATTAGTAGAGCTAATGTACAGCTGTTAGGAAACAAGTCTAAAAACCACTGGTTTGATCCTTCAGTGTGTCTCAGAGATACTGCGGATCCCAAAGAAGCACAGAAGTATATCACCCACAAGAAACATGAAACAAGGTTGAATTAACTTTCCATTCAAAAGACTTGAACTACAAAGATATAAGACACATACTACTCACACTCAAGAGTCTCATCTGTGGTATTTGTTGTTATTAATCTCTGTAACAGCAATATGGACAAAAGGTTAAATATGCTAATTTCTGTAACAGCAATATGGACAAAAGGTTAAATATGCTAATTAATGTAGAAAAACTGCTTCAGACACACTAAATTTGGTTACAAAGTGTGCCTTACGTTCTCCCATGGTTCTGTGGGGTGTTCATTTCGTCTGAACCGGATCTCGGCTAAAGCTGGATGCTTCTCTGCTGCTGGCCAACTTAAGTTGAGGTTGTTGTTTAACCAGGACATGGAAATGTTTTGTGGTGCCTCATACTTAACTGTTGAGGAAAAGCAAAATATTTTGTGTACGATGTGTTCTTTTTACATTTATTTGCCATATATACTTCTGTGCTTTATTGATAGTAACATTACAGTAAAAACTGAGAACCATTGTGTTCAATGTGTTGCTTAAAAAGGACAACAGTGTGTTTTAACCTTCCATGTTCTTGGGTGAAATGAGAGGAACATCCAGTACCTGTGTGCTTGAGTGTAACAGATCTTCTGGTAGACGTGCAGCTGGAGGTTCCCACACGAGCTTCCACCCAAATGTCAACTGAACGTTCTATGATAAGCAGATCCTCCATGATCTGACACGATGTCTCCTTGAAGCTCCCCAATTTAGTTCCACTCCCGGCTGTAGCTGTATATTTACTACACAGACGTGAGAGTGGTATCAAGCATATAAAGCGTATAAGCATTATTCCCAAAACTTTTCCTTTAAAATAATCTTATTCCATGTATTCTCTCAGACTGTATCGCATGATTTAAGACACATCTCCCTAAAATTCGCCTACCATTGGTATCTTTTGTAACTTTGGGATTTCCTCTAGAATTTAGAATACAGTTATGTAGATTTGAACAAAGTTTGGACACGCAGGCAGACCGCTGCCTGTTGAGGGGTAAGTTTAGAGACAAGGACTGCCACTGTGCCTAGTATTTGCTTCTGCAATACACATTCACAAAATACAAAAAAAAGAACAAACGACAGAAAACCACCATGGACAATTTGTTGGTTGAGTAGATGTCACCATTTTAAAATACTGCAGCTCAAACAGAACAATACTCACTCATAGTAAAGGTCAAATGTCACATCGCTCTCATTTGTATTCATGCTCCATTCACATGTGTAAATGGGCTCGTCAGTGTTTCTTCTGAAGCACTGAGGACTGGAGGGAGCCTCACATGTCGACCCTTAGGAGTAACACATTTCAAAATGATCTCATTTATTACTTTTAACACATTCCAGAAATAAACAAAGATAGTTTCTTTAGAGAAAACAGCTTCAGCAACAAACCCATGCTGCAAAATGACTGAAATGTTCTTATTTTATTTAACCTTTTTAGCTGCTAATCCACTTTTAAAGTTTAAACCTGTCTTTTCATTTTCTAATTCATTTTATTTTAGATCTACTGTGAAGCACTGTGCAATACATTACACATTGTATCAAACTTGTCATTTTGACGAGGTCAGAGATTTGGACCATCAGTCCAAGCACTGAACCCCTTTGTCCCATTGTGCTGAGCAAAGTCAAGCTCAAAACTGAGAAAACAGACATGCTTTTTGTAAAACATTACAGAGCAACACAGTGGATGCAATCTGTTAGAGGAAACCACATGATGCCGATAAGCTAACCAACATTTTGTGGCTGATGTTTTACTTTTACTGCAAAAGAATTCTCACTTTCATATGTCTGATTACTATTCTGCAGTGTGTCTTGATACGAGGTTAATAGTAAACTGAAAGGTTTAAGGTCCCTTAAGTGAAGTAAAAACAGAAAAGACAAAGGGTTTTCAGGTTTTTACCTTTGCTGACCGTTGTAAGGAACATAAACATAACAATATATCCATGTAGTGAAGGCCAGTGTTTCAAAGTTTCCATGAGGTACAGTGGAAGGATCATTCTTCAGCGTATGAGAGTTCATGTATTCAATCTTCCTTCATGTAACTCAGTTGTCTTTCTCAGAAATGTCTCTCAGGTTAAATGAGCTGCTGTAAAACCACGAGTGTCAGGGGCGGGGGGAGGTTGCTTTAGCAGACACAACAGCCATTCCGAAAGTGATGACTCTTTGAAGTCATTCTGTTTTTTTGTTTTTTTTTTAAAGTTGATTTCCCTACAACAGTTTTTGTTCTCTTTAGGCTGCCTGTCAAAGAAATACCGGAGGAGACTGTGGAAACTACAGCAACAGAGTACAGACACCTACGTCTGTCTAGTGTTTCTACGGCCCTGTTTACACCTGGTATTAACACCCGTCTTGTTTGATCAGGTCACAAGTGGACAGCTCCAAGTACATTTGTTCACATCTGCCATTAACAAGCGTCTCCACATGCATCTCGAGGGACTCAAACTAAACTACAGTGCCCATGTTCATCATGGTAATGAAGGAACATGTCACCCATAACAACACAGGAGCTAGGGTGAGCATATGGTATGGCCCTGGTCTGGCACACATCTGGCCCATAAGCTGCCTGACATCTGGCCCATTTAAGGTAAAGTGTGGTTAATTCCTCTGATCCTGATTTGGCCAGAATTGGTCCACAACACAGAAATCAGAATCAGAAATACTTTATTGATCCCCGGGGGGAAATTGTACAACACACCTGTCATCTGGCCCATATAAGGTGGAAGAAAATATATCAGACTTTGGCTACACAGGAAGTATATGTTAATAGGACAAATTGCTGGTTTTGGTCCTTTCGTGGTATTTGGTGGGAATAAAAAAAAGTACAATATCAGTAGTCTTTCTCTGCATATTTGTGTTGTACAGGTAGCTTTTAGCTTATTGCAAAGCTATAACCTAGAAGTGCCTGAAGTCCATATACACCTGAAGATTTCAATGTTGATTCTCAGTGGGTTTTGCAGGATAGCAACCTTTTCATGTGACATAATTGGTGTCATTTGATAATATTAAAAATATATCTTGATGATGCTGTAAGCTGCACCAGTTCCAGCTCATGTTGGGGTCCTGGAGACTCTCATTCTTCCGCAACTCCTCCTTGTCTTACATCCTCATTCTTTTCCCCATTTCCCATTTACACAAGTTATACTTTCATACTGTCAAAATCACTTGCACTTTCATTTTGAAAAGGTGGTCTGTTCACATGTACAAGGGGAGCACTAGACAGGAGGGTGATTTAGTGCAGATCATTGGCGAGGGTTAAAAAACATTTTCTTACATACATACATTAATACATGTTTATTAAACTTTTGAATATATGGCACTGTTAAAAGCCAATGTGCATACTATTTTACTTATTTGGGCTCTTGAAGAAACTAGAGCTGGCTCGCTGTGGTACTGTGTTATTTAGCTAAGTTAGCTAACGCTATGCTAGCTTTCTGTGTATTGCAGCGCACATGGGGATGCAATGGGGTGGCGAAATGTGATGTTAAGATGGGGCAGACTTTGATCAAAAGCCATAGTTTTTTTTCCACACACAAGCCCATGACAACGAGTGATTCTGCGACAATGTAGTCTTTTATTCTGAATTGCATGCACAGCACCAGCACTTTTAATGTCTTTAATTGTCTTGTTTGAATTGTGTTTTCCTTTTTGTGTTTGTAGGCTGCCTTTCTGCAAAAAGAATTTCCTCTTGTGGGATAATACATATCTAAACATTGCAGGTTTAGATTTTACATAAAAACATTATCAGTTTATAAAATATGATGCACTGTTATAGACTAAACTAACTAACTAACATATAAAGTAGTTACAGTTTGTTTGGGGGCCAACTACAACAATAAAGTGCTACTTGCACATTAATGTATCATTAATAATAATAATTAAATAATATTATGTATAGCAATGTAACACTAAGTGCTTTTACTGTTGACACTTTAAGTACATTTTGCTGATAATACATTTGTACTATTAAGAGGTTTAATGCAAAACTTTAACTTGTAATTGAGAATTGTTACATTATGGTATTGTTGCCTTTTTATTTTGAATGCAGGACTTGTAGTAGAGTATTTACTATTTGAATGCCTTGGGGACTCACTGATCAACCTCCATAGCACCTGTACAACTATGGACATGTGACAGTGGCGCCCCTAGTGGCCAGATGCCGTCAGTACAGAGGGAGGCGGTAGCAAACAGCTGGTAGGAGAGGTCATCACTGTGTCCACCATAGGACCTCAGACAGACGGCTGTAGTCCGTCCTTGCCTGAAGAACAGGCTGGTTCCACGCATTTAAAACAGCATGAGCAGGCCAATCGTGCCGCTGACCTCCTGGTAACATTTCTGAAAATGCCCCATGCGTGTTGCTCTGTGCTAGAAGATGGCGGAGTCGGATGGCGGGGATTTTGCTTCGAAACATCCCCAGAACAGGTGAGTGAAGCGGTGTGAGGATGTGGTGTGTCCACGGTGTTGGAGTATCCCTCGGTGTTACCTTGTAGGAAGCTTCCACGGCGCCGAGACTGCGGTCCAGTTCGAGCCCGCTGGAGCGTCCCGGCGCCGCGGCTTGAGTCCAGGAAACACCGAGGAGCTGGGCCTCCAGGCGTCCACACTGCCTGCACTTTATATCCATGGCCAGCAGTGTAAATAAAGTAAAGGTGTAACAATTGTCCATGTAGAGGAGTAAATATACCTAACTCAGTCTGCTCTGTTGTAGCAGGTTACCTTCAGCAGTTGTTGACGGTTTGGTTAAGCATGTATCTCATATTTTGATGTGGCTAAATCAATACTTTTTGGCACTGTTGATGCAATAACAGTGACTGTCGTGATTAGTTTGCCTTTACTGCAGCAGTAAACCAACAAAACACATAAGTTAGCTGCAGACAACAATAAAAGAATAACAGGCCTAACTGCCAACAGTTAAGATTGTGAACAGAAATGTTAAAGTGAAATGCTCAGGCAGTCTGTTTAACTGTTTTTATCACTTATGCCATTTTGAATGAAATCAGATACAACACCTTGACTGATGTCAGTTCTGTCTAGAGCCGACTCGATATTTGAGGCTGATACTTATATCGATATTTGAGAGTTAAAAAATCTACAATAATGTCAGCCGATAGTCGTTTTTTACGTACAATGCAGAACATAAACATGTTTGGGTCACTTCAAATTGGTTGTTTTTCCATAGTAGACAAGTCACAGTAGGAAAATCACAGGTGTAAATAATATAATGAATGATGGCTGGTTTACTGGGATACATGAATCGTTAGTGTTATTAGTTACTCCTGTGCTTTTCCTACTATGTTTAGTGAAAATGCCTGCTGTGAAAAAGGAGCGACTGTGACCAAGATATGTACAGAGTAGGACACTTTACAGGTGAAAAATAAGCTTGTTTAGCAAACTACCGTACGGCCCAAATATAGACAACCCTTTTTCCAAGAACTGTTTTCTGAATGGTTTTCTCTGGCCGGACAGACTCTCTTTTCAAGCTCCTCATCATCACATTTTGTGACACTGGTAATGATTGGCTGGTTGACAGATGATTGAATCCTGTTTCTGCAGTAAAGACGTCGAGAGGCGCTTTCAACTCGTTCACACTCGTCAGGGATTCATTTTCTCTGTGACAGCAAAACATGTTACACGAGCCAACAGAAAACTCATCTTCATCTTACCTTCCTAAACCCTTTCATTTTAATTTTAATTAAAGACCCACTATAAAAGGACATGAAGAAACTCACTAGTTTAGCAACATTAAGGCCACAAACAGCCCATAATGCAACACTCCTTTAATGTAACCGGCTCATTCTATAGCGCAGCGACAAGTACTCACCACATCTGCTGCTGTCAACATGCAAATATCCACTCCCAGAATATAATAACCACTGTAATACCCACCATTTTTTCAAATGTAATATTCAGTAAAAACATCATCTTATATTTGGGCCAATACCTTATGTAATAACAAGACTGTTTCTGAATCGCTGCAAACTTATCAGACAACATGTATGCAGATCCAGATATATTTGTGATAAGCTAATGTGTTGAATTAGGCCAATTTACCCTTCAGGTTCCAGTCGTGCCTATTCATAAAGTTCAGTCCAGATTTTGTCTGCTTCTTTAAACACCAGCCTACAGCATTTTCATTCTGTCCAAAATAGTCATTTATTGGATTTGGCAAGTAAAACACTGAAGTGTTTTACTTGCCAAATCCAATAAATGACTATTTTGAGATGAGGAAAGGACAGAATGAAAATGCTGTATTGAGGTTGCAGCAAAAAGTAAGAATTAAGATGACGAGAAATTAACACATCGATGACGAAGATAGCCATAATGACTTGAGACACAAGATAAGCACATGCGGTAGGTCTGGAAGACACGGAAAAGCATGAAACCTGTCTTCATCTTCAACATTTGTTGAGTTGAACTGAAATGTGTGTTGGATATTGTTTGATTCAGGTACTCCAGGGCCTAAATGCCTCAGAGCTCTAGTCCACTTTTAATATCTCATGACCTAATTTCTGTATGAATATGAAATTGTTGGATTCGAACAATGGGGTAATTCCCTTTCACTTACATGTGGTATGTAGATTTATTTTGGCCATCTGTAATCTGCCTTCTATGTGATTGGATGCCATTTTTGGGTCTCATTTAACAATGCGGGTTGGTAGAAGAGGTGCTGACAAAAACTAACATGGTAGCAGCACAACTGGGACTTCTCTGTCTGTCCCACTTGTCTGATGTCATTTCTACTAGTGGTGAGTGTTTTTCGTTGTGGAAAGTGATGTCAGGAAGGCTTTAAGGTTTTTTTAGGTAATGTTTCTACTTTCAGTCTTTATTAAGTTTTTCTCTTGTAATGTTAATTTCTCATTTCTATCCCTGGTAATGTCAATTCTACCCAATGCAAGGTTTTTTTTCTACCACCACGTTGTTTGTTTACACGAACCTGTGGTAGTGATGTTTCCACCTACTGTGATCATGCTTCTTACTGGTGGATTCATTTCTGTTTTCTATGTGCAGCAATGAGTAATCTAAACTTAGAAATGTAATTTCT
Organism: Enoplosus armatus; assembly: GCF_043641665.1. NCBI lineage: Eukaryota > Metazoa > Chordata > Actinopteri > Centrarchiformes > Enoplosidae > Enoplosus > Enoplosus armatus. Next base: position 19,156,098 of record NC_092186.1, read on the forward strand.
ACTCATTGCAATGTTGTTTCTCTCCTGTGTGCAGATACACTCTCACTAAGGCAAAGACATTATACATTACAGATTGCACCCCCCACCACCCCAACTGTGGCAGGGTAGATTAAATTTCCATCCCAGTATTGCAGTGTGCATCTACACCTTGAGTTAACAGCAGACATTTTAATAGTCTTGAGCTATACACTATGCTCGGCCACAATGTAACAGCTTCTCGCAGTATACATTATACCAAAAAATTAACAAAGTCGCCAAGTTCAGTTAAGAATTTAAGCACTGGAAAGAATGAGGGAGTTTTATTTGAAAAAAAGTGTAGGATCCCTTGATTCACTGATTGTGACAAGGCCTTTTTTTCTCTTTCCAGTATGGCTAACAAGAATAGCACCCTGCGCTGTACATTCTCGGCCCCAAGCCACAGTGCCACCCTCCTCCAGGGCTTATCGGTCTTGCGGGCTCAGGGCCAACTACTTGACGTCGTGCTGGCCATCAATGAGGAGCGCTTCCAGGTCCACAAAGCTGTGCTGGCCGCCTGTAGTGATTACTTCAGGTTAGTCTGAATCACAAGACTTCTCACTGTCCATTTACATTTGAAATTGGAAGCACTTGGTGTACATTGCTCTGGATAAGAGCATCGGCTGAATGCACGGCTAGAGTAAGCTACAGTTCACAGATCAACATCAAAAGAGATGTGTTACTGGCAACAAAATGCAAAATGATGCACTTGCCTTGCCTTGTTTTCCTTCATTTTGTCTTTGATCTGAGCCCTTAGACTATACTGTATTTATATTTTCGGAGTTCCTACTGATTTATAGAAGTTGTAGAAAGATGTGTTCCAGAAATGGAAAGTGAAGACGTTTTTAAAATGGTAAATTATTAAACATAAATTGGATAAATGTAGCAAAATACACTTCTCTCATTAGATAGTAGTTTTCAGTTCATCTGCCAAAGAAAACAACATTCCATAAAGAAGAAAGCTGTTTTTCGCATCATACAAGTGCTCAGACTTAGTTATGGAAAGTCAACTTCATGCACTTTTGAATCAGTGCCTCGCATTTAGCATTGAGGTGGAATTATAAAAATGTCATGTAGTTTACTGACTTGTTCTTGTGTTACAGAGCAATGTTTACCGGAGGTATGAGGGAGTCAAATCAAGATACCATTGAGCTGAAGGGTTTGTCCGCCCGTGGGCTGAAACACATTATTGACTTTGCCTACAGTGCAGAAGTCACTTTAGACCTGGATTGTATTCAGGATGTCCTTGGGGCTGCTGTGTTCCTCCAGATGGTGCCAGTCGTGGAGCTCTGCGAGGAGTTCCTCAAGTCAGCGATGAGCGTGGAGACCTGCTTGCACATCGGCCAGATGGCCACCACCTTCAGCCTGTCTTCCCTCAAAGAGTCGGTGGATGCCTTCACCTTCCGCCACTTCCTCCAAATTGCAGAGGAGGAAGACTTTCTGCACATTCCCATGGAGCGCCTCGTCTTCTTCCTGCAGAGCAACAAGCTGAAGAACTGTAGCGAGATCGACCTCTTCCACGCCGCCATCCGGTGGCTCCGGTATGACGAGTCTCGCCGGGCTCAAGCCAGCAGTGTCCTCTGCCATGTGCGCTTCCCTCTCATGCGCTCCTCTGAGCTGGTGGACAGTGTTCAGACGGTGGACATCATGGTGGAGGACGTGCTGTGCCGGCAGTATCTCCTCGAGGCCTTCAATTACCAGATTCTTCCCTTCCGACAGCATGAAATGCAGTCTTCGCGGACACTCATACGCTCAGACGTCATGTCACTCATCACCTTTGGCGGGACGCCCTACACTGACAACGACCGCACAGTGAGCACCAAGGTGTACCATCTCCCTGATATCGCATCCCGCCAGTTCAAAGAGCTGACGGAGATGGAGACGGGGTGCAGCCACGCGTGTGTTGCCGTACTTGATAACTTTGTGTACATCGTTGGTGGACAGCACTTACAGTACCGCAGCGGTGAGGGGGCAGTGGACAGCTGTTATCGCTACGACCCGCATCTGAGCCAGTGGCTGCGCATCCAACCCCTGCAGGAGGCTCGTATCCAGTTTCAGCTCAACGTGCTGCACGGACAGCTGTACGCCACTGGAGGCCGCAATCGATCTGGCAGTCTGTCATCTGTAGAGTGTTACTGCCCAAAGAAGAATGAGTGGACTTATGTGGAGCCATTGAAACGCAGGATTTGGGGTCATGCAGGGACTCCCTGTGGAGAAAAGCTGTATGTCTCAGGGGGTTATGGCGTCTCATTGGATGACAAGAAAACTCTCCACTGCTACGACCCAGTATCAGACCAGTGGGACTTCAGAGCTCCCATGAATGAACCCAGAGTGTTGCATGCCATGATCGGCACAAGGGACCGGGTTTATGCTCTGGGTGGTCGCATGGACCATGTGGACCGTTGTTTTGACGTGCTTGCGGTCGAGTATTACATCCCAGAGAACGACCAGTGGACCACCGTCAGTCCCATGAGAGCAGGGCAGTCTGAGTCAGGCTGCTGTTTACTGGACAGGAAGATCTACATCGTCGGGGGCTACAACTGGCACCTGAACAATGTCACAAGCATCGTGCAGGTGTACAACACGGAGACAGATGAGTGGGAGAGGGATTTGCACTTCCCAGAATCCTTTGCTGGCATAGCTTGTACACCGATCATAATTCCACAAAACACCACACAACACTAACAACCGACCTGTGACTGTGAAAATTGTATTCCATGTGCTCTTTCTGCCGACCATTGAGTCAACACAAGGTGTGAACATTATATAAGCTACTGTGTGTGTGTGTGTGTGTGTGTGTGTGTGTGTGTGTGTGGTGTTGATTAATATGAGGGAATGACCTTAAAAGCTACTAAGCAGTTTTACTTTCTCTCCTTGTCTTACTTTGGGAAAGATGTGTTTAATCAACAGACAAACCGTCATTAATAGAGCAAATGGTGATTTGATTTCTTTTATGTTAAAACCCTTAAGGATCTTACTGTTGAGACACTTTTTGATGCTGATACAAGTTTCAGAGTAATTTCCTGTTTGAATTCTGTAATTTATTGATCGGTATATTATCTCCAAATGAAGTTTAAAGATATACATTCTCTCTCTGAATAGCATTGCCTAGATTTATAACACAAAATAATCATAATTCAGTCTGTAAAAGTGTTTTACCAATTAAGGGCTTAAGTTACAGACAGCACAAATCTAATTTTTGAATGAAAGTCTTGAGTTAAATGTTGTGTTTGCAAAGGTATTAAACGACTCAACTTTTCTAATGTTAGACGTTTTGATTGTACAGTTGTGAATGTTTGTTTCCTTGTTTTTATCTTGTAATATTTTCTTTGTTATGATTTTATTATTCTAACAACCAAGACAACTGAAAATCTTACTGTTGTATGTCTCTTCAAACCACATATCAATCAGCACAGTAACGATTGCACAAATGAACACGAGTAGTGGTTGTGTTTCAACTTGGAATCAGTTGTTTCAAGTTGGCTGTTAATGTGTGTTTTTTTTATTGCTACTGCCCCTTTGTTTCCTGACTGATTGTTCTGTTAGTCAACATAACAAACCAGTGTGGACCTCTTAAGGCAGCTACATAAATCATTTGTCTGTGTGTCCATTTGAATGTCGGTGTGTGCTGCTATTTGTGTTAAACAAGTGCTACATCTTGCGCACCACATATGCTTTTGTCCCTTGACTAACAGAATAAGGAGATACTGCTGGTGATATTTATTAATGCAGATTTAATCTCTAAACTATTGTTCAAATCCTCAAAAAAATCTAATTTCCCCAGATAAAGTACTTAAACTATCCATTTGCCATATTTGATGATAGCTCGTGTTTTTATTTTGACTGCATTGCTGCACTTTTCAAAGTATTTATCAGACATCTGATTCTGCTGCTGAAGTTGTCGATCGATGTACCTAATGTCTGTCTGTCTGTGCGTGCGTGTGTGTGTGTGTAAGGAAGAAGCAAGCTTAAAGTTCTTGTCTTTCCTTTGAAATGTGACCATGTACATGATAGTGAGGAGTGGCCATTTGCATTGTTTTACCTGTACCAGTAAAAGCACATGATGTCATTGAAGTGCAATATAAAGTAAACTTCTGTAGTCAAAGGGGAATGTAGACATTTGTGTAGCTTTATGTGCATCCTTTATTAAAGGTGTATCATGTTTTAAAAATACCCTGCAGGTGTTTTTTGTGTTTTTATTTTGATAGGATGATGTATTTCCACATCTAGCCGACTGAAGCACTCACACTCCCACAGACACAGGGAAAATTGCTGTGCCGTTTTACCCAACAAGAAAATACATATTTCTTTTCATTAGAGCTGCAACTATTGATTATTTTCTTGAATGATCCATTAATCGCTTGGTCTATAAAATGCCTTAAATGTAGTGAAAAATGGTACCCAAAGCCAAGTTGATGCTTACAATGTCTTTTTCCAAACAGTCTAAAACCAAAATATATTAAATTTACAGAGAAAAGCATGAAGCTCTCACACAAAGTTTCAAAGCTGGAACTAATGATTGTTTTTACTAGAAAAAAATTACTTACACCATTAAGTGATTAAAATAGCTGCAGATTATTTTTTTGACTTGTTTCAGCTCTACTTATGACAGTTACCCAAGTAACTTTTGGAAGTGCCATTGAAGTTGTATTTCTCAAATCATAAACCAAGTTGATCAAATCACAAGTAACATGATAGCTTACAGTGTCCCACTTCTAATTATTGTGGTGGTTTTGTATATCGCTTTAATCTGCAACTTTCCTCATATTCAAACTAAAGATGGTGGATCATCTCGGCTGCACAGACACTTCAATTACGACATAAACAACCAGTCCAGCAACTCTGTCCAGTAAGCATTGGTTTGCTTCATAAATAAATAAAGTTTGAGCCATGTTCTGAGTAAATCTGGCTTGCAGTTAACATCTCAGTTCAGACAAACATAATTTCTGTTTCACTTTTTTAGTTGATGTATCTTGTATTATACTTTTGAAATTCTACATATATCAATGTACAGTACAACGATTTTTGACCCATTTGCTACTCACCTTCTATAATGCTAATACTTTACCTTTGCCTATACTATAGCAGCCATATTCTTGAATATTTGTTAAGTAAAATGTGGCTATATGTCACCACCAAAACATGTTCAAGGATTTTAAATATGTCCTTCTTGTCGTTTTACAACAAAACTGCATCAGCCACGTTGATATTGATATTAGGATTTGGATGTAGGCTTTATTAGATAGTGACAGTGTAAGAGACAGACATCATCCCCGTCCCCAAAAAACCAGGGCCCACAGGATTAAATGACTACAGACCCGTCGCCCTGACCTCTGTGGTCATGAAATCATTTGAACGTCTGGTCCTGTCCCACCTCAAATCCATCACAGACTCTCTGCTGGACACCCTGCAGTTCGCCTACAGAGCCAACAGGTCTGTAGACGACGCCGTCAACCTGGCTCTACACTTCATCCTCCAGCACCTGGACTCCGCAGGATCCTATGCCAGGATCCTGTTTGTGGACTTCAGCTCTGCCTTCAACACGATCGTCCCGGCTCTTCTTCAGGACAAGCTCTCCCAGCTCAACGTGCCTGACCCCACCTGCAGGTGGATCACAGATTTCCTGCCTGACAGGAAGCAGCACGTGAAGCTGGGGAAACACGTCTCAGACTCGCGGACGATCAGCACCGGCTCTCCTCAAGGCTGCGTTCTTTCTCCTCTACTCTTCTCCCTGTACACCAACAGCTGCACCTCCAGTCACCAGTCTGTCGAGCTCCTGAAGTTCGCGGACGACACCACCCTCATCGGACTCATCTCTGGTGAGGATGAGTCTGCCTACAGGTGGGAGATTGACCACCTGGTGACCTGGTGCAACAACAACAACCTGGAGCTTAACGCTTCAAAGACAGTGGAGATGGTTGTTGACTTTAGGAAGAGCGCAGCCCCACCTGCCCCCATCACCCTGTGTGACTCTCCAGTGGACACTGTGGAGTCCTTCCGTTTCCTGGGCTCCATCATCAGCCAGGACCTCCGGTGGGAGCTGAACATCAGCTCCGTCATCAAGAAAGCCCAACAGAGGATGTACTTCCTGAGGCAGCTGAGGAAGTTTAACCTGCCACAAACAATGCTGGTTCACTTCTACACTGCCATCATAGAGTCCATCCTCACCTCCTCCATCACCGTCTGGTACGCTGCTGCCTCCACCAAGGACAGACGCAGACTGCAGCGTATCATCCGCTCTGCAGAGAGGGTGATCGGCTGCAACCTTCCATCTCTTCAGGACCTGTACTCCTCCAGGACCCTGAGGAGAGCAGGGAAGATCGCTGCCGACCCCTCCCACCCCGGACACCATCTGTTCGACCCCCTCCCCTCTGGCAGGAGGCTGCGGTCCATCAGGACCAAAACCTCCCGCCACAAAAACAGTTTCTTCCCCTCTGCAGTCAACCTGACAAACTCTCACTGACCCCCCCCCAGAACACAAACACAAGCTATACGTTATATTAACGTACATCACCCCTGTCCCCACTGCGTTACATTAACGCACCCACCCCCTACTGGACACTTTATCTGGACACTTTACTTTATTCTGGTCACTGCACTGTTGTTATTTATCTTATCTTATTTTTTTTTATTTTTTTTTATTCTTATTCTTATTTTAGCTTTTATATTCTACTTATTTGTTATCAAAAAAATAGCACCTTCAGACCACAGCAAATTCCTTGTAATGTAAGTTACTTGGCAATAAGCAGTTTCTGATTCTGATTCTGATTCTGAAACAAGGGGAGAGAGAGAGGGCTATGACATACAGCAAAAGTCCCTGGTCAGAACTGAACTGGGGAGTTTGCAGTTATTTGTACCTTATCCACCAGGACATCCTAGGCTCTGCAATTGTACTAGTTCAACTCCCTTCAATAATATATGTCATAATCAGTGCATCTGGTTGCTGTTTTCCAAAAGGCAATATTAAGTATTTATGGGTGTACGACATTTTTCAGACTATTAACTTCTCTTGATCAGTGTTAGATACATTTTGCATCAGCAATAAAATATACTGTTGCTGTTTTAGCAACTGTTTAAAATAACTAAAATATTACTTAGATGTCCTAAAATTAATGTCAGAGAGAAGGACGATGCCCAAGACAATACCTTTCACCCCCTTCATGCCTCTCTGGATGAACACAGGAGCACCTTCAGCAACTGACTAATATATATCAAACATCTCGGGAACACCACATGTTCTTTCGCTGTGAATAAAGTTCAATCTTTTCTGAAAGTCACCCTGCCTCAAACACCGCGTTACTGCATACAGCTGGATCGAAAGATCAACACACTACGTTCGTGCCACTGACTGTGCGTGATGACGACACCAGAAGGCCCCAGCGTAGTGTGTAACGTAACATTCCATTGAGAAGAAGAGGGGAAAGATGGCGTCCTCTAACAATCCTCGCAAATTTAGCGAAAAAATCGCTTTGCATAATCAGAAACAGGCGGAGGAGACTGCTGCGTTTGAAGAAGTGATGAAAGACTTGAACATCACCAGAGCTGCGCGGGTAAGACTTGCACACCCCGGGTGTTTACGTTTTGTTGCATCGCTGCTTGGCAGCTAACGAACGCTGCGGAGATAAATCTGAACGTTGGGATGCTAAGTAGCTAAAGTTAATATTAACGTCCTTAGCTGCATCAGCTCAACACCACCAAATTGTGTTTTCACTCTGCCTGTTAAAATCATGCCAGCGTTATTCCGATACAACAAGCTAACATTTCTTGTGTGCATCGTTAACTAGCTTAGCTAGGTTGCTGGAGCTTTGAATAATGTGCACCTGTGCTCTTACTGTGGCTGTTTTGAGCAGTCACTGCTGTCATTTCATTAGCAAACAAATAGACTGACAACTAAATCAGAGTATAACAACATGTTAGGAAAGTCAGCTGCTAGAAACTTAATAAGAGCAATGTCTTTGAGGGGGCTAAGTTAGCATTTGCTAGCCAATCAGATGTTAACCAGCCTTCCCAGCTGTGATGATTTTAATAATACATAAAAAGTAATTGAAGTCATGTATTATGCAAAAATGCCAAAACATTGAGAGTATTTGCTGCTTTGCTCTGTTTTGTATGATTGTAAAATTAATATTTTGGGGGTTTTAAGACACCATTGTGGCCTGTTTAAGCAATAGATTAAACAATAATGATAAATGATAGTTGCTGCCCTACTTTACTCTATAAAGTTTCAGATAATGGTGAATTACAATTTGTTGTTTTACCCACAACAAAAGTTGACTTATTTGAATGTTTTCCAATAACAAGACATGCCGTTAACAATCATAAAACAAGATTAAAGCAGCAAATCTCAACATTTTAGAAGCTGGAACAAAAGAATGTGCAGTTTTTACTTGAAAAATTACTGAAACGATTAATAAATTACTGAAATCATTGGCAATTCATTTTCTGGAAATCAATTAATCAACAAATAGTTTCAACGCTATTAACCACGAAAGAAGGAACATCTTGTTGCCAGGAAACGTTTGGGCTAATAGTTGGGCCCTATTGCTGGAAATGATACCCACTTACCACACACTGCGTCAGTGTAAACCTGAGCTGTACTGTCATTTACTGCAGGAAAAAAAATAACTAGTCAGTTTTGTGGTCTCTGCCAGATTTCTTTGTGTTGCCATCCCATAATCAATCCATTGCATTTGTTGAGATCATTATCAATCAGTTCATTATTTGTAAAAGAGGACTTCCCTCACCGTGTTTTTGTCATAACATACATTCCTTTTGTGACTGGTTTTGTATTGAGACACATGGTTAATGTAATCACCAGGTGTGTTACATGGAAAGTAATTACACCAGCTGTCAGTCAGGTGTCAATCACATCAGCTGATGTGATTGTTCTTTGCTATGAAAGATGTTGTCTGCCTCTTGATTGTTCATGAAACAGCCAATATGCCTGTCTCATCATGTCTCGTCTGTCAATTAACTGATTCATTAATCTTTAATTTCACCACTGTGGACTGGCAGGCATCATTCATTTGTAGCATTACTTTTTTTGTGAATCAGATCAGTCATTCACTCATGCTTTCATGCAATTTTACTTTGCACAGTTGCAGTTACAGAAGACCCAGTATTTGCAACTAGGGCAGAATCGTGGACAGTACTATGGAGGCTCACTGCCCAATGTCAATCAGATTGGAAATGGCAACATTGACCTGCCTTTTCAGGTGAGCCCTTAGCCTCTCTCGGCTGGTAAATCAATGGTTTGTTCTCGACCAGTGTACCTTTCTTAGCTGTTGGCGATAACATTGGACATACAAAGGTTGCAGTTATCTGTTGTATTGGTGAAAGATTGGCTCAAAACTTAGACTTAGACCACTTAGAGCAATTTAAAAAGTCTGCAGCCTTAGTCCAGGGTGTGACAGCAGTAAAGTGTTCAGAAATTACCTGCTGGTCCAACCAGATTTTAACATGGTTCAGGAGTGAAAGGAAGCCAGAAGTGTGTAATACAAGGTATACCAGTTCTACCCTGCAGTGTGATTTGGTTCCTAAATTTTAAAGTATATCATTGCTTGTCATGGCTTTCCATCTTTAAATACATTCGCCAACTCGAGCATCAGTATGGGGGGCCCATGGCTTGACTCATTTTGAAATGAACACATTTGCACCATTAATCCTAAAGACATTATCCTAAGACATAGTTTGGTTATGTAAGTAAGCTGTTTTGCTGGCCTCATTCACCTGGTGTGTTCACTCTAGAACTCAGTGCTGGATACCAGTCGGACAACCAGGCACCACGGGCTGGTGGAGCGTGTTTACCGTGACCGGAACCGCATCACGTCTCCTCACCGCCGGCCGCTATCAGTCGACAAACATGGACGCCAGATATCCTTTTGTGTTTTTGGAAGCATGTGGTGTTGAGGATGTTTTGACTGCAGTCATTATTGCTTTGAGGCTTCAGCGGCTGCTTGAACATTGTTCTCAAGACTTGCATCGTAGCCTGTTGTTGTAATTAAGTTAGCATGTTTAGAGACGTAACGGCCTGAGCAGGTTTGAACATTGTCAACACAGTTTTCATCTGATTTACTGCTCCTTCTCTAGTGTTGCTATAATTTACTGGGAACCCAAAATGCTCTCAGACAAAAATACAATTAAATATAATTTCAGCTGTAATTTTTATATTTGGAATGACAAACTTCATTTGGGGATTTATATTATATAAAGCTCTGGCTTTTCATTTACATTAGCAATATGATGATATTAGATATACAAGATGTGCTATCATGACTAGCATGCTTTATCTAACAGTCAATAACCAACAAACTGCCACAGTTTTAAAGGAGAAACTTACACATTTACCTGTCAAAACATAGTCCGTAATTAGAACGTATTACACTAAATGCAACAAGTCATGTCCCAAATGGGTTTTAAGAAATGAAATGAAAAACAATTAACATTAGAGACCTCAGAATGAAGCAGTGTAGATTTGCCTGTTTGATATACAATGGTTTCTTAGCATTTTATGTAGATGTAACGCACAACAAAAAGCAGCAGATGCTGTGATAGGAAGAGGAGAGAGCTCTGCCTCACAAAGGGTGAGGTGAATTGTTTGTTTCAATACATGTGTTGAGAGTCTGATATTGAATGACAAAATTCAATGCAGTGTACTGTTACACCCCTGTTGACAAGATTATTCTTAGAAACATATTTCACATTAGATTAGAACAAGACACCGACTGAAGCCTTTTTCAAAGTAATTGGATCCCAATAACACTTGTGTGTGTGTGGTCATTTATTATGTATCAGGTCTATTACAGGCATGAAACTATGGACTAGCTGAGATCCATTTTTCATCCCCTCTGCTTTATTGGCCTTAACTAAATTCACATTGACAGCTGTCCTTACAGCTCAGTTTATCTCTCCCCACCGCCAGACACTAGCTGGAGAAGGTAAGCCACCTCCCCTGGTCTATTTGCCAAAATGATAACTAGGACACACAACCAGTCATAGCTCAATTACAACATTTTTATTACATGACTGTGCATCCGTGTTGGTACAAATTCCCAAACTCAACCAACACAAAGAAGGCCACATATTGGTCTGTATGATGGCAAATAAAGGTCTGTAGCAGAATGTGATTCTTGATGGATATGATGCTGTATTGGCTCTCTGCCAGTATTGGGGATTTGGCAGAGATTTTGCTGACATCTCATCTTTCTAACACATACAGGACAAATTCGGACTCTGCCTTACACCAGAGCGCCATGAATCCGAAGCCCCAGGAGGTGTTTGCAGGGGGATCACAGGAGCTGCAGCCTAAACGAGGTAATGGAAGATCCAGTTACAAAGACACAGAGACACTTTTATTTATTAATGTGCAATGTACTAATGCAGGCGGCAAACCTTAAGTGACATAAAAGTGTTGATGTCACAAAGAAGTAGATGTAGACTCTTAATGAAATATTTATGAAGTAAATGGATACTGATCACTGTCAAAGAACTGCTTCACCATGCTGGTACAGTACTCAGCCGGCTGTAGGGAAGTAACATCTCTGAATGGAGCTGACTCAGGATGATCTAGAGAGAAGGATCAATAATTCACTGATTAGCCATGGATTCTGTCTTTTTATGTGTGAGGCTCTGATATGATGAAGCCAAGATCGGCTGGCATCCACTCAGTCTGTCTGCTGGTCACCTTGCTATTTTTAGACTCTCAGGAATCTAGTGCACAGCACTATATCCTGCTTGACTGGCTGCGATATTGATGACTCATTTCTTGCACTGATCTGAATTGTTATGTATTTTTGTCATAGCAAGCAACTGTGTCTTGCTGTTTCACTAATTAGTACTGCTGCTAACAGTGCCTGGGACGGAGAATTCAGAGTCAAATGCAGACAAGGATACCCAGAAACAGTTGTGGGATGACAAGAAGGTACTGATGGGGAAAGGGGCGGGCTACACTTGATACACTTGTTATGATAACATTTAAACCACTTCAGATTTGCGGCTCATGACTATGTTTTCTCGTCAGGATGATTCATCAAAGCCCAACACATGTGATGTCCCGGGAATCAAGTGAGTGGTTTAAGTATATTGTTTTATTTTTCTTTACAGTGAAACACCACTGGAGTATAGCAGCCTGTTAGTCACACAGCCATTAATAAAGTGCACTGATACAAGACGACAGCTGGTCTAGATACACTGGAAACGTTCTCTAGACCTACAAGAAATGGTCATTATGGATATCCACCAGACACCTTCATGTTGTCTTGAGGACAAAAAATATACAGTATATGCATGACAACAAAAACTGCTTTGGAAGTTAACTAACGTGATAAGTTGGTAACAAAAAGGGTGGGAGATTTTTGTAAAATGAAAGCTGTATGTTGACCATTAATGTAGTTCACCTGTGATTGGAAGGAGAACTGTCCACAACCACAGAAACAGAAAAGATTGCAGGTCCTTAGCTGTGTGTGGCATTTGCGTTTTTAGAGGTAAAGTCATAATTTAGAAAGCTGTTATTGATGCTTGTAAGAGTTTTCTGATATGGTTTATTTTTAATTAAAAGTAAGGGTTAAATTAATGTTTGGCCAATGTGTAATGCGGTTAAAGTCACAAATTGGTCGTTAATACCAAAATCCAGAGTACAGGATTAGAAATGTCACTGCCAAATGAATTAAAGTATAGTTTTAATACAAGGATGGATACCGAACGACAGCTTTTAAATGTTTTTATCAGTAACATTCATAAACAGGCCTACATTTTCAATTGTGATTATATAAGAAACACAAGATGCTTCTTTAGTCTTTTGCCTAATCAATTCAATTTTATATTGAATAATGCCACAAGGAATCAGTGTCTTTACTTGGAAAATATTGGTATCCGTTTTGTTTGGTTGAAATCTAGTGTTCATACTACAACTCAAAAGTAGGGTGATATGAGAGAAGCTTTTCTCATGTCTGATAGAACTTGTGTCTTTTAGTATATTCCCATCACCAGACCAGGAGTTGAACCCATCCGTGCTCCCAGCTGCACACAACACTGGTGGTTCGCTGCCTGATCTGACCAACATCCAGTTCCCTCCTCCACTGTCCACCCCGCTGGACCCAGAGGACACCGTGGCCTTCCCCTCCCTCAGCTCGTCCAACAGCACGGGCAGCCTGACCACCAACCTCACCCACCTGGGCATCAGCGCTGCCAGCCATGGTAATAACTACTATTTGAAAACAGTGAGGACATTGGAGACTATGTAGATTTAACAGTACAAAGGAAAACTCTTAGTGCTGTAAATTAAAACCACAAGAGAAACAGTAACTAGTTTGTTTGAGTTCAGTTGGATACAAAGAAACCTTTCATGTGTACTCTTATTTCTTTCCCCCGCCAGGGATCCCCACCTCCTCTCAGCCCACCATGACTGTAACGGGACAACGCCGGCAACCACCGGTGGTGCCACTCACCCTCACCTCGGACCTCCATCTCCAACAGTCCCCACAGCAGCTTTCACCCACCCTCTCCTCACCCGTTAACATCACACAGGTATGGCTCTGCTCAGCTCTGCTAACTTAGAGTTGTGGCCCAAAGCTTTGCAGTGTATTTGTTTGTTGCACTCCACTGTAACATGAGTGGAGAGACTGTTATCCCCATACAAATGGGAGAGAGTAGTCAATATATGTCTCCACACTATTAGCTATGGTCCATAAAATGTGGTTTGGGTGGTGAAATCACACTCCAGTAAATTAAATTAGCCTGAACATACATGTGCGTCTTTCCTCAGGTCGTGCCAACAGAGTTGTTGACCCTGGAGCAGCAGCTCTCCCAGTACCCCCTATTCAACCAGCTGACGGCTCAGGCCCAGGCACAGCTGCTCAATGACCTCCAGAAGCAGCAGCAAGCCCTGTCGCAGGGCATCCAGCTCATCACCTTGCCAACTCTGGCATCCCCTGGTACGGCCACTGCCAGCAGCCCCTCCCCAGACAGCCAGACCACCGCCAGCATCAGTATCAGCTCGGTAAGAAACCAGGAAATCTAGTCAGAATGTGGAAGCGGAGTTAACAATGTGATGAAATGACCATTTTGCTGTTTCTAAAGCTTCTATTCATTTTTCTGAAATATCTTCACATCCTTTTTATGCTACTCAGCTGTGACACTGATTTGTCATTTTGTAGAATAACTCACGTTATTAGGAGAAACACATCTTTACTCTTGACTACCAGATAATTATGCCTTTTTACTCCAGTTACCTTCAAGGCAGAGCATTTTATTACTTGTGTTACGTTCACAAGGAAGATGCTTGCAGGTCCTTTAAAACAGACAAATTCTTCTCACCATTTGACATTGCTCAGCTTTTCTGTGGGTTAAGGCATTGTTAGATGTAGTTGGTTGACTGTGTGTGTACTGTTTAAAGCAAGAAATTAGCTGATGTAAGCTTATAAGATACAGAAATACACATTTGACCATTCTCTAACACAACAACCACTTAGATTTTACCATTTAACGAGAGTAGCACCAGCCGATGTTACTAATCTACAATCACATTTTCCAGAGGTGTAGACAAACTGGCCAGCCACAGAGTTGTCCTATTATTTATCAGGTATTTCTCACCTATACACACTATATATAATGAGCAGATCCGAGGCTGATGCCCCTCACATCCTGTCCTGAGATTTGTGTGTGACAGGCATGAAGCTTAGTTCTAGCTAACCCTCTTCCCTCCAACAGTACCGCAATCAGACTGGCTCACCAGCCACTCAGTCTCCAACCTCCCCAGTCTCCAATCAAGGCTTCTCCCCCGGCGGCTCGCCTCAAGTAAGGGCCCACCCACCCACCGAGCTAGCTGCTGTTTGGGGAAGGGCTTTGCGCCTGGGGGAAAGCTAATTGTAGATGAGTTAGGCTGCTTTTCATTCTCTGTATCAGCAGTTAACCACTCATGGTGTCAACAGCTGCATAACCCATTTCTTCATCATCACTGTTCACTGTGTGCATGAATAAACATGGCGATAGTTTGTTGATGGAGGCCCTGAACAGCCTTAAAATGTTCATCTTTCAGCTAGCAAAAGTCACATGTCACGTACATGATCAAGATAAGAGATCTGCTCCTCATATGAATCGACAAATAGAACAATAAAAATGTTCTTCACCGTGATTAAAGAGAAAGTAATATTTCTAAATGCCATCCCACAGGACTTGGCTCTGTAAATCGTGAAGCTGTTTGTTTAAATTTGTCCATAAACTGTCACACTTCAGAATAATACCCCCGTGTATTTTGGGTTACTGTGAGACTTCATTATCATCAGTCAGACTTTATAGTGATATGAGCCGTTTGTCTTTTGTGAGTCAAGAGCTCCCCAGCAGCTCGTTGGTGCATAGAGCTAAACTCTGCCTCAGTTTACATCTGCTATTCACATACACACAAAACATATCTCTCTCTCCGCAGGGGAAAAGTCATCAGGGCTTTTTTCCCATCTTCAGTAAAACATTTGGCAGAAAGGCTAAGTCAGCGGCATGTGTTTTCATAATACACTTTTTGTGTTTAGTGTTTTTCAAGGTGCACAAGGTCACATCTAGAAAATCAATTATTTGGTCAAAAGCTGAAAAACGAAAAGTTATCATTGGCAATGTTAAAACGAACAAAAAGGAAAAATATCAAAGTCAAAATGTATTTAAGTTATTAAATATGTTTAAACAGATAATTTACATAAAGGCGCCCTGTGGAGTTTTCTTGTAAACAAACAAATGTTATGTTACTCACCACTGTGTGTATCCTTGAGGTCTAACATGTTGCATTTCCCTCCTCTTAAAACATTTGCAAGGCTGTAGTAGCTGCAAGTATTTAAAATGAGTTTACGTCCACATTTACTAGACTGTAGTCTTCTTCTTCACTGTCTTTGCTGGTGTGCGTTACCGCCACCTGCAGCTCAGTGGAATAGTGTGAAGCCATTGGCAGGACTGTGTATAGCGCCAGTTGTGTGCGCACGCGTGTGTATCGAAATAAACAAAACAGGGATACACTCACTGACAAACGGCTCCATAATTAGAGGTCAAAAACTCTACAGGGAACCTTTTAAAGTGAGAACTAGCTGCTTGTGTATTTAGTATATGAGAGGGAAATCAAAAAGGGAGAAAGTTGATTTTTTTAAAGGTACAGATGTATAAACTGAACATAAACGCATCTAAATTCTGGGCTTTCATGCACTGATTATCTCTTGTACATCAGTGACTAAAAGGCTGATGTTAGAAATAGTTAGACTGGGACAAAAACAATGCCAGTCACACAGTGTTGACGCTTTTATCATTACAAGAAGATTTTCAATGGAAATTCCAGTATTTGTCAACCTGGTAGTGTTCTCATACTTTGTGTCACTTGTGACTACCTCTAAAATGACCTTTTACGCCCCACCTCCGTTGTAGAGATTTAAGAAACACTTCTACATCTTTCCAGAAACCTTTATTATAATAGAAATCATCTCAACATTTTGATTCTGACTGAAAGTAGAACGTTTTGTTGCAGCAAACTGCATAGCAGAGTGGATCCAGTACAGCAGGTAGTTAGGTCAGCCTGTGGATACGCTACGCTATGCAGTTCGGCACAACAGAGATGATTTCTGTTAAATTGAAACTGTTTGGAAGCTCATGCTCCAATCGACTTTGTTCTTGCTGAAGAACACGTTTCTTTAATCTGCACACCAGAGGCGGCGAGTGACCAATAACAGTCAGGTGGACAAATACCAGAATTTCCCTTTTTAACAAGTTGATCTGTGTTTGTGTCACAGTGAACAGCGCTGCCGCGGTCAACACATCGCTGCACTGTTGTGTGTCCTGTCCACAGGGATGGGACAACCACACCGTGTTCATACTTCCATTCCAGAGTTGGGTTTTTTGTCATGTTAAATTTAATAGGTGTGTGTGTTTTAAATTTGAAGTCATAAAAGAACATCACTTTTAAATTTTTTCTAGTGTTTCGTTAGCCTCTCCTTTCAGCCCTCGTCATGAAAACCATTTGCTTTGGTCACTGCTCAGTCTGACAGTAGTGTGACTTTGTGTTTTTGCTTGTGTTACCTGTTATTCCATCGCTGTAATGTCTGCTTATAGGCCCAGATAACTTGGCTTCTGGCTAACTTTGTTTTTGTGTTTTAATTGTAGCTGCTTTCTTGACATTTGTCCCTAATTTTGTGGCCTCCTTCTCCTCCTCCAGCACATTCCTGTGGTGGGCAGTATATTTGGCGACTCCTTCTATGATCAGCAGTTGGCATTGAGGCAGACCAATGCTCTTTCTCACCAGGTGACACAGAGCGCACAGACAATAAGCAGCAATGACGTAGATGTTTTCTTCAGATAGTCCCTGACTTTATGCTTGGTTTGCAATTCTTTTAGCTGGAGCAGTTCAACATGATCGAGAACCCCATCAGCTCCACCAGCCTTTACAACCAATGCTCCACCCTCAACTACACGCAGGCGGCCATGATGGGCCTCACCGGGAGCAGCTTACAGGACTCGCAGCAACTCGGCTACAGTAGCCATGGCAACATCCCCAACATCATCCTAACAGGTAGCAACACCACAAGTCCATCAGATACACTTTTACCTCATTGTACTTGTTTGACGACGATCACATCGGACTCATTTAAACACAGCTGTGTGTTTCTCAGTAGTTTCCATCAAGTGAAAAGCATACACTTAAGTGTTTGGATGCATTTTAGTGCGTAGACAATTTCCATATCCTATCTTGGCTTTAGCTGCACCATACACGTCGTTGGGGTGTAAACATTTTCACTACGAGTAATATTGAGTTTAACTACTTTCCCAGCTTGAAATTAGCCTCTACCCTCATCTTCTTCAAGCACAAGTGAAGCCTTATGTTGAGTGACTTAAAGCAAAATGACACAAAGTGTTGCAGCAGTTGCACTATAATTTAGTTATTTATTTATAGTTAAGTGCAGGCTTTAATAACAATAACATGGTACCGTAATGATAGTTGAGATCTCTGCATGACGTCCAAAAATGTGTCTAATCGGGTGACACGAGTAATCAGATGATCACATGGGTTGAGAACAAATCCTCAGCTCAGTCAAATCTATCTGGACAAGGAGATGAAGGCAAACAAACAAAATACAGCTCTTCATTGTAAACATCCATCACAGGTTACAGACTTTGACCTACCGTACTCATGAGGGGTTATTGGTGAAATCACGGTTTCACCTCTGAGTAAAGTGGTTTAAATAATCTGGCAACCTGTATGATCGCCAGTCCACCGGTGCTTGTTGCCCCATTGAACCATTTTTTGTGTGAACCTGTGTAAAAATGTTCACATGACACTTTTCGAACCTGCCCCGTCTTTCTCAGATGTCAGTACCCACTTGTTTCTCTGATGTCACGTGTCTCAGTCACAGGAGAGTCTCCACCGAGTCTCTCCAAAGAACTGACCAACTCTCTGGCGGGCGTCGGTGACGTCAGCTTCGACGCAGACTCTCAGTTTCCTCTGGACGAGCTGAAGATCGACCCACTCACCCTGGATGGGCTGCACATGCTCAATGACCCCGACATGGTGCTTGCAGACCCCGCCACCGAGGACACATTCAGGATGGACAGGCTGTAGCGCAAGAGGCTGACTGTGGCCAAGAACAAGAAGAAAAAAACCCACACTAACTTGTGAATGGAGAGAAACAAAGGGCAGGATGAACCCTCTCCCTCGTTGCATGGCCGTCTAGCTGTCCGACCTCGCCCTCGACTCCGTGAAGCCCTTTGAAACGATGCGCCACCAAAAGACAACAGGGAAAAAGACATCCAGTGGCTTGCCGGGGAATGGCCTCGCTGTCGTTTTGAATGAGATTGGTCGCTCAGCGCTTTCGCTAGCCTGCTGTGTTTACAGTGTGCCACTACATGCCACATATATTCCAAAAACGCACATTTGACTTTTTTTTTTTTCTTTTCATATCCACTTTAATATTTTTCTTTTTGTTGATATTTGCTCGTAGCAGGAAGCTGCTAGGACATTGGGCTAAACCGTACCCGTTATACCGGCTGTGTTAAAAAACAAACAAAAAAAGAAAAATACACCACAGCCGGTTTGCTTGCACCCCGCAATCAAATGAATCGGTTTTCCCATCATGCCGTAACGGCTTTCTATTTCACACTCAAAGCTTTATTTTTGACAACCAAATGTTATTTTCATCATGTACTGTATGTTTTGATGCTTTATGTATTTATACGTTCTATTTATTTATTTGGTTAAAGATTTTATATTCCATTTCATAATTTAAATTTGATGCCAAAATGCTCTCTGTAGGCATAGTGTAAACTTGCACTGATGTAATTTGTGTCTATTTATTAATTACTAACATATTTATATATGTGTTTGTTAAGCTACTTGGTTAATGAAGGAGTGCAAAACCTCCCCATAGTTGCTCTTTCGGTGTTCGATGTGCCACTCTCTGACGTAGGACGTGGTAGACGTTGCCATGCTGCAGCCC
Source organism: Enoplosus armatus (assembly GCF_043641665.1). Taxonomy (NCBI): domain Eukaryota; kingdom Metazoa; phylum Chordata; class Actinopteri; order Centrarchiformes; family Enoplosidae; genus Enoplosus; species Enoplosus armatus. The sequence continues at coordinate 19,175,567 of NC_092186.1, forward strand.
AACGGTCAAATCAAAATATCATAGTTTTTAGCACAGCTCCAGAAAATGCTGCGTGCTCCAGAAATGGGTTGGTTCTACGCCACTTGAATTAACTTTTTCTGAGAAAATCATCAGGTATTTCTATTAAACTAGAAAGCAAGAAAAACACGTCCAAATTAATTTTCTGCCAGTGAAAAGCCAATAATATATCCAGACTGAACTTCTCTCCAGTGACGGAAGCGGTCTGTTTTTAAACACTAAAATCTTAAATCTTTTTAAGTCGTCACTGTGAAATCACCTGATTTTGCCTTACATGAGTATTCTACTGTTCTACTTAAGTGTCTAATGTGACAACGTATTTTCGTAACTTATTGTAACATTTTCTTGTATTTGAGAGGAACTTAACTTTTGGTCAGTGATATTTGTGGTTATGTTGTGTAAGATTTGACAAATCAATGTACTGTATTTTGTATCGGTACAGTTTATAGCCAAATTGTTGATGTTTTTTAAAGTGGGGCTAAAAACGACAAAAAAAAACAAAAAAAAAATCAAAGGATGGGTTTGAAGTATTTGAGAAGGAGTGCAATTATGGGGAGGCTTTTTGCTCCTTAACAGGGAAGCTCTAACAAAAATGCTAATGACCTTTGCCACTGAGGCCATCAATAACAAAAGTACCTTACAAAATAGTTTAGGGGATTTAATGGCCGATTGTATCGACCATTAAACCGTATTGAAGCGTCCAAATGGTTGTTGACACTACCTTGCCATTTCAGAGTTTATGAATATAAGTATTTTTTTTTTATTGTAGAACGTCTGTTTACTCCATTTAGTAAACTGGATGCATAAAGGCTCCGTTTAAGAAAGAATATATGTATTTATATATTTAGTATTGTATGTGATCGGCCCCGTTCCATTCAGTGTTACAAACAACAACTGGGAAAAAATGTTTACACAATGTTTCATCTGAAAATGTACATATTGATATCATCTCTAACTGCAGCCACGACACAATCTGTTTTGTCAAAACGTGCAGAACAAATTGTGTCAAATTTTAAAATTCACTTCAGATTACAATCTGCGTTGGCTTTTTGTCAGAGTTTCCCTGAGAGGTGTGTGTTTGAGTGTGTGTGAGTGTGTGTGAGAGACTGTGGGATCATGTTTAGTATATTGTAATGTTCATGTACAGATGTGCTAATCATTTACTCACCTAAAGCGCTGTTGGGAAGGTTTTCCACCCCCCCCCCCCCTTCCCGAAAAGGAATCACATTTGGTTTACTGCACACCTCTACAGTTGTACAATTTGTTTCAGTTGAAGTGTTTATTGTCTGCTGTAATCCTCCCATCAAATGTTTTGTTTGCCTCGACAGATCTGTGGTTCCTATGCAAAACGAGTCAAAAAACGACCCTTAAAGGAAAAATCCACCTCTGATGTTTTATTGTTTAACACGTTACTGAAGCTGGATTTATTCTTCTGAAACGGTGTCGTAATGGAGGCCGAGGTTTTGTCCACAGCCTGGGCTGTTTTCTCTACATGTTACGTTGATAGTGAAGACAGCTTTGAGTAATTTGAATTAAAGGGTCACTATTTTCCTTCTCAATAAGACGACTACATATTGTGATTTAGGGAGGCCATTTACAGTAGTTAATATTTGACAAAAAATGTAAATTATTACTTCAACTAAACAATGAACATCCAGCTCAGTTATTTCCTCCTTTTCAGTCGATGGACACATTTCTAATTTCAAATTAAAATGAAAGAAAAACGTAAGCTCGACCAGTTTGAGTTTATGAGTGCAGGACATCCATCAAGGGTTGCAGTGGTGCTTTGACAATCAACGAGTGAAATCGTACGCTGAACTATGAATTTATTTCCACGCCAGAGAAGCATGAATCCAGCTTTACTTTGAAATGAAGTAACATGTTTAACATGCCATGTCTTCTACTTTTTAAGTTGGCAATTCTTTCACTCTAATCCTGAAAGAACTGACACCAAACCTGATTTACAGTCGATGTTTTAGATACATGTAGTTGCTTGAAGTATCCGGACGATTGCCAAAAGAAGAAAAATAATGAACCACTAAAAAAGGTCCAGAAAAGCATGACACTTTACCAGTTTTTATTTATCTTAAGTTGGATTTTTCCTTTAAGTCACTGATACAAATGTATATTTATTCCTGAAGAAAAAAAAAATTGTGCATTGTGTTTTAGCCAAACTGATGCCAGTGATTTTGAGCTTTCCTGTCACTTCCTTCCTGTCATCCTGCTGAATACTAGTCCTTCACACTGACCTTGTACATATACGCTATAGCTGAAACAAAATGCATGACTAACCTGACAGTCAAAACCTCTATGAAGGCCTTCTATATCTCCGCAGGTTTGATTTGTGTAACATAACGCTCTCACAGTCTAAAGGGATGCATGTATGGGTTTCTCCTGTGCAACAGTTAACTCGGTTTCCTGTTAAGTGACTCTGTTACCTCCATCTCTGTATAATGCTACTTCACGAATGATAAGAGAATGTATTTTCTGTGGCTGTGTCCTAGTTTTAGCCAAATGAGCTGACGTTCTGGAGTTCGTGGTCCCGTCACAGTCGGACTTCTCTCTCTCTCTGCTCTTCAGTCGTCTGTTTTTCTTCTCTGAGGAATCGGACTGTTGCCTGTTCCGCTCTCTCCCTCTCTCTCTTCCTCTTCCTACTGTAGCATCTCACCGCGTACGAGTATAAACGGCCGATTCTCGTACGGGCCCGGCCCCCTCCTCTCCGTCAGCACGACCTTTTGGCTTTCTTGGGGGGAAAATGGAACCAGGTTCTGTCTTGCAAGGATTTGCAGCTTGGCACGTGCACTGATCGTTTGCATTATGTGGACTTGAATCTGCTGCATTACGCAGTCAACTGCATGACATGATAGACACGTTGAGCTAATTCTCATCCCATGTTATGTACAGGAGTCTGATCTAGCTATGCTGAAGTGTGTTTTAAGGCATTCGATATGATTGTTTTATGTTGTTGCTGCCTATCATGTCAAGTTTTGGACTGGTGTAATTCCGTCTTTTTTTTTGTTTTCTGTTTTCATGCAATGTTTAGTCCACTAGTTGCTTCGCACTTTATTTGTGAGTTCCTGGCTTTTGAGCAGGGACTGTTCTGCCCCATGTGAATGCTGACTGTTTCCCTCCAGATGTATAATCCGGAGATATTTTCATGTCAAAGAAAAGATGAATTCTCTATTTTCCTTTGTAAACTATATTTTGGCTTGTCTTGTTTTTTTATCAGTGAAGATTTTAGGGGATGCAAAACTAGAAAGGGCTTACTCCAGTGCAGCTTATGCTCCCGTGTTGGAAAAGAACGGCACTCCGAATGTATTTCTTTGTTGGTCACCCCCCCCCACACATACGCATACCACCAGGCATGAAAAATCGCATCCAGTTTGAGCGAGTCACTGTTCTTGCAGTGACACCACATTGGCTTTAGGAGTTAGTTGCAACCTCAATAATACTCAAGTGAAGCAGTCTTCATCTTGACTCTGACCACACATGCTACCAGAGTACCGTACGGTGCTGCAACACAGTCTAGTGAAATTGGCTGGAACTCTTAAAATGCAGGTTACATGTTTTTAGACAGAAAGAAGAATGAAAACTTGTCAAACAACTCTTCTGCCGTACGCCATGCTTTATCTGCCAAGTTAGATGAAGCATGTTGTGCTGGAGAAGAGTTGTTAAGACACTAAAGCTCACACTGGTCTGCACCTGCATGGCGACATGTGTGACAAAGGTATTAGATGCCCTTTTTTAATTGGGTTTGCCAACGACAACACTGGTAAAGATTCGAGTTCAAGTTAGGCAGCTAATACACCTTTGATTAAAGTGAGGAAATAAAAAAAAAAACAAGGCAGTTAGTAGGGTGAAAAAGTCAACTTTGTTCTGCAGAGTTGAGGTCACCTGTTTGATACTTTCTTGGTGGGAAAACATTTACCTCTCACGTGTAGAGCATGAATTTGCATTTTGAGACTTTGCGCTAATTTCACAAATATTTGAGTCTGAAACACGGAAATATGGAACGCAAACTTTTTCAGGCTAATGAGTGAAAGCCGGAAGTCCATTTTCCAAACAGATAAGATGAACAAATCACCTCACCTATTTTTGTTTTGACTCGTCTGCTTGTTTCAGTCTGAGACACCACTTTGCTTGCATTACTTGTCAGCACAGCCGGTGTGTGTTTTAAAAAGCAGTGCCGCTGAATGTTGTCCCAAACTGAATCAGCAGACGAGTGTAGCTCGAACAGGAGTCCTGTGTTTAAAGGTGTCACTTAAGTCCCAGGATGAAAGGATGAAAGAGTTGTTGCTCGGTCTTTACTGCTTGTTCCCAGAGTGTTTTAGGTCTGACTAAAATCTCCCTTTAATAACACGGGGTTTTCTGAACGACTCTACAGGTCTCTCTGGAAACACAGTTTAAGTTCCACTTAAAGCTTATAGTGAGAATCGCATTATATCACTGTTGTCCTGTAAGTCGTAGTAAAAGATCTGTAGCTATTTATTTGTTGCCATGTGATTCTCCTTATGTGACCATTTGTTTATAAGATGAAAGAAAAATGTCAATTAAATTGAATGTGGAAGACAGATTTTCTCTGCACATAGTCTTGATTTGCAGAATATGCCGATTAAAAAAAAAAAGCAAAACTGTCCGATGTCATTTTACAACATCACAGCGTGTTGCTGTGGACGTGCATGGTGTTTCAATCCTGTTGTATATTGTCTTTGCTATCGTTTCTATTTTGTAATCTGTATTTCCAAATGCAAAATTTAAAAGATTATTTTGGATATGTGCATGCTTGTGAAATGTTCAGAATGTTGATTTCCACTAAAAACTGTTGAGTTTGAAAAAAGTCACGTCTGTTACTTAAAATCAAATGTTTGACCCTTTTTTTTTGGCAGTGTAGATATTGTTATGATACGACATCGCCATTAACACATTTCATTTATAGAGCGTTTCTCTGGATATTTAGAGACAAAAATATATTCCTCCCAGTCTTTTTTTTTTGCCATCTGACATGTTTACAACTACCTCTCAAATTAAATGTCATCATTGCTGATAAATTAATATTCTATAATCATTTATTAAAGAATCAGTATTTCTATTGAAGATGCAGCTGTGCAGCCATAGTACATTTTACATCACACTCTGCAGAGTTTAAATTCATCCAGATACTGCACGATTTACCAAAATCCACATTTATTCATTAGTGACAATGAATTCTTTGCAATAGTTCGTCTTTCAAATGTATACATGATTATTATTTTTTAATTATTAATGACAAAGTTCTGTTTGATAACAACTAAACAATTCAAACAATTTGTGTTATAATAATAATAATTATTATTATTATATAATAGTTTTTACTGCTGTGTGTCCTCTTCTGTAGGAGATTAAAGCCGATCAGTGTTTACTTCAGAACTGAGGAGATTTCAATCTCATGTGGTTGACTTTTTATAAATGTTTGCAAAGTGATGATTTTATTTCTGATCCCAGTTCTGTTTTGGAAAGTCTTCCCAGAATTCCCTGGTGCTCGTTTGTTGTCGTCAGACTGCCAGCTGGACCTGCTGAGCTCTGTAGGTGTCAAAGTCCTCAGGAAGAGTGTCTGCAGAGAAACAACAGGAAGTGAAATCACTGTTTAGTTGTCAACAAGAAGCGGGAAAATGTCTCTACTTTGCATTTACATTTGGCTTTTTCCGGCACATATAAAATGCTTTAACACACCCAAATTGATCAGAATGTGCTCTCAGTTTTTTGTTTAACACAGGAGTAAAATGTAGAGGCATGCTGACTAACCCTTCTTTAATCTTTTCATGCAATTTTTGTTATTTACAACTATGCAGCTCTGGAATAACTGAAGTTCCCTTAGCAGTTGTTCATTTGTTGAAAACACATTAATGCTTAGTTAAAATCTTCCTTCTTGTTTTATTTAGTACTTAAATGAGACTAATAACAGGGCCATTGAAAAATGAAAAATCAAAGGCATGTAGCTGTAAAGCAGAATGTAAGTGTAAAATTAAAAATATATTGTGGTCGAAGGAATGGAGAGCACTTCGACGCCCGACTCACCGTTGCAGCGGTAACGCAGGTTGGCCCAGATGATGTTCTCCTGGGAGAAGCAGAAGACTCCTAGTCGACCTCCTCTCATTGTGGCGTCTATGATGACGCCCGTGTCTGCCACCATTTGAGGACCCTCGTAGAAGCGGACTCTGCACAACAACAGAGAGCAAGTAACAACAAATGGATTCATGATTTGTAGGCTTGTTCATAAACAAGATGATTTAGAAGCAGCTGGAAGGTATATTTTTTCTCAAAGCCTTTGTGCTAAGCTAGGCTAAAGTGAATGCACAGAGATGAAATTTGCTTTTATATATATATATATATCTCATCTAACTTACTCCAAACAAGTCTTTTCCCTAAAGTCATCAGTACCTGATGTATCCGTCAGCGGGTCGATGCTGCAGGAACCAGCGGTACGAAGTCTTGTCCTTCCAGCCAACATTGCGAGCGTCTTTCCACAGAAGCTTGACCTGGTCACTTGTGTCACCAGTGTGCCACAGAGCGTTCCTCAGGTTTTCACCAGGACCCGTGTTGGACTTGACGGCCTTTTCAAAAAGATAAATAACAAGAAGTCTGAGTCCTTTGATTGCAGTAGATCAGTTGGCAGATCATGAATGTTTGTGTGTCTTTAAAACTTGTAATGCTTCAGGAAGAACTGAATATTGTTGACTTTAAACACACTTGCACTGAGGTAGTTTAGACATAAGCAGATACTGGTGTTTCAGCACCCCTTTTTGATAAGGCACCATATATAAAAGGTTTATAAGCTGTAACTGGCTATTATTGACTAATGCTTTACAGCCAGGTTGTGGGAAAAAAAACATGCTTTTCTTATTAGCTCTTTAATTCATTAACCTCTCTGGACTTTTGACCAGAATCCATTTATAAACATCTTATTAACGTTTACAACTGCAGACTTGACGGATTATTGAGAGAATAATTGCAGTGACTGATTTCTCTGATTGAGGTAAGTTGTTGAACAGTCCATTTGAGGGGTCTCCCCAATGAATTAGAGTTCAGTCTGCTGGCGGAGGATTTTTCACAACCTGGCAACCCAAAAGTTGTCGTTATAGTGGCTTACAACTGATCTATAAAGCATCTATAAATTATTTATTAGCCTTTAATTACAGCGTAGAAACCCTTAAATGCTATAAATGGTGCCTCATCATAAAGTGGTACCTGTCTTTCTTATAACTAAACTGATAAACAGTTGAATCAGTTTTTCTCTGTGGCAGAACGGTGGACTACCTTCAGTTGGATGCCTGGTTCTGCCACAGCCCTGAACGGGTTCGCCTGCCAGTAGATCTGTTCCACCTGCTTCCACATCACCACGTAGAAGCTGGAGCTGTCCTGGTACCCGAAGATAAATCCTGCGTAGTCGTCGTCCGTTACCGTGTTTACATGAAACGTCCCTTCAAAGTCCACGCCGCTGAAAGCAGTGTAACCTGGTGGAGACATGGTCTCACTCAGCTGTCACTGGGTGTCTTAACAAGTGCTGTTTTAAAGTACAATGTAGAATTTATTGAAACTTGGAACGCCATCTAAATTTGCCTCACTTACATTTTGCGTTTTGTCCTGATGTGTGGGAAAAGTCTTTACATGGAAAACCAGAGACGTTACACCCATTCTCCCCATCAAATAAACATTTGCGGCTTTCAAAAGATGGAGAACTCTAAAGCTAGAAAAAAGATTTACCCATAATACCCCTTTTTTTCCCTGCATTTGTGATTTAACTAAAACCATGTGTACCTTGCTTCTAATTTAGTACAAATATAGAGTAACTTCCTGAAATTGACAACATTAAAAACTCATATAAATCTAATAACAAGTTCCCTTCTTACAATGCTATAGCATTTACCTGACATTATTTTCTATATTTCATTTTCAAATGCCAAAACGAAGTGGGCCGCCCATTTAAAGTACATGCACTCAGGATACTGTAAAGCGCTTTAAGATTTCCCTTTAAATTGTTCGACATTTTGAGGAATGCACTTATTCACTTTCTTGCTGAGCGTTAGATGAGAATGTCATGTCTGTGCACTAAATATAAAGCTACGTCCAACAGCTGCTTAGATTTTGTTACCTTTTGGAGCTGAGTCCCCTTGTTTCCAGAGTATCTTAGAATCACATCTGCCTTTAATTTTCATCAGTGATGTGTCAACCAACTACAAGTCGTTCTCTTAGATACCCACAGGAAGGAAATGAGGGATATACATATATATATATATATATATATATATATATATATATATATATATATAGCAAATGGACCAGTGACATCATCATCTAATCACATTCATGTGTGTCAAGATATCCTTCAATTAAAAAACATTCATATAAATAGACCTACAAGTATAATTCAAAGGAGTCTTGCACAAACTTTCAATGAATAAGTCACAATAAAAACATCAAACACTCATCTTTTTGCTTTATATATCTCTCATTTCCTTCTCGTGGGTATTTGGGTGTTTGAACTATTCCTTTAGATAGCTGATATAATGCTCTTACCAACAGCCAAGCCAGGATCACTGTTCATAGTCTGGACAATCTCTCTTCCCTGTGGATTTAAGAGAAAGTTAATCAAACTGAAGTGAGAACTGAGAAGAAGTACATAACAAACAAAACAGGAACAAACACTTGACCTGGTTCAGCACCACCCAGTTGGGGTCGATCTGTGCGTCTCCCTCCGGATCTAAAACGACGGTCTGGTACTCCCTGAAGTCAGTGAGGGCGACCTCTGCGTTTTCTGGACAAACGTCGATGGTGTCGATGATGGTGTCGTTGTCGAAATCCCTCTCGCACACATTACCCACACCATCACCTGAGAAGAAAAGGAGTGTCTTAAGAGCAAAACCGTGTCTTTATTTGTTCATTTCACCAGACGTATGAGAAACTTTAATAATTTCTACAGTAATAAGTCAGTGGCATTACTCACCATTAGAGTCCTCCTGCAGAGGGTTGGGGATCAGGCGGCAGTTGTCAGGACCAGGTGGCAGCAGGTCTGGGATGCCGTCATTATCGTCGTCATCATCACACTCGTCTCCCTGGCCGTCCTTGTCGGTGTCCAGCTGGGAGCTGTTGATGACAGCTGGACAGTTGTCCCGAGAGTCCTGGTGACCGTCTCCGTCACTGGACGAGAGAGAGACTTTTACTGGCACTTGCAGATTTTTGGGCTCCAGTACACTCATTACACAGATCATTAAAAATGAATGATGTGATTGATGAGGTCACACAGTACCTGTCCTTGTTGGTGTCACAGGGGTCTCCAATCAAGTCGTTGTCCGCATCTGTCTGAGAGGGATGAAATTAATTATTGTTAGTATGAAATGAAGTCTGTATGACACAACATGTAGTAGCTGCAAAGTGACACATTTCTGTTGCTGAATTTTAAGCTTTTGTCCAGTCGGTTTTTTTTTTTGTGATAACTCAAAAAAATGATTTGCTTTTTGCTCTTTAAGGTCCTGATAAAATACTTTCTGAATCAGCTCATTACTACGAGGGATGAGGTCCTTCATGAACACAACCTTTTTTTGCCAAAGCTACAACAGAGATTTCTGTATGTGTGTGAATCAAAATGTGGAATTGTTTGCGTGTTACTGTCAGTCAAATCTGAACAAACCAGACCCACAGTCCAGGTGAAGCAGATTAGTTTAGTTTCAAACTTGATTTGAACTGTGATTGTTGTGTATGTAGTCATGAAATCTGATAATTTGATATTTGAAAGATTTGTTGATGAAATTTTTAGGGGCTTTAATTCCTCTTCGCTTAAGTTTTTGCTAAATTTGCAACCTTCCACTTAACTCTGCATATCCTATTTGTGCCGTATTCATTTGTTTTAGTCTGTCTGAAGAGTTAAACCTGTATGTACTTTATCTTCATCTCACCAGACTTACCAATCAAATGAACTCAAACACATATTATTGATTTAGAGGCGACACGTGTTGATGAGTAGTTTGTAAAAGAGATTTCTGACCTGGTCAGGGTTTGGGACATAAGGACAGCTGTCGCAAGCGTCTCCCACTTTGTCGCCGTCACGATCTTTCTGGTCAGCGTTGGGAACCCTTTTGCAGTTATCCAGGTAATTGGGGATTCCTGAGATTAAAGTGGGCATCAGTGAATGTTCAAGTTCTCATCTTCAGCTCTGGTATTTGTTTTTGATATATAGCCTTAATTTAGTTGTATGTGCTGTATGGGTCAAAGAACTACACAATCATAAGTCATATTAAGTGTTTACAGTGGTACAATAAATCAAATGCAGCATTAAATTTACTTTTATCCACTTTGAAATTGATTAGTTGTTCATAACTCAAAACATCAATACTTAATACTTAAAAAAGTCTGTACTGAAGTGACAGTGTATAGAAAATATGTAGAATACTCACCATCACCATCAATGTCTTCATCACATTCATCACCATATTTGTCTACGTCTGTGTCTTTCTGGTCGTTGTTTTTGACGGCGCGGCAGTTGTCGCAGGCGTCGCCAAAGTCGTCCTCATCAATGTTCCTCTGGTCCACATTGGGCACCAACACGCAGTTATCCTGTAAAGACGCTATTTTAGCCTCAGTGATGGTAAAGACATAGATGCACACAAGCTTTTTAAAAATTTTTATTTCCTATTACTGTCTTTTATGCATGAACCTGTGTGTTGAGGATCCCGTCCCCGTCTGCATCCTCATCGCAAGCGTCTCCCATTCCATCACCGTCTGCATCTTCTTGACCAGAGTTGGGCACAGTGAGACAATTATCCTATAAAGACAAACTCACTATTAGAGTAGACGACAAGAGGGGAAACTATCCAGATTCAAAACAGGTAATAACAGTGTTTGATATACAGTGTTATTGATCAGTCTCTCCTACCATGAAGAACATCAATTCAAAAACTGCTCCAACTAAACAGAGTAAGTTTCAGTTTTGAATTATTGTATCCCATGATGGTGATGTCATTATCTGTGTCTGTATCTGTTCAACCAACAAAATGATCTGTCTCTGTCTCTGTATTTGGATAGAAGACAGAAAGTGGGCATGGTTTACATTCAATTGGTCAAATGTTGTATCTTCTAACCTGATATTCATTGGCAATACAATTGTTGTGCCTTCAAAGCATCAAATTGATTTAATTTTGGCATATTATTAATGTTGAAATATATTTCCACATCCTCATACTCTCTCTCTTTCTATTATTTCTTTACGAATAATAACGAGCAACTTTGAGAAGAAGAAATGTTTCCATTGCATTATTTGTGCTTTCCCAAATGGGAATCGGATTTGGGTACATCCATAGTTTCTAATAAAAGACTTTCTAATAAAAGATAACTTTATGTACTCTACAAAGGTACAATTTCTCACCAGGTATCACAATATATAATATATATATTACCACATCTACAATGTGAATATTCTATTCTTTGCAGATGACTAAATCGTGATAGTTTATATTAACGACTGTTTTTGTGTCACTAATTTTCAAAGATTTCTCACGGACATAAAAGAGACTCACCTTGTTACAGTTCTTTTCAGGACAGTCCAGTTTTTCATCGGGGAAACCATCGATGTCAATATCAGGCCCGCAGAGGTAGCCGTTTCCAGCCCATCCGACTCCACACTGTGAGGATGGATGAAGTTTTACGTGTTGTACAGACTGTTTTCATTGGCCCTGTTATGTACTGCATACATTACCTTAAGTGATCAAACAGATCTTGATATCAGAACATCTGGTTTCTCAAAGTTATACATTTCAAAGAGTTGGGTCATAAATGTTTAAACTACTTCATGATGTTTTTAGCAGCTTTGTACAAACTCTATAACTTCTATATTTAAAGTTGTACCTGACTCTCATTTAGAAGAACTTCAAATAAGTGTGGCAGTAAATTAAGTATAATTGTCCCCATTTTACACAAGCAAATGATCGTAAAGGGTCAAAGACAGAGTACTGTTACAAAAGATACTCCTGTTATACACATGATTTATTATGATAAAGACGAACTTTCTTTAAAGCTGTTACTCTGAGATGTTTATGTAAAAGTACACACTGAATCAAGACTTAGATAAGTGGATAATGAAGATCTTCACACTTTACGATCATAAAACATTTAAATCCCTCACTCCCACTGGAAAAGTGTAGCGAAACTGCCCACTTTTGCTTTGACAAATATAAACTCAGAACAAGAAGTAGAAAGTTTATTGTATTCACCTGACACTCGATTGCACCCTCTCGATGGACGATGCACTCGGCGCTGGCATGGCAGGGGTTGGGTTGGCCATTCCCACAGGCTCTCTCCGGCTTACAGCCTCGTCGCTGATCCCCAACATAGCCCGTCTTACAGGGACCGCACCTGAACGAGCCCTGATGACACACAGAGGAAACTGACCCATCATATCACTGATCCTGCTCATATATTAGTATTCTTGTGGAAACATAGACGTTGCAGGGCTATGGTCAAAGCCTGTGTTTTTGTCAGCTGCATTTTCAAAACATGAGAGTGGCATGGATGGATGATACGAGTTCATCCTGTGTCTCTGCTTGTAATATTTGTTCTGTTGCAGCACAATAATTACTAATAACACGCAGCATGACACAGTGTGACATGCAATTAACCTGCGAGGTTGCTGTTGCTGGGGCCTTAAAGGGCACTGAGGCCAGAAGGGATAAAGGTAAATTCTAAGATGTAATGTAACAGTAGCGAAAGTACACAAGAGTAATAAAATCGAAAGAAGCAAACTGACTCAGTTATACAGAAATATCTATGTAAAGTTAGCCAACATTAGCAATCATAAGCTAGCGGCCATACCAGACCAAGTAAGGCCATAGTAACAAAGTCTAACTTTAAGCTGTGTTTTTGTTAATTTACACCTGTCTTTATTCCTGAGAGCTCATGGAGAATTGACATTCCCTCTGCTGAGTTTGTATTTTCAGCATTCTTCTGTGGATGTATGGGCTCTGGGTTACTTCTGTATATAAGCAGCAGATTTCCCTCAAACATGACCGTCAGTAATTTGATTCCTCGTGTTTATACTCACAGGGGTGTTCATGCAGACAGAGTTCACCACACAGCCTCCATTGTTGGAGCCTTCACACTCGTTGATATCTTTGCACACCTTGACAGGACAAACAGGCAGAAAGAACAGTCATTAACTTCAGTGTGCGTCCACATCATGACCGGAATAAGAAACAAATGAAGTGCAGCAGAGTGAAGAGACGGTCCTGTATTGAGGTGGTGCTGAAACAGACCAGTGCACGCTGTTTGACACACTGCATGTACAGGAGAGAGTGAGGAGGTGCTGCTGATGTAGAAAGGAGGTGGTGAGAAGACAAACATGTTGAGGTGCAGAGGGGAGGGTTTCTTAAAATGAAATCTATCAACAATCTCAAAACAATCTCAGTTAATTCAGCATCTTGACACTTTTCACAGTTAATTGGTCAAAGGTTGCTTAGCAGTTACTGCAGGTGACTAATCAGTCTTAATCTTCAATGTCAGACCTCGTTTTTTCATATGATATTGATATAATTATGTTGTAATAGTTCATTTCAAATGTGTTATACAATACTAGTAATAGAACTACTACCACTGCCAGTATTACTACTACAACTGAAATAATAACATTCATTTATTATCTGTGTATAAATTATACTAAACTCAAGGTTCACTTACTGGCTTTAGCTTAAGAAGGTGGTAGGACATGGTGAAAAGGCTGGTAAGTGAACCTTGAATTTAGACTATTTTATCACAGATATGTGTTCCCACTGTCAAACTGAATCTCCACACTTTGTTTTCTTATTTTGTTGTAGTGATAGTGGACAAAATAACAAAGTGGTTAAGAGGAACAGAACAGTGTTTGTGTGTGTTCACGGCGCTGACCTGTTTGTTGGCGGTGGCGTAGGCGAGGCCGACACCCTGGACCTGGGGGCCGGTGTACCCAGCAGGACAGGAACCACAGCGGAAACCCGGGGAAGTGTTTATGCAGCGCACGCCCATGTGACACGGCATCACAGTACACTGCAGACAGCAAAGACACAGAAACACACATCAAGATGCTGATCTTATTAAATAATGGTATTAAAGAGCCCGTACACCCACACACTCATCATCACTTATTCATGCTGATTAAATCTCAGGTTCAAGTTGGGCGGAACTATGCTGGTAATTACGTGACATCACTAAACTACATGAACCAATAAGAATGAAAGACATGTAACTCTCCCATCCTAACAGGTGCAACAAACCTGATAGGAGGGTTTTGTACACACCCATGGGTGAAAAGTCACTTGTACTGTTGAACCCACTGGGAATCAAGATATAGCTATGCAGCTTTATTGAATGTTCTGCTGCAGATTAAACTACCCAAATAGTTGAAATGAGTACAACCATAAACATACAGAAGTAAAATGCAACATACACATTAATGCAGCAGTAATATTCATACATGATAGTAAAACACTGACAGGAACTATTATGTTGTAAACTGTCATATCTCTGCGTACCTCATCCACATCAGTGCAGTGGGTCCCGTTGCCCTCCATGCCGTCAGGACAGGGTCCACACTTTATACCCTGAGGTGTCTCCTTACACTTCACCCCTGGGTGGCAGGGGTTGGGCACACAGGAGGGACGAGGCTGCATTCCTCCCATCCCTGAGGAGAGAGAAGGTCAACTATCCTCTGTCTCAGCACATTGAAGTATCTTTTAACACAGTTTGTTCTGCTGACTTATGTACAGCATATCATCGCATCCAATTTGTTGTGACGGATTCTGTAGTATATTGGCTTTATATGAGGATATGAAACTTATAAACATATATAAATATTGTTGTTTCTCAGTATTACTCTTATGTACAGGTTCCTATGCCAGTTTTAAAAACTTTGGGAAAAGAGTATCAGTTGAAGAACTGTGTTGAAAGGTACGAAAATTAGCTGTCAAAGCTCCAAATTCAATAGAAAAATGTCTTGAGAAAACATTGAATATTAAAATAGAAAAATGTGTGTGTTGTGAAAACAATTGTGTAAGTAAAGCACTAAAAAAACTCACCACAGGCTTCACACTCCATCACTGTGTTCTTCAGGAATACGATCTCTTTTATCTGGAAAACACAATCAATCAGTTGCTCAGTTTTTTGTCTCGAGCTGATCAAACTGAATCTAATCAGCCTTCCAGGTTTATTAAATGGACGTCTGCTCACTACTGAAAGAGCTGCTGACATATGAGTTAAATTTATTTTATATTAGGCTATTTACCTACATAAAAAGCAGGATTTATTGGGACTTAATAATCGGTTCAGTTACACAAAATGTAGAACATCATCATTATTATGAATAGATGCATATTAATGTCATTCTTGATGTCAACATTTTAAAGTGTTTTTTAACCTGTTGTTTCAGAAGCTCTTTAATCTCAGCCAGTGCGAGGTTCGTCATTTTAATCTGACTGATAATTTCTCCATCTGAAAAGAAAAAAATAATCATTACAACCATTTCAAGAGATACGCAACAGAACAACAGGTACTATAACCAGCTGATTTACACTCTTAGTGACAGAGTCCACACATACACCAGGTTTTAGCTGTGAACTCTGGTTAAGTAAAGTATAAGACAAATTAGCTTCAACATTTACTTAAAATTAAAAAAGTAAAAGCACTCATTCTGGCCCATTTCATAATAATATATGTTATTGTATTGTAATTATTGATGCATTGATATGTACATTACTTTAATGTTGAAGCTGGTAAAGGTAGAACTCATTTTAATTACTTTACATACTGCTGATTAGCTTGTGCATTTCACCAAGGGATCAATTAAGTCACCTTTATCCATAAAAATACATCATAATTTATTTGTTGATTATATTTTGTATTATTAATCTGAATCTGCAAAGTAACTAAAGGCATCAAATAAATGTATTGGAGTAAAAAGCATAATGTTTACCTCTGAATTGGAGTGGAGTAGAACTATAAAGTAGCAGAAAATGGAAATAGTACTTGAGTAAATGTATTTAGTTACTTTCCACCACTGCCATTAACTGCAGGCTGGTGTGGCTGCTGGTTTCAATGAGTAAAATTAACAATGCTAAAACATTTTAGGATAACTAAATTGTGAAGTAAAGTGGTCTGAATGACAAATGCAGAAATACAACCTGGAGAAGAAGGAGCTGCATCAGAGGCACTGATGAAGGCCCAGATAATATTGTATTGAGTGTGTGTGTTTGTGTGTGTACAACATGCAGAGGCACATATGTAAGTAAGACACATGTCTTTGTACCTCATCTTCAGTCTTCCTGGCTGAACATCAGGGACCAGAAGCAAATATGGACATGTACAACACACGTCCTCCTGTACAACACACATGTCCTCCTGTACAACATGATCCACTGCCTGTCAGATACCAAGTCTAATACCTGATGTTCCTCAGTCACCACAGGCCTCATTTGTATCCACTACCCACGCATTCACTGGAGTCAGAGATGTGTTTTATTGCATCTGCAAAATTGATTTTCCAGATATGGATCTATTAGTCTGGATTTCTGTGCAGATTGTCCTCTTTCAAACATCTGTCAACTATTCAACAATAACTGTCCAACAGCGTGGAAAAAAAACTATGTAGCTTTTGAAATAAGAAATAAAACAATCCTCCTCTTAGAAAAAGTTTGATTCAAAAACAATAAAACACACAGTTACTCAAATCAACACACTCTGGAGTTTGGTCTGGTGTGACCACCTGGTTATGGTGGCTAATGTTAGCCAACTTAATTGTTGTGTAACTGACATTACTAAGTCAGTGTATTGACTTTATGACGTTTTAACAAGTTACAGATTTCAATGGTTTTATTCCAAAAGTAAAACAAGCAACGGACTCAAGAGAATCTTCAAAAATGAAGGAAAATTCAGTGTAGCTGAGTCCGAAATCACTCCCTATTTACTACATAGTGCTCTGCATTTACTGTCCGCCATTTTATTTGAGGCTCAGTGAGTAAATCTATCCACTGTGTAGTGGCCTCCAAAATTCCCACAATGGAAAGAAAAAGGTAGCGCCATGGCAAGGACACTGCTTTCTGCTATGAATCCCACAATGCAATGTGTCACATTTAATAAATGTGAAAATGACCATTGTGCAACTCAACATCTGTCAGAGATGATGACATGACAACATGATTTAATGTGCTGCTTGTACTAATTGACCCAAAGACCCCCACCCACTTCAACCACCACCCCTTCCCCCAGAGGAGCCATACAAGGGGCAGAAGTCTCCTGAGCGTGAAGCGCAGGAAATGTGGTCTTCCCATCAGTAGCGACTCTGTTTACTGAATGGATTCCACAGCAGAAAGAAAATATACTGGAAGTAAATCACTCTCGCTGCTAATAGAAATGTAAACGAGGCAACAGAAAGCTCACAGGGATTGATTTTCCTCATTGTGTGCAAGAACGGTTATGTAGTCAGAAAAGCTTTGCACAGAAACAGGTTATATACGTATTTGAATTATGAAATACTGATGAAAAGAGAGGAACATTAAAGTAAACAAATACATTTTCTCAAAAAGAAAATCCTAATTCAAGGATCTTTCGTACATCTGTAACATTCATTTTCATCCATTTTAGACATTTTGCTTTGCTGTTTCTCTTTTTTCACAAATTCTATACTATATAGTATATATATGCTATAATATACTGGACTGAATAACAGTTGTCAATTTACATCCATGCAGTTGTATTTAGAATGTTTCATAATTCATATTAATCAATGTAAATTTATGCTACTTTTCTACTCTTGAATGGGAGCACCTGTAACTGTGTAATTTCCCCCCAGGGATCAATAAAGTATTTCTGATCCTGATTCTGTTTCTGATGTAAACAGTGGGGAATGCCAGTGGCAACTTCGTTCATCAATGCTTCTCTGGCAAACATCTAACTAAGAAAGATCTGCCAAGTTTCATCTTGTTGTTTCCCACCTATATAATATAAAACATGTTCTCACCTCTCTGTCCTGCTGCAGTGTGTCCTCCCATGCAGAGCGCACAGGTCAGCACCAGAAACCCCAGCATGGTTCAATCTGCTGTTCAGGTACAGCGGCAGTGGCGTCTCTTCTCTCTCTTCTGCCTTCAGCTCAGACTCAGCACTCCTCCTGCAAACCTGGTTCAGTCTTTTCTCCCCTTGCTTTGGTTTTTATACCCCCCACTCCCTCCACCTCCCCCTCCCTGGCTTTCATCCCCGTCCGTTCCCCTAAAACTCCTCTGCAAACCATTATTTGGGGAAGTCCAAGAAACGGGGATAATAGTTTGATTGCACAACACATTACACCCCCACATATAACACATGCATCAACTCTGTGTTTTCTGTTTAAATGATTCATTTTGGCCTTAACTTTACACCAAAAGCACAATATGGTTGGTTGGTGTCCAAGTTAGAAAGCTTCATTTTTTAAATATTTTTTATGTCACTTGGTTGTTTTATTGGCTCACTAAGTTCAATAAGCTCTTCAGATGTCCATCTGGCTGATTCATTTGTTGTTCAGTTGGTTCTTGGAAACTATAATCTGGTCTGTTTTAACATTTGACCAACATGTATGAATTTTGAATATTCAGGAGGTTCAAAAAGTCTCTTTTTAACTTCATCAGTGTCATCTTCATCTTCATACCTAAACTGCAGGAGAATTTATGTCTCCATACACACTGGAAAGATTAGTTCAAGTATTAAATAATTAGTAAAAGACTATTTTGAGAAGAAATTCAACAACTTAAGAATGAACCTTTATGTGCTTTGTTTTTTGAGAATGTTAGTTATTTGCTTCAACATGTGACCCATTTATTTTAAACACATTGTAAACTTTGTGTTTGATGTGCTGCATTACAGAGTAAGTTGTTTCTGCAAGCCAGTTAGCAGTCACACAGTCACATTAGCTAATTATCAGTGAAACTCGCTTCACAAAAGGTTTACAAAGGTACAATGTTTCCTGTTCAGTCGCCTCTGACATCTGAATGAAGTAAGAAAGAAACAGCACAACTCAGTTTTTACGTAAAATCAGAAAACAAAAAACAAAAGCTTCAGATCCAGTCTGGATTTTACAGCAAACCCATGTTTACTGGTTCATGATTACAAATACATTAAATTTTTTACTGTGTGTGTGTGTGTGTGTGTGTGTGTGTGTGTGTGTGTCAGTAATGGGCTCAGCAGATGTTGGTTACATTCCTGGCAGTGAAGGTTTTGGGGTTTTTGGTCCAGATCACCTTGATAAGCTCTCACCACCTCCACTCTCGCCAACTCGCTGCCTTGCCCAAAGGAGCAGAGAAGTCTCAGTCTGGACCTCCTCCTCTGGAAAAACAAACACAGCAGCTCGTTTCTGTCGTCACACTGGAGACCTGAACGCTTTCCTCTGAAGTGGAAGAAATTACACATCTATCCTCTTTAAACAGCAGGAAATTAATGTTTGTAGCAATGTGAAGTCAGTAAATTAATTTAATCCTAATCGGTTCAATAATGTGTTTTATCGAAGGACGGAGGGAACCATCAGTGAATTAAAATCCCTTAACATATAGTTTCCCCTTTTAGTAGCTTTATGGTTGTTAAAGTTACCTTACTCCACACTGTCTGACAGCATCATATATATTCTTCAAGTTTGAAAATGAAAGAAATCTGGAAGTGTGGGGTTAGAAAGTGAGATTACCAGAACTGTTGTAGCTGCTCCTCATCTCTGCTTGATGTTAGCGTCTTGAGGCTACATTAGCTAGCATACTAGCAATCTCTGACCGAATTTTGGTCGAGTTGCATTGTGGGTAATGTATGCACCAGATTTTAACAAGGAGGAAGGATGCATGGAATAAAAATAGACACATGTCTGGTTCTGCTGCATTGATTTTGATATTTTTCTGCCCATCCATGAACTGTCCATCATGTGTCCGACAATGTACTCTTTAACACTAAGTGTTGAGCAACAGTTTTAAACTAGTTTCAACTAGTTTTTGTAACTGCATCCTTTTAATGTGAAATGCAAACTTAGTTTTAAGCGCTCTCCCAGTGCTTTTAAATTCTACCACTTTCGACAGCATCAAAATGTAAATGTGTCAGTTGAAATGCTCAAATGTTGACCTTTTTTTCAGATACTTACTGTATTATTTTAGTTCGTGTAGTGTTTCATCTGTATCTCCTACAGAAATGATCCAGTTTTATCGTGAGTATCAATAACTTTCATGTCATAACCTAATACTGAAAACAACGTCGCCAAAGAGGATCAAATCTTCAGAATTGGTTTCTGTGTGTGAGCTCCAGCGGTGCTACAAACGTAACCAACAGATCTTTTACCTCCCTGATCTTCTCTGCTGCTGCGAGGAATGTTGAGGTTAAAGGTTGAGTGTAACAACCTCCTGCAAAGTTCATTAGTGATGCTTTATTGCCTGCGCTACAAGAGTTTGTCTACATGGCAGGGGGGCTTCCAGGTTTTTCAGGACGTGACCTCAGGTTGACCTCAGACCTTTCCTGTCACCTCCCAACAGCCTCAGAGTTACATAACAGAGCGTTTTATGAAGACATATGTACTGCTAACTGCCGACTGATTCCTGGACCAGCGTTGCTCTGTGCAAGTGCAATGTATAAACAGTCTTAAGTGTTAGAAACTGGTCTTAGCTGCAATATAACTGAAGAGAGCTCCAGAGTGAGAGTTTATAACCCAGTTAAGAGTCACCGGCAGATGGCTGCATGATGGCACAGAGACAGAGGCTTCACACTTTCCAACAAAGAGATATTTTGGAAAATATATTTTGGAAACACATAATTAAGTTTGTAAAAATATAAAAGGTCTGTCCCAGTGCTCACACACGAATGAAAAAGTTACAGATTTTGTATGAAGATTGGTCTGATTCTGAATTCTGGTGAATTTGAAACTTTTTTCATAATTCTAGTACAGCAGCAGTGACTTATTAAGACTCAATTATTGACAGAAATGTCTTTATGAGAGTGAGGTTTTTGCAGATTAAACAGTTAAGTTAAAGTTAAAATGAGCTTCCCCTCGACCAGCTACAACAAATAAAATGCTGCTCACATATTAATGCATCAGTAATAATAATAACCCTATAATATATTTAACACTAGGAAACTTATTGCAGTGCTTTTAGTGAAGTAAATACCTGAATCTTTCACTCTTGGAGTGAACTTTCAAAGTAAATGTTTCAGTGTGTGAAACAATAAAACATGTTTGATGTAGACGTTTTCACTGAAGTTATTTAAAGGCAAAGATACGTTACTTTGAAAAGTAAAAGTCACTGAAAACATATTTTTCATCCAGTTATTTTACTCTGATCAAACATCTAAAAGATGTTGATGTATTGTTGTAATATGTAATATTATGATACTCACAGCTTCATCTAAAACCTAAACTGAAGTGGAGATAAACTCATGGCCATTTATTACTACTGAATAGTTACAAAGAAATAAACGTCAACAAGAAAAGGAAATCAAAAACCACCAAGACACAATGTTTCTCTTGATTTTATTTAAAGACAGGCAGTTGTCTTTGTCTCAATGTAAAAAGCAGCAATGTTCTTTCACATAATGCTTTATTCACATTTGAGTCAGATGAATTTGTATTTTGTGTTTCTTTCAGAACTGAAATAAAGTTTGGTGGACTTGAAGCAAAGACACCTGATAACACAGCTTCTGATGTGGAGCAGAGGCCATCCTAAAAACACCCATGCAGCTCCTAAACGTGGATTACCACACAGTGTCGAGCACAGATGCAGATGTTCACAAACACATAAATAAATAGTTTAAAATGTCCAGGTTGGGTTGAAGTGAACTGAAACATTTGCCGTGGTATTTACAGAGTTTGTGTGCTAAGTAAAATGCAGAAAGCACCATTTTGCTCTAATAGAAAGGGTCTCATTTGGTAAAACATCAAACTGCCCCTTCCCCTAGAAAGGAATGGGAAGCCCCATCATGTGGAGGCCATGATGGAGGAGGAGTCAGATGCAGTTTCACTGGTGCAGCGGAGCAGCAGCGCAGCGTCCTACTCGGCTTTCTTTGCCTTCCTCTTGCGAACACCTTCGCTCAGCTCCTCCTTGGTTTTGAGAGGTGAAGATGAGGCAGCAGCGGCGGGAGGATGATGGTGGTCTTCCTCAGATCCACCCAGAGGGGAGCCGAACAGCAGGTGGCAAACCCAGGATTCGATCAGGGTGAAAGGCGAGCCGTGAGAGTGTCGGGCGGTCATCGCCACCTGCAGGAAGATGGTGTCAGTTATAGGAGATTATTCTGTGATAATTAAAGGGGAAACATAAAACAACACAGTGCAGGGGTTCTCATATGACAGCAAATAGGGAGCATTTCATTGTTTATATGAACATATACTAAACCAATCCTTTCTGCCCTAAACGTTGCTACTAGCAACTCTTTACATGTGACAAACAAGTGGAAGTGGTGTGTTTCACTTCTGCTCTCAAGCTTAAAACAAATCAGAACAGCAACACTGTCAACTACACTTCACACAGCAGCGCTGATCTCACCTTGCTAGTGGCCATGAAGAGGGTGAAGAGGAGGATGAGGGTGCTCTTGGACACCGGCAGCCAGTGAGCCTCCTGCAGGGTGAAGAGGATGGCCCCGTACAGGCTGGCTTTGGTCGGGCTGCAGAGATGGAGATTAGATATAGAGAGGAAGATTCACTCATTTAAAGCATTTTATATTTATGGAGTAAAGTTCACCAATTCTCCAGACCAACACACATCTTTGTGACACAAAGTGAGTCAGTTAAATTGAATGCATCTGACAGTGACTTTGTGTACAGTGCACTGTTTGTTATTTATCTTATCTTATTCTTTTACCTTTATATTTTTACATGCTTGTTGTCTGTCAGATTATATGTTATATGTTAAAAAATGTAGCACCATCAGACCATGGCAGATTCCTTGTAATGTATGTTACTTGGCAATAAACAGTTTCTGATTCTGATTCTGATACTGTAAATCTGGAGGCATTGCAGTCTGTTAAAGTGCCTTTTTTGATACTACCACTAGGGGACGCCAAAGTCAGAACATTTTGCCTCAACAAACCTGCTGTGTTTCTCGAAAAGGCTGGCAGTGTTTTGTGTCACCATAACTTTTAAATCATAGTTTTGTCTCTGGGAGTTTTGTTTGGAAACATCAACATGCTTGAGGAGGCAGTGATGTTCCCATCAGCAGCAGGAAACACAGACTTACAATGACATGTTGAGGATCTCGTTGGTGTCGGGCCTCCACACGCCGCGCAGCAGCTGCTCAAAATTGGAAATGAGAGCCACTCCAGACCCTGCAAAGATAAAAATAGACAGTGGCAAAAATGAGGACAAAAACGTCTCTGTCTCGTGTGACTGCCCTTATCTGGCTTCAGCTTTTCTCCAACATTTTCAACATGGACGCCTGCAGGGCCTCACTATTGTAGCGGAGACAGTAGGGAGCAAGACCGGGACAACTCTTTATAAATATTTCTGTGGGCATTCCTCTGAATAGTATCACAGTGAAAAAGAACAGGAAATATGTGGTTTAGGTGTCCAACAAAGGCTGGAGTTGAGATCATGTAAATTCTATACTTAGTATACAGTATATACATACAGATCAAGCATGAACACATGACTTTTCACCAATTTGTTCCTTCATTTAAAAGCATGTCTGGGCTCAAACATTAATATTGTTCTTGGAGACATTTTCTTTTTTACCACTCACCACTTTCTTCATTTTTTAAATGAACTCTAACTTCATACCATTTTAACATGACATTTTTATCATCTTAAAATGGATCTAATATAACTTAGTGATCGGTCAGTCTCCGATTACCAGCGTAACCTGGTTTCCCTGAGTAACCTTGAACACAGGCACTGTCTTACTTAAACATGAATGAATAGCACATGTGCACACCGGCAGCTGTGGCAGCTGTGTAGTTTGGGTGTTGCTCTCCGTCACTCACTGAACGCAGCTGTCAACACAGAGAGCTGCTGCTGCAAAGACTGCAGGCTCACCGCACAGTATTTAAGACCTTTTTCTAAAGCTGAAACGATTAGTCAATTAACCAATTAGAGGAGCGACAAATAATCAAATAATCAATAATCAAAGGCAACAATTTTGATATTCAATAAATCATGATGTCATTTTTCAAGCAAAAATCAAAATCAAACATTTGCCAGTTCCAGCATCTAAATTGGCAGTAATATACTGTAATACTGCATAATATAGTGCCAAGTTTGTAACACCACCTGTCCTGTTGTACCGTGTCAACACATTTACTACAGAAATTCCAGGACACACTGACCTTTGACATATCCAACGATGACCATGATGAAGAAGCCGTGGTGGTAGGCGTGGTGGGCGTGGTGAACGCCAGCGGCGATCTTACGAGTGCGGACGACTTCCTTCAGGGCGACCAACACCAGCTTGACGGGCAGGAAAGCCACACATTTATAGAAGAGGTTCAGTGGGCAGTAGAAGATGAGGTACCTGAGTTTGTATTTGACACAGACCGAGAAAAATGGTGGAGAATAAGATATTAGAGGGAGGTGAGCAGGTGGTAAAATCAAATATTCAGCTTTGGTTTTAACACAAATCACAAAAAAACTTTGTGGTGTCTGGCCATAAAGAGAAACATAAACATTAAAACATAAAAACAAATCTGCAGATACAGCTGGTGACAGGTGGGAGAAATGAACTGATCCTTTAAAGACTTTAACCATTTTGTTCACTGGGCATGTTGGACATATATGGGGATGACCTCCAAACAGTGGCTGGTGGGGATAATTTCACTACATATACAGTCTTAAAAGATGGATGAAAAGCATGAATCAAAAGAAGCACATTTTAATGTCTCATCCATAAGCGACAGAATCTCTTCGTTCTGAGGATTTTCTCACCAGACAGATGAGGCCAGCAGGATGTGGCTGTTGTGTTGGAAATAGTCGATGGGGCTGCTTCCAAGCATGATGTCTGCCAGGATGTAACTACCAAAGCAGTAGAGCATGGCACAGAGCCAGGAGGCCACGGGACTCCTACGAGAAACCTCCACTGAGCCTGCAACACAGAGGACGAGCTGTCAGGGACTGTTCCTGACACACAGCGGAGCCCAAGGGTGTGAAAATGAAAATGTTACAGCATGTAGTCGATTGTCAGTGTGCGTTCAGCTAGGGAAGTTGGTGAAGGTGGTGGAGTTTGTGTGTGAAGCTTAAGATGTGCTTGGCTTTTATTAATGACTAAAGCTACTGAAATACCATGAAAAACTAAAAATTTTCATTACATATTATTTTCCTGGAATAATGTCACTGAAATATTTAGAGCCTTTTTCAGTCATTAATCATAATTACTCAATTGATTTATTTACAACACACTGTATGAAATTGATTAATTTCAGGTAAATAGTTCAAACAAATAAGATTCTTATTTTAACGTTTCTGGCTTTGCGAGTCCAATAGGTAGTATTAAAAAAAGACTCTGTGGCAGATATCAATGCATGCCACAAATCAATTTCAAGATAATGTATTTATCCTTAATTTGAATTTAAAGATATCATTTCTATATAATTATTACAGCCTCCTTTTTAATGACCTGCTAAATCCTAATGGTCTAAATCCTTTTTTCAGAAGCTTTCTGACAAATCACAAAAGCATCATAAATGTTCATAATTTCATTGTTCACTTAAAAAGCTTTATGAGTTCCTACAGAGCAAAACTGTTAGCGATGACCTTCAAAAGTCACTATCAGTTGATCCCTTGTCTGTCTATGTGCTGTATCTTTGTCCACGCCCAGTCGACCATTTCAGTTCACGCCCTGATAATCCGCCCTTTTTATCATGATCTAATATTGACTCAGTACTCCTACAGTCATTTATGAGCTGACTGACTCCTTAAAGTACACAGACTTGAGCAGAACCATAAAATGGTTGTGTGTTGAATAATTTAGTATTCTATGTCATGTTAAAAAGAAAACATTTATGTGGAACTAACTTATTATGTGCCAAACATTTATACCATGTAAATATATATCATACTATGACATTTATACCAGTCAAAGGGGTCTACGGCCTGGTTTACTGTAGAAACACGTGCTCTTAAGAGATTAGAACGTAAATGTAAATCCAAACTGGAAGTTTTCTACCTCTCACGGCACAAGTAAGCGTGTTATGTGGCATACTTCTCTCACTTAATCAGCAATAATAAACACACTTTTGACTCTGAAGCCAAATGTACTCATCTGTTAGCTGCTCACCCTTTACCTTTTGCTATCGTGCCCCCTTCCTCTGGAATAACCTCCCTGCCTCAACAGACAGTGAAACTCCTCTTTTCTCCTTAACTGATTCTTGACTTCTTCAGGCCTTGTACCTGTTACCATTATCAGTCCAGCAGGTCGGTCTCAGTCTCAAGGAATCTGTTAAGCGTAGTACTTATAGTCCCTGTTGGTCCAGCCAATGAGAATAAACTTTCTGAAAACCCTCTGTTTGTTTGTTTGTTTGCCTGTTTGTTTGTCGTCACACAAGCTCTCTCTCTCCCTCTGTTGTTTCTCCTCTTTGTCCTCTCTGGCTTTTCTGTCCTGGACCATCGGCCGCCCTTGGACCCCCCCCCCCACACCCCAGCCCTGTCGGCGCCTCATCCAGATGTTTTGGATCTGGATATTCGTCCTCCAGGAGATTCTACCTCTCCTCTCATCTCTCTCTCCCTCTGTGTTATTTCCTTCTACCCGTGTGAATGGTGTGCTTGAGGTTTGTGTGTTTGTGTAGTCTGTCCTCCTCCAGGTCTCCATGGTGGGGAGGAGGTTGTGTGGCTCAGGTCTGTTTGGCGACACCTCAAGTTGCTCGACGTCCTACCGGACCCATATTCTTCATATATGTTTACTGTCTATCTATAATTTTGATTGTCCATACTGTAATTTCATAGTGTTGGACTATTCTGTACACACAACATACTACAACATACTACTACTTAGTTACTTTCCACCACTGCTGAGGTGTCCTGATGAAGACATAATGCAATAAGGCAAATGTTCACTCCAATAATTCCTATAATATTGTATGAAATCTGTATGTACATGATCACATAAGACAAACTATGCAAATAAATATCTATATGCAAAGTATGATATAATTGTCAGACTGTATGGGTGTTTTTGTGGCCGGTGTTACAACAGTGTTAGAGACGTCCAGTAAATAGAGATGCGAACAGCTTTGCCGCACAAATCTCCAACAACAGGTGGGAGAGGGTGTCGTGGTGCGACTGGCGCTCCGTTTGAAAGCAACCTGATCCTGAGAAATGCCGCACTATAAATATATTCTGCTCAACTGCTTCTACTGCATTGCAAGTGTCAGGCCTGTCTTAACCTTTGACCCCCACACTTGTCTTTCCTCCCACGCCCACGTTGACCCCCAAAATTCATTCATTCATGTGCTCTTCTAACATGTCCTGCAAACTATGACTCTCCACTCAGACACATGTAGGGAATAATGAATAGAAGGTGATCTTGCAAATGTGGGCAGCATGAGACATTTGACTGTAAAATTTCCTGATACATGAAGTAAGATAAAGGTCAGTCACAGTCATGAAGTCAGCTGTACCCTTTAAACTTTAGGGACAGTAATAACTACATTTAAGCCTAACTTTATGTATGTGTTCACTAAAATTAGCAGATTACAGCAGTTGCGACTGTTAAAATAACACTACACAGATTTAGCATTGCACTCCTTTAAGACTGTCGATGCAGCAGAACCAGAGATATTGTCTCTTTTATTCCCTCACATTCTTCTTCCTTGTCATGTTACCCACAATGCAACTTGACCACTGAAATTTTGGTTTGAGATTTGCGTGTGTTATGCTAGTAGTAGCTAATGTAGCCTGTAGCTGCTAGCCTCAAGCAGAGATGCGGAGCTGCAGAGGTCTGATGAACTCACTTCATTCTAACTCAACACCCCGAGAGAGAGCCCCAACTGACTCAAATGAGTCACGCAGCTCCCGCCAGAGCCACAGTATTCCCTGAGACCTGTGAATGTGCAGAATTGGTAGAGTTCCCCTTCAAAGGTGACACTGCAAACTAGATTACATTATTGGAATTGTTCATTTCCAAAAGAAAATTCATTCATTTTCTACTAAATTTAATTTCAGTTGGTAGGACACCAAACATAGCTACAACTAAGTAGATGTAGTTACAACTAGATAAATTCTGGGGGGCCAAACATTTATTCATATGACAAGAAGCTCCTGAATTTCCTTCACTGCACGTGACTGGAGCATCATTGTTGATGAACATTTGGGAGATAATGAAATGTAAAGATTCAGCATCCAACGTCCCAATTGTTTGACTACAAAACGCAGATGAAATATGTTGAAGAAGCTGTTTTGGAAGGACTTGACGAACATCATGTAGGCCCCTTTGACACTGTAAACGTTTAGATTTTGTCAAGCGGTCGAGATGTGTTTGGTGCTCATACCATCTCAACTGAAGGTTCAGCTGGCATCACAATGTGCTGGCATCACAATGTGCAGACAATGACTGAACTCTCATGTCAGAGTGAACATTTTCTTCAGGGTGCGGAAAAGGACTACCAGGAACACGAAGGTCTTGCCGGGTTGCTAGCTCAATGGCTTATTTCATGTTTAACATTCAGTGTAAATAACACATCCAACTGCAGCCTAAAGTGTGCGGCAGAGGGGCTTCAGAGGCCCACTGACACTGTCTATTTCAGGATCTTCTATTTATTGCCTAAGTCGCTGGTATGCACAGGCCTTCTCTCGGGTTTCATCCTCCTCCAGCTCTGTTGCTCAAAGGAGTTAAATCTTGGAAAATATCAGGCTTTACCCAAAGCAGAGTGGTTTAATCTGGTGTTTTCCTCAGTGTAAATGAGGTTAGACTGCAGCAGCAACAGACATTCCCTCACACCGAGCAAGCAGAGCTGCAAGTGCTCCTGCTAGAGTTTATGTAACAGGTCATGCTTTATAAGGATAGGGTGCTATACAGATAACAGAAAGTCCCTATAGGGACATTACAGCAATGTGTAGGTATAATACAGAAAATGTTGTATATCAACTTTAGAGCAGGCTCCTTAATATTATATGCATATTCAATTTCTTATGCCAATATCATCTGAGGAATTACTTATACGTTTTTAAGAGTTTAAATATTAAATTCTCATGTTAGAAATGTGTTATTCTGGATATATTTTTACTTTGTGTTGTTGTTAATAAATGTATGTTTAGGCACATATGTGGTGAGTGTGGATCTGCCAAAATAACAAGAAGAATAGCTTAAAGATAATCATATTTATCAAATACCAAAGCATTTCTTTAACGTGGAAAAAACAACGCACAGAGAAGTGTAAAACACACTCACCTGGCTCATACTTGAGGTAGAGGATGGACACGATGTAATAAGCGACATCAAACACAGGAAACATTCCCAGTTTGGAGAAAACTTGGGCAAACTCGCCCACATTAAGAGCAGCCAGCACTTCCATGTTGCCTGTCTGGTTACCAGTGAATCCCTGTGGGTTGTTGTTTTTTTTACTCCAACTGCGCAGTCTGGATCAGAAAGCCCCCCCAGCCCGGTCCACCGACTCTCCACCAAACCCCCCGGTCTCGACAGTGAAAGCCTGTGACACTCAAGCCCTCCTATTAATACCTCTCATCTCCACAGCCTCAGCATCATCATCATCATCTGCGCTCCGTGCCAGCTGCTCGGGAGCTTTTACATGTCAGCTGTTTGCAATTTAACACGAAAAACAAAAGGCTCGTCCTCCTGCGTCCATCGTCGACATGCTCATTATTGAACTGAGCCACCAGACGCCATCAGAGGTTTGGTTGTAGCCTGGAAACAGCAAAACCCGAGACAAGTGTCCGGACAAAGATTCATTCGCCCTCGCATAAAAAAACATCCCACAATCCGGATCAGATCCTGCACCGAAGGCTGACTCACAGCCAAATGCTCGACTCTAATCCCGAACAGCTCGGCAGCATTTGGTGATATCACCGGCTGTTTACATTCTTACACATGATGCAGACATGTTGTGATTAAATACGCAGTAATACGAAACCTAAATAAATAAACCGCAGCCCGATTGTATGTATTTTTAAATGTATTTATTTATTTTTCTATTTTTGTTTTAATTCTTGAGGAGAATAATAATCAGAGCAACCACCTCCGCTACCACCAGGGGGACCCAAAGCAACACAAATTAAGACCTTGTATCTCCAAAATGTATAGCTGCTCTATACGTTTTATGTGTTTTTATAACTGCATCTATGTCTGTCAATGGCAAATAGTTTCTTGATATATTTGTTCTTAGTTGTTGTCCTCAATTAGGCTAATTACGTGTCTTATTTTTTTTTTATGCTGTAGTAGTGAAACCAAAGACAGTTAAGCACAAAAAAGTTCATATAGCCAATATGAGTACGGTTGTTATGTTGTGATATTATATGTTATATGGCGCAATGGTGTCTGAGTTTTTAATAAGTAGTTATTATAGCTAGTATTATGATGGTTTCTCATATGTAACAGAATTAAAAAGCAGCTGCAGGTCTCACCCTACCGCTGCTATTACTTTTATTGTCTGCAGGTGGCGCGCGTTGCTCAAGTATGAAAAAATATTTTGTTTGTCTATCAGGCTGACCTTGTTACCTGCTGTACAACTTTCATCTAATTCACCCTTACCATGCATCTAACCGTGACCTTTATCGTCTATTGCTGCTATAACTAAAACCAAATTACAATTGATTTGCGGAGAACGTCGGGAGCACACCGCCACCTGACAGTCAAACCTCAGGGCTTCTAGACTAAAAGACAACCTGTAGCTATTGGTCACGTTCCTGATTGCGTGGACGAACACGGAAGTGAGGCGTCTCTCTGTGATGTGATGTGAACACAATGATCGGAGATCTGTTGATATTCGGGTAATTTGTTGGCTTTCTGCCATATTTCACACACGGATACACTTTTATCTAATCGAAATGTTCTCTGTGTGGGTAATTGTGCACCGTGCTGTTAGTTAGATAGCGGAGTATCAAGCTAAGTAACAAGCTAGCTAGCTCCATGCTAATGCCAGCTCACCAGCTAACGTTAGCTTAGCAGGTAGATAACACTATTACCTGTCAACAAACAGTTTTCCTCTGTTCTCTCTAGGACCTTACTGGTGAATGCAGGGGCTGTGCTGAATTTCAAACTGTAAGTATAAATGTTGAAGTCACAGCGATGAACCATCACTGCTCAAAACCTCACATCATAGCGACAGAGCAAAATAAACAAATCAGTTTGTTAACTGTGGATGTTTTGCAGTAAAAGGAAGGAATCCCGAGGATTTGGAGATGAATCGAGGGCACCGACGACAGGTGTGTGTGTGTGTGTGTGTGTGTGTGTGTGTGTGTGTGTGTGTGTGTTGGAGAGAGAGAGGTGGGGGGTCAAATCAAGAAAACGGTTTCATAGGTTTTTATAATCATCAAAGCACTAACACAAAAAATGATGACTGTCTTTCAGGTGACAACATCAGAGAGTTTCTGCTCAGT
Organism: Enoplosus armatus; assembly: GCF_043641665.1. Lineage (NCBI taxonomy): Eukaryota > Metazoa > Chordata > Actinopteri > Centrarchiformes > Enoplosidae > Enoplosus > Enoplosus armatus. The sequence continues at coordinate 19,207,095 of NC_092186.1, forward strand.
CTGCGGTACTTTCGGGTCTTCATCGCTCTATGGAACATCTTCATCATGTTCTGCATGATTGTGTGAGTAAGAGTTTTTTAGTTGATGTTGGTCATGTAGACATGCAATGGTTGGATGTGATGGTGAACGGGCTGCAACGTTTTGAGGAACACTTAAATTCTTGTGCTGATGGGATTTTCGTGTTTCTGTCCCAAATTGTTACTTTAAAGGATCAGTCTGACAATATTTATTTATGTTATTATATTATTTATAATATATTTATATCTTTTACTGTCAACAAATCCTATGAAAAGAATTTACAATGAAGTCTTGTTTGTGTAGCTGAACACTGATATATCTTATCCCTTTGTGTGATAGAGCTCCATTGTTAAGAACACATTGATGAGCCATACTGTTGCACTGGTTGACATGTTTCTTCATTACAATAAACTCTGTATTTTATTTTGTGTCATTCCCTCATATGCCATCTTGCTGCTGTGAATACTCACTAGAGCAGCAAATGTTTATTAATCTGTGTCTGAAAATAGCCCCCAACAAATACACAATTTACTCCTGTTTGAGTAAGATTTGATGAAAACTGCAGTGCCCAGCTGAAATTACTGAGCCTTTTTACAAAGGAACCTATATTTGTGACCGATTTTTGAAGATTTATGCCTCCAGTAAGAAGCAGAGGGCTGGGGGTTGAGTGCCACAAACAAGGTAGGGAAGGCAGAAGGTACGAAGAGACGGACTAATGCGCCGTTGGTTATGGTCTTCTTGTGGGATTTGTTGACAATATGAAAAAAATACAGTACCACCAACCTTATCCTTTAAAGAATAATCTCTACTGACTCTTTGACACTGCTAAGTCCAAACATACTTGGTGGCTGTACAGAAATGTGAACTTTAAGATTTCAGGTGACACATTTTCAGCAACACTTGAAATTGTCTTTGACTGGGTTAGGGTGTGTTTTGGGGGTTAAAGCCATAATCCAAATGTAAACAAAAGGGTAGCCTCACTACCAAAAGTAAAACACAGGTTTGAATCTGCTGTCACTCTCACATTGATTGACATGTCTTCCAGTACAGGGACAATCTATTGTTTTCTGATGCTATTAAAATGTTTGACAGTAATAATGTTTGTAGTACAAATACTCAATTATAATCTGTTAAGAAACACACAAGTTGTAATAGAATATGTGAAAATACTTACCAGTGTGTGATATCTGGTACACATTAATTATTTATGTTTTACAAGCCCTTGTTGCCCAGAGTTGTACTTTAACTCTGCTTCTGTTTGTAATTTCCTACATTTCCCAGAATAGCTTTTTAAGAAGTCCTAGAAATGGGCTGTGAACTTGTTGCTTTTCTAACTGGCCGAACGTTTTCAATCCTCACAGATTGTTTGGGTCATGATCAACATTTGTGGGGCGACTGGACTTCCACCAGGATGCTGATTTTCCAAGATGGACGCTATAAACTTCTCCATAATAGGACTTTGCTGTTCTTTTGGCCCTTTTAGCTGTAATGGTGCTCCATTTTCTTTACAACCCCAAATCGTAAATCTACTTCCGGCTGTACAGGAATGTATGAATCGTTGTATTTATTTTCTCTGACAGAAGTTACATTTTTACCCTTTTTGTTTAAGCTGTAACTGCATCAACACCCCTGTCTTTGCTCTTTACGTGTTGTCTTGTGCCCCTGTGCTTCATTATAGAACATGAACTGTTTTCTCCCCCCATGCCAGTTTGCTTATTAAAGAAATGCCATGGTTGAAAATGATGGACAGCCCTCACTAACAGGATGGAAAATGTTTTTCTGTGGCTTGTTACCTTTGTGTCATCATTTAAGGCATTCATTCTGCCCTAAAATATTACATACAGCCACAGTAATCAAAGCTGGTGATCATCTTGCTGAAACATCCTTTTTATCCCTTTTACTTGCACAGCTGGGTCCGACAAGACAAGTCAAAATATTTTAATTCAGCCTCTCAGAAATGCCATTTTCCTTTACTCTGAGGCACATGTGCTGTAGGTAAATGTATATGCACTATGATGTAAATGTGTCCTTATTCTTAACAATAAAAATACACAGTTTCTTATCCAATGGCTGTTAATTGACTTCAATGGTTGTGACTGTCTATTGGCATGAGGGACGCACTGATTCAATTCTAACCTCATTAAGCCGATCGGATATTGACCATGACATGACTGATACACATTAAATACAGTTCGTTTGTCAGTGTCTTTGTCTATAATGAGATGATGGCATGACTGTCTGGTATATGTTTTACACCAAAATTCAATCAACTGTTACTTCAGATAAAAGCTAAATGGTTTTCCAGATATTTAAATCTTTTGCAGCTGTGAAGTACCATCTCCAGTTCCTTTGTGCATTGTATTTGTGGGTGAACAGCGTTCATAAACACTCAAACATTTGTAGTCTGCCAGTTTTAATTTCAGTCTGTCGGTCCACCACTTTGGTCCTGACTGAAACATCTCTATGTCTAACTATTAAATGAATTGGCATGACATTTTGTACAAACATGGTGCCAAGAATGATTTTGGTGATCCCCTGACTTTTCCCTTTGTGTGACCATGAGGTTCACATTTCTGTCTCCAAAACTATTGGTATTGTTATATCCTCCATATATCCAGTAGCAATTACCATGTAGAACAATCATCTAATAAATTGTATTTATAATATATAAATAAGGATTAATATATAGGTATCTTAGCCTTGTACTGTTGTATAGCATTCATACAATACACGGTCTGTTTTTTTCTTCCAACGTTACTGCAACAGTGCCATCAAGTGACAATGTCAGAAAATAGCAATGCATACGAAATTGACTCAAATAAATAACGAGAAACAAAGAAACAGAAAAAACACATTTCGTAATACATTTAAAAACGTGGGGAACAGGCTAATCCTAGGAAAATATATATTATATATATATATATATATATATATACAGACATTTTCCCCTAGGTTTTGACAGCTTTTCTTATTCAATGAGGGTCAAATAGGGGCAACAGTGTTTCATTTCCTTCAAAATATGACAAAGAATGTTCTTTTTTATATTATTCGTACATTTAGATTTGTCGATGTGAGATTTTGCTATTACTAATTACATCTAGTAGGGGAAAATGTCTGTATAGTTATATAAATAGAAACCAAATGTAACATTATGAAGGAAAGGTTTTGCACAATATATATTTTTTTCCCCACATATCGTTTTTTAACTTTTGAAAATTTGATGGGATAAAACGCATTCATCAATTACACGAGGAGGAGAGGATCTTTGCTGTACAGACCACACAATTGTGCACTTTAACTGCATCCTAGGAACAATATCGCGGACGTGAACAATCGGTTACGTAAAATTCTCCCATCATGCTTTGCGAGAGCGCTTCACAAAAAGCCCGATGAGAAGAGCGAAGAGGAGGAGGCTACCAGCCGAGGGGGGTAGCCGATTCCCGGAGAGGATTTTTTGTTCTAGTCGACCGAATGATCAAATCCTGACGGCGGCGAATGAAAACAAAGATAAAAGCATCATAAAACATGATGCTCACTCCCAGAGAAGATCTTCCGTCGGGCCTGTGAGTGTCGGCAGGTTTCCAACCGCCGCCTCTTCGGGGGATTCTGCTGTCTTGAGTCCGTCCTGACCCGCGACACCGCCAGGCGATGACAGCGGCAACAGCCACTCCGCAGGTGATGAGAGACCGGCTGCTACAGGCCATCGACGGCCAGAGCAATGTGAGTATATCCGCTAGTTTCCAAAGGACGAAGTGGGCAGAAAGGCAGACAACAAGGCCAAGCCGACTCCGGCTCGCCACAGAGGGTTGACAAAGTGGGGGCAGTTAGTGTATGGCGAGTTATTATTTGCTCGCTAATTAGCTGGCTAACATCACTAGTTAGCGAAAGTAACTATTGTCAGGTATTCCAGAGCCTGGCTAACTGACTGCTGTTGGCTAATGTTGATTAAGTTAGCTTATTTGTGTACACTAAAATGCACAATGCTTTAGGGCTGGAGACTTGCTAAAGTGAGCTACCAGGTAGGAAGTGTAAATCTGTAGGTAAGTGTCCTCTTAACGGCAGGGACTTTGGTTAATTGGGGTTTCAGTAAGATCAAGGCTTCACATTGATTAAAATAACACCTCTACCCTTACCATATGCAGAGGAGATTGCTGTGGTATGTTACAGCACTCATCATAGACTGGCAAGATCTATGGTACAGCCAAAAAGTAAAACTTTAACACTGGCATTATACTACCAAACCTTTGGAGGATAATGTCTAGTTCTTCTGTACCTGTGGTATTTCCAGTCATTGAAAAATATCATAGCAATCTCAAGGCAAGTCAATTTTCTATTTATATAGCCCAATATCACATATTTGACTCAAGGGGCTTTACAATTAGCACAGCACACGACACCCTCTATCTTTAGACCCCTGATTCAGATAAGGAAAAGACCCTTAACTGGGGGAAAAAAGGGAAGAAATCTCAGGAGATGCAGCAGAAGAGGGATCCCTCTCCCAGAACAGACAGGCTTGCAGTAGATGGTGTGTGTGTGTGTGTGTGTGTGTGTGTGTGTGTGTGTGTGTGTGTGTGTGTGTATATAGAATAGACCAACAAAGTAAAATCACAGTATGGGCAATCAGGATGACAAAATTATAGATTGTAGACATAGATGAAAAATGGATCCAGGCAACTTCAGGTGTTGCCTAACATATAGGACCTGAGCCACATAACCTCTTCTCCACTTTCCGATCTTGTAAGCTTGATTTACCTGAAGCTAGACATGTTATTTGCTAACTTGGAGACATGTAAGTATGACTTCTGCCGTATACTGTGCTGCTGTGTTCAAAGGTTTAAGCACCTAACTTAATAAGCCAATATGCTCCCTTCTAGATATCTTCTGTATAACCTTGATCATACAGACAAACAACACTCAGCTGGCATAATGGATGGCCGATATAAAATCCACTACGATGATGTATATATAGTCTTTTTTTAATTTATTTTGTTTAACTTGAACCTAGGCACTTCATTATATTGATGCAGAAATTCTAAAAGAAATCCATTGATCTTCACTGATTTGCAACATTGCCTACATTACAATGGTCCATCACTACCAGAGATCTTAAAAGGTTGCTACCACAGTACAAGTGTAGTGCATGGTAAAATCTCTAAAAGAGACATGGTCTTCTTGTGGGATAAAATGGCACATTTGCATGCAATCTCACTCTGTCATATTGAGCCTGAAACCAGAATGAGTACATAGTCTCTTGACATACAGGTGCACATTTGAAAGTCTATTCAAATTATGTCCCAACCTTCTAACAGCCTCTCTTTCTCTCTCTGTGGAACTTATGCATATCAGGCCTCTAAGGTTGTGAATCACAAATTCTAACATCCACATACAAACAACTGTACTTGGACGCTGTTGTTGTAATGCTGACAACATCAAGATCTCTCAGGATTGTGATGTATAAACCTATGTGTCTTTTCAGCAGATATGCAACATGGTGGTAGTTATGGAGGTGATCTCCTTTTTGGAGAAATATCCTATCACCAAAGAGGTACTGGAGGTAGGTCACATTCAGCTCTACAGTATGTGCATTTAAGATGAAATACAGTTGAATCCAGCTATGTCATAGCGGCTGTTTAACACAGATCTTATCTCCTTAAAGGAAACTCGTCTTGGCAAGCTCATCAACGATGTCCGGAAGAAAACCAAGAATGACGACCTTGCAAAAAGGGCCAAGAAGCTCCTGCGAAACTGGCAGAAACTGATTGAGCCAGAGAAGGCTGAGGTGTCGTCCAAAGGACACACCGGTGCATCATGGTCTTCCAATGGTGGTGCTCATCCCTGCATCTCCGCGCCAGCTGCCACCACACCATCAGGTAAAACAGGGTCAGAGTTGAAGAACAGAAACGACTTCAACAACTGCTACTCCCCTAGGGGTGTAAAACTGAACAACAGGAAACGTAAGGGTGACCAGAAGGAGGGACAGCCCTTACCAGCTAAGATATCCAAAACAACTCTTAATGATAAAATACAAAACTCCAAACAGCTGCCAACCAATGGAATTGGCGGTAGCTCTGAAATTTTTACAGATACTCGTGCACATCAGTCTTTAGACAAGGACATTTCTGAGCCTTTGGACAATGACAGGCTAAATAAAATTCCTGTAAATGCTGTAAAACCTCATCCAAGTGCCCCAGGATACAGCAAGCCTCCTAGCACTTCTTCTTTGCTGAAAGCATCAGTTCTGCAGCAGCAAGCCAGACAGGAGCAAGCTGCCTCTGAGGGGCAGAATCGACCCAAAAGCCCTCGTGGTTCCTTGCACAGTCTCCCAACTCCAAAGCAGGAAGCTGGTGTCAAACAAACTGCATCACAACCACAGAGTCTTTCTAGCCCCAATGTGAGGTCTGTGGACACCTCTGGGCTGGGGCCTTCCCCTCAGCCTTTCACTGTTTGTGTTCAGGGTTTGCACACTGACAATTCATGGTCTGCAGATTTGGACTCCAAAAGCAGGCCTCCCAATACATCTCTTCACAACTCCTATGCCTCCTCCTGCAGTGATGGGGTCAGTTTGGAAGATGATGGTGCTGTTAGCAATACAGGGAAAAGGAAAGGACAGAAATACAAGCCTAAGGACTATGTGGTAAAGTTAGATGGACAGACTGTAGAAGACGGCACTAAACCAGTCAGGTTAAAAGACAGGAGACTGACATTTGACCCTGTAACGGGACAGATCAAATCCTCCTTTCATAAGGAGTCTTGCCAGGAGGGGGAGGTCAGGCTGGACCACAAACCTGAATCTCAGTGCTCAGAACAGCCGAAGCAGAATCAACCAGTTCCTCCCAGTCCCTTCCAGCAGACGGACTGGAAAGAGCTGTCAAGGAGCGAAATCATCCAGTCGTACCTTAGCCAGCAAAGCAACGTGCTGACATCATCAGGCGCCCACACCCCTGGTGCACACTTTTTCATGACAGAGTTCTTGAAAAAGGAGGAACACCAAAGTAAAGATGCCAAGAAAACGCACACGTTGGCACCAGAACTCCCAGCCAGGGACTTACCGGGGGTGAGCAGGGATGTCATCAATGAAGACCTGAACAGATTACATACACAACACTGGTCCGGGGTTAACGGTTGCTATGACACAAAGGGTACTTGGTATGACTGGACGGAGTGCATCTCCTTAGACCCACATGGAGATGAGAGCAGGTTGAACATCCTGCCGTACGTCTGTCTGGATTGAAACTGAGGTTTCTGAATTGGAAGTTGTAAGCTGCCTTCATCGTACAGCAGAGCAGCTCTGCATGTGTGGAGGCACAACATTTAAGTGTAAGCTGCTGTTTTGCACCATTTGGTGAAAGTGGAGTCATTGTGCTGCCTACTTGGGGGTGTGTGTGGAGCACGGGGTGTAATCAGTGTTTTTATGAGGGTTTGAACATTGCGTGAGGACAGTGCAAAGGAAAAAGGCTATGCATTATCATATGACCATTTAGTTGTTTGTGTTCAGTAACTGTACAGATTGCTTTTCCAATACCTGCCATTCTTTGTAAGGGAGTGGACATAACATTGAACTGCACAGCTACATTTTTTTCGTCTTATGTTATCCACATGCCACGTGAAATGTGAATTTTCTGCGTCCACGGTGCAGTATTTTTTTCGTTTTAAAGTTTAGTCAAATTTTATGTTTAAAAAAAAAAACCTGTGACTCAATCAACTTCATCACCTTTTCAATAAAGAGCAGTAAGCCACATAATTGGAGCAGACATCCAACAGATAAATCTACCAATGAGGGTTTTGTTGCCATTTTCTCATGTGTATTGGAACAAGGCTGTTTAGCTGTTAAAGCTGAAATTAATGCCATCTTCAAGTAGCTATCCTCATTACCATTGGTTTTAACAACTATCAACTCTTTGTGCTGTGAATTTACCACTGCACCTTTCAGAACCACTGTTCCCCCACCGCACAACTGTCTCATGCAGCAATTTTTTTAGCATGAAGAATAACTGACCAATCAGTTTTTAAAACATTTGAATATTTTTCTTCTTATTCTTCTTGTGTGAATGCTGTCAAATAAAGTGACCTGAAACTGCCAGATGTGACTGTGCAGTTTGAGCTGAGAGAAAGAAAGGCTTGTATTGGGCTAGAACAATACACACTGATAAAGAAATGTGGCTGTCATGTATGATATTTATTTATATTTACATATTCATTTTGAGATTTATATACATGTTCAGACTACACTAAATAATCTTTTGTTCGATTTCTTTATTCAGACTTGGTTCAGTGATGCAGCAGCGACTCCAAACTTTTCCTGCTGATACACTAACCTACCTTACACAGGAAAACTCTCCAAAATGACACATTTTGAAAATGTGAACTAATTTTATTTTATACTTGCCTTTTCCCTTTACTGTGTATTTAGGTTGTAAAATATGAAGTGAAACGGCAGAGCAGATTATGCTACTAGCTTGCATCTTTGTACTGTAAAGAAGAATATAAATTGACATGCTGGATGAAGTACTTAATATCATTCCTTTAGATATTGTTTGCCTTATGGAAACCTGTGTTTTCCCTAAAGACAGAGCCTTAGTGAATGTACAGAAATTAGCCTTTTGTGTTCAGTTGAATGCAGAAGAGAACATATTTGCTACTTAGTCCTTAAAGTGGACATGTTGATATGTGTTAATAAAAAAACTGAAGAAATTGTGATTGTTTTCTCTTCAAGTGTTTATTACAGTCTCTTTGCAAATTAATTCCCACAGGTTCTGTGCTGGCTCTGCATGCACATCACTCTCAAATTAATTTAATTCCCAAGATATTCAGAACTTTTTTGGAAACAACATTCCCATGCTGATGAGAAAAAAGAACAATTCCTGATGCATTTCTGCTGTAAATGCAATTGGAGCTGATTTGATTAATTGTGTAGTTTAACAGAAAAATAACTGGAAACTATTTAAACTTAACTTTTAACTTTTTCAAGCAAAAATACCAAACATTCCCTAGTTCCAAAGGGAATGCATTTGATACTTTTCTTTGTCTTACGTGATAATAAACAGAATATAAATAATAAACAAAACAAGCAATTTGACTGACATTGAGGGATTTGTTATATTGTTATTTTCTGACATTTTATACACCACACAATTAACTTACAATATATATATATATATATATACAATATCATTATAAAAATGATAGTTAGTTGCAGCCCTAAATGCAGTCTTTAAGGGTTTTCCTACTTAGTAGTATGGGAATTTCATAAATTCTGTTGCAAAGTCGGGGCATATGAATGTGGAGACTCAAAGTGTTCAATGTCCATTTTAGCTAATTCACTGAGGCCTCAGCCAATCACATAACTGGCTCTATGCTGTTTGTCTTGATTGACAGATGAGATTTGATGAAAAGTGGCATTATGAATTAGAAAAATGGTGTGAAATGAAAACAGACTTTGGGAAAAGGACATTTTGAAGTAAACCACAGGAATGAAATAATACAATAAACTATATATAATGTTGAGTTTTAAAAATGTATTGGGTTATTTAACAGCTTCATGGTTAAAACGTTTGTCTATTTATTTGTATAATTAGTTATTTCATGTGTTTTTATTTGTTTAATTTTGAATACTTTGAGTCTCCATATATTTTAGGTGGTTTTCATGTTCAGGGAATGGGACTCTTCAAAAGCAACATGGCGTTTCATGCACTTCTTGCTGTGGTGAGCCAAGTGATTTTATTTCACAGTTTTGAAAATTATGTATTTCATATATAATTAAGTGTAAGTTAAGTATAAATTAAGTATATAATTACTATTTAAAATGATACATTCTACCATTTTAAACGCAGTTCACAGCAGTTCCATTTTATACACGCGTGTCTGTGAACGGCTTTTATTTTGAAACATGTGACCGGAAGCGGTGCATTTCCTCCATTGTTGGTTGTTTGGCGGTGTTGCCCACCCCCGACTCACCCAGACACACACACACACACACACCACCGGTGACTCGTCACTCCGCGCTGGAAGATGGCTGCGGCGGACCGGCCCCCGGTCAGGGAAGGGATCCGGATAGTTTTACTGTGTGTGTGCTGGTACACGGTCAGTTCGGGGGGCAACATCGTCAACAAAATCATTCTCAATGGATTCCCGTACCCGGTCACAGTCTCTCTGTTTCACATTATTTCTATCGTCGTCTTCCTCCCGCCGTTGTTGCGGGCATGGGGAGTCCCCAAAACAGAACTGCCGAGCAGGTACTACAAGTGGTACATCCTGCCTTTAGCCTTCGGGAAATACTTTGCATCTGTGTCGGCCCACTTCAGCATATGGAAAGTGCCCGTTTCATATGCGCACACCGGTGAGTACAGCGTATTTGTGTTAATTTGTGTACTAATGTGAAGCCACCTGGAGCGTGTCAGCCAGGGTAACTTGATGATGTGTCTGTACCGTCAGCTGATGTTAGCTTCGTGGCTAACGCTGGGCAACTGGGCAACGCCGACGTTTAACTGCCGTGTGGGCCCCGGTTAAATGTGGCGTCCAGCAGATCGTGAACAGACGGCCTTTCATGAGATTAATTAACTTACCATGGGTCCTCTAACTACAAATTTTCCAGCTTTAGACTCCCCTTAAGAATAACTAACTGGGTGCTGTTAGCTAGCTAGCCAACTTAATTAACGCTGATATCGTTACTACGTCAGGGGGGAGGGTCCATTACTGAACCTACTCTGTATTGCAGTGTGCTTCTCTAACTTTGATCTCAGACTGCCTGACAAAAATCAGATCACAGCTACTCATGCAATAGATTTTATTCTCCTTTGAAACCCGATGTGAAATATTAGGTTACTTGCTGTGAAACTCAATAAGGCTAACTGGCTGCCTGTCTTACGAAACTCTGTAGCCACTTTATTTGGTACATCTAGCTACAACCATACAGCCCATGGCTAAATCTTATTCAGTCTGATACAACAGTCCTTTAATAAATCATTCCTTTTATGAAGGTTGTAATGTTCAGTTTTTGTTTAGAGAGGTGTTCATTCAACTTTATGGTAGTTTTGGAGGCTGCAGTTTGTGGTGAGATGCTCCTAAAATGTTTTTTTTTATGCTTTTTATATCAGTTAGGGTAGGCTTAATAGAAGAAGCACCTCTCAGTATAATGCCACAAAGTTCAACAACACCACAACGTACAGCCTTACCATCAGGTTGAATTTTTGATTTATTGCATGACTGTTGTTAGACTGCATTGCCTAATAAAGTGCATCTGATGTCTATAGTTAAACCTGTGAATAAAACAATCCAAACGTCTAATAATTTCTCCCACTTTTAAGTAAACTTGAAATGAAACTGAATTTGTTTGCAGGTTTAGTCCTCCTCTAAACCACTTCCTGGTGGTGTTTGGACCAGATTGAGGAACTGATTTATTGCAGAGCTGTTGAATTAGACTGTTAGCTAGCTGTACCGAAGTAAACTGAGTGTTTAGTGAAAGTGTATGATTAAACTCCAATAGTCAAGGAAGTAAACTCGAAATTGGTGGTCTTCAAAGTGAGCTGTTGCTTGTATGACAGTTTCCATCAACACTCTTAGAAGAGTGTTAAGTGGATACATTCCATCAGTACTTGTTTAGCCACTTAGCCACAGCTAGTTAGCTTGGACAGGGAAACTGTACACTCAGTTGCCAATCTGATACAACAGTCCTGCAATAAATCCTCCCTTCATGAAGGTTATAATGTTCAGTTTTTGTTGAAACTATTTTAGAGAGGTGTTGATTCAACTTTATGATCATTTTGGAGGCTGCAGTTTGTGGTGCATTTGACCTGTATTGTGTTATAGTGAGAGGTGTAGCTCCTATTATGTGTGCACTCATAGATATAAATGGGCTATAAAAAATACCTCTCAGTATAATGCAAAGTTCAACAGCACCACAAGCTAACTACAGCCTCCAAAATGATCATAAAGTTGGATCAGCGCCTCTAAAATAAAAATTGAACATTATAACCTTCATATTTATTGCATTAGTTTTAGCTAGGTGTATGAATGAACAAAATAGTCCTCCTAACTTCTAATGGTTTGTCCTAACCAAAACTAGATGTAAGTAGACTTTAATTGAAACTTGAAACTCCTCTAAACTATTTTAAAGAACCTTGGTGGTGTTTGGAGCCAATTTGAGAGTCGTAGCTGCTAGATCTTTTAAGTTTGAAAGTCCTTTCTTAACATTATGGCAGTTTTCAACTGTGCTGAATCTAGTTTAGATATGTTGTTAATTTTAATAACTTTTTTTAAATGAACAGGGTGCCACTACTCTTGAGTAAAACGGGTTAGTGACACATTCCGGGATGAAATGCAATAGAGGCATGTGGACACCCAAGTGACGCAAGTTTAGTGTTTGACAGAGGCGTGGACCGGGCTCACACGTAGGAGCATTCCAAATAAGATCTGGGCCTCATTTTATCCTCCAAACGTAATCAGTTGTGTACTATGTTAAGGAAAGGAGGTTTGTCAAGGAAACAAACTGATTGTTTTACTTTCCATGCTGACATTGTCCCCTTTTCTATCTTCTTTTTTTTCACAGTCAAAGCCACAATGCCAATATGGGTTGTGTTGTTATCAAGAATTATCATGAAGGAGAAGCAAACCACAAAGGTGAGTAGGTTCGACACAGCAAATGAGTCACAAGGCCCGCTGTGTTTCAGCCTGTTTCTCAGTGTTTGAGACTCAGCAGTGGTGATGTGGCACCGTACTGCTTCAGCACTGCATCTCATATTACGGCCATCTGCAGGGGCTTTTGTCCCCGGAGTTGATCCGATGTTCTGTGGGAAGGTGGAGGTCAGGGAGGGAAACTTAACTTTTTTCCCCACTTAACTATCATACTATTTTAAAACTATGTTTGTATAAAAAATAAACAAATAATGAATTTTCAAAATATTTGCCAATATTAATTTTCTTAAATTAAATAACCCTTTCAGCTCTAGAGTTATTACCCGGACCTTAACACCTCATTTTATCTTGGCCTCTGAATTTTGTGTTTTAGTTCAGCCACAATGCACACTGTAACCACAACAACCAATGTGACAAAGTCTAAATTAGCCTTGACACTATTACTTCCATGGATATTATACAAAACACCATAGAGCACTATACGGAATACTGTATTATAGGAAAAATTAAAGGGAAACTATGATGTAGACTGTATTTTCTTCATGCACAGCTATTGTATTCAGCTGTCAAACTGTTGAATCGTATTGGCTTTACAAACTATAATGTAGTTCTGCCTTAGTGTGCACTGTGCAGATGAAAATAAATCAGATCTCAATGGGGGAAAAAGATCCTCTGTCTGTCTCCATTACTATTAAAGAGGACAAAAAGCTTCATTGTGGCAAAGTTCAGAAGTTTTGATATCTCTGGAATACAGCAAAATGTTCCACCCTGATGGAAACGAGGTGAGGACACCTTGGTTTCTGTAAAACTGTGATAGACCCTGATGGTGGAACATTTTACAGTCAATGTTTGCTGAATGTGAATAAGGAGACCTCTGAGTCTAACATCAGCGTGTCATGTTTACCTTACAGTCGGCACTTCAGTATTCAGACTGGCTGGATTCACAGACAGGGAGCATGGGTGTGGATGATGTGCTACTGTGTGTGTGTGTGTATAGATCCTGTTTGAGGAGCCGCAGGCTACACTGTGCTGTACGGAGAAGCCTCAAATTGTGTGAAACACACTAACAGCTGATAGACTGAATAAGCACTTTGTCAAACTAATATAACTCAGTTCAGTGTTACTGTACTTGACTCGGCTTTGTTTTAAAATGACAGTCCCGAATTTCCCTAGAATCCTACCCACCCCTTACGTACATGAGGGGGCCAGAATTATATAATTTCAATATAATGCATTCGTAAAGTCTCCAGCTTTTCCTTTTGAGTGCACAAAGCCTTCTGAATGAATTTTCAGAACAAGTCGGGGCTCCTGAAATGGGACAGAAATGTAGGCCTCTGCCAAAATAGACGAGGCTCTCTTGGTTTTAAGGGTTACCAAAAAAAGCACCAGCAACTTTACAATAATGTACTTTTTGTACTTTAGATCGGTACTTATTGGATATATCAGCATGCTCAGAGTGTCAGCAGAAGATCATTTTGTTAACTTTTCATCCTGATAGTGTTTGACAAGTTGTTGCCCGGAGCTCCTCTGCTTCCTCGTAGTACATCCTGTTACAATGTTTAATCATTAACCAATAAATTAAGAGGGCTGGCTTTAAAGGCACAGTCTACAGGTTTGGTGTAGAGCCGGTTCACATTGTCTACCTGCGTTGAGAGCATTTTCTGGCTAAAACAAGTTCCCAACCTCATTCTTAGCATTGTTCACCTTTCTGTATTTTTTCCATGTATGAGACAAACTTATTTGGACCATAAAACTGTGGGATGGTTTGATGGCAGTAAACCCGGCTGAATCAGAGTGCAGTGTTTCCCCCGTTTCGCTTGGGAGTGGTTGGTTTAGGGGAGGAGTGGGTGAGTGAGTGGGTGCACAAGTGGGTTTCATAACAACTGCAGATCTCTATCATAAAATCTACAGTGAGCTTGATTTGCATGTTGAAAACATTGGATCTTGAGAAATGGTAGTTTGTTGTCCCCGTGTGTGTGGTACAAGACAGGGAGGGTTAGTATGTCAGCCTTTAAAGTTGTGCAGGTGAAAATGTTGTCTCACCATCTTAACATGTGTTTGGATAGATTAATAGTGTTCCTGCAGTTTTGTGTGCTTTCTGTGGCCGTACAATGCAAAAAGTGAATGCCAGCCTGAAATAACACCACACACCTAACTACTCTATTAGTCTGTCAAAGCTACTGTGATAATGATTTGTTGATGTTACAGAACTGCATGACTATTTTTTTTAATCATTGTTGTTGAGATATCACCAAACAAATATTATGTGGCAACAGGCCACTCAAATTCTTCCTCATTTTAGTAGGGATGCAACTAACAATTACTTTCATTATCAATTAACCTGCAGATTAGTTTCTCTATTGATTGTTTGGTCTATTAAATGTTAGATAACAAGGAACATTTGCTAAACCCTGAGGTGGCATCTTCAGATTGCTTGTTTTGTCTGACCGAAAGTCCACAATCCAAATACTGGAATTTATTTGGAAACGCACCCAGACTGGATATAAACTACTGAAGTGTTGTTTATATTGGCGTCTGCTGACCCTGCCTTCTGTCTGTGTGGTTCTCGTTGTAGGTGTACATATCGCTCATCCCAATCATCGGCGGAGTGCTGCTGGCCACAGTGACTGAGCTGTCCTTTGATGTTTCAGGACTCATCAGCGCTCTGGCTGCCACGCTCTGCTTCTCTCTGCAGAACATCTTCTCCAAAAAGGTAACTCATTCTCATTCACATGATCCCTGCACCAAGGAAGGTACTTCCTAGTGATTTGAAAGTGCTTCTGTGGTGAAAAAATCAGGAGGTGCAAGTGGCCGCTGACTGTAATAATAAGAGTGGGCTTCAAAGGATAATTTTTTTTCCTCCAACTTTGATCTTGTGAATCTGGTTGTTGCTGTCATGACTAGCTATTGTGTATGTAAATACAAATGTACTTGTATGTAAATTTTTTTGTAACCACATTTATGTTTGTTTAGAGTTAATTTATTAGCTTTATTAGCTTACTATATTTTTTTGCTTATGTTGACACTGTTTGTGATGGAGAGTGAGATTGTGGAGCCCAGATAAATCACCCATAAGACTTATCTTATTAGTGATCTTATTGTTACAACTAATACATTAATTTGAGTGGCTTATCCTAGTGTACAATTCAGATTTACAAGATCGACAGAGGATTTTGAAGATATCTTAATGTGACATAAGCACAAGATGATAGCATGTCTAATATCACAATATATGCAAGTTTCAGGCAGTGGGTAATTGGAAAATGGGACTTGTGTTAATAGGGTCAGTTAGTATCTAATTTTAGGTGTACTGACATATACAGTTTAACAAGCTAATTTTAAGAATGATGCTTAAGGGGGACTGAAGGGTGAATCTATCCTCTAAATTCTGAATTTAGTTGGTCAGTGCTGTACCGTCTCCTGCCACAAGATGGTTGCTGTGTTTCACTGACCCCTGCACAAATCTTCCTTATGAAGATTTCCATCTCACTTATTTCATGCAAATCCTACCCACAATTTCACAGTGATCTTGCGGGTCTCCCTTGTCATTTGATACGAGCCCGGCTTTTGGCAGCCATTGCAACTCTGCAACGAGGTGATCGGGTTTCAAACACAATCGCCAAACTGGAAACTGCTCACACTAAAGGGACTTTTTAGGTTTACAGGGATGGATTGTTTCTGTTTTTAAAGGGGCAGGTGGACTCTCAACAGAAAGTATCTAAACAGTGAGAGACTTGACCTACACCCTCTCCTAGTGTAGTTTGTGAGTATTTACCAATACTTACCAGTATTTCCCCCCCCCCCCTCCCTCCCTTTTTATTTTTAAAGGTGTTGCGCGACACAAGTATCCACCACTTGAGGCTGCTCAACATCCTGGGCTTTAATGCTGTTATCTTCATGCTGCCCACCTGGGTTCTGGTGGATCTCTCTGTGTTTCTTGTGAATGGAGACCTGGTGAGTAGCAGTAACAGCTATTTAACAGAGTTTGGTAGAGTTCAGCGTCATCTGGCTGATTTTATGACCCTGAATGTAACCTGACCACACTGCTTTCATGACAGTCGGACTTCTCAGAATGGACGGGTACCTTTGTCCTCCTGCTCATCAGCGGCTTCTGCAACTTCGCTCAAAACGTCATCGCCTTCAGCGTACTCAACATCGTCAGCCCGCTCAGCTACGCCGTCGCCAACGCCACCAAGAGGATCATGGTCATTAGCATCTCACTGCTAATGCTGCGCAACCCCGTCACCCTCACAAACGTCCTGGGTATGATGACGGCCATAGTCGGGGTCTTCCTCTACAACAAGGTGAGTCACCTCCGACCAGTGGGTCAGAGGAAGGGGGAGAAGCAAAGAGCATGACATTGAGTCATAGGGAGTGAGTTATGGGGAAATGTTGGGGGAAGAAGTTAAATGAGAAAAGAAAAAATTTTCTTCTGTTGTTCCTTTAACTGACAACTCTTCATCAGCCAGCACACACGTGACACCAATGCTGATAATACATGTGGCATGCTAATATCAGCAGATGATATCGGTCCAATTTATAAACGTTTCCAAACATCCCGCAATACAGTTGAGAAAAAGTGCCGCCTAGGCCTTATTTTGTGGTAATACATTTGTAAAACAGGTTTGCATAATGATGCATTATTTTCCATCGCAACCAGCCACCACTGTGTGCTCTAAATGTCTATATATAGTGTATACACAGTATGCCTGCCAGCCCTTTGGTCCATTTACAGTCTTTCTTTCCTAAACTATAAACTGCTTGG
This sequence comes from Enoplosus armatus, assembly GCF_043641665.1. Lineage (NCBI taxonomy): Eukaryota > Metazoa > Chordata > Actinopteri > Centrarchiformes > Enoplosidae > Enoplosus > Enoplosus armatus. The sequence goes on from NC_092186.1 coordinate 19,224,508, forward strand.
CACGCTACCTAAAAGCAGCTTTCCATATCCGTCACTCTCCATCCAACTTGTGGCTGTTTGCCATTGACTGAAATGTAAATGGTAAAGTTAAGTTGTACTTTATTTATCCTCTTGGGGAAACGTTTGACCCTCCCAAACTATTCAGGATCAGTGGGCAGCCACAGTGCAGTGCCAGGGGACCAACTCCTGAGACACCCAGTCATTTAAAATCCATTTGCCCTTCTCCTCTGCCACCAGGCCAAGTACGACGCTAACAAGCAGAAGAAGCTGCTGCCGAGCTCCAAGCAGGACCTGATGTCCTTTGACAACCCGCCGCTGGAGAAGATCCAGGCCAACGGGTCAGTGCCTTTCTCCCACGGCTCAGAGCAGCAGCACAGCTGGAACAACGTTCTGACCGACCACTTCCAGTACAGCCGGCAGGCCTACACGACAAACTACAGCAGCAACCACCAGTATGTGGTGTAAAGGGGGAGTGTGTCCTTGCTCTGGGTCG